>NC_135807.1:62897967-63519309 GCF_964213995.1 Mustelus asterias | reverse complement strand
AAGATATTATATAATAATAATATGACTTGGAGCAGTTCCTTAAAGATGAAAGAAAGCTAGAGATGCAGAGAGAAATTGGGTTGGAATTTCAGAGCTTAGGGCCTAAGTAACTGAGGACATAGCTGTCCTTGTTAGAGTAGTTAAAATTAGGGATGTGCAAGAGGCCAGAAATGGAAGAGCACAGAAAACTTGGAGGATTGTAGGGCTGGAGAAAATTAGAGATTGGGAGGAGCCATACCAAGGAGGGATCTGAAAATGAGGATGAGATTTTCAAAACCCATGCAATTGAAGGTTCTACTGGTCTGCATTTTTCTTGGAGGGTTAACTGCAAGCTCATTGATTAACTGGTTTGATCTCAAAGGTGTGACTGAAGTTAGTTCCACAGTGGACAAGGAATAAAGGGAAAGCATGATGAGCTTTTTTCAATTTATTCATGGGATGTCGGTATCGCTGGCAAGACCAACATTTATTGTCCATCCCTAATTGCCTTTGAGTAGGTGGTGGTGACCTGTCTTCTTGAACTGCTGCTGCCCACGGAGTGAAGGTACAACCACAGGGCAGTTAGGGATTTCCAAGACTTTGATCCAGCAACAGAGAAGGAAAGATGATGGGTGGGATTCTCTGGTCACGCTCACCCCAAAACCAGAGAATCCCACCCGAGCTCAATGGAACTTCACATGGTCTGCCCCTGGGAAAATTCCTGGCATTATTTTTCCAAGTCAGGGTGATGTATGACTTGGTGTAGAACTTGAAGTGGAGTGGTGTCCCCATGTTCTTGCTGCCCTTATTCGTCTAGGTAAGTGGCTGTGGGTTTGGAAGGCACCTTTACTGCTGCTCCAGTTGCATTCAAACTATGTTACACTGATTTTTATCCATGTTATGTTTCGGGTGTTTGCTGATGGGACTGGCAGATAATTTGAGTGTAACTTGACATCAGCAGAATGGGCACGGGAGTGCGTGTCCTTTTGAGTCCAACTTTGGGATGTGACTGTGCAGGAATTTCCAGACCTGCATCTTTAAACAATCAGCTAGCGATCTGTTTATAATGAGGTGAGATGAATGTTACATGGTTGACTATCATGAGGCAATCTGCCAAAGAGCCAAGCTGACAAAACTTGTAGAACTATAGCGCAGAGATTAGCCTCTCTTCAATCATGTGTGCACTTTTCAGGACTGCCAACTGTTACATTTGATGTCCATCAGATATAATTGTAGCGAGGATCTCAAAAGGTAAATAAGTAATGCTATATACCCTTGATTATCTCCACTTCCACTCAATGCATTACAGTTTACGTTTGGGAATTTTCTGAAGAGACAGGAGATCAGCAGATTGTGCTGTAATGATCAGCCAAAGAGAGTGGCTCAGTTATCAATGATTCTGGAGCACACAGAGGATCCTTTTGCATATTATCCTCCTTACATTATGCTTTTTTCACATGTTTTATTGAGTTATTTTTGAACTGAGATGCGATTTGCTAAGAGATCACACAGGTCCTCTAGTGCATCAGAATGGCTTATCGCTTGCGTTCCTTTCCTTTGTGGTGTATCACAGCTGCTCAGTTTCAGTGAAACATTGATTAACTGACGATTTCTGTTATTCACTGCGGCATTCAGCTAGTCATCCAGGTACCATCATTCTGCTCTTCTAAATCTAGGCCATGATTTTGCCTCCCTGAGTTTTCAGGAGGTGAATTTTGGCTTCAGTTTAATATTTACCTGCTGCAGCCAAAAACAATCCTGGGGTTTGTGTCCAAGTTGCTTGTCCCAACTGGAAAACTACCCACCTCTCAGCCCAGACATCGATTAGAATACTAAAACACCTGAGCCCCAGAGCAAACATTGCTTGATTGACAGCTGGCCATTGAGTCTCTTGATTCACTTCCACTGTTTAATCAGATCATGGCTAATCCGTACCTGAACTTCACTTATACGCCATTAATCCATATTACCTACCTTAAACAACAATTACATCATGGGACCCTGATTTTCTTGTATTTATCAGGCACGTGCCTACTTTCAATAGGTTGGCAAGTTAATTTTTGAGATTTTAGTGGCTTGAGCAGGTTGGGTTAAAATTGGGTTCCTAATTAACAACACACTGTGAACTATAAAAAAGTAATTTAAAAAAAAAATGCAAAGGAAATATTTGCAAAAGAAAGGAAGAAAAATGTGCATATCCCATCTATGAAAAGGCCCAAATTTAAGAGCCAGGTGACCCAGGAGAGCTGTAGTTATAGCTTTGATGTCTGAATTGTGAAGTGAATCTTGTTATCACATTGCTGCTGGATTGCAATTGATTTCGGGTAAATAGATCAAGAATGCCCTTTATTTAAAATGTGAAAAAATGCATATCTAAATGAGTTGCCTGGTCTAAATCTTATGAACAATTAAAAAGTTCTGTTTGCATTACATTGGAATTCTGCTTGACTTGTACATTTTTTTTCTAGAAGCCCACTTAGTCCAAATGACTTGCTGGCTTTGTTTCGTTATCCACGTGACCCCTTTACTGTGGAGACAGCAAGAGCAGGAGAGATCTTTGAGCGAACATTGCAACTGATACAGAACCATGTCAAGCAAGGCTTAACCGTGGACTTCAATGACATAGGTATGGCCCCAAGTCAAAAGAGAAACTTAGGCACAGATTTGGTGGTCTGCAGCGAAGCAATGTTATTCACTGCTGACTTCGAGGAAAGTTGCCCACAATGATACCTGTGGCGCGGAGTTCCATTTTCCTGATGGCGGTTTAAATTTGACTCTAATTCAAGAGGTGTTCAGACATTCAACAATATTCATGATAGAATCATAGAATGCAGTGCAGTGCAGAAGGAGGCCATTCAGCCCATCCAGCCTGCACCGACAACAATCCCACCCAGCCCCTAATCCCCTACTAATCCCCCGACGTCCCCCTAATGCAATTTATCAAGGCCAATCAACCTAACCCGCACATTTTCTTTTGGCCTGTGGGAGGAAACCGGAGCACCAGGGGAAACCCACACAGACACAGGGAGAATGTGCAAACTCCACACAGAGAGTGACCCAAGCCAGGAATCAAACCCAGGTCCCTGGCTCTGTGAGGCAGCATGTTAACCACTGTGCTACCGCATTGCCCCTTGAACATGCCGTTCATGTCGGACAGCAGCTAATCAGATTGAAGTTTTCTCACAGACAACAAACCAGGAAATTAAAGGCACTGACTCCCTTTACTTTCAAATTAAAATGTAAAATAGCAAAATGAATGATTAAGATTGGTTTAAGATAGAAGTGAAAATAAGGATAGACAAGCTTTAAAAATATTATTTTTGAGAAATATGTTGAATTTGAATCAATAGACAAATTTGAGTTTTTACAAATATAAAATTAATTTTCCTGGGCCAGTTACAGTATTTAACAGTAAAGTTGTACACAGTTAATAATCCAGTTATGCCTCATTTAAGAAAGTGCAACTTTTTGAAGGATTTTTTATGGCAATATTACCAGTTTAAGTCTGTAGGTTCTTGGCAGTTCAAAGACTTCCCATTGTTTGTGGTCTGTGGGGACCTGAAAAGCACATCCTCTGCAGAATCCTCACAGACAGCAACTTCTGTACTTTCACTATATTCTGCGCCAAAAGAATTCTCAATTTTAGTGCAGTATGGCAGCAACAGTATTGCCATCATTAACATCACAAAAACCAAGCCAAAATAGCGATAGATCACCAAACATAGACAAAATGTCCAAAAGGGTAAAAAACAGTACCTGTGAGGATTATTTTACGTTTACAATAATTATGTTTTTATCCTTTTGTGGCGTGTGGCATTTCTGGCAGGGCTAGCATTTGTTTCCCACCCTAAAACAACTTTTAGGGTGGGATTTCCCTGCCCTTCCCGCCAGTGGGATCCTCTGGTTCCCCCAGAGGTGACCCCCCTGTGGAGGGTTCCCTGGCAGCTGGACAAGCAAGCCATGCAAAATGCCATAGAGATTGGCGGGCCTGGAAGATTCCACTGGCAACCAATGGCAAGCCGCCTCCGCCATCGGAAAACATGGTGCAGGGGTCGCAGAAAATCCCTCCTGAATTTTTATTGGTCATGAATGTTTGACCCTCCTTTGAAGTTATGTTAGAAATTATATTCTGCAAATAACATACAGATGTATTGAAGTGAAAGCTGAACTTACTTCATGATTACTGGATAGGTAGAGATGAAGACCAACCCATCATAAGTCATCCATTAAAAAAAACCTACAATCCCTAATCAGAGCAGTTCTGTTTCTTAAATTATCTAAATGATCTTCTGAAAATCCCATTACACATGTTTATCACTTGCTAGGTGTCATTTTAACTCTTATCACTGGGTGAAAAATGATAACAAATCAGCAACTTATTCTAAACCTCACACAAATATTTTTGCAGCAATAAAAAATAAAATTACACTTTTTGAATGAAGAACATCCTAAATTTGATGTTCATTAGTTTGAATCTGCATCATCTACCGTACCGTCATAATTTCATTGGATGTTGTGTCCCACATTTACTGTCCTTGTCTTCTCTATCCCTAGTGTGAGTGTGAGTGTGTGTGTGTTCCCAGTAATCATTGTTTTTTTTCTACTGAGATAGACTTAAACTTGGCATATGCACTTTATCCCAGGTGTTTCTCCTAGTTTCCTTCTGGAATCCTCGTTAGGCATATTCTTTCTGTAACCAGTCTCTACCCAGTCATTGCTGGTCTCAATTTACTATAATTTAGTACTCACCTTCATAGCTTTTTTTTAGCAGTGTACATGACATATTAGCTTGGCTCAATTAGTAGTTCAGGCTGAACTTTAAAAAAAGCTTATGGGACTGTTCAAAGAAGAGCAAGGAGTTTTTTAGTGGAACAATCAATATTCCTTTGCCACAAAACAGATGATTTGGTCATTTAGCTCATTACCATTTGTGGAATCTTTCTATCTATAAGTTGGCTGCAGTATTTGATGTACAAATTCATTTCAAATGCAAGTTGTGTAAGCTGCTCTGAAACATAATAAGGTGCTATATAATTTCAAGTTTTCATTTACTTATTAATAGATTTGTAACCTTGTATCATAATTAGATAACTTACAGCAGTGGAGTATTAAACTTCAGCAGGGTAGCATTCCAATATTTTATGTCACAAAATGGAAGGACACAATTTCAAGGGCCTGCGATTCTGAACCATGTGAGTTCTCAAACTTGACTGTTCAGTTGAAGAGAATGACAAGTGGAGAGTAGGCCCCTTCCACAGGAAGGAAAGGGTCTGGTGAGTCAATGGTTGGTTGGTTATGTTATTAGAAACAAAATTTGAAACCAAATCAGAAAGGGGATTTTTTTTCAATTAGTAAAATGGGAAAGTTGCACAATTTTACAATGCGTAGTCTGTGTGGTTAAACTTCAGCTTCAAGGCAATCTCACTGACATTATTTAACCACTTAACCTGAAAACACCATTCAACTGCAAGTTTTGTCTACTTTCTCCTTTCAAATGATACCCGATCGGGGAAGGCAGTTGCTTGATGATATATCATTGCTGGCTCCCAGAAGGAACACTAAGTATCGACTGAAAAAGAAGAAAAAATAAATGGCTGAATTTTTCTGCTTTTTTTTTTAGAAGGTTTGGTTAAAAATGGAATGGGCAGAAGGGATTAGTTTAAATCTGAAATGATTGGTAAGAATTTAATGAGAGAACTACCTGTCAAATCAGCAAGGATAACCTGTAGCAGAGATCCAATTAAACACTTATAAATCATTATACCTTTATTCCTGGGTACATTTCTTATGAGGATGTCCTTATGAATTTTATTTTACTTCCATTATGGCTCTGGCATTTTTATTTAATGCTCATCTGAGCTGCTGTTGGATTCTCATAAGTCCTGTATCTGGGTGTTAAAGTGTAATGAAATAACTGGTGTTTCTTTTGGTTTGTACTCCAAGTTCCCATAGTTTATTTATCTTATGGGTACATTTCTCTCATAGCTTCTTCCAACTTATTTCAGCTTTAAAGCTATCACTATTTTATTTTAAAACATCTGTTGGGAATAAGTGGCTAAAGGCTTCAGCTTGCTGTTGTCACCTCCCATACTCCAAGGACAGGATTATTTGAATGTTGGGAGCAGATGTCCACTCCTGCAGCAATACAATGCACGTGCTTGTCCCAAGAAGGCAGTGAGTGGCTCATTCCAGTATCAGATCAGGCTGAAGAAAAAGAGCCAGGGTTTATCTTTCAGCTCCATTCAGTGTCTGGAGTAACAGCAATTGATCCATCTGTGATCAATTTCTGCTAATCTTTTCCACTTGAAGCCCAATTTTAGGCCCACAATCAGAAGTATGATTCATTTTGGCAAATGCAATATGCCTATCAAAAATATATCTGCCAAAATTCTCAGGGTAGCCTGGGAATACATCTAGGAATTCCTTCAAACTTCCCATCATGTACCAGAGGGTGGGCAGAAGGACTGTTGTCTCCTTTCCACAATGTGCAATTTTTTAGTGGGGGGGGTTGGGTGAGGAGGTGTGGGTGACTAGCGGCTGATGTCCTGACAGATCTAGGTTTTAGCTGCTTTTTTAACTTCTCCCATCCCATACCATAATTACGTTCAACTTATGCAATTTTTATTGCGTAATTTCCAGGCTAAAATATTCAGCCATTCACTTTGCTCTTCTTTTCCAGGTGCTTAGACCTTTAATACATTTCATGAAAGCCAGCAATGAGATGTCACAGAGCTGTGGCTTATGGCTCTGCTGACAGTTGATGCTAGCATCCTGGCATAACTCTGGTGAGTTGAAAGTTTAATTTTCGATTTGCATTTTTGGGTAATGATGTAGGGAGAGAAATAGTTAATGGCAGTAACTAACTGGTACAAGAATGCTTTATGTTTGAACGATAATTACGGCTAAGGTTTACTTTCCCTGCAATTAGCAAATGTTTTCTATGGCCTCATGATTTGGCAAAAGAATTTTCATGACATGTAAACCAACACAATGATTTATTGCAATGTGCCTTTCTGTTGATCATCATGGGTGAATAGTTCTTCAGAAATGCACCACATTATATACTTAATGTGACTCTCGCATTCAGTGATGAAAACCTATTAGGAACACTAATGTTGTTTTTGGATTAATCCAGATATTTATCCGAGCTTGACACAAAGAGAAATTTTTTTCTTTTTGAAAATTGTAAGTTAGCTTGTTCAACATTTTCAGCAAAGTTCTTCAAATCACATATAAAATGATTGAATAATGGCTTATACACTCATCCATTTATCGAAGTTAGCAAATAAAATTCAGCAGGGAGTCTGTTTAGTACTTAATGCCAATTTTGCTTTCTGCTGAATGCAGCAAATAGAGCAAAAGATACCAATTAGTTCTTCATAAGTTAGCAATTTCATCTTACAGTTTGAGTTTTCTCAGCGCCAGGCGACCATTACATTTCAGAAGACAATCCTTATCAGAAACATCTGAGAAAACTCTGGAGATATGTATTAGTAGATGACTAATAAATTATTCGTTATTACAAATACAATTATGCTATTGTTTTACCAGGCACAGATAGGTTGTAATGATTTTTGGGATATGATCTACATCGCAGAATTGGACAGCATTGTCACTATTGAGTTAATGCCAGCATCATGTCTGCAATTCTCCCAACAAAGTGCTGAAAGCTGAAAGGACTAACTGGTGCCAGGAAGTCACGGGCAGGGTGGCATGGATAGAGCTATGTCCCTGACCACTCAGAGACTCCAAAGGCCTCCGAGCCCCACCTGGCGTGGTCAGAACACCTATCCAGAGAAATAAACAGTGGCCGCTAGAAGGTCCTCTTTGAGGACCCCTTGGAGGATAACTCACAATTGTGCCAGCTTTTTCTATGGCTGAAAACAACCTCTAGTACAGACATGCTGTTCCAGCACAAGAGGTTGAAAAAGACCCACTATGAAAAACATTGCAGTCAAACTGTGTATTTGGTCTTTCTAGGAAGGCCTTCAGATCAGAAACACTGTGGTTAAAACCAGTAGCTCACGAGTAGGCACTTCAGATCAAGAGAAGACCTGTTTTAAAAAAAACAGTGGTTAGAGACCATAGCAGTTCAAAAGAGGAAGCACCTCAGGCTTAATGGAGCATAAAATGATTGTGTCAATAATAAAATAATTCATCAAAGCAGTTCAAAGAGGTTAGGCAGCACCTGACGCTCATTCAGGCTAGAAAGGGGTTTCCCCCTAGTGAAACTGACATTCCCTGTCCATCATTCAAAGTTCTTTCTGAGCACCTTAGGCTTATGAGAAAAAGCAAAGGGTATCCCCCGAGTGAAACTGATATCTCCTGTCCATCAAAGTACTTCAAAGAGCTTTGGTAACACCTAAGGCTCCTGAAATCAAGCAAGGGCATCCCTGCCCTAGAATCATAGAAACGAGGAGCAGGAGTAGGCAATTCAGCCTCTCGATCCTGCTCCACCATTTAATACGATCAAAGCTGATCTCAACTTGGCCTCAACTCCACTTTCCTGCCCATTCACTACTGTCCCTCAAACTCTTACTAATTAAATATCTGTCCACCTCTTCGTTAAATTTACACAAAGTCCTGGCATCCACCGTGCTCTGGAGTAGTGAATCCCACAGGCTCACTACCCTTTGTGAGAAGTAATTTCTCCTCATCTCTATTTTAAATCTGCTACCCCTTATCCTAAAACTATGACCTGTTGCTCTAGATTGCTCTACAAGAGGAAACATCCTCTCCATGTCTACTTTGTCAATCCCCCTCATCATCTTTTACACCTCAATTCGATCTCTTCTCGTTGTTCTAAGCTCCAGGGAATATAGGCCTAAACTGCCCAACCTCTCTTGGTAAGTCAAACCCCTCATCTCTGGAATCAATCTGGTGAACCTCCTCTGAATCGTCTCCAGTGCAACTACATCCCTCCTCAAGTACAGGGACCAAAACAATATTCTAAGTGCGGTCTCACTAATGCTTTGTACAGTAGCAGCAACACTTCACTACTTTTATAATAAATGCCAAGGTTCCATTTGCTTTCCTTATTACCTGTTGCGCCTACATACTAGTTTTCTGTGATTCATACACAAGAACACAGACATCCCTCTGCTCCGATGCACTATTAAGTTTTTCTCCATTTGGATAATCATTTGCCTTTGTATTGTCCCAATGGTACAACCCCCATTTTCCCTCGTACTGATACCAGTGCCCCTCAAACTGAAACCCACTTCTCCCACACCAGTCTTTGAACTACACATTCATCTCTCGAATGTTACGTACCTTTTGCCAATTTGCACATGGCTCAGGTAATGATCCAGAAATTATAACATTGGAAGTTCTGTTTTTCAATTTAGTGCCTAACTCCTCAAACGGCCTACACAGAATCTCCATCCTTGTTCTGCCTATGTCATTGAAACCTTCATGGACCATGACCACGAGATTCTCCCCCTCCCACTACAAGTTCCTCTCCAGCCCAGAGCAGATGTCCCAAACACTGGCACCGGGCAGGAAAAACACCTTTGAGAATCTTGATCCTGGTTGGAGTAACAATCCCCACTATGACTATATTTATCTTTTCTCCCCCCCTCTTGAATGGCTTCCTGAACTCTGGTGCCGTGGTCAGTTTGCTCATCCTCCCTACAGTCCTGCTTTTGTCCACACAGGGAGCAAGACTCTCAATCCTGTTGGATAAGGGCAGGGGCTAAGGCTTCTGTAATGCTATCTCTTGGATCCTTCCACTCACCTCATTCACAGTCACACCCTCCTGACTCTGACAAATGACAGAATTTAAGGCAGTTAACCTAAGGGGTGCGGCTGCCTCCTGAAACACAGCATCCAGGTAACTCACCCCCTCCCTGATATGTTGCAATGTCTGAAGCTCAGACGCCAGCTCACTAGCTCTGAGCTGATGTTCCTCGAGAAACATCTGCAGACGTGGTCACTATGAACCATAATGGTATCCACCAGCCCTCCCATGTTGCAGTTACAACACATCGCCTGACTTTACATCCCTATTTTATTTTATTTAGAATTTAAATTTGTTTTTACTTATTCCACTAATCCTTACTTTCCACAATTTATGTTTCCCCAGCTAGCCTTCATTTCCAAAGTCAGAAAGGTAGAAGAGAAAAGGATTCACCTACCAGTCACTTAGCTGTGATCACACAGACAAGTTCATTCCTCCTGCCTTGGCCTGCGGACTCAATGAAGAAAAACAAGCCATAACAATACCCCCTCCCCCACCTTCCTAATTTCCCACACTTACCTTAACTTCCAAGCATTCAGAGCAAAATGCCACTTCATGCTACGGCACTGGCAATCTTGTTTGTATAGCCTCTACCTCACCTGTTTAAGAAAAAAACGATCTAACTGCTCTAAATGAATCCTCTAGCTAGTCCCCCTAAGGGACCTTGATTTTACCTTCTTTAAATCTGCAAGATTTTCAAATTTCCACCAGCAATTTGTAAAGCAGAAAATTTACCAGCAGTTTGTTTTGGGTTTAAGAGTGGACAACGGAGCGCTATTTGATCTTGAAGGCTTCCAGGTCTTCAGGGGGCATGGATTTAAAAATCACCAGGCCACTTCAAAGGTTTTATAGAATACAGGCACTAATAAAGACTGTAACCTGAAAGTTGCCTGAAATCACCATCCTCAGAGTCATTCCATGTTTCGCAGAGCAAGAGGGAGAAGTGCATCCACGAGACAAACATCCCACTGGAGAGCCCCAAGGTCAACCACTTCCCCCCAGCCCAAGCCCCCTCTGACCCCCAGGTCTGTTGAAGACTCCCACCACTGCAGCCTGGCAGCAGCAGAAGGGGCACATGGACACTGTACTTACCTCCCTGCCCCTTTCTCAGAGTCCATGGCACCTGGTCTATGGTTGTCAGGACCTGGAAATATTGGTGGCTGCTGGACTTCAATGACTTTAAAGTAGAAGTGATAAGGTTCCCTCCCACTCTGGGCAAGAAGCTGACCGGGGCAGGTGCAGCGGGCCGGGAGACTCGCAACAGGTTTGACGCCCGGTGAGAATCCCGATTTGGCCCTCACGCCCGATTCAACAGGCCAACGGGAATCCCGACTGTAGCTAACAGCCCTGGGGAATCCCCCCCTCACCCCCAGGTCTCAAGAATTCTATCATGCACTTTGGTTAATTTATATAAATTAGACAAAGTGATTTGATAAAAGGGGATTAACATTGCTTTATGGTTTAATTCTCCTGCAGTTTGGTTCAGTGTAAGTAAATTGCTGAGAAGCGTGGATTTATAATTTTATTTTGAATATTCTTCTCATGAATTTCTCAAGGAAATATTTGTTTCAACCATGTTAAATATTTGCATTTCTGCTGACTGGTGATCCAAATGAACCGCTCCAGCTGATTAGAATTGCCAGCATCAGCTGATAGGTGAGCTGAGCTGCTATTTCTTCACCTTCTCTTTCTGGAATGTTCTCTGGTTCTTTTCTATCCAGATCATGTATTGTACTAAGACACAATGACATCAGCAGCTTATTGTTACCAGATTTGTTTGCTGGTTAGAAAGTGAGCTTGGACAGCATAATACCAAAGGGAAAACACTCAGCATTTTGATATAAAGTCGTGTCCAAACAGCTTCCAGGATATGTTAGTAGTTGCTATTGAAAGTATTGGGCATTATGAGTCTTTATAGCTGCTCATGATGGGAAAATCTGTTGGAGTACAGTTTTCTTTCAGTTCAGGATTGTTTTCCACTCCGAAAAGCTGCTCTGATGTTGCGCCATCCACAATTCTTACGAGCACAGGTTTCCATTAAAATCGTAGGAAAGCACTGGGTCAAGTCAGAGGCAATGTCAAAATGATTGGGAGAGATTAATTTCCATGATTGGGAATAGCTTATGCTAACCATCTTTTATTTCTTTCAGACTTCCGCTACAATGACCTTGTTTCTCCACGTTATCTGGACCTAATAGCCAATCTCTCTGGGTGCACTGCTCATAGACGGTTCCCAAACTGCTCAGACATATGTTATCATCAGAAGTATCGAAGTCACGATGGCACGTGTAACAATCTCCAGCATCCAATGTGGGGGGCATCGCTCACAGCGTTTCAGAGAATTCTAAAACCAGTTTATGAAAATGGTTTTAGCCTCCCCAGAGGTACTGAATCCAAGCGTTTGTATAGTGGCCATCCCTTACCGCTCCCTCGCCTTGTTTCAACAACAATGATTGGGACAGAGACGATAACTCCAGATGACAGATTTACACACATTCTGATGCAGTGGGGCCAATTTTTGGACCATGATTTGGACCTAACTGTTCCAGCTCTCAGTATGTCGCGATTTTCCGATGGACAGTCTTGCAGCTCCGCATGCAATAATGATCCCCCTTGCTTCCCAATTATGATTCCAGAAAATGATCCTCGCGTAAGAAATGCAAGATGCATGTTTTTTGTTCGCTCCAGTCCAGTTTGTGGCAGTGGCATGACTTCCTTACTGATGAAGTCAGTGTATGCCAGAGAGCAGATTAATCACCTAACATCATACATAGATGCATCTAATGTGTACGGTAGTACAGACCGTGACACCATGGAAGTGAGAGACCTTACAAATCAACACGGTCTGCTAAAAGAAGGTCAGGTTGTGCCAAGATCCGGTAAACACATGTTGCCTTTTGCCACAGGCCAATCGATAGAATGCTTGAAGGATGAAAATGAAAGCCCAATTCCTTGCTTCCTTGCAGGAGATCACAGGGCGAATGAACACGTTGCGCTGACAGCCATGCACACCTTGTGGTTCCGTGAACATAATCGTATTGCTACTGAACTACTGAGATTGAATCCTCACTGGGATGGAGACACTGTTTATCAAGAAGCCCGGAAAATTATTGGAGCACAGATGCAGCACATCACATATAATCACTGGCTCCCTAAAATCCTGGGAGATGTGGGAATGAAAATGATGGGACCATATAATAGCTACAATCCAAATATGAATGGGGCAATCTTTAATGCTTTTGCCACAGCGGCTTTTCGGTTTGGTCACACATTAATCAATCCTATTCTCCATCGACTGAACAGTTCTTTTCAACCAATTCCAGAAGGCCACCTTCCCCTTCACAAGGCTTTCTTCTCTCCCTTCAGACTTATCCAAGAAGGGGGTATTGATCCACTTCTCCGTGGCCTTTTTGCTTCTGCAGGGAAAATGCGAGTCCCCTCAGAGGTTCTCAATTTGGAACTAACGGAGAGGCTCTTTTCCATGGCTCATGCTGTTGCCTTGGACTTGGCAGCAATGAACATCCAGAGGGGTCGGGATCATGGCATCCCTCCCTATCCCGACTACAGAGTATTTTGTAATATGAGTACTGTTCAGGACTTTGAGGACTTACAAAATGAGATCAAGAATCCACAAGTTAGAGACAAACTTAGAAGGTGAGTGTCACCCTGTTGTGAAAATACAGGAGCGGGGGAAGGGAAAGACCATTTCCTTGACAGAAATGTTCCAACATGTCAGAAGATGCTTTTTATTTGAAGCTGTGTAAATAAGTTAATTACCGTATCATGGAATGAGACAGTAAAATGTCCATTGGAAGGAAAGAATGTTTTTCTCATTCCAGACTGTGCCTAAATGGTATTGGGCAAAATTTAATGTAAGTGCCAGATGCAAATTTGCAGCTCAATGGATTAACAGACATGGAAGCTGCTATTTAAATTTTCTACTTGATAGTTTTGTGACAATTACAATATGTCATAATACAACACACATGGCATTCACTTTAATTTGAATTGTTTATTTTCTACAGAGCAGTTTAGCATCAGTTGTGACAACACTCATTTTTTTAAGCAGTACCCAACTCAATAAACCTTCCTAAATTTAATCGAGAAGATTTGAGAAACAGAAAGGTTTAATATATTGGATGGCACATCTCCCCTAGAAATAAATCTTACTCATAGGCAACTTCTGCAGTGGTACAATACTGGGCTTATCATGTTGGCCTCTTGGATTGATGAAGATTACCTGAACTTTTACACTGATTTTACTGATGGTATGTATAACTTTGACAGTTAACTTAGGAGGCTCTGAGTATTTTTTCATTTAGACTGTCATATTCATGTTTAGTTGTAAAGTTGAAACCTACGGGCTGAGAAATTCGATCACATCTAACTATGGGTGTGCATATTTCTGTTCATGTGGGACATAGAAAACGCTTAAAAAGGATGATGATTCATCTCGTTTGCCGTCTATTCTCCTGATACTCTCAAAAAGTTGGTATGCAGGGACAGCAAGTGATTAAGAAGGCAAATAGAATGTTGGCATTTATTACAAGGGGAATGGAACAGAAAAGTCAGGAAAGTTTACGGCAGCTGTACAAAACAGCTCCTGGTGAGACCACATCTGAAGTACTGTGTGCAGTTTTGTCTTACTTACTTGAAAAAAGGTATCATTATGTTAGAGGCAATTCAGAGAAGGTTTGCTCGACTGATTCCTGGGATGAGTGGCTTAATCTTATGAAGGTAGGTTGGGCTTCATTGAAGTTTAGAAGAATGAGATGTGATCTTATTGAAACATATGGGATCCTGAGGGGTTTTGATAGGGTAGATATAGGGAGGATACTTCCACTTGTGGGAGAGGCTGGAACCTGGGGACACAGTTTAAGAATAAGAGGTCTACATTTAAGATGGAGATAAGGAGAATCTTTTCTCTCAAATGGTCATTGGTACGTGGAATTTTCTTCCACAGAAAGCAGTGGAGACTGGGACATTGAATTTATTCAGGGCAGAGTTAGAGCAATTTTTGATAGACAAGGAAGTCAGATTTATGGGGGTGTGGAAGAGGGTGCTGATGACAGAATAAAGTTGAGACACAACCAGATCTGCCATGATCTTATTGAATGATAGAACAGGCTCGAAGGGCTTGATGGTCTACTCCTGCTCCTAAGTCCTATGTTCCTTTGACAATGATAATGGAGTTGTTGGCTAAATATGGCAATCAATCTCAACCAATTATTTCCATGAAAAGTTACGACATGAGGATAACATGATTAATCCATTATCTGGCTGGCCACTCATCTTCCACACACCAAAAACTTGAGTTCATCCAAACCTTCACTGCTCATACCCTAACTCACACAAAGTCCAGTTCAAACACAACCCTGTGATTGCAGATTTATAATTGGCTTCCGGTTTGATAACATCTCAATTTTAATTTCTTAATCTTGTTTCCAAGTCCCTCAATGGCTATCCCTATCTCGTTAATGTCTTCCAACCTTATTTGCCTCCAAGATCTCTGCGCCTCATCCAATTCTGATCTCTTGCACATTCCCTATTTTAAGTGCTTCGTCATTTGTGCTGTGCTTTCAGCTGGTTCAGCTCTAGATTTCCATCCCTAAAACTCTTTTTCTGTCTATCTCTCCCTGCCATTACGACACTCCTTAAAAATTTACCTCTTTGATCAAGCTTTTGGTCATCATCTCTAATATCTCGTAATATGACTTGGTATTAAATGTTTTTATAAGGTTCCTTTGGATTGCCTTGGGACACTTTAACTAGATTAAAATACTATATAGTTGTTGCACCACATGGCAAAACTGGCCTGTATGTGTACCATGCACGCCAAGCCAGAATGGTGATCAGATTTGCTGGACATTATCATTTCATGAATGACAATTTCAAGCTTGCAAGCTACAAACTCCTCATAAAACATGGTTATCAGAAATGTCCTTCAAACTGACATTTATGCAAATCCTTTTCAATGCCTAAACTGAAGCTCCTGTCAAAAATATTTTATGGATAGAAAAGGAGTACAATCATTCATTCTGGATCTAAAAACGTAAGTGTTGCGCAAGTCTTTTTTGTGTCCCTTATTGATACTTATGGCGTGAGAGAAAACTGAAATCTTAGCTGAAACAAAACAAAGATTTGTCAGGGTCTTGATCCAAATGGAACAAAGATAATTGGTTTCAGTCTCACAAAAATCATTACTGATAAAACTCTAATTTGTAGCAACTTTGAAACTCTTTCACAAAATGTAACAGCTGTTTCCAAGCTGAGAAACGGATGTGGAAGATGTCATGTTTCATGTTAAAGGGAACCTAACCCTCAGCAGTGAAATCATTGCTTTCAAATATGATTTTTTTTAAATCTCTGTTTAATGATGCCGTATCTTTTCAGCTGTTTCTTATTCAGTTGGATCACAGAATTCCATCTGAAATTACTTTTTTAGCCCAAGTGAATTGCCATTATTCGCATTAAGGATAAATGATGCCTCCACTGACATGGGGTTAGGCAACTCAGTTGGCATAGAGAATGGGTGCCTCGCAATGGTGGAGAGGGACCATTGTGTCCCACTGGCTAGCCATTGCCCACCGCAAGTCGAGCAGCTCTTGACTAATCGCTTGCTGACCTACCATGACCCATCTCTGTCAATGGATGCTCGGAACTTAGGGAGTTCTGCTCTCTAACTTCTGCTCAGCAAATGGACAGAATCCATTGCACCAAGCAAACAAACCAAACTAATGAAAAGAAAGAAGATGCCAACTCTTCAACTGGCAAGCTGCGGCATCAGGTCCATGTGCATGGGATTCACGGGCAACTTAAAGCTGGCCAATAACACACACAGCATGTGATCAACTTGGACATTAATAAGGTGAGTATAGACATGGAAAGCTTGTCTCTTGTAGGAAAGCTGAGAGTAGATCACTGAAAGGAAAGCATTACTTTAATCTGTCAAGGGAAGAGTTCAGAGGAAATGTGTGAACAAAGTGGAAGCTTCAATGTAAAGAACCCCAACAAATGGTTCAAAAGGTGTTCCCTCTGTCCACTTCTCAACTCAAACAGGGCCAGTTAACCTCATGAATATCTATACTGCAACTTTGTGCTCCATTACAGAAGCGAAAGACTAGTTCTACAAGGATCTTGACTTTGCTATTAGCGGAATATCTAAGTCGGAACATCTTTACCTACTGGAGTATTTCAATGCAAGAGTAGGTACAGGCCATGAGGCATGGCCTTCCTGCATCAGACATGTCCTGGGAAAGATAAATGAGAACTGACAGAGACCACTTGAGCTTTGCTGTTATCATGTGTAACGGAACCTTCTTTCAGAACAACCCATTCCACAAGATGACCTGGAAATATCCAAGATCAGGGAATTGGCACCAGCAGGATCTGATCATCATCAGAATCTGAACAGCATTGCCAACACAGGCAGCTATCACAGCCCTGACTGTAATGCAAATCACTCCCTGTTGTGCAACAAGGATAGGGTTCAACTCTTGAAGATTTTTCATTCAAAGCAGAAATGCCATTCTCATATCAACATGAGCCATACTGTCTACCTAGATAAAAATCAACAATTCAACTCGATTGAACAAGCCATCCCCAGCATTCCCACACTGAGTGCAGACAAGAGATGAAATATATTTCAAGACAACATCTACAATACAAACTCTTAACATATGGGAAGCAATAGCAGAAAATTGCTGACTGAGTTTGAAGCTAACATCATGTGATGGAAACAGTTCTTGAAGCCAAGTGATCCACTCTCATTAACTATAAAAGAGATTCAAGCTCGAAGACTCAGAATGCTTGTAACCAGTGGGATTCCACAGGGATCAGTCCTGGGACTGCAACAGTTTACAATATACATTAATAACTTGGAGGAAGGAAGTGAATGTATTGTAGCCAATTTGCAGACAACACAAAACTAAGTGGAAAGGCAAGTTGTGAGAGGGATACAAAGTGGGCAAAAAGTTGGCAAATGGAGTATAATGTGGGAAAATCTGAAGATGTTCATTTTGGAAGGGAGAACAAAAGAACAGTATTATTTAAATAGAGAAAAACTGTGGAAAGCTATGGCACAAATGGACCTGGGAGGTACTTGTGCACAAAACAGAGAAAGTTAGTACACAGGTGCAGCAGGTAATCAGGAAGGGTAATGGAATGTTAACCCTTATTTCAAGGGAGTTGGAGAATAAGAATAGAGAAATCTCGCTGCAGCTGTACAAGGCACTAGTTAGACCACATCTGGAATACTATGATTAGTTTTGGTCCCTTATTTAAGGAAATATGTTATTTCATTGGAGGCAGTTCAGAGAAGGTTCACCAGGATGATCCCTGGCATGGAGGGGTTGTCTTATGAGGAAAGGTTAAGCAGGTTGGGACTCTAATCATTGGAATTTAGAAGAATGAGAAGTGATCTCATTGAAACATATAGGATTCTTAAGGAGCTTGACAGGGTAAATGCTGAGAGGATGTTTCCCCTTATGGAAGAGTCTAGGACCAGAGGGCATAATCTCAGAATAAAGGGATGCCAATTTAAAACTGAGATGAGGAGGAATTTCTTATCTCAGGTGGTTGTGAGTCTTTGGAACTTCTTGCCACTGAGAGCAGGGGGCAGAGTCTTTGTGCATATTTAAGGCTGAGATAGATAGATTTTTGATCAGTTAAGGGAATCAAGGGTTATGGGGAAAGAGCAGGAAAGTGAACGTGAGGAATGTCGGATCAACCATGATCCGATGTAATGGCAGAGCAGACTCGAGGGGCCAAACAGTCCACTCCTGTTCCTATTTCTTGAAGTCTTGTCATGGCAGAGCTGGATATGGAATCCACAGTGGAGGAGCTTAGCAAAGCTACAGATGTGCTTGCCATGTGCAAAGCTCCAGGTGATGATGCCATGCCACCTGAACTCATTAAGTATGGAAACCACTCTCTTTCAGCATCTACACGAGTTTACCTGTCTCAGTTGGAGGGAGGGGACAGTACCTTGTGACTTGTGTGATGGAAATA
The DNA here is from genome assembly GCF_964213995.1 of Mustelus asterias. Lineage (NCBI taxonomy): Eukaryota > Metazoa > Chordata > Chondrichthyes > Carcharhiniformes > Triakidae > Mustelus > Mustelus asterias. Next base: position 63,500,582 of record NC_135807.1, on the reverse strand, counting down.
CTGTGACCCCGTACAAGAACAAAGGCAACTGCGTCAATTACAACAGCTATCAAGGTATCGTCCTGCTAAGCATTGTGGGAAATGTATTTGCCCATGTTGTCAGTTTGCAGATCCTGGCTGAATGCATCCATTCTGAATCCTAGTGTGGTTTCAGAACTAGAAGATCCACAAGTGGCAGTGGAGCAGCTGCTAAGATAAATGCCATGAACAAAGGAGAACACGAGATATTGCCTTCATCAATTCCACCCAGCCATGTTACAATGTGACAAGAGGCAATCTGTTTAAGCTAATAGGGAAATTGGCTGCCCATCAAAGCTTCTCAATTTGATCTTCTGTTTCCATGACAACATGATGGGTAAGGGACAACATCAGATCACTTTGAGATCCATAATGGGGTGAACCAGTCTTGCATTCTGGCACTGACCTTTTCTTCTCTTTGCTGCTTTCATATGTCTTCATGCCATCTCCAGGGGTGTTTGCCTTGCTCACCTGAGGTCCAATACAAAGGTGGGCCATACTAGCCTTCCATAGGAAGGAACAACTTCAATGACAAATAGACAGACTCTCTCTTGCCTGTAAAATGTTTGATTTGACCATCAGCAACACTAAGACAAATTTCATAGTCCAGGATGTTGCCATATCTTCACATCTCTGACCAAATGACTCTGGAGGTTGTTGATAGCTTCACATATCTATACTCTACAATTACCAGCAATCTATCACTTGATGCTGAAATTAACTCATGTTTCACAATATCTGCAGCTGTTACATCCAAGCTTAGTAAGAGAGTGTGGAACAACAGCAACCTGACTGAGCATGCCAAACTGAGTCCAGCAAACCTGTGTCTTCAGCACTCTTTACAGAAGTGAGGTGTGGACAACATATGCTGGGCAGGAGAAAATGCTGAACAGTTTTCACCTTCGCTATCTCATGTATATCCTTGGCAATCTTTTCAGGATGAGGCCTCCAGCTCAACGGTCCTGAAGCATGTTAATTCCATCAATGTATATTCCTAGTGAGCCAATGATGTCTGCGCTAGCTCAACCTTGATCAACAGATGGATGATGGTCATATCCCCAAAGACCTTTTGTACGGTGAACTGGCCATTGGGTTGTGACCTCCTGAGCATCCATTCTTCCTCTATAAAGGCACCAGCAAACGGATATCAAGATTGCCGGCTGACAGTGAGGAGTCAGTCACTGACAGCCTTGACCTCTGGAGGCTGAATGTTTCGAAGGGCATTCAAAGAGGCAAGCAGAAACAAAAATCTCAGCTGACTGAGAAGAAGGTTCAGAGAAAGCAGAGGGAGATGAATCGTGCACCTTCTTGGCCCGCTGTGATCCTTTTCAGCAAATGTGACAGAGACTGCAACTCCAGAGTGGGGCTCCTGAGCCACACATGGACTGGGACTTTTAGTATACTGGAGATTCCCATCCTGCCATTTGAAGAGGCAGCGGAAAACACATCCCCGCAGACCTGGTCTGCCCTGCAGAGAGGGATTGGGGGGGGGGGATGGGAGAGATGGAAGGAGATGCCCATAGGTAAAAGAGGGCTTCTCATGGAGCCGTCTCCATCTTTCCACCCAAGACCTGAACCCAATAACCGGGAACTCCTTCCACCAGCCTAAAAACTGACGCTGGGTGGAAAACAAGCCCATGTGTGGATAATATTGACCATTTAAAGCCCTCAACTGGGGCAAAGGCGGTCAGCCCTTCCAAGGCCTTGCCAGCCTCAGCTTAAAATTGCAAAGAGGTTGGGATAGGCGGGAACTTAGTGAGAAGCCCATCCAAGGAATTTTACGCTTGCTCCCACCCCCCACCTACAAACCTGTTGGCAGGGAGCTTAAAACTCAGGCCCAGTGGATGCTTAACGCAGAATTGACCACAATGGCACAAACCATCCCCTTACAAGATGGCATGCTGCCACAAAAAAAAACTGATGCAATGTTCTTGGAGAAGTCTAGTTTTTTTTTACTTAAACAATAATGAATTCAGGGAGAAGCCTGTAAGCGTTTGTTGAAATAATTTATGCCACATTCTAACAGGAAGAAAGATATGACAACCAGGAGACTTAAATAAATCATTGTAGACTGTTCTGACAAGAGTAATAGGAAACAGCTGACAAATGCTGTAAACTAAACAAAGAAAAAAATGACAGTTAGAAAAAATACAGTAAAGGGACTGACTTAACAGCAAAGATTAATTTTTCCTTTAAAGGGCCACCATTGTGGTTTAGAGAAAGGTTTTGGGCAGTACCTATTCCTGGAACAGTTGAATCCAAAGACTGAGGGTGTAAAATTGGGCCTCCTTGTGCCTGTTTTTACAGGTGGAAAATGGATGCAAAATGTCAAATTTAGAATGTTCACTTCTCATCCAATACTATATCAAGCCATATTGGACACGTAAATTGATACTTTGTGTTAGAAAGAATGAGAAAAGGTAATATAAATTAAAAGGTACAGTTTGGGGGGTACAGGAACAAGGTATATGGGGGTATATGGTTGTTTTTTAAACTTCCAATCTTCATTGGTTCTTCCTCAGCCGGTTTCTTGCAATAATTTTCCCACCTCAGCCTAGTCTTGTCCTTATCATACAAGTATCCATTCACATCCTTGATATCTATTCCTGGGTTTACAAACTTCTTTCCAGCTATGACCTTGACCAGTAAATGTACCTTCGAAGTGTTACCATTCTTTTTGTTTGAAGAATATTTTTATTGAAAGTTTTCATTTTACATTTGCCACGAAATGCAACAGATCCCCAAAGATCTAATACAGTGCAGAGTAATAATTATTCCATACAAACATACAAAAAAATCAGTGAAAATTAATACAAATTATTCCAATTATCCACCATTGCAAGCGTTGTAGCTGATGTCTCCTCTCATAAGGATAAGGAAAGATATCAGAGAGTGTGGGGATCTCAGGATAACAGGATAACATTGTGAGAACATGGCCCCAGAATGCATGCCCTCCTCCAAAGGATAACATAGACAGAGCTACAAAATATATGGAATCCCTCATGGGATAATATACAAGAGCCTAATTCAGCATTCCAGCATCCCAGGTCCCCCCAGGCAATGAAAGGATAATCCATGAAAGGGGAAACATCAGACTACTGCCATCGGTACAAGCTATAGCATAGCAGTGTATACTCTCATGTATAGGAACCAGTAAGCCAAGGATTCACATACCTCGCCCAGGCTCACGGCACTAAAATCCCTCTCTGAAGTCTCATATAAAACCACTTGGAGGAGGTTTACCTATCCTTTCAACCAGCCCAATCTCCAACCGAAGATTCGCACTCAGGGCCTGCAACCAACAGAACATCATAACCCCAGAGGAACCAAACCTCAGGAAGAAGAACAGTCCAGTAGCTACCAGAAGGGGACATCATGGGCAATCTACTCCCCCATCTAAAATACCATCCGCCCGACCCAGTAAAACACAGCCACTACTGCCCTGACTTGCTCTACAACACCCTAAAATAAGGGCCAACAAAACAAGAACACTTGCATTACTCTTACATGTCAACTATCCCTCTCTCTAGATACCCCAAAAGCACCACCCAGGCCCCACTATCAATGAAATTCAACCCATTACTCACCTCAAAAGAGAAATCATCACAACCAGACAATATGCCCATTGTGCCCTCCATGGGCCAAATAATCAAATAACCACTGCCTGTTCAGCTAAATCAAAATATGGGCGGCACGGTAGCACAGTGGTTAGCACTGTTGCTTCACAGCTCCAGGGACCTGGGTTTGATTCCCGGCTTGGGTCACTGTCTGTGTGGAGTTTGCACATTCTCCTCGTGTCTGCGTGAGTTTCCTTCAGGTGCTCCGGTTTCCTCCCACAGTCCAAAGGGTTAGGTTGATTGGCCATGCTAAAATTGCCCTTAGTGTCCTGAGATGCGTAGGTTAGGGGGATTAGTGGGTAAATATGTTGGAATATGGGGGTAGGGCCTGGGTGGGATTGTGGTCGGTGCAGACTCGATGGGCCGAATGGCCTCTTTCTGTACTGTAGGGTTTCTATGATTCTATGATTTTAAGACCAACCCAAAAAGGCTAGATATTCAAAAATTAGTCAGCTATACCCGGTGTGCCCAAACCATAATTCCCCCACTCCAACATCACCGGAGATGCCAGTGACTTAGGAAAAGAAAAAAGGACACTTTTTTTTCAAGATACACGATCTTGTCTGTACTTGCTCAGGAAACAAGCAAAGATTCCTTAGTCCCATAGTAACCAAAATGCAAAATGGAAAACGTGACCCCAGTTGTCCCAATGGGGAACTTTACTCACCCACAGTGAGGAATCAAGGCCGTAACAACCATCTCCATACCAAACCACCTATCCACCACCCTGCTATGGTACTACTCATCTTTAAAAAAAAGGCAAAGGGTACTAAATTTATACTCCCCCAGTTTAATGATGAACTGCAGGATAATACATCATTCACGGAGCATGAAACGGCCAAACCATGACAAGAATGTCAAGCATCTTCCAGGATCCATCCAAAGGTTTACTGAAGCCTCTATACCTCCACCATGTCATCATCCCAAAGCCCCAGCAAAGAAAAGCCTAAGCCCTGGCAAGTGGCAAAGACTCAACAAATCCAGCCACCTCCAACCCTTTTTGACAAACACTAAGGACAGCAGAAGACCAGTGGTCAGAACCTTTGACTTGAACCAAGCCTCGAAGACTGGATGCAATGTGCTTCATCAACCTCACGACGCACATCCCTCAAATGGAGATTGTGAAAGCATGGCAGCCAATTCTCAAATTCGGCTGGGGGTTCATCCCCAGCTTCCCTCGGAAAACTGGGCTCACAGACATTCCTTCAGTCCCATCTTCCTGAGCCAACCAGGCTATACGACACACCAGGAGCAGGACTTCCAAAAACTGAAGGTGAGCCTTCACAAAAGAAACTGTTCTTTCCATTAACAGGATTCTCTTCTCTGTTTCATCCATTCTTATTAGGATATCGCGCCATTCCTCAAAGTGAGCACTAAAAGTTTAGATTGTCGTCCACAACTGCACCTATAATAAGGGGCTGAGGACACAGCCTTGTGGGGGCACCAGTGTTCAGGATGATCGTGGAGGAGGTGTTGTTGCCTATCCTTATTGATTGCGGTCCGTGGGTTAGGGAGTTCAGGATCTAGTCACAGAGGGAGGAGCCGAGACTAGGCCATGGAGTTTGGAGATGAGTTTTGTCGGAATAATAGTGTTAAAGGCTGAGCTGTCATCGATAAATAGGACTCTGACACAGATGTCGTTGTTATCTCGGTGTTTCAGAGTTGAGTGCAGGGCCAGGGAGATGGCATCTGCTGTGGACCTGTTGCGGCAGTAGGTGAACTGTAGTGGATCCAGGCAGTCCGGGAGGCTGGAATTGATTCATGCCATGACTAACCTTTCGAAGCACTTCATAATGATGGACGTCAGATCCACCGGACGATAGTCATTAAGGCACGCTATTTGGCTTTTCTTTGGTACCGGGATGATGGTCGTCTTCTTGAAGCAGATACGGACCTCAGATTGTTGTTAAGCAAAGTTGAAGATGTTTGCAAATACCTCTGCCAGCTAGTCTGCGCAGGATCTGAGCGCTTGTCCAGGCTTGTTGCATTCCGTGGATGCTTTCCTCCTCCACTATCGTAGAAGGTTCAGCACTCTGACTTCTTCTGGTCACTGGCTGCCCATCTGACCTCAGAAAGATGCATCAGGTTAATCTTTCTGCCTCCAAGCACACATGCTCTCGCTTTCCTGTAGCTGTCAGTGTCCTTACCTTCCAGGTTGCCAAGTTCAGTTCTTTGTGATGTTCATAGACATGTGGTTGATCAGAGACATGATCAGGTTGATCAGAGACATCTTACTTTAATGAACTTAGGTGTGCCTCATCATACAGTGCTTCACGTATATTGTCAGATGCATATCCCTCTCCAGTCACATCTAGGTGCCACACAGTCCTGGAGGTCTCAGCTCTCAGTTTCCTTGTCATCAATTGACATGATCTCCTATGCAAGATAATTAGGTATTTTTCTTCATCCAGTATTGTCACTGAGCACTTGCTGTGCTGTGCTACACAGCATCAGTAGCAGGAAGTCCATTTTTTTCTGACCTGACTAAAGACCCACCGAAATAGAAGTTCAATGCCATGGTGACTTTTAACAATACTGACATTTGATTGCCTCCCAATCCATGAGGATGTATGTCATCCTGAAGGAGCTGACACAAGTGAGTGACGGAAAGCCGAGATATTCTCAACTGTTTCCGACATTGCCTCTCTGACAGTTGCGTGTCATTACTCGACATTTTACTGACCCCTGGATGCCATCATCCCAAGCTGCCTCACCCTCTGCTGGTGCTCTTTTGGTGTTCAGGTCATTGTTGCATCTGGCCCTGGGCTACTTTCTACAAGTTGCTCTTCAGCCGTGACAGAGTTAGCAGAAGTACTCGGTGCACTTGCACCTTGTCTGCCTGAGATGAACTATGGCACAATGTAGAGAACAATCTGGTCAGCTCACACTTTATGGTCCTCCCTGCTAACCTGAACACTTCTAACCAATGAAAAGCCCTATACTTTGTGTCGAGTGCAATTTGGTTTTCAATTGCTGCACCGTGGACAACTCCATCCTCCACCTGTACTCTGTAGGTTTCTTTGGGTTGTCTGCACAGCCTCCATCCTCCCTCCCTTGCTCAGCCATATCTTGATTTCCACCCCACCCCCTCCCTTCATCCCTCTTTCTCTTAACCAGCAATTCCCCTTTCATAGCTGCCACCTGATCTCGATGTATCATTGTCACCTCTTCCCTGGTTCAACCACACAAGAAAAACATCAGCTACCCAGCCCAAACCCAGGTGGAAGACTACCTGACCTGCTGCATGCCACCTTTAAACAGTTGTGGATCTGAAACCACCATGTGTCTGTCTCGTTTGCTGCAGAGTTAACCACACAAGTCCAATTTAAACTGGTGAACTGGTGAGGGGTATGGGGTTTAAAGAGTGTGTGTGACATGCTAATGTATTAGAAATAACTTGCCGCCACTTGTTGTCAGGGAGCACGATTCAGTTTCAATCAGCTGCCACCTTAATTCATTATTTTCAGCCCGGTATTGTGAAGCTGACGTTTCGACTCCCACCTCATTTTCTCATTCCCGGTAGCAGCACAAGATTCTGGATGTTGACTTTGCAGGGATGCAGACAGGATTCACCAGAATAATATTGGAGCTAAAAGGGTTAAGTTCTGAGGTTAGAATAGAATAGAATAGAATCCCTACAGTGCAGAAGGAGGCCATTCAGCCTGCACCGACCACAATCCCACCCATGCCCTATCCTGTAACCCCACATACTTACCCAACTAATCCCCCTGACACTAAGGGGCAATTTAGCCAATTCACCTAACCCGCACATCTTTGGAGAGTGGGAGGAAACCGGAGCACTGGGAGGAAACCCATGCAGACACTTGGAGAACATGCAGACTTCACACAGACAGTGACCCGAGGCTGGAATTGAACCCGGGTCCCTGGAGCTGGGTTCACCATTGTGCCACCGTGCTGCCCTTGGTTGAATAAAATTGCCTTGTTTTCTCTTCATCATAGAAGATTGGGCTGGAGGCAAGTCTGGAAGTACTTTTTCATACAAAGGTTACCTGTAATCTGGAATTCTCCCCATCGAAAAGGCTGTGGAAACTTGGGCAATTGCAGCTTTTATAAGTGAGATTAACAAACTTTTGTTAATTTGGGGGATCAGGGGATCGGAACTAAGGCAGGTAAATGGAGTCCAGGTGATCATCAGCCATGATCTATTAGAATGGCAGAGCAAGTTTGAAGGGCTGAATGTCTTACCACTCATGCGGGAGGCAGGTTTAGGAATGCCAGCGGAGTAAAGAACCTGGAAGAGGATCGAGGGAAGAGAAATCCAGTTTGCATATTAAGGCAATGGTAGGTTTTTCTGTCCACTTGCCCCCATCTCTGCCACAATCCATGCCATTTCAGGCAACGTTGCAAAGAAACGTGTGTGGTTTGACTCCTGAATGCTGGTCTAGCTTCTCATCATAAAACAGCCTCTTATATTCCCTTTGGGTCTTATACATCTGTGTCATATAAATTTAATATGATGTGAAGTCAACAGTCTGGAATTTGACACTGTACATGGCTGCCTTTTGCCATAAATGCCTCAAACTGAATTTTTTGGATGGCTGGATCTCACTTTCCACCATTGGAAGAGTCAGCGAACAACACATCCCCACCGATTCTGAGCGCCCCACTGCCATTTCATGCTTGAATGAGCATTAAGTGGCACCGCTCTCAGGAGAACATAGCGCCTTTAGAGAGCTGTCAGCAACTGTCCAGTCCCTGCAGTGACAGCGCTGTGGCGATGATGGGGAGATGCCGGAATTAGACTATGGTGGGCACAGTAAGAACCCTTACAACACTAGGTTAAAATCCAACAGGTTTATTTGGAATCACGAGCTTTCGGAGCATTGCTCCTTCACTCATCTGATGAAGGGGGCAGCACTCCGAGAGCTTGTGATTCCAAATAAATCTGTTGGACTTTAACCTGGTGTTGTGAGACTCCTTACAGCGCTGTTGTGGACAGACGAAGAAATGCAGAAAGAGGCCTGGGTCGATGTTCAGGAACTGGAGGACCAGTTAACTTAAGGGTCCCAGGGCAAGGAGGATAGGGAATGCCTGGGGCGAGGGGTATGGTGTTGTGAAGGGGGTGATTGGGGAGAGACTGGGGGATGGAGGGAGGTCTGGAGGTCACCGGACCCTAAGTCGGGGGGCACCCTGTGGTGAACCATCGTTGGTTCCCACTGTGGGATTGTTCTAATGTTGTTGTTGGGTTGTTCTAATGTTGTTGGGCTAGGGTGGGATTGATACACCTGTGGTTGTAACTGTTGTGGCACATCCCAGTCGGGCTCCGCCTCCTGGGAGAGGTATAAGACCCCCTGCTCGGGCGGGACCTCTTCAGTCTGGGATAGTGTGTTAAAGTTCTGATAGTTCCATTGTTAGTTAATAAAAGCCTTCTTTTACCGAAGCTTTGTGCCTTGTGTCCAATTGATGCGCATCACACCCTCAATCCTTCGCACCTAGGAAGTAACTTTGTTGTTAAATGACCTTCCTCCATGGAGGTACGTTCCCCCTACCAACCTAAAAATTGAGGCTAGGCATAAAACAACAGTTTAGTGGCCATTAATTGCTTACTTAAGGCTCTCAGCTGGGGCAAGAGTGGGCTTCACATGCGAGGCCATGCCCACCCCGGCATAAAATCACTGTGTAGTTGGGATCAGTGGGCATCGGGAGGGAATTGTGTCCCCTCAGTTTAAGGGATTCCCCCCCGCCAACCCCTAAAAACCTGCTGGGGGGGGGGGAGATGAAATTCTGGTCATAGATAATTTCATTCATCACATGACACCCTTGCAAGGTTAGAGCACAAGACAAGCTCTTCACCCTAGTAGGATGAAGACAATTGCCCAGATTTGGGGTTGACTGGCAGTATGGTACTTATTGTTCACTATGCTCTGACAGCTCAGTTTTTGCAGGTTTTTAATGGAGACATTAGCTGTCATCAGGCATCTGATCCAATGGAATTCTTTAAAGTTTATTTATTAGTCACAAGTAAAGCTTACATTAACACTGCAATGAAGTTACTGTGAAATTCCTCTAGTCGCCACAGTCCGGCGCCTATTCGGGTCAATGCGCCTAACCAGCACGTCTCTCAGAATGTGGGAGGAAACCAGAGCACCCTGAGGAAACCCACGCAGACACGGGGAGGACGTGCAAACTCCACACAGACAGTGACCCAAGCCGGGAATCGAACCCGGGTCCCTGGCGCTGTGAAGTTTAAAGTTTATTAGTCACAAGTAAAGCTTACAGTAACACTGCAATGAAGTTACTGTGAAATTCCCCTAGTCGCCACAGTCCGGCGCCTATTCGGGTCAATGCACCTAACCAGCACGTCTCTCAGAATGTGGGAGGAAGCCAGGGCACCCTGAGGAAACCCACGCAGACACGGGGAGGACGTGCAAACTCCACACAGACAGTGACCCGAGGCCGAGAATTGAACTCGGGTCCCTTGAGCTGTGAAGCAGCAGTGCTAACCACTGTACCACCATGCCGCCCGCAGCAGTGCTAACCACTGTGCTACCATGCCGCCCTGCGCTCTTGACAGGGCATCTTCAAAAGTTTAATTTTCAATGCCAGAGTGACTGTTTGACAGTTGTTATGATTTACAAATCCATTAAAAGTTCACTTACTCCTGAACAAGCAAGCCCTAACATTTTCTGCCCTGTGAGTAACCTGTGAGTAAACACAGCAACTTCATGCAGTTAAATTGATGTAAGTGCTACATATCAAGGTTCTACTATAGTGCAATCTGTGGAGGAGCAGGGTAACTTGAAGTGCAATGTTGGATTTCTGTATTTAACTATGCTTAAGTATAAGCTCTTATCTGATTTTCTTCATAATAGTGGTAAATACTGAGCACTCACAATATAAAATCCAGGCCAGTATACTGATTGATATACATCTAAATGAGTACTGGAATTTTATTCTGACAATATGAAAAACATGTACAAGGAAATTTGCATCCATTTTCAGTTGGCTGAATGTGATATGATGTATTTATGGAAATTATAAATACCAGAAGATGTCCTGTGTTAGGACATCAGTCATCTGGGCTATCTACTCTTCTTACACTGGAGAGGAGTTAGAAGAAAGCATTAAAAGAAGCACAGGATTGTAGGGTGCTGGATACAAACTCCTTTACTCTGCTCACTCCCCACAGAGCATCTCCACCCTACCTCAGTGAAACTTGCAGACCCTCTCCGTCCTCCCTTGATCAGCTATTTTCTTTAGCTGAACCTCTTTGCCTTATCTTGTTTTATAATTAGTCTTTTGAATAGTGTCCCTTACCTATTAGTGTCCCTCTACATTCCTGGCTAATAGCTGATGGGAGGCCATTGATTTGCAAATTAACAGCCCCTAGAACACACATTGGAGTCTGCCCATACATCAGCTTTGCAGATAGTCCTGGCCAGTAAATCACTTGGGGCGCTATTTTATGATGACAGGTGCATTACATCATCTAACAAAACCTTTTATTATCTGTTTAGATGGAATTGCTTAGAACAGATTGTAACTTATGACAAGTCAGGGAAATCTACCAAGCAAAACAAAAACACAAACTGAATCAATCTAACTGCTGAAAGTGATTTTTATTGCTCATTTATCTTTGCCACAGTTCATACCCAGGAGTCAAGTTATATAATTTAAAAAATATACCTTGCAATATCATGGGCAGGATTTCCTATGCAGGGTCAGAACCTGGCACCTAGATGAATTTTGGGTCCCAACTCCATGCCCAAGCTGTGTCACACTCACAAAGCAATTTTCAAACTTGAATGGCCTAATTGGTCAGGGGAGGAGCTCAATACCCAATCAGAGACATCAAGTGCCTCCAGGAGTTGGAAGCTGTATGCCTAGTGCAGGCGACAAAGGAAGGCAGCAGCCATTTTTGGGACTGCCTTGTTGATATGAGGAAGCAGGTCGTGGGAAGGCCAGGAGGTCAAAGGGGGCAGATAGCAGCCTTGCTGACAAGGTAAGGGCCAACACCTGAGCTGGCACAAAGTGGCCCCACAGATTCTTCTCAAAACCATTCCCAAAGAAACTTACTCAGGGCCTATGGTACACCTGACAGCTGTACATTAGACTGGGAGAAATTTGAAAATGTAATTCCATGCAGGACAGGCCTGTTAAGAAGCTTAACGGACCATTAATTAGAGATGACCCCTTTCCTGTTCGCTACTTGATACGCGATTAAATCACTCGGGAGGCTAGATTATACCCGGGAAATAAAGGTTTTTATTACTAACAAGAATGGAGCACACTATATACAATACAATCCCAGACTAAAGGGTCACCAGGCAGTGCAGTGACCTTTATATTTCCCCAGGTAGGCGGAGCCAACTGGAGTGTACCACAGAACAATATCAACAGGTAGAACAGCCCAACCCTAACCCCAACAGTGACAACAGTAACATATCTACAAACACTCATAGTGTTGACCATCCATGGCTCAGCACTCATAGTGGTATGGTTCACCACACTACTGCCAGCCTGTTGAAAATTCGGTGACATCAGGATGTTGATACTGGGACCATGATTTTCAAAGCCCACCTGCACCAGATCCTGACCACACAGGATTTGAAAATTCTGGCCCAAAACATTATCATTGAGTTTCTTTATTAATATTTTCAGCCTCAGTTTCTCTCAAAAGTTGGGTTCAGTTTGGATATTCTTCCCAATAGATTTCACATGGTCAGCTGTAGGTAATTATCCATGATAGCAATGTCTGCAATTTCCAACATGCCACATTCAGAGGTTTGCATTACGAAGAGTCTCCCAGGGTGTATCAGCAGCGGTCTTTTTGTTAATTGGAAAGAAGAAATAGTGAACTAATTTTACAGGATTTCTTCAGTTAAAATTTCAGTCCTTATTTTTTTAGAGGGGACAGAAGGACAGATTGATAATTGAAACGCCTTCATGTTTTTTGTCTATGCTGAGAATTCAATATCTTTTTTCAATGTCTCTGCATATGACTTAAACATCTTTCAAAATTCTTTCACAGGAGATTCACCTGCTCCTTCCTATTTTCATATTCCCAACATCAGCCCACAACCGAACCACCAGTCCATACATCAGAAGAAGTTCCACAGCATTTCATAATTAATGAAATACTTTGGAAATAAGGGGCAAAATTTTCATGATAGACTTGGGAATCACGAGTCGGGCTCATTTCATGATGTTGTGTTTCTGTCTGCTGTATAAGCCTGAAAACACCTTTTTTTTGCCTGAAGAGGCAGATTGGGCTGGAGTCTGAACCACCGCTTCCCAGAGGAGGTGGGAACAGAGGCAGGTAGATTCCAAGGTTCACTGGGACATCAGCCCAATTCAGTGGATGATTGTTACATCTTCTAGCTCTCAGCTTTCACCCCATCAATCAGCCCTGTATACCACCTCCATGTCCCATCCATACCAACTCATATCTCCCATGCCTCCTGTATATACCTCATATCTTCCCTGAGCCTTATGCATCCTCCATACATACTCACCCAGTATCCACTATGGACAAAACTCGTGAACCTATAATAACACTAAGAAGTTATTGAAATGCTCGTGAAATAAATAAACCGAAGTTTAAACTCTTTCTTAGACACGGATATTGAAACACAAATTAAGCTTAAACTTATTCCTAAAACACACAATACAAATATATAAATTACTTAACTGTCTTTATTTCTTAATGCTTAACTGCAGATGACCCAACAAAACCCCAAGAATACTTAAAAATTAAGAGGTAAAAGGAAGGGAGGAATTTAAAATAACCATAATTTCTAGGGAAAATGTACTGGGAAAATTATAAGAACTGAAACCTGACAAGTCACCTGGACTTGATGGCTTGTATGCTAAGGCCTTAAAAGAACTGTGTAGATTCCAGAAAGATCCCAGCAGATTGGAAAAACACTATTGGAACACCTCCATTCAAGAAAGGGGTGAGACAGAAGGCAAGAAATTGTAGATCAGTTAGCCTACCATATGTCAGTGGGAAAATGCTCAAAACCATTATTAATGAGGGAATAGCAGAAGATTTAGAAAATCATAATACAATTAGGCAGAGTCAGTGTGGTTCTATGAAAAGGAAATCATGCTTATCTAATTTATTATATTTCTTTGAGGAAGTAGCAACAAGGTGGATAAAGAGAACCTGTAAATGTGGTATACTTGGATTTCCAAAAGGCATTCAATAAGATACACATCAAATGTTTCTACACGCTAAGTTTGATTTTGTGGTATAGAAGGTGACATATTCCCATGGGTAAAGAATTGTTTAGCTAACAGGAAGCAGAGACTAGGGTTAGTGAGCCACTTTTGAGTCGACAAGCTGCTATTAGTGGAGTACCACAAGGATCAATGCTGGGGCATCAACAACTAATAATCTGAATCATTGACATAGATGTGGGGATGAAATGTATGGTAGCTAAATGTACTGATGACACAAAAATAGGTGTCAAGAAGACACAATCGCTGGAAACCTCCAACTTCTCCACGGTTGGAATTCTCCGGTGCTGCTGCAGTGAATAGAGTTTTGGCTGAGTGCCAAATTCTCCATTCTCGCCGGCAGTGGGGGCAGAATGAACAAGATCAGAGAATCCTGCCCAATGAGTGTGCAACGGGAATTATATAGGTTAAATGAGTAGGCAAAATCTGGCAGATGGAAAATAATATAGAACTTGTCCATGTTGGCAGAAAGGATAGAAAGGCTGTAAATTATTTGAATGGAGAGAGACTGCAAAACTTTACAGTAGTCAGGGGTCTGGGTGTAGAAACACAAACTATTGTTATGCAAGTGCAGCAAGTGATTAGAATGGCAAATGGGGTGTTGGCATTTATTGCAAGAGGCATCGATTATAAAGATAGGAATGTGTTTCTGCAGTTGCACTTAGGGCCTTAGTAAGAATGCATCTGGATGACTTTGTACAGTTTTAGTCTCCTTAGATATAATTCAATTCGAAGAAGTTCAGTGAAGCTTCATTTGACTCATTTCCCATTATGAGTAAGGTGAGCAGTTTGGACCCAGATCCATTTGAGTTTAGAAGAATAGGGATGGTCTTATTGAAATATTTAAGATCCAGATGGGATTTGACAAGGTGGATGCTGAGCGGATGTTTCCCCTTGTGGGAGTCTAGAACCCAGAAGACACAATTTAAAAACTGAGGTCATTAAAGACTGAGATGAAGGCCAGAATCTCGCCACCATTCACACTGGTGGAATTTTCCCATCCCCCCGCAGTGAATGGAGATTTGGCTGGCCGCCATATTCTCTGACCTTGCTGCAGCGGGAGCGTGGCATGGATGGCAGGTAAGATGATTCCCGACAAGTTATTTTTTTTCTCAGAGGGTCGCTGGTCTGTGGAATTTTCTTCCCCATAGAGCAGTGGAGGCTTGGTCATTGAATATATTCAAGGTTGAGTTATGATGTGCCAGCATTGGACTGGGGTGGGCACAGTAAGAAATCTCACACGGCCAGGTTAAAGTCTAACAGGTTTATTTGGAATCACGAGCTTTTGGAGCGCTGCTCCTTCATCAGGTGAGTGGAGAGGTAGGTTTCACAAATGTGGCATATATAGACAAAGACACGATTGCAAGATAATGGTTGGAATACGAGTCTTTTCAGGTAATCAAGTCTTTACAGGTATAGACAATGCGAGTGGAGAGAGGGATAATCACAGGTTAAAGAGGTCTGAGTTGTCTCAAGCCAGGACAGTTAGTAGGATTTTGCAAGCCCAGGCCAAATGGTGGGGGTTAGGCAGAGTTTCCATTGACCGGAAGTCAGGGGTTTTGGGAGATGGACAGGAAAGTGGAGTTGAGGCTACAGTCAGATCAGCCATGATCTTATTGAATGGCAAAGCAGGTTAATATGCAAATGGCATATTATTTCTCCCAATTCTTGTGTTCTTATATATTACACTGTCAAATGTTAAACATATTTTTATTATTATTTCAAGGTTGTATGGTACACCACAGAATATTGACTTGTGGCCAGCACTAATGGTTGAAGATATAATTCCTGGGACAAGAGTGGGACCAACCCTGATGTGTCTATTTGTAACTCAATTCAAAAGGCTGAGGGATGGTGACAGGTAGGATACTTTTAAGATGAATAAAGGATATGGAATGTGGCAATGATAATAATAGACTTAGTAAATCCATTGTATTGTAGATATTTTGGAAGTTAACCGCAGAGTTGAAGTATTTTTCATTTACTGTTGAAAACATGTTAGTTTGTTTTCACATTTTGTTTACAGCTATATCTTTTGATCAGATATTAAACTGAGTGGTATTAATGAATAAAAAATTAAGGCGTTCCTATGAAATTTATTAATGCAGTTGTATGGAATAATTTTCATGTTTACTAAGATGATAGTGTTATCACACACAAAGCTTTCCACCCGTTGAAGTATTTTTACATTTTGGTGGCTTTTGTCAAGATCATTAAAACAGTCAGCCCAAATTTTTAATTTTGGCAATAGCTTGAAAACAAATTGTTAAAAGGTTCAAAAAGACTTGAATACCTCATGTTCACAGCTATGGCTACCGATTTGAATTTGTGTGGGGAATAAATTATTGGCAGAAGCAGAAAAGGATCTCTAAATAAATATAAACGGTCAGGAACAATTGCAGCATCATTTTTCCTGTGGCTGTTGGAAACATAGCAAGTTAGAACTACTGTCCACCCAGGTAATGGTGGGAATTCTCCAATATCACCACTGCTGGCGAGAATGGAAAATTTGGGGCTCAGCCAAATCTCCATTGACAAGCAGCAGAACCGGAGAATCCCGGCCAATGTTTCTGACACCCACTTTAAATTATTGGCAGGTTTGAGTTGAGAATATTACTGCTGTAAGGGCATGAGTCCCTTAACTTAGGTTCAGAGCTGTACTCTGGGTGAAAAGGAACGAGTGACCCAATACCCAATAATATTGGGTATTTAACAACTATGAAACAACTATTAATGATTAAAAAGAAAATGAAGGAATGATAACTCTAATTATTTGGAAGACAAGGCAGAAAGCCCTAAGAAATGTTTTTGAGGAACTATGAAAGAAGGTGACCATGCACACCACGGGCAGTCAGTGTTACATCAACTAATCACAAATGGCAATACAATGCCATAAGCATTCTAATGACCTCAGCAGCTCGGCCAAGTTAAGTGAACAAGGCACATCCTGAAGTGAGACATGAAACATTCTCATTTCCACATTATCCACGTCCACATGGTGTAACTGAGAAGATAATATGACAGTTCATAGGCACTGAATAGTTAAACAATCTGAAATTTATTTCTCAATACCCATTTCGAAGACATCATAAGAATACACCTGAATCAATGTACAGATTGGCTTGAAAGCTTTAATATTGGGCACATTAAGGTATAAGGTTCTATGTTCAGCTGCATCAAATGTATCTGCACCTCCAATAGAGTAGATGTGCAACTCTCTGATTAGCAATTACATCAAAAGGAAGGAGGTTGCATATATTAAAACAAAACAATTAATTATTTTGACATTTCTTGCTTTATTAAGCAGATTTTGTTTTTTGATTTCCTGTGAGAACAGGATTATTTCTGACTGCTGAGTGATTAGGATGGAAACATGCCTGGTTTCTGACGGTGTTTATGGACAGGATCCCAGCTATGTTAATGAACTCTTTCAAAATGAACTAAATAAATAAATGTGGGGGTGCATTTCCAACTTGCCTCCCAGGTGTAAAACAAGGTTTGTGGCTCAGCCTCCAGCTATATATACTGGCCAAGTGTCATTTCTATGGATACATGAGCGCTTGGTTTTAAACACAGGACTACATTAGCAGGCCTGGGGCTGGAAACTAAAATCAGATAAGAGGTCAGGTTTTACAGTTAGAAATTGACTTGAAAAATTGCAAAAATAATTTACTCAGTCCATAAAAGGTGCAGTGCAAGTGGTTTGTTGATTTTTTTGAGTTTCAGCAAAATGGATTTGGATATTATTCTGCATGTTAACTCGCTGTCTGTGAGATAAAGCAATAATGATTCATTATCAACTCTCTCAATTCACTTTCGGCAAGATTGGAGAAGGCAATCTAAGGTTGTATGCGGGAGACACAATGCCCAGTTAGATTGTAAAGATGTCCTGCCATTATACCCCTGGGTTATATTATTTAATAGGTAAATTTTGGACATTTTTCAGAGAGAGAAAAGAATATCAAAGGTAGACCTGAAACTTTGAATAGCGAGTGCACACGAAGCATTTCAAATAACGGTGATTATTTTGACCAACTGCAGTGATTGATTTAATCCCATTTCCATTTACCAAACAACAACTTTCACAAAATCTGAGAGCACATGATTTGCCTGATCGGCCATCATGGGACCTGGCTCAATCAACTGAAAAAATAATTGCTTCTTCAAGGTCAAATCATCCAATTACTCTTGGCTAATCCAAGAGGTAAAGGAAATACAAAGCTCTTTCCTTCCCCACAAATTGCTGCTTTTATGTACCCTCTCCTGCTCTCTCTAGATACCAGCTGCCAGGAACTGGTACAATGTTATTGTCTAGAAAATTTATGTTATCTATTTGGCTTCATCAGCCTCCTTACATCTTGCTACCCTGTCTGACCTCACACAGGCCATCTCCTATGCTAATGCTGATCTCCTAATCTCCATTGCAGCCATTTACCATATTCATCTCCTCAATCAGATCCAACTTGTGCTCTCTTCTTCACTTCTTGACTCAGCTCCAAATGACAAAACTGGTTCTCCTCAGAACAATGATCCCAACATTATCAACTTTTCCCCTTGTTCAACTACTCCTCTCTACCCACCTCCTCATTTGCAAAATTGCGATGATCACCCCTGTTTTAAAAACAATCCTTCCCCTTCCACCCTCTGTCATTTCTAACTATCACTCCAATTCAACGTCCCGTTCCTCTTTAAGGTCCTGGAACATGTTGTTCCCAGCCATGTCACTCCACACCTTTCTCAACATTTTCCACTTCAAATTCCTTTACTTTGTTTTCCAAAATCCCCATAACATAGAGACCACCCCAGTGACAGTCACTATTGTACGTTATCATTCCTCCTGCTCCTCGACTCTGCAGCTTGGTACACAGTCACCGACACTGTAGTCCACATCCATGATACTGCCACATGTAGTTCCACTTCTAATTGGGCACATGGTCATCTTAAGCATCTCCCAAAATTCTATCCTTGTCTTCATGCTATTCCCCATAACTACACTGCAGCTAATGAGATGACCTCTTCTGTGCTTACTGACCAGCAAATAATGTCAGCTGTTACTGCACTCAAGTGCTGCACTGAAAGAAAGGGCATCTTTCAGCTGAGATGTCAATTGAGGCCCTGTAGGGAAATTCTCCTGGACATTACCTATCTTTCAATCAATATCACTAAAACAGATCATATGGTCATTTTCACCAAGTTGTGTGCAACGTGGCATTTAGAATTTCGTAAAATAGTGACTTCAAATGCACTTCATTCACTAAAGCAGTTTGGGATGTACTTGGGTCTTTTTTTAAGCTCAGCTTTATCTGTCTTGATTCTATGGCTGTTGCTTAGCTGTCTGACAGGTCAAATTGTGGATGAGCCAAAACATTAACAAGACCGAACCATTCTTGTTTAGTTCATCAGGAATTCTTGCTCTCGTGTACAATTCCATCCTCCTCCCTGGATGCTTACTTCAGCTCAATGCTGACATTGTACAAGATTAATCTCCTACTTAATCCCATATTCAGTCTACCATCAGCATGTCATGCTAGTCCCTCATCTATAACTACTCATGGATTGCCTCTTCCAGGTCTGTAACTTGTTCACCCTTACTATAATTATCAAGCAAACTAAGATCATGAGACAGAGAGCCTGATTTTATCATCGCCTTGCGCCCGTTTTCGGGTGCGAAAACTTGGTAATGTTGGGCGCGAGGTGAGTAGTGCGATCCTTGCCCACCTCCACACCGGTTCCCCTTTACCAAGGCCCAGAAATGGCCGCGATCGGGACCGCATTTGCGTGCATTTAAATTGATTTAATGGGCTACACACCCAACTTTCCCGGCAGTTCCCCGTTTATCATAGCATTCGCCCATCGAGACTCAGCGCAAAACAGACGTGCTCCATAGAAGTCCAATTCGGGCGCTCCAGTTAGTGAGGAGGTAGGTGCGTAGGGTCCGATGGCTCTCTGCTTGAGATCAGTGGGGTTAAGGGGTGGGGGGAGGGGGGAGAGGTGGGTCCGCTGCCATTCTGCTTACGATCGGTGGGGGAGGAAGGAGAGTCTGCTTGGGATCAGTTGGCGGGGGGGGGGGGGGGGGGAGGAGGAGGAGGGTCCGCTGCCACTCTGCCTGAGATCAGTGGAGGGGAAGGGGGGTCTGCTGCCACTCCGCCTAGATCAGTCGGGGGGAAAGGGAGTCCGCTGCCACTCTGCCTGAGATCAGTGTGGAGGAAGGGGGGGAGGGGCCCGTGATCGGGCAGGGGGTGGGGGGATAAGGGGGTCAGTGATGTTGTGGGGTGGGCAATGTCTGTGGGGGCCAGGGGGAGGCATTATCCGGCCCAGGAGGGATGTGGCAGGGGAGCCGCATTCTATCATTTTTTTCTGCGCATGCGCAGTTGGAGGCACCAATCGGAGATGCAGGGTTTCGGGCGCGTTAAGCCCCGCCCACAGGCTTCTGCAGCACAATTCGGACTCGCTGATATTTTTTCAGGCAGAGGGCATATGGGGGCGCCTAAGAACGGGTCTAAAAGTCAGATCTGAAACACCCCCAGTTTCAAGTCCACCCAGCACTTAGAATCTTAATGGTAAAATAGGGCCCAGTCTGTCACATCTCCAGCATCAATCACACAAAATTACATCCCTCTGGAAGTGATTAACAAATTCAGCTACATTGAGTCCACAGCAACAGGTAATCTGATTCTTGAACCAGAACTCAATACACGATATGAAAAGTAGCTTCCACTTTGACTCACAAAATGTGCTAAGCAAAATAACAGATTAACTCTTAAGACAAGATGCTGCTTTATGAGGCTTGTGTTCTCAATGCTTTGCTGTATGACCTGAAGATAGGATAGCTTACAGTTATCAAGAAAGGAAGCTCATCGATTTTCTTCTTTGATGTCAATGGTGCATTCTCAACATTTCACGGAAGGACAAAATGACAAATGCAACAGTCCTGTCAAAGATACATCTCCCAAGTATGTTGGCACTCTTTAATCAGAAGTGATTTTGCTGACTCAGGTAAGTCTGCAGGATGGAGAATGCTGGCAAGCATGACATGAAGACACATGAAACACTATTGCCAGCAGCAGAGGGAAATGCCGACATTTACCTGTTGGCTGGCATGCACACACCCATGGTGAGCAGGGGCCGCAGTACTTGACAACAACTGCCAATGTGCAAAAAGGCACCCCACAATGACACTTGATAATCTCCTCATACGCAACATTTGTGGCAGAACCACAGACATTGCCCCACCCCACAACATTACTGACCCCCTTATGCCCCTACCCCCTGCCACCCTGACCGATCACAGGCCCCTCCCCCCTTCCCCCCCACCGATCTCAGGTAGAGTGGCAGCGGACCCCCTTTCCCCCGACTGATCTAGATTGGTCTTTTCAGCCATCATATTCAGTGCACAATATTGAGAAGTTGGTGGTGAGCTGCCTTCTTGAACTGATACAGTCTGTGTAGTGTAGGTACATTCACAGTGCTGTTAGGGAAGGAGTTTTAATTTGATCCAGTGACATTGAAGGAATGGCAATATATTTCCACGTCAGGATGATGAGTGGCACCCAGAGAAGCTTCCAGATGGTATGTTCCCATGTATCTGCTGCCCTTGTCCTTCTAGATGGTAGCGGTCATGGGTTTGGAAGGTCCTGCAGTGCATCTTGTAGATGCTACACAATGCTGCCACTGACTGCTTGCATATGGGGTGCCAATCAAGCAGGCTGCTTTGTCCTGGATAGTGTGAAGTTTCTTGAGTGTTGCACGAACTACACTCATCCAGATAACTGGAGAGTGTTCCATCACACTCCTGACTTGTGCCATGTAGACAAATTTTGGGGAGTTAGGAAGAAGTTACTCTCAGCAGGTTTCCCAGCCTCTGACCTGCTCTTGTATGGCTAGTCCAGTTCAGTTTATGATCAACAGTACCCCTGTAGGATGTTAATTTGGGGGGATTTGGTGATGTTAATGCCAGCGAATGTCAAGGGGCAATGGTTGGATTCTCTCTTTTTGGTCATAGTCATTGTCTGGCACTTGTGTGGCACAAATGTTACTTGCCACTTGTCAGCCCAACCTTGGATTTTGTCCAGATCCTGCTGCATTTGGACATGGTCTGCTTCTGTAACTGAGGAGTCACAAATGACACTGAACATTGTGTATTCCCACTTCTGACCTTATGATGGAGGGAAGGTCATTAATGAAGTAGTTGCAGATGGTTGGGCCGAGGACACTGCCCTGAGGAACTCTTGCAATGATGTCCTGGGACTGAGATGATTGACCTCCAACCACCACAACCATCTTTCATTGTGCCAGGTATAACTCCAACCAGCAGAGATTTTCCCCCTGATTCTCATTGACTCCAGTTTTGCTAGGGCTTCTTGATGCCACACTCAGTAAAATGCTGCCTAGATGTCAAGGGCTGTCACTCTCATCTCACATGCAAACCCAGCTGGTTCACTAATATCCTTTAGGGAAGAAAATCTGCCATTCTTACCTATTCTATCTTACACGTGACTCTGGGTCCAGAGCCAATGTGGTTAACTCTGAAATGGCTCAGTTATATCCAGATGCTATAAAGTCTAAAATGAATTAAACTGAATGGACCTCCCGGCATTGACCTAGGCACCAGATGGACATGCTGAAGACATTGACCTGATGCGCATCAAGGTAGATAAAGCCCCGGGACCTGATGAAGTGTATCCCAGGAAGTTGTTGGAGGCTAGGGAGGAAATTGCGGGTCCCCTAGCAGAAATATTTCAATCATCGACAGCCACAGGTGAGGTGCCTGAAGATTGGAGGGTTGCAAATGTCGTGCCTTTGTTTAAAAAGGGCTGCAGGGAAAAGTCTGGGGACTACAGGCCGGTAAGCCCCACATCTGTAGTGGGTAAGTTGTTAAGAGATATTCTGAGGCACAGGATCTGCAGGCATTTAGAGAGGCAAGGACTGATTAGGGACAGTCAGCATGGCTTTGTGAGTGGAAAATTATGTGTCATGAATTTGATTGAATTTTTTGAAGAGGTAACCAAGAAGGTAGATGAGGGCAGTGCAGTTGACGTTGTCTACATGGGCTTTAGCAAGGCTTTGACAGGGTACTGCTTGGGAGGTTGTTGCATAAGGTTGCATTGGCCAGAACATTGATTTGATTTGGTTTACTATTGTCACATGTATTAGTATAGTGGAAAGTATTGTTTCTTAAGCACTATACAGACAAAGCATACCGTTCATGAGAAGAAAAGGAGAGAGAGTGCAGAATATAGTGTTACAGTCATAGCTAGAGTGTAGAGAATGATCAACTTAATGTGATGTAGGTCCATTCAAAAATCTGATGGCAGCAGGGAAGAAGCTGTTCTTGAGTCAGTTGGTACGTGTCCTCAGACGTTTGTATCTTTTTCCTGATGGCAGAAGGTGGAAGAGAGAATGTCCGGGGTGCGTGAGGTCCTTAATTATACTGGCTGCTTTTCCGAGGCAGCAGGAAGTGAAGACAGTGTCAGTGGCTGGGAGGCTGGTTTGAGTGATGGACTGGGCTTCGTTCACAACACTTTGTAGTTTCTTGTGGTCTTGGACAGAGCAGGAGCCATACCAAGCTGTGATACAACCAGAAAGAAGGTTTTCTATGGTGCATCTGTAAAAGTTGCTGAGACTCATAGCAGACATGCCAAATTATACAGGATTTACAGAATACTGGTTTATACATACAGAAAACAGGAGTTGGGACGTCTTGTTGAAGTTGTACAAGACATTGGTAAGGTCACACTTGGAACACTGTCTACAGTTCTGGTCACCCTATTATAGAAAGGATATCATTAAACTAGGAAGAGTGCAGAAAAGATTCACCAGGACTTGATGGGTTGAGTTATAAGGAGAGGCTGGATAGCTTGAGACTTTCCTCCCTGGAGCACAGGAGGCTTAGGGGGTGATTTTATAGAGGTCTATAAAATAATGAGGGGCATAAATCAGCTAGATAGTCAACATTTTTTCCCAAAGGTAGAGGAGTCTAAAACTAGAGGGCATAGGTTTAAGTTGAGAAGGGAGAGATACAAAAAGATCCAGAGGGGCATTTTTTTCACAGAGGGTGATGAGTGTCTGGAACAAGCTGCCAGAGGCAGTAGTAGAGACGGGTACAATTTTGTTTTGTCAAAGCATTTAGACAGTTACATGGGTATAGAGGGATATGGGCCAAACGCGGGCAATTGTTCAAGTTAAAGTTAATTTATTAGTCACAAGTAAGGCCTACTTAACGCTGCAATGTAGTTACTGTGAAATTCCCCTAGTTGCCACACTCCGCCACCTGTTTGGTCAATGCACCTAACCAGCACATCTTTCAGACTGTGGGAGGAAACCGGAGCACTTGGAGGAAACCCACGCAGACACGGGGAGAACTTGCAGACTCCACACAGACCGTGACCCAAGCCAGGAATCGAACCCGGGTCCCTCGCGCTGTGAGGCAGCAGTGCTAATCACTGTGCCACCGTGCCGAAATTGGGACTAGCTTAATGGTAAAAAAAGGGTGGCATGGACAAGTTGGGCCATAGGGCCTGTTTCTATGCTGTAAACCTCTATGACTCTATGACATGCCTGTTTGGTCTCTGAAGTATCAGCTTCCTC
Organism: Mustelus asterias; assembly: GCF_964213995.1. Lineage (NCBI taxonomy): Eukaryota > Metazoa > Chordata > Chondrichthyes > Carcharhiniformes > Triakidae > Mustelus > Mustelus asterias. The sequence continues at coordinate 63,476,157 of NC_135807.1, read as the reverse complement.
CATTCCCCTTCATCTCCATTGCTGAAACCTTCATTTACGTCTTTTGTCCCTAGCCTCAACTTTTCTAATGCTACACTTTGCACTCCCACACAAGTCCTGCTGTGATTGCAAATCTTCATTAGCTGCCCATCTCTCAGCACATCAAAGTCAAAATCAGTGTTCCTGTCCATAGTGTTTTGTCCACAGCTTCACTGATTCCTTGTTCTATAATTTCTTTCTGTGCCGGTCTCTGTTCACGCCATCTTGTGTTCTAGCTTCAGTCGACTGTACATTCTCCTCCTCCTTCCCCTATCTGGATAACATTTTATTTATTTTGTGTTTTTTTAATATAGAACAGTGAACTCTCATGAAATGTAATTTTGTTTTGGCTTGGCTGAGCCAGCTAAATTCAAATCAGTTTGTATTTTGGCCATGATCCATGCTAATTATTGAATACATTTGTGAATAAATATTCAAAACAAATCTTTTCAAAGTATTTATTGTACCCTGTTGCTTGGAAACAAACTCAATTATTTAAAGGGCCCCTTTATATCCAAAGTAAAAAAAAATCACACATATTAGACAGCTCAAATTTGCTTCTTCCTGTTACAAATGTATGTTAGTTTGAGTTTACTTTTCTTCCCCCAAGTTGAATACATTTCCTATACCAGTAGAAAATATCACAGACCATGTAAGTTCATCGTTTATGGGAAAAATGTTTAAAAAAAGGTTATCTTGTTAGCCATCTATTCCATTGACTTCACTCCCAAACTAAAAGTACAGAGTTTTATCCACTTCTTCCCCAGTGCATACTTCTCTTGGATTCTACTCACTTCACTCTCTGGCTGTGTGAATGGAACATAGGAGCTAACATGTCAACACTCTGGCTTCACCAGCTAGCAATCTCTATCTCACCTCCATTTAGCTGACTTTGCTCCATATTCTTTTTTTATTCTTTCACAGGATGTGGTTCTTATTGTGGGTCTATCCTTGGTACCCATACCGGACTAAAAATTGTCAATTTCAGCCTTGAAAATGTCAATTGACCACCAGCCTTTAGGGGCCAGATTTGCAAGCCTTTTGTGACATAATTCTTCCCAATTTTACCTCTGATGTTAGAGACTTTGACCGGTTTATACTAAAACTTGTTCACCCAGGTGCTCTTACTCATGAGATGAGCGAAGCACAAGAGTTGATTCACGGTTCAACCCAGTTTTATTAAAGAACTTTATGGTCAAAACTCTATTAAAGAACTCTTAATACTCAGCATGGACCTCAAAAATGCTTCAGCATCCAACCTAAGTGATGCGACTCCAATTTACATAAAAAGTTATGAAGCTTCTGCTTGATTCGGGTGGATACTGGTCTCTGCCACTCCTTAAAAAAGTGCTAATATGGCCAAGGGGCAGAAATCATACACTTAGTACACCACTTCCATCTTAAGAATATTGATACATTTTACTGTAGTAATGGTGCCACATAAATACCAGTCGTTTTTGTTGTTGTAACTCCTTTTCTACTTGATTTATAGCAGGTGGAGGAGTTAAATTCTCCCCGCTCCCCCAAGCTATTAATGTAAATTAGAAGCAGTCATGCTCTCAACAGGGAGCCTTGAATCATTCCACTCAATACTCATCCCCTATCCGGACATTAATCCGCTAGCTGGTACCTGCTGCTTTCTAGCTTTTAGCCAATTTCTTATCCATTCCAAATTCCATTTCCCTGGATGGACAAAGCATTCAGCCTAACTATAATCTTTTTCAAACGTCCTTTAGAAGTCTAGTGTTCTGACAGATTTCCGTAGCTCTTCCACGAAAGACAGGGCTGACAAGTGGTAGAACCCCCTTAGTTCACAACACCACAGGTTACTACCATTGTCTTTGGTGTACATTTACTGAAAGATTGTTGACTCAGTTTGTCAGAGGGATCTTTTGCTTCTAAAGCTGTGATGACTGCTGTTTGCTCGGTGTTATTGTAATTAAAGGAGCTCCATTTACCTTCTACTGAAGTACTCCGCTGCTGTATATTTATTGTAATTGTCCCCTTGTTTCTTTCAGTTTAGCCCATTCAAGTTGGTATGATTAAATTTCAGATTATCTTCAATGAGGTCATTCTGGGGTCACAATCCCCAGGAAGTTCTCTGACTTTAATTTCTTTGACAACTATCAGATAACAATGACCCCTATCTCTCATGGTTTCCCTGATACATTGAGTTATGCAGTCGCTGTGCAATATATTTATCAATTCTAACTTTAAACCACTTCGGTTTTTCAAATTTGACCAGTTGAAATTTTCCACTGTAACAACTCTCCTGTTCTCTCAAACCCTTCGTATTTTTGGACAGGAAACACTCCTGCTTCTTGTGTTAACCTATGGGGCTATAACACATCCTTAAGATCAGATTTACACCATCAAGGTACATATCTTGAGTCAGGAAGTCTCACCCAATTTTCACTCTGGGGAGGCGAGACACGCTGACACTGGAAGCAGATTGTAGGCGGCCAAGGGAGCAGGTGAGTGTCAAGATGGACTGATTTGAAGGCCCGTCTTAGTTCGCCAGAATGTCAACCCAGAAATTGTTAATCTCTCTACCCTTCACACCTCATACCCCCTCACCTAACAATCTAGTACAGCTCTCACTCATACAAACTTGATACTGAAAAAAACTTCCATTCATGAAACCTTTTCAAAGATTTTAAATCCTCTCAAGTATTCAATTTATTAGAAAAACAAAGTTCGATTCAGTTACGATATTAAAGACAATTATTGCTTCTTTAGACTGCCAATCAAAGTGTGAACTCAGCATCCCCATGCTGAGATAATTCCTTTTGTATTTTTTGAAATTCAGCCAGGAATTCAGCTGGAATAGTAGCCCTTGAGAAAAGCCACCAAAAACATCTAGTCAAATTGCAGAAGCAAATGATTTTTTTCCTCACCTGTACCATATGGCCTGTCAATCAAAACAGTCCAACAGAAGATTATTTTTAACTCCAACTGACAGATTTGACCTATTTTATTTCACGTTTATAAGACTGGGAATTTAACAAACTTCAGACACTGACACTTAAACAGATGTTATCCATTCTTCAGAAGCATTTACATCTACTCCATTAATTTATTGCTCCAAAACTGTGGATTAAGATCCTTGGAACTACGACCTGCTTGAACTGAGGACTAATTTTAAATGGCCTTGCTGTGTTTGAATTTCCTGTCTTTGTGATTCATACACTGCACTCCTTTGCCCGACTGGAAAAACTGGGATCTATTAGAATTAGAGCAGGACCCGAACATCCGGGCCCCATCCACCATTTTCCATGGTGTCAAGAGTTGGCCTGACTGTGTGAAAATCTAGCTTTTAGTGTCAGATTGGATGTTTTCACATTAGAGATTTCTATCCAGTGTAGTTTTTTATGTAGTTTACCCACTACCAGAAGAATAACTATATTTTTTACCTGTTGTCCTTGATATATATAGTTACACCACCTCCCTTTCCATCCTAAATAGAGTCATAGAGATATACGGCACAGAAACAGGCCCTTTGGCCTAATTCGTCCATGCCAGTCAGTTTTCCTAAACTGAACTGGTCCCATTTGCCTGCGTTTGGCCCATATCCCTCTAAACCTTTCTTAACTATGTACCTGACCGAATGTCTAAAAACAACAAATGCTGGAAAAACTCAGCAGGTCTGGCAGCACTGGTGGAGAGAAACAGAGTTAACGTTTTGGATCTAAATGATCCTTCTACAGAACTCTTTTTATGTTCTCTGTTCGTCTAAGCACTAAAACTAAAAGATGACCTCTGGGTGCCGGGAGGGCACTGGTATGCTGAAGGGCTGCTGCATTGTTGCAGCTTTCTCCTGTAAAACCATGATTGTTAGAGGTGGTCAAAATACTGGCAAAGGAGATGAGGGCCACCTGAAAATCCTCAAAGCGCCATGATAGAAGACGTCAGGTGTGGCAGGCCACACCTCCTCCCTCGGTGCACAATGGTACTAGTTCTACATACCAAGAGATGGTGCTGTATCTTGAGTGGGTACCATTTGTCACTGAGGATTCATCCACCAAGGAGTGTGCAGAGCTCAAACACCTGTGGCACCTGGGAGTTCCAAAGTATATATGCATCATGAGTGCTCCCTGGGAGGCGAGCACATACCTGCAGGATGTGCTTTTGGTGTTTGCATACCAGTTGGATGTTTATTAAGGAGAAGCTCTTCCTTTTTATGAAAACTGCAGGGTGTTTTGGTAGAGCTTTTATGGTCACGTGTACAATCTGTTACACCCAGTATTTGTGGAAAGGCAGCCAGCACTCTTCCCTGCTTGGCTATCAAGCTCAGGACGTTCGCCCACAATCTCTCCAGTCATCTTAAACAGGGCATTTTTGCCTCTCTAATGTAGCAGTGTGTGGCTGCCTGGGATATCCTGTGCATGTCCCTGGTGGATCCTTGGAAGAAGCCAAAAGTTTAGAAATTCACCACTGCTGGGATTTTAAGCGCCACTGGTATTAAATATCTACCCAGTCTAATCGGTTGCAGGTTGAAATAATTTGGCCGAGTCCCAGCATTGGGCCTTCTGCATGATTCTACAGCCATCTTCAGCCCTTCGCCATTGGACTCCATTAAATTCAACCCTTGCTGTAAGGTGGCTGTCTTTTAAAATGCACTCACAATGCACTATGTCATATTGGATAAAATATATGGAAAACATTAAAAGATTACAAAGTAAGAGAATAAATTGAATAAAAATATATGGTGGTCAGGCTTAAGCAAGCCATTGAGTTTCACTTGAACGGCGGAGGCCGAGGGGCGACCTGATAGAAGTTAACAAAATTATGAGAGGCAGGGATAGAATAGATCATCAGGGTCTTTTTCCCTGGGTAGAATTGTCAATTACTAGGGGACACAAGTTTAAAGGAGTTGTGAGAGGCAAGTTTTTGGCACAGAGGGCGGTAAGTGTGGTGCTAAAAGAGGTGATGGAAGTAGATATAATAGCAACATTTAAAAGGCATCTTGACAGATACATGAATAGGCAGGGAATAGAGGGATATGCACTGCACAAAGCAAAAGGTCTTTAGTTTAGAAAGGCATCACACGCTGAATTGCCCATTTTGGTACATCTGTGACATGCTTGTTGCTGTTTTGAATGGCAAATGGAGTTTAACCCTGATAAATGTGAAGTGATTCATTTTGGTAGGACTCATTTAAATGTGGATTACAGGGTCAAAGGTAGGGTTCTGAAGACTGTGGAGGAACAGAGAGATCTTGGGGTTCATATCCACAGATCTCTAAAGGTTGCCACTCAAGTGGATAGAGCTGTGAAGAAGGCCTATTGTGTGTTAGCTTTTATTAACAGGGGGTTGGAGTTTAAGAGCCGTGGGGTTATGCTGCAACTGTACAGGACCTTGGTGAGACCACATTTGGAATATTGTGTGTAGTTCTGGTCACCTCACTATAAGAAGGATGTGGAAGCGCTGGAAAGAGTGCAGAGGAGATTTACCAGGATGCTGCCTGGTTTGGAGGGTAGGTCTTATGAGGAAAGGTTGAGGGAGCTAGGGCTGTTCTCTCTGGAGCGGAGGAGGCTGAGGGGAGACTTAATAGAGGTTTATAAAATGATGAAGGGGATAGATAGAGTGAACGTTCAAAGACTATTTCCTCGGGTGGATGGAGCTATTACAAGGGGGCATAACTATAGGGTTCGTGGTGGGAGATACAGGAAGGATATCAGAGGTAGGTCCTTTACGCAGAGAGTGGTTGGGGTGTGAAATGGGCTGCCTGCAGTGATAGTGGAGTCAGACACTTTAGGAACATTTAAGCGGTTATTGGATAGGCTCATGGAGCACACCAGGATGATAGGGAGTGGGATAGCTTGATCTTGGTTTCAGATAAAGCTCGGCACATCATCGTGGACCGAAGGGCCTGTTCTGTGCTGTACTGTTCTATGTTCTAATTCTTATGGGCAGTTCCCAATGTGTGGATCTTCATTCCTGCACCAAATTGTCAAGCCTCTTTCGCAGCCAGTTCCATCGACAGTGTGATTTCTAGTGTTGTCTTTAAAGTCAAAGCATCTTCAGTAAGCAATCTGCTTTGGATAGCCTCATTGTGGAGACCACAAACTAGATGATCGCAAAGAGTCTCTTCTAATGATTTGCCAAACTCACAGGGCCCGATTTTACCATGGCGCGAAAAGGGTGGTAAAGTTGGGCATGAGGCCATTAATGTGATCCGCGCCCGCGTAGATGCCCACTTTACCAAGGCCCGAAAATGGCTGCGATCCGATTCGTGCCCAAAATGGGCGCAACGGCGATTTAAATGCATTTGTATGCATTTAAAGTGAATTAATGAACTGCCCACCCAACTTTATCAGCATTTCCCCCTTTACCATCGTGTTTGCGCGTCCAAATTCGGCATGAAACAGATATGCTCGGCAAAGGTCTATTTCGGGCGCTCCAGCTATTGAAGAGGTAAGTTCAGCGTTTCCAATGGCTCTCTGACTCAGATCGGTGGTGGAAGGGGGGGGAGGGGGGACAGGGGGGAGGTTGGTGGCAGGCGGGAGGTGGGTCAGATCATTCTCTGATGGGTGGGGGGCGGGAGAAGGGAGGCCTGATCATTTTCTGGTGGGGGAGGAGGAGGCGCGTCAGATGTATCTCTGATGGATGTGGGGGAGGGAAGAGGGCAGAGGGAGACCAGATTGTTGTCTGGTGCAGGGGAGGAGGCCCGATCTTTCTCTGGGGTGGTGGGGAGGGGGGAGGCCCGATCGTTGTCTGGTGGTGTGGGAGGGAGGGGGGCGGAGTTAATTCTATCCTATCACATTTCTAATTCTGATCATTTCTGTTATAAATGCTACTTAGATTATATTTCACTTGCCATGAATGTTGTTTTTTTCCCCCTATACCAGCAAGTTCGGAAGAAGTAGAGATTATTTTATTACCATTTTCCAAATTATCTTCGAAACTTGGAAATGCAGCTCTTAGAATTTACTGCAAGTTGACTGTTGCTGAACACAATTCTAAAGGTTGTTGAATCAAGCAATGGTTATTTGTACACGCAAGTATATATTCATTACACAACTTCAATAAAGGCCTGGATATGTACCTCGGTGGATTTTGCAAGTACAGGCAGCAGAGAGACGGGATCCCACAGCTATAATAGTGCACGTGCACTTAATTAGTGAAACTGTCAAAGTGGCTGTGAGTATGTGAAATATACTGGGAGGGAGGCCAGATCGTTCTCTGGTGGGGGCGAGGGGGAGGAAGGAGGGAAGGGGGCAGGGGCAGAGGGGTCCACTGCCACTCGGCGGGCGATCGGTGGGGGGGAAAGGGGGCAGGGGGTCGCGATTGGTCTGGGTAGCGGGGGGGTGGGTGATAAAGGGGAAAGTTATGCTGTGGGGGTGGGGGTGTTGTCTGTGGGGGCCATCGCACCCGCTTTTCATTCTCGGGCCACTTTATCCGCTTTTTGCGGCTCGGGAGCGATGTAACAACGGCGCGATTTTCAAATTTTTTTCCTCACTGCGCATGCGCAGTTCAAAGTTCCGATCGTTTCGGGCGTGCTAAGCCTCGCCCACAGCGCAATTCAGACTGCCTATTTTTTCTGGAGTCTGAAAGCAGATTTCCAAGTCAGATCTGAATTGCGTCCAGATTCAGTACTTAGAATGAAAATGGTAAAATCGGGCCCACGATGTTGTGCCAGCCTTTTTAAGGTTGCCACTAACTGAACAATGCTTCTGCCTTCCACTTGATTCCTTCGGTGGAACCTGAATCATTCCATGATGATTAATGGCTTTAGAGAGTAATGCTCTTCAAGAATCTTTGTCAAGTCATGGTAAGTTTTGATTCCTGCCATAGCTGGATGAACCAAGCTCCGGAACAAATTGAAGTTTTACTTATTGAGAAAAGTTGTATGAGCAAGTTGTTTGCAATTGCATTCACTTGTACTAACTACCGAAACTGCTCTGCATAGGAACTCCATAATTCATTTCCTTCATTGAAAGGACCCATGCATCCTAACTGACCCGCCATTTCTCTTGCAGGCACTAGCGATTCAAGACTGCTCAGTATATTTTTATTACTGTCTTCCCAGTACTTCCCTTTTTACCCTGGAGACCGCTGACTTCATGGATTTTTTAAAAATGGCCCAAACCGTATAGCAGAGCATCATAAGTGGTGGCCCAGGCACTTAACAAATTTTTTTTTGTAATATCCTAACTATAAAAGAAAAAGATATGGTTTGCATATGTAGATTCAAAATAACAACAACAGATTTATTGTAGGAGCTGTTGCCTGTACAGAATAGGAACTGACGCTAAAACTGGAGCCCGTGAAACAGCCCAGTGACATCACCATCAAATCTTGTGACCAGTTCTTAAAGCAATATGCAACCAGTTAAGTATCATAGAAGGAGGCCATTCGGCCCATCGAGCCTGCACCGACAACTATCCGACACAGGCCCTATCCCCGCAACCCCATGCATTTACCTTGCTAATCCTCCTAACACTAAGGGGTAATTTAGCATGGCCAATCCACTTAAGCCGGATATCTTCGGAGTGTGGGAGGATACCGGAACACCCTGAGGAAACCCATACAGACATGGGGAGAACGTGCAAACTCCCCATTGACCCAAGGCTGGAATTGAACCCAGGTCCCTGGCGCTGTGAGGCAACCGTGCTAACCACTGTGCCGGCATTTTGACAACTGCCTACCAGCATCTATAACAGATGCTGGTAGGCAGTCGCCAGCATAGGGGGAAGGGGTCAGATGCAAGGGCAGGGAGGTGGCTCTCAGTGGCCCCTACCACCTTCCTGATGCTGAGCCCCATGATTAAGCACTGAGTTCTTGTCAATGAGGGACCACCTATAAGGTCACAGGCAAACCTGACAGGGACAGAGATGTGAGAGTCCTGTTAAGTGCCAGGGCCGCCACTAATGATGAGCTCAGAGATAATTAACTTTAAGTGGCTCATTTATGAGCCTAATTGTCATCCGTTCACCAGCAAGATTCCTTCATCAGGCCCTGTTCGAATTGTGGGCCATTTTCCTGATGTCAGCAATCAGACATGGGTACTCCTGCCCAATTCTCCTGGCCTCTTTGCCATCATGTGCACTCCAGCAGGATCCATTAAATTCTGCCCAATATTTCAGGGTGCTGACCCTTTATTAGAACGTTTGCTTCTGTTCTTTTAAAGATCACTGAGGCTGCTCAATCACTGATACAATGGGCGCTGTGTACTCCAACAATTTGTACCTAATAATTGTAACCAGCAGTCTGCAACAGTGTAGGACCCAGTTTGCATCTTTGAGCATTCTAGGCCGGTGTGTTGCTCGCCTATTTACAGGCCTCTTTGAAAATCACGAGGCAGGGATTGATCGTCAGTGGAATGTCTGAGCTGCCGCCCGGATTTTCAATTGACCAGGATCTACAAAAATACAAGTTCTTCTTCGCAAAGTTAAGAGCTGGATCACTGCACAGAAGCCAATCAGTATCTCTGAAATTGCTGGCTTTATAACTTGTTCTTAGAAGAAGGTCAAATTATCAAAACATTGTTTAAAAAGACAAGAATGGGATAAGTTATGGCTCAAAGTTCAGCATTGACTTTAAAACCCCAACAAATTAGAGTTCTTCACCACTTTGTCTGTGTGTGGAGTAAGGAATATGGGCCTTGCTATGCTCTATGACACCAATCTTCGTGCTCCTTACTTTCCTATTATTATAAGAAAACCAACCAAAGGGAACTTGACCAAAAGTATTATTTGTTGGTCATGGAACATTTGCAGAAGCAACAAATAAATGCTAATTAAAAATTTCACTGGAACTCAAAAGGAAAGTCATAGGATAAATACATCTTTGCTTAATGATCCAATAAAACAGCATAGCTTTAAAAGTAACCAGGCCTTTGGATCAGTTATGTGGCGATTTAGTATGGGTGAGGGGAATGCCAGGGCACAACTTGTGTAAACTTGTTGAAATTTGGCCTGGAACCTCACCTGAAGAATTATTCCATTGAAATGAGACATGCCTTTGCCAGTGACTCTGCCTCACATTGCTAGTTTCAAAATCTGGCTTACTGTGAATTGGGCGGTGAAGTCAGACTTCTGCTTTTATGAGCTCAAGCTTCCACGCTGACAGCAAAGCCTCATAAAATCAGGATTATAGAGCTGTTATGTGTACTCCAAGAAAACAGCAGCAGTGAGTCTTGACTGATTGTAAGGGAATGGGGAGTCAGTATAGAAAGAAAGGACTGGCTATGGGAAAAACACATTAGAAACATGAGGTCGGTGGATACTGTGAGAGACTTACCTGAGAATTAAGTATAGCTGCTGTATATATCCCATGTCGAAGTCTATTCTAGTAGGTGGTTGTGTTATAAGTATTTGCACAAATAAGAAGATTTTCTTTTATTCCTTCAGGGGATCATGGGTGTCGCTTGCTAGGCCAGCACTTATTTTCCATCCCTTACTGCCCTTGAAAAGTTGGAGCTGCCTACTTGAACCACTGCAGTCCCTGTGGTGTAGGTACACCCACAGTGCTTTTAGGAAGGAAGTTGCAGGATTTTGACCCAGTGGCAGTGAGGAACGGCGACATAGTTCAAGTCAGGATGCTGTGTGACTTGCAACCTACAGGTGGCGGTGTTCCCATGCCCTTGTCCTTCTAAGTGGCAGAGGTCAGAAGTCTGGAAGAAAGACTTGTACATGGAAATTGGGTTGGAATTCAATGCCCAAATAATAGGTGTGTTGAGATTACGTCAGAGATTAAAATTTTAACTATCTCACAACAGACTGCACCAGTCCACTTTGAGTTTATCGGAGACCATACAAGGGGCGGTCCCAAAAAATGGGTTGGCAATTTAAATACTTTAAGAGGCTGGCAGCCTTGAATCTAACCTGTCTTTTCGGCTTAGCTATTTCCTGCTGTGCTTTTCAGACTTGGAAACCCAGCAGCTCAGGAAGGTAAATCCCTCTACACAAATAAAAACAGAAAACGCTGGAAATATGTAGCAGTTCTGGCAGCATTTGTGAAGGGAAAAACCAGGTCAGCGGGTGGAATTCTCCCAGGTCGCTGCGGTGGGTTCGACGGTTGCTTTGGGGCAGAGAATATGGTGGGAGGCCCAGGAATCGATTTCACGCCATCATGAATTTACAGCAGGATCTGCCACTGGTGCCCGCCATTGCAGATTGATAAACCCGCCAGAGGCCAGCGTGAATCTCATTTGCATCCCATTAATCAGATGCAGATGAAGGCCCAACCTCCCATGTCAGATTCTCCATGTTGCCGGTGGGGCAACGCGCCAGCGTGAAACACCTTTGGAACAACATGGCCTGCAGATGCCAGTACTAAACTGAAGAATGCCTGGGGTTGTGTCTGGAGTTCAGGATGGACCGCCTGCAACCCTGGACCCTGGAACACTACAATGGTTGGTCAGAGGTGCATCTGCAGTTGGACCTTCCAGATTCAGTGTTTTGGAGAGGGTCCTTCCGCCCGCCTGAGAATGTTCTGGAGATCTATCTTCGTTTTCAGAAGGTCCGCCTTCTTTCTTCCAGTGTGGTTAAGTGATATTGGGTACCTTTTCAATATGGTACCTGGACACAATGGTGGACCATGCATCATCCTGGCCTGCCCTACCACTGAATACGGCATAAAACACCTGGGTACATGATTAACGAAGTAAGGGCTGGAGGATTTGGCTTGTTTTCCCATCGACCTCTCCCTGTCGCACTCTTTGGTTTGGGACCTTCATCTCGGTTTGGGACCTATTCGCTCCCCATGTTCTCTGCGACGGTTCTCCTCTTTATGTCACCTGGTCTGCAGTATTGTATTGTTTCACGTTCCTTTTTCTCATTTGCGCAGGTGGGTAGGGCCAGTTCCTAGCCTACATAAGGTAAAAGTAGACTAACTGTGCATGTGCAACCATTTCCTGGCCAGCACATATATAGGAGACCTGAAAACAGAGACTCAAGCTTCAAGGTAGGTATTCAAGTTTTGCAACACCTCACCCCCCTCAGAAGAAAGAAACTTCATGACAATGAAGGTTTCTTTACAATGGCATAACACTCTCTTTGGAAGAACTTAACATCATAAACTTCAAACAAATAGCTTATCACATACGTTTCTTTATTTTATTCATTTTTTATGGGATGTGGGCATCGCTGGCTGGGCCAGCATTTATTGCCCATCCCTAACTGCCCTTCATTTCAGAGGGCATTTGAGAGTCAACTGCATTGCTGTAGATCTGGAGTCATGTATAAAGAACAAAGAACAGTACAGCACAGGAACAGGCCCTTCGGCCCACCAAGTCTGTGCCGATCATTTCGCTTCTCTGCAGGTTTTAAATGGTCCTTTGCAAACTGTCCACTTGCTTAGATTCCAGCTCCTGTCCCTTATTTGTTAACATTGACACACACTTGTAAATCTTTGCCTCTGGTTATTGATCCTTCCAGACCATATATCTTATCTTTCATATTCTCCAGATAGTATCAAAGTTCAAGAAGCTCATTGCTCTTTTCAAGACAAAGTTCTAACAGATCATCAGTCTTGGTTCCACCAGAAACTCCTTTTGCTGTCCAAGATGTTTTTCACGATGCTTCATAGAATCTCCTGATGCTTAAATCAAGTTTTAACTGACATTATATCTTTGTGGCATTTGCTTCTAGCGGTTTATCATTTAGATGTTTTAAGTCCTCATTCAAGTGTTTTACTTCCTGTAGCTGATGTTCAGTTGTTCCCATCAATTCTTGTAGCAAACTCATTTTGTGTCTGTTGTTAAAAGTTTATTTTTTTAGTGTCACACGTAGACTGATAGTAACACTGAAATTAAGTTACTGTGAAAATTCCCTAGTTGCCACACTCTGGCATCTGTTCGGGTACACTGAGGGAGAATTTAGCATGGCCAATGCACCAAAAGACATGTCTTTCGGACTGTGGGAGGAAACCAGAGCACCCGGAGGAAACCCACGCTGACACAAGGAGAACGTGCAGATTCCGCACAGACAGTGACCCAAGCCGGGAATCAAACCTGGGTCCCTCGCATTGTGAGGCAGCAGTGCGAACTATTGAGAAAACCGGAGCACCCGGAGGTCAAACCTGAACTCAGCATTTCCCACCCAAATCTATTCTCCACCCTATGCTACCTGGCTCTGTCAGTATATGAGTCACATCTCTTTACTCTTATGATATTGGTCTTACAGTGTGCTTCATTCTTGTGCACATAATTGTTGAGCCAAATTTAAATACTGTAGAAGAAATACGCCCCAAAATGCTTTGGTGACAGATTGGGGATCCCCTATCTTCTGGTCACTGGACTGAAACAAAGCCCTGACAGGCTGCAGCTTTGAATATTTTATACTGCGGATATTTGATTCAAATAATGTTTCATTTGAATAAATGTCACACTCCCTGTGAAAATGAAATAACACCGAAAGTCATGTGCTCCTTTTTATGTGTCATCCTAGGTTTTGGTATGAGAATCCAGGCGTATTTACCCCAGCTCAGGTAACACAGCTGAAGCAAAGTTCTCTTGCGAGTGTGCTCTGTGACAATGGTGACGACATTCAGCAGGTCCAGCCAGACGTCTTTGTAAAAGCAGAGTATCCTCAAGGATATGTTTCCTGTGATGAGATTCCAAAAATTGATTTGCGATTATGGCAAGATTGTTGCGAAGGTCAGTTCAATCCAATCTAAATTAAAATGGTTTGTACGGCTTTATACCTTTGATTTATTTCTATTAATCTTGGGTCAGTAGACAGGAAAAGAAAACACAATTTAATTTCACATTGATTACTGTCTGATGTTTTAGGGTTTTATGAGATTTACTCACACATCTTATATTTTATTCCATTTCTCACAAACTAGGGCTAACTTGGAAGTTTTTCAAATAAAGTAAAGCTTAAGGCTTTTTGTTTGCATTATTAAACATTATTAAAAATATAAATCCGATTAACTTTGCTGAGGTTTTTAAAGTATTTTTAAAAGATGTATCCTGAAATATACATGGCCACAGTGGATGCTACAAGTTTACAAGGCTGGGTATTATTGCATTTGAAGAAGTACTCCCATTGGACCAAAAGCGAGAGTTGACCTCGTGCCAGTGGATGGCAGGACTCAGTTGGCATTTTGCTGGCTGTGGCCCAGACCGCTGCCAGGACTGCCATCTAATTGAAAATGGTGGCACACCTCCCAGAGTTACATGCCCAATCGAAGGGCTGGCAGCTCACAGCCTGAGGCGGCTGGACAAGGCATCCTTGGAGATGGGGTCAGTTCTTTTGCAGCAAACCAGGGCGAGGCAGGTGTGTCCTGGCAAATCACTGAGGAAGAGTGGCTTGTAGATGGATGAGCTTGGAGGAGATGCAGCAGCAACTCAGTTAGCTGTGGAGGCAACCATTGCACCCAGGGAACCCCTCTATGGACCATGGATCAGTCATTAAGGAAGACCACCAGGATTTACCTTGCAGCCTCACCACCCGGTAGTTAGCTGTGCCTATGTCAGTAAATTATCAATGGGGGTTGGAGGTCGCCCTCTATTGGACACAAGTTTTTCAATTGGCCACCCAATAGGGTAGCCACAACATAGCTGCTCCTGTCATTGATAGTATGCTGTGGCGGTGGGAAGACTCCAGTGGGAAGAGTAGAACGCTCCTCTCCTGACACCTTCCTCTTCATGTTATCAATCCTTCTGCCTCCCAGCCATCTTAAAAGAGCTGGTGAAATCAAGGCCCCAGTTTTGAATGACTCATTTTAAAATTCATCATCTGAAATGACAATGTATCAAAATGTATCTGTTTTTCTGTCATACAATATAGGCAGCAGAGATCCAAAGTTTAATAGACCATTTCTATATTGCATCACAATCTGCGATATACCTTCGGAAGACAGGCTATTAATTATCTCAAAGGTCCATTCCTATATTGTACATCTTCAAAGAACTTCATTGACTGCCAAGCTCCTTGGGACATCCCAAGATCATGAAACACATAAATGAAAGCCTTTCTTTCTTTGTTTCACAGTGAAATAATGTCAGCTCTTTGCCTAATTCCTTTCAAAATGTCAGGACATCTGTGGGCAAGATTAGTTGGTTGTCCACCTTGGGGGAAAAGAATTGAAAATAACTTTGCATTTGAAAGAATTGAGAAAGCTGACAGTATTACAACAACAACTCGTCTTTATATAGCACATTCATGCAGTAAAATCTCCCCAAAAAAAGCAGAAAAATCAAACAGGCCAGGATTCTAGGGCCTCTCCCACCCGGCGGGATATTATGGTTCCGCCATAGTAAACAGCAATTTAAATGGCCCACAGCACCCACCGGGTGGGAGACCAGCCATGGTGGGACTGGCTACAAAAATAGATGCCATGTGAAAGAAGGAGACATTAGGAAAGGTGACCAATGCTGGGTCAAAGAAGTAAATTTGTGGCACTGTTTTAAAGGGGGAGAGAGGGGTCAATAGGTGGAGAGGTTTAGGGAGGAAATTCCAGAGCATAGGGTTTAGATTCTTGAAGGCAAGGCCAGCAGCAGCACAGCAAAGGAAGTAGGGCATGCGGAAAAAGCCAAAATTGAAGGCATGGAGGGTTGTAGGGAAGGAGGAGGTTAGAGTGATAAACAGGGGTGAGGCTATGAAGAAATTTGAACATGGGGATGACAGTATTTAATCATGACTTTGCTGGAGCAGGATACAATTTCAGCTAGCAAGCACAGGGGTGGCAAGTGAACAGAACTTGGTGTGATTATGGATACACAAGTCAAGTTATCGATGAGATTGTGTTTATGGAGGCCAGCCAGGAAAGCATTTTTATAGCTGAGTTTGAAGATAACATAAGCATGGAGACGTATACTGTCGGAGAGAGAAAAATAATCTGATATTAGGGAAAAATAGGAAATTCATCCTATTTGGAACAATTTCTATTGCTAATTATAAACTTCTAAAGTAAATTTCAGAGCGTAAATTTCTGTAACAACAAGTATGTGACTTCCTCAGAATACATATACTGGAGAAATAAGAAACAAAATCTATTTCTAATTTTTAATATTATGAAAACTAAGATCTATTGAACTGCACTTAAATGAGTTTAAAAACAAGTCTCCATGATAATGTTGTATCAAATCGATGAACAATTCTTCCAAATGATTTTACTCCAATATAATGTTTGCTGATGATTTTCTTGAAGATCCACATCATTAAAAAAACTGTTATGTGCTCCCCTGCATTTTTATGACTGTTGGTGTCCTACATCTGTTTGTATGCATACTTTAAGTGTCATGTCCATATCTCTTGTATGTGCGTCCTTTTGTCTTTTATGTTGTTGTGACTCAAATGTTATGTTTTTTGTCTTTTTCTCCAGATGTCTCTCCTTCTGTCACCTTATTTATTTGTTGTAAGCTCTCCTTTCAGGTTTTGTGTCTAATGTTCGTGATTTATATAATCGCACATCATTGCTCATCCAGCGCTACAATCGTATCTACCACCGTGTTCGTAATTACAGGAAGAGAGGCGAGTTTCTGTAAAATTTTCAACCATTACAAAGTTTACAGGGTAGAGAGGTGAATAGTATTAGGATGTTTTGCTCAGTTAAGAATAATACATTAAAGCACCAAAATGTTGCAACAAAACATGTTAAAATTCAAATATTTTGAGATCTGAAGTATTTTTCAGTTAAGCTGTGACAACCTATGAAAAACCACAGAGCTACCTTTCACCTTCACTGATTGGACTGTTAACTGGCAGAGTGGATCACTCATTCATAATACAGAACACCAATTTTCGTTTTCTACGGCTACTACTTCTCTACCAGTTTACCACTCAAGCTGTGATGGTGAAAATTACCCACTCATTGTTGTACCGAAATATTGTTCATATGGTCCTGTTACTCATGAGGGAAATGTAATTATGCTTACTTTACCCCATGGTGCCTGTACACTCTCTTTGGTGAAAATAATTTGCCACCCTTAAGTGATTTGGCCTATATGTGACTCCAACCCCACATTAAAGTGGTTAACTCTTAACAACTGCTCAAAAGTAAATTGCAGCAGTTCAAACAGGCCCACCAACAACATAATTAAAAAACAGAAAATACTGGATAAACTCGACAGGTCTGGGAGGATCTATGGAGAAAGAAACAGGGTTAATGTTTCAAGTCCAAATTATCCTTCTACAGACCCTTCGACCATCAAAGATAGAACATTACAGCGCAGTACAGGCCCTTCGGCCCTCGATGTTGCGCCAACCAGTGAAACCAATCTAAAGCCCATCTAACCTACACTATTCCAATATCATCCATATGTTTATCCAATGACCATTTAAATGCCCTTAATGTTGGCGAGTCCACTACTGTTGCAGGCAGGGCATTCCACGCCCTTACTACTCCCTGAGTGAAGAACCTACCTCTGACATCTGTCCTATATCTGTCACCCCTCAATTTAAAGCTATGTCTCCTCGTGCTAGCTATCACCATCCAAGGAAAAAGGCTCTCACTATCCACCCTATCTAATCCTCTGATCATCTTGTATGCCTCTATTAAGTCACCTCTTAACCTTCTTCTCTCTAACAAAAACAACCTCAAGTCCCTCAGCCTTTCCTCATAAAACCTTCCCACCATACCAGGCAACATCCTAGTAAATCTCCTCTGCACCCTTTCCAATGCATCCACATCCTTCCTATAATGCGACGACCAGAACTGTACACAATACTCCAAGTGCGGCCGCACCAGAGTTCTGTACAGCTGCAACATGACCTCCTGGCTCCAAAACTCAATCCCTCTACCAATAAAAGCTAACACTCCGTACGCCTTCTTAACAACCCTATCAACCTGGGTGCCAACTTTCAGGGATCTATGCACATGCACACCGAGATCTCTCTGTTCATCCACACTACCAAGTATCTTACCATTAGCCCAGTACTCTGTAATCCTGTTACTCCTTCCAAAGTGAATCACCTCACACTTTTCCGCATTGAACTCCATTTACCACCTCTAAGCCCAGCTCTGCAGCTTATCTATGTCTCTCTGTAACCTGCAACATCCTTCCGCACTGTCCAAAACTCCACCGACTTTAGTGTCATCTGCAAATTTACCAACCCATCCTTCTACGCCCTCATCCAGGTCATTTATAAAAATGACAAACAGCAGTGACCCCAAAACAGATCCTTGCGGTACACCACTAGTAACTAAACTCCAGGATGAACATTTCCCATCAACCACCACGCTCTGTCTTCTTACAGCTAGCCAATTCCTGATCCAAACCACTAAATCACCCTCAATCCCATGCCTCCGTATCTTCTGCAATAGCTTACCGTGGGGAACCTTATCAAACGCTTTACTGATATCCATATACACCACATCAACTGCTTTATCCTCATCCACCTCTTTGGTCACTTTCTCAAAGAACTCAATAAGGTTTGTGAGGCACGACCTACCCTTCACAAAGCCATGTTGACTATCCCTAATCAAATTATTCCTTTCTAGATGATTATAAATCCTATCTCTTATAATCCTTTCCAAAACTTTGCCCACAACAGAAGTAAGGCTCACTGGTCTATAATTACCAGGGTTGTCTCTACTTCCCTTCTTGAACAAGGGGACAACATTTGCTATCCTCCAGTCTTCTGGCACTATTCCTGTAGACAATGATGACATAAAGATCAAAGCCAAAGGCTCTGCAATCTCCTCCCTAGCCTCCCAAACAATGCTGGGATAAATCCCATCTGGCCCAGGGGACTTATCTATTTTCACACTTTCCAGAATTGCTAACACCTCCTCCTTATTAACCTCAATCCCATCTAGTTCTATAGCCTGTATCTCAGTATTCTCCTTGACAACATTGTCTTTTTCCTGCGTGAATACTGACAAAAAATATTTATTTAGCGCCTCTCCTATCTCTTCAGGCTCCATGTACAACTTCCCACTACTGTCCTTGACTGGCCCTAATCTTACCCTAGTCATTCTTTTATTCCTGACATACCTATAGAAAGCTTTAGGGTTTTCCTTGATCCTACCTGCCAAAGACTTCTCATGTCCCCTCCTGGCTCTTCTTAACTCTCTCTTTAGGTCCTTCCTGGCTAACTTGTAACACTCAAGCGCCCTAACTGAGCCTTCACGTCTCACCTTTACATAAATCTCCTTCTTCCTCTTCACAAGATATTCAACTTCTTTAGTAAACCACGGTTCCCTTACTCGACCATTTCCTCCCTGCCTGACAGGTACATACTTATCAAGGACACCCAGTAGCTGTTCCTTGAACAAGTTCCACATTTCAATTGTGTCCATCCCCTGCAGTTTCCTTCCCCAACCTATGCATCCTAAATCTCTCCTAATCACATCATAATTTCCTTTCCCCCAGCTATAACTCTTGCCCTTCGGTATATACCTATTCCTTTCCATTGCTATAGTAAACGTAACCGAATTGTGGTCACTATCACCAAAGTGCTCCCCTACCTCCAAATCCAACACCTGGTCTGGTTCATTACCCAGTACCAAATCCAATGTGGCCTCGCCTCTTGTTGGCCTATCTACATACTGTGTCAGGAAACCCTCCTGCACACATTGGACAAAAACTGACCCATCGCTCCTATCCAGAATCATCTTTGCAATCCTTTCCTCTACATCTCTGGAACTTTTTCGGAGGCCTATAGAAAACTCCCAACAGGGTGACCTCTCCTTTCCTGTTTCTAACCTCAGCCCATACTACCTCAGTAGACGAGTCCTCATCAAATGTCCTTTCTGCCACCGTAATACTGTCCTTGACTAACAATGCCACACCTCCACCTCTTTTACCACCTTCCCTGGTCTTACTGAAAATTCTAAACCTGCAACAACCATTCCTGTCCCTGCTCTATCCATGTCTCTGAGATGGCCACAACATCGAAGTCCCAGGTACCAACCCATGCTGCAAGTTCACCCACCTTCTTCTTACAGCTAGCCAATTCCTGATCCAACCCGCTAAATCACCCTCAATCCCATGCCTCCGTATCTTCTGCAATAGCTTACCATGGGGAACCTTATCAAACGCTTTTCTGAAATCCATATACACCACATCAACTGCTTTACCCTCATCCACCTCTTTGGTCACCTTCTCAAAGAACTCAATAAGGTTTGTGAGGCACGACTTACCCTTCACAAAACCGTGTTGACTATCCCTAATCAAATTATTCCTTTCTAGATTATTATAAATCCGATCTCTTATAATCCTTTCCAAAACTTTGCCCACAACAGAAGTAAGGCTCACTGGTCTATAATTACCAGGATTGTCTCTACTTCCCTTCTTGAACAAGGGAACAACATTTGCTATCCTCCAGTCTTCTGGCACTATTCCTGTAGACAATGACGACATAAAGATCAAAGCCAAAGGCTCTGCAATCTCCTCCCTACCCTCCCAGGCAATCCTGGGATAAATCCCAGGCTCCTGGCATTGAAGTACCAAACCACCTTCCTGCCTGCCAGTACACTCCTGCGACGCTGAAACCTTATCCATGACCTCATTACTCTCAACCTCCTGTACACTGGATCTACAATTCGGGTTCCCATCCCCTTGCTGAATTAGTTTAAACCCTCCCGAAGAGCATTAGCAAATATCCCCCCCAGGCTATTGGTACCCCTCTGGTTCAGGTGCAGACCATCCCATTGGTAGAGGTCCCACCTACCCCAGAATGAGCCCCAATTGTCCAGGTATCTGAATCCCTCCCTCCTGCACCATGTTCAAATGCTCTCTCCCACTATTCCTCTCCTCACTATCACGTGGCACAGGTAACAAACCAGTGATAACAACTCTGTTTGTTCTAGCCCTAAGCTTCCACCCTAACTCGCTGAATTTCTGCCTTACATCCCCATCCCTTTTCCTACCTATGTCTTGGGTGCCTATGTGAACCACGACTTGGGGCTGGTCCCCCTCCCCCTTAAGGATCCAGAAAACACGATCCGAGACATCACGGACCTGGGAGGCAACACACCAACCGCGAGTCCCTCTCGTTCCCACAGAATTTCCTATCTATCCCCCTAACTATGGAGTCCCCAATAACTAATGCTCTACTCCTCTCCACCCTTCCCTTCTCAGCAACAAGGACAGACTCTGTTCCAGAGACCTGTACCTCATGGCTTACCCCTGTTAAGTCGTCCCCCTCAACAGTATCCAAAATGGTAGATGGTAGAAGATGTGTAGGTCAGGTACATTGGCCATGCTAAATTGCCCTTTAGTGTCTCAACATGTGTAGGTGAGGGGGATTAGTGGAGTAAATACATGGGGTTTCAGGGATCAGGACTGGGTGGGATGCT
Organism: Mustelus asterias; assembly: GCF_964213995.1. NCBI lineage: Eukaryota > Metazoa > Chordata > Chondrichthyes > Carcharhiniformes > Triakidae > Mustelus > Mustelus asterias. The sequence continues at coordinate 63,454,941 of NC_135807.1, read as the reverse complement.
CTATCAGAAAGTTGGTGCAGACTTGATGGACCGAATGGTCTCCTTCTGTACTGTCGGGATTCTATGATCATCTTGGGACAAGTACGGAAATTCACCAAGGCTCCTTAGGGAGCACCTTCCAAATGCACAGCCAGTACCATCGAGAAGGACAAGGGCAGCAGATACATGAGAACACCACCACCTGCAAGTTCCCCTCCAAGTCACTCAACATCCTGACTTGGAAATATATCACCATTCCTTCGCAGTCGCTGGCTCAAAATCCTGGAATTCCCTCCATAATAGCACTGTGCCCACAGCCCAAGGTCTGCAGCGTTTCAAGAAGGCAGCTTACCACCACCTTTTTATTTATTTATTGAATCCTACAGTGCAGAAGCAGGCTATTTGGCCCATCGAGTCTGCACTGACCATGGTCCCACCCAGGCCCTATCCCCATAGCCCCATGCACTTACCCTAGCGAGTCCCCCTGACACTAAGGGACAATTTAGCGTAGCCAATCAATCTAACCTGCACATCTTTGGACTGTGGGAGGAAACCGGAGCACAGGAGGAAACCCATGCAGACACAGGGAGAATGTGCAAACTCCACTCAGACAGTCTCCCAAGGCAGGAATTGAACCCGGGTCTCTGGCGCTGTGAGGCAGCAATGCTAACCACGGAGCCACCGTGCCACCCCTAAGACCTTCTCAAGGACAACTAGGAATGGGCAATACATGCTGGCCAGCCGGCAATGCCCATGTCCCATGAATGAATAGAAAAAGGATAGGTAATAAATGGCGATCATGCTGGTGATGTTCAGATCTTGAAAATGGATGTTTTGAAAGGGTTTTCACTAAAAAAAATCACCAAGCTGCTAAAAGCAGTTCTAGAAATGTAAGATATTTCAAGAGGTTGTAACAATTTTGAGTAAATATTTGGCAAGAAAACTTATAATTAGCAAATTCTGGCTTGTGATACTGTACCTGGAATAAAAAGTAAAGGCAGTTACATGGATTTCCTGCAAGTGTTTTGCCGATCTCTCTGAGCTTTGTGCGTTTCTGTGTCATTTTAATCAAAGCCATGCCAAGAGATCAGGAGAACTCATAAGGAAATTCCACGCCAGTAATTTCTAAGATAATTTCGTCCGGGTGCTCCGGTTTCCTCCCACTGTCCAAAGATGTGCGGGTTAGGTTGATTGGCCATGCTAAAATTGCCCCTTAGTGTCCTGAGATGCGTAGGTTAGAGGGATTAGCGGGTGGACATGGGGGTTGGGCCTGGGTGGAGTTGTGGTCGGTGCAGACTCGATGGGCCAAATGGCCTCTTTCTGCACTGTAGGGTTTCTATGATTCTATGATATACAAATATCAAGAACCTACAAAGATAGTAATCCCACCTCAAACTTTAGATGACATCTGGAAACTGCCCTCGTTCAATTCTCAAGGTTTCTATCATCTAACCCCTACCCCTCAGTGGAATGAATGCTTTGTAATTCAATATTCAGGATTCTATTTCATACTTTGAGTGAGAACTTACATTTTAAACATTTGTAATTCAAAGATGCCAGAAGAACAAGCACAAAGGAATTTAAAAATGATGTTATACATATTCAAGCTTAATATAGCAATGACAAGCTTTACTTCAATGAATTGATTGCTAAATGTGTACAGTGAATCTGTGCATTTCACTTGACTCACTTGCACTTCCAGGTTTGCGGGAGCCTTTTTACCATATGCGTCAGCAGCTCATAAGACTGTCTAGGCTGGTGACTTATCTCGAGGAGACAGTTTCAAAACCTGTTGTTCGAGGCGAGTCTTTTTAAAAACCATGATTGAAAAAAATATTGTTTCAATATTCATGCATTTTATCAAAGGGAACGAATGCAAATATTTAAAAGCAATACTACCCGGAAGCATTTGAGTTTCATGTCAGACATCTTTATGGAAATCAAAGGTCTACTTCAATGCAGAACATATTGAAATATATGAAGTATATTTCTGTCATATTTCTGTCAAATTTCTGACTGCTATTATTGGCAGTTAATTGTGAGCTATCTTTTACAAGTATTCAATAGGCTCAGAAGTAACACAGAGCTATTTTTAGTTAAAAAGAAAGTCTGAAAAATAAGCTGATCAAAATTCTGATTACGTTTCTTTTGTTTACAGCGTAGATCTATATCAACAAGTTAACTAATAAGGAAAATCTAAGAATCTAAAACAAAATGAGGCTGATGAGCTCCAGATTTCCATTCATTGTTGTGCAAACATCTAAAAGCTTTTAGCAAAGTGTAGATGGACATCAAGGTTAATATGTTAAATAATACACAAGCACAATACAGAATACAATGAGGAATTGAAGCTGAATCTTTTGATTAGAAATGATTTAAAGCTGTTTAATTGCAAAACAGCTATTAGCAAAATATTTTTCAGACTGCAACAAAATAAACTTAATTTTTAACTGTAGTTTGCATATTAACAGCTAAATGCTTTTCTACTAAAATGCATGTCTGTGTGCAACTCCCTGTCTGTCACTGTTGAATTAACCTTGTATGTGTCTGTTTCCCAAGGCTGGTTTCACTCTACATATTGCACTGATGGAGATTACAGTATTAAAACCAATATTTGCATCCAAGACTGTGATTTGAAATTCATTTTATGCCTAGCCGATCTTTAATATAATTAAATCTTTAACAGCAAATGCCAGAATTACTCAGCAGATCCAACAACCTATGTGGGGCGAGAAAGGAATTAAAGTTTGAGGTACAATATAACTGGGAAAAGTTAGGGCTATAATAGGCTTTCAGCAAACACAGAATCAGAAAAAAAGGGTTGAGGGGAGAAAAAATGAAAGGGAAGGTATGTAATAAGATGGGACACAGGAGAGGGGAAATAACAAAACGGCTTCATGATGCAAAGCAAAAGGGCTGGGAATGGGACAAGTAAAGAAACAAAGGATGGGTCTAGAGGAGTTGTAAATTACCAAAGAAAAAAATGGGATCAATGAAGATGATCTGTCTTTTGAACATTAGATGCTCAAATTGATTCTTCCATGCTGTGACTTGCTGCCAGCTACTATGCTGAATGCCACACTCTGCCATTCTTTCAGGCTGCCAGCCAATCCTGTTTCCATCATCGCCGAGGTGTCCATCGTTAATTTGGAAATTGCTGCTTTAAACTTTCAGAGCCTAGAAGATGATATGGTTACTATTTGAATGTGGCAAAAAGGTTGCTCCTACATTGGCAATTTCCTCCCAATCCTGGATTAACCTTTTCTTATTCCCCGGGCCGGTGAAGTTTAAACAGCTAAAGCTGAAGACTGGTGTTGTGGGAATATTTGCAAAGAATATTTGCAGGCTGGACAAAAGGAGCTCACCTGACACAATCTGAACATCCCGTGCCACAGCACTGGTTGTAAAGTGTTGGGTGTTGACTAGGGTGAATCGCAAACTTTAGCAATAGATTTATCCCTCCGTATTCTATTAGTAAGCCAGACTTGTTATTATACCTACAAAAGTGCCCTAGGATACTGCGGCTTGACTGAATGGGACCATTGAGTCTGCAATAGAGTCGACTTGATTTTAACCTTCCACTCACCATTCTGTTAACTTAGAACCACTTTGACCCCAAAGAGATCTTGCTTACAAGTGCAGATTGGTCACCCCTAGGGTGAGATCAATCTTGTGTTACTGTGTTTCCCAAATGTAGATCTTGCACAGCTTCCTTGCTGCAAGTCAAATGTAAAACCACCCTAAGTCCAACAATCATCAACTCTTTCAAACCACCAATTTTGAAAATTACATTTGGCTTATAGCTGGCTTCACAAGAGCAGCATTTCTGGAAGTTAGCAACACAAGTGTGGGTCTCATGCAATGTCAAGAGATAATTTGACAAATCTCAGGGATGGGGGTTGATTTTGTCAGGGAACCATTGTACACTAGCTTCCAGCTGATTTAGATCAATTCTCCTTGCAGTGACAATTACATTGGACTGACATGTTTATATTGTGATGTGATGGCAGCGTGAGACCAAACAGCATCCTTTCAATCGATAATGCCACAGCAAGAGTTGATGGATTAACACCAACATTCTGCAGGCATAGACATTACTTTAGTGGTCAACCATTCGGTCATCAATTCGACTCCTGCATCTCACGATTCTTCAAAATTCATCATATTCTGGCCCTCCTTTGCAGCAGCCCAGTGGTTGACACACCTGCCCCCTTCCTTCACTTACCCCCACAACTAGAAGCTGATCAAAATTAGAATAATGAGGCTGATTATAAAAAAAATCACTAGTGTCAGCATCAGGGTATCAGGTAGGGGAAAAGCTGACAACTTCAACTTTCCAACAAAGCAGAAAACCTTGCTTATAATATTTTATGATTCTATTCAGCTGAGCTTTTTAGTTGAAGGGAAAATAGCATTTACATAATGCCAGAGATTAGAAATGATGCTACAGTAACATCTGTTTTATATTTTTGTTTACTCTACGAGCAGTATGGATTTTGAGCTCTTTGAACCTAAAGAGACTGGTGGAAACAACGCTTTGCATGAAGCAAATAATTAGACTTGCTGACCCTTTTACATTTTTAAAAGTTCTAAAATTCTCCTCAAGGTTACAGTGTTATTATCTGTACCCTCCACTGGCCTGTGAATAAGCCGAGAATTTCCTCAGAGCTGCTCCACCCCACCACTGTAACTTCACCGAATGTGCAGTGGAAGCCCCATTAACCTGTTTAAATGGGGTTCCCAACACATTTCTGGTAAAGTTATGGCAGCAAAGCCAGAACTACTCCAAGGAAATTCCCAGTGGTATAAATCGATTGAAAGGCCATACCTTCAAAGAGTGAATTTCTCCTTCTTTTGGTCTTGATGTACTATTTATTAAACAAAATTTACATAGTAATACTTTTTAAATGTTCCAATATACAAGGAAATCTATTTGGGAAGTGTTTTCAAAACCAGTAAAACAAGTGTGAAGCAATCTTTGCATAATGTGGTAAATTCTGTGCGAAATATTTGGCTCCGTCCAAATATAATAATATGATATTCATGACTGTACAAAATTGCAGAACAAAGAACAATACAGCACAGGAACAGACCCTTTGGCCCTCCAAGCCCGCGCCGCTCCCTGGTCCAAACTAGACCATTCTTTTGTATCCCTCCATTCCCACTCCATTCATGTGGCTATCTAGATAAGTCTTAAACGTTCCCAGTGTGTCCGCCTCCACCACCTTGCCCGGCAGCGCATTCCAGGCCCCCACCACCCTCTGCGTAAAATACGTCCTTCTGATATCCGTGTTAAACCCAACCCCCCCCCGCCCTCTCCTTGAACCTATGACCCCTCGTGAACATCACCACCGACCTGGGAAAAAGCTTCCCAGCGTTCACCCTGTCTATGCCTTTCATAATTTTATACACCTCTATTAGGTCACCCCTCATCCTCTGTCTTTCCAGTGAGAACAAGCCCAGTTTACCCAATCTCTCCTCATAACTAAGCCCTTCCATACCAGGCAACATCCTGGTAAACCTCCTCTGTACTCTCTCTAAAGCCTCCATGTCCTTCCGGTAGTGTGGCGAACAGAACTGGGCGCAGTATTCCAAATGCGGCCGAACCAACGTTCTATACAACCGCAACATCAGACCCCAACTTTTATACTCTATGCCCCGTCCTATAAAGGCAAACATGCCATACGCCTTATTCACTACCTTCTCCACCTGTGACGTCACCTTCAAGGATCTGTGGACTTGCACACCCAGGTCCCTCTGCGTATCTACACCCTTTATGGTTCTGCCATTTATCGTATAGCTCCCCCATACGTTAGTTCTACCAAAATGCATCACTTCACATTTATCTGGATTGAACTCCATGTGCCATTTCTTTGCCCAAATTTCCAGCCTATCTATATCCTTCTGTAGCCTCTGACAATGTTCCTCACTATCTGCAAGTCCAGCCATTTTCGTGTCGTCCGCAAACTTACTGATCACCCCAGTTACACCTTCTTCCAGATCGTTGATATAAATCACAAACAGCAGAGGTCCCAATACAGAGCCCTGCGGAACACCACTAGTCACAGGCATCCAGGCGGAAAAAGACCCTTCCACTACCACCCTCTGTCTTCTGTGACCAAGCCAGTTCTCCACCCATCTAGCCACCTCCCGCTTTATCCCATGAGATCCAACCTTTTGCACCAACCTACCATGAGGGACTTTATCAAACGCCTTACTAAAGTCCATATAGACGACATCCACGGCCCTTCCCTCGTCAACCATTCTCGTCACTTCTTCAAAAAACTCCACCAGGTTAGTGAGGCATGACCTCCCTCTCACAAAACCATGCTGATTATCGTTAATGAGTTTATCCCTTTCCAAATGCGCATACATCCTATCTCTAAGAATCCTCTCCAACAACTTCCCTACCACGGACGTCAAGCTCACCAACCTATAATTTCCCGGGTTATCCTTCCTACCCTTCTTAAATAATGGGACCACATTAGCTATCCTCCAATCCTCTGGGACCTCACCTGTGTCCAGTGAGGAGACAAAGATTTGCGTCAGAGGCCCAGCGATTTCATCTCTCGTCTCCCTGAGCAGCCTTGGATAGGTTCCATCAGGCCCTGGGGATTTGTCAGTCTTTATATTCCCTAAAAAACCTAACACTTCCTCCCTTGTAATGGAGATTTTCTCTAACGGGTCAACACTCCCCTCCGAGACACTCCCAGTCAACACATCCCTCTCCTTTGTGAATACCGACGCAAAGTATTCATTTAGGATCTCCCCTACTTCTTTGGGCTCTAAGCATAATTCCCCACTTTTGTCCCTGAGAGGTCCGATTTTTTTCCCTGACAACCCTTTTGCTCCTAATGTATGAATAAAATGCCTTGGGATTTTCCTTAATCCTGTCTGCCAAGGACATTTCGTGACCCCTTTTTGCCCTTCTAATTCCTCGTTTGAGTTCTTTCCTACTTTCTTTGTATTCCTCCAGAGCTCCCTCCGTTTTTTAGCTGCCTGAACCTAACGTACGCCTCTCTTTTAGAACCATAGAAAATTACAGCTCAGAAACAGGCCTTTTGGCCCTTCTTGTCTGTGCCGAACCATTTTTTGCCTAGTCCCACTGACCTGCACTTGGACCATATCCCTCCACACCCCTCTCATCCATGAACCCGTCCAAGTTTTTCTTAAAGTAGCATTTACCACTTTATCCGGCAGCTCATTCCACACTCCCACCACTCTCTGCGTGAAGAAGCCCCCCCTAATATTCCCTTTAAACTTTTCTCCTTTCACCCTTAACCCATGCCCTCTGGTTTTTTTTCTCCCCTAGCCTCAGCGGAAAAAGCCTGCTTGCATTCACTCTATCTATACCCATCAAAATCTTATACACCTCTATCAAATCTCCCCTCAATCTTCTACGCTCCAGGGAATAAAGTCCCAACCTATTCAATCTCTCTCTGTAACTCAGCTTCTCAAGTCCCGGCAACATCCTTGTGAACCTTCTCTGCACTCTTTCAACCTTATTTACATCCTTCCTGTAACTAGGTGACCAAAACTGTACACAATACTCCAAATTCGGCCTCACCAATGCCTTATATAACCTTACCATAACACTCCAACTTTTATACTCGATACTCCGATTTATAAAGGCCATTGTACCAAAGGCACTCTTTACGACCCTATCCACCTGTGACGTCACTTTTAGGGAATTCTGTACCTGTATTCCCAGATCCCTCTGTTCAACTGCACTCTTCAGAGTCCTACCATTTACCCTGTACGTTCTTCTTTGGTTTGTCCTTCCAAAGTGCAATATCTCACACTTGTCTGCGTTAAATTCCATTTGCCATTTTTCAGCCCATTTTTCTAGTTGGTCCAAATCCCTCTGCAAGCTTTGAAAACCTTCCTCACTGTCCACTACACCTCCAATCTTTGTATCATCAGCAAACTTGCTGATCCAATTTACCACATTATCATCCAGATCATTGATATAGATGACAAACAACAATGGACCCAACACCGATCCCTGCGGCACACCACTAGTCACAGGCCTCCACTCAGAGAAGCAATCCTCCACAACCACTCTCTGGCTTCTTCCATTGAGCCAGTGTCTAATCCAATTTACTACCTCCCCATGTATACCTAGCGACTGAACCTTCCTAACTAACCTCCCATGAGGGACCTTGTCAAAGGCCTTGCTGAAATCCAGGTAGACAACATCCACCGCCTTCCCTTCATCCACTTCCCTGGTAACCTCCTCGAAAAACTCTAATAGATTGGTCAAACATGACCTACCACGCACAAAGCCATGTTGACTCTCCCTAATAAGTCCCTGTCTATCCAAATATTTGTAGATCCTATCCCTTATCACACCTTCCAATAATTTGCCCACCACCGACGTCAAACTTACTGGCCTATAATTTCCCGGATTTCTTTTGGAACCTTTTTTAAACAACGGAACAACATGAGCCACCCTCCAATCATCCGGCACCTCCCCCATGAATACTGACATTTTAAATATGTCTGCCAGGGCCCCTGCAAGTTCAACACTAGCTTCCCTCAAGGTCCGTGGGAATACCCTGTCTGGTCCTGGGGATTTATCCACTCTGATTTGCCTCAAGACAGCGAGCACCTCCTCCCCTTTAATCTGTAAAGGTTCCATGGCCTCCCTACCAGTTTGCCCTATTTCCGTAGACTCCATGCCCGTTTCCCCAGTAAATATGGATGCAAAAAAACCATTTAGTATCTCCCCCATCTCGTTTGGTTCCATACACAGTCTACCACTCTGGTCTTCAAGAGGACCAATTTTATCCCTCACTATCCTTTTGCTCCTAACATACCTATAGAAGCTCTTTGGATTTTCCTTCACTCTGTCTGCCAAAGCAACCTCATGCCTTCTTTTAGCCCTCCTGATTTCCCTCTTAAGTAGCTTCTTGCACTTTTTATACTCCTCGAGCATCTGATGTGTTCCTTGCTGCCTGTACATTTCATACAACTCTCTCTTCCTCTTAATCAGTGTTACAATCTCCCTCGAGAACCAAGGTTCCTTATTCCGATTTACTTTGCCTTTAATCCTGACAGGAACATACAAACTCTGCACTCTCAAAATTTCTCCTTTGAAGGCCTCCCACTTTCCATTTACATCCTTACCAGAGAACAGCCTGTGCCAATCCACACTTCCCAGATCCCTTCTCATTTCATCAAATTTGGCCTTTTTCCAGTTCAGAACTTCAACCCGAGGACCAGATCTATCCTTATCCACGATCAGGTTGAAACTAATGGCATTATGATCACTGGATCCAAAGTGTTCCCTCACACTCACATCCATCACCTGCCCTAACTCATTTCCCAATAGGAGATCCAATATCGCATCCTCTCTAGTTGGCACCTCTATATACTGATGTAGAAAATTCTCCTGAACACATTTTACAAACTCTACCCCGTCTAAACCTTTAACAGTATGTGAGTCCCAATCTATATGTGAAAATTTCTTTTTGACCAATCCCTCAAGTTCCCTGGTTATCCATGGTTCTCGAATCCTACCCTTCCTATCCTTCTTTTTTTTACAGGCACATGCCTATCCTGCAGCCCTAACAACTGTTCCTTAAAAGACTCCCACATGCCAGATGTGGATTTACCCTCAAACAGCCTCTCCCAATCAACAGCTGCCAATTTCTGCCTAATCCCACTAAAATTAGCCTTGCCCCAATCCAACACCTTACCCTTGGAACACCATTCATCCTTTTCCATCACTATCCTAAAGCTAACAGAATTGTGGTCACTATTTGCCACATGTTCCCCAACCAAAACTTTGAAGACCTGACCGGGCTCATTCCCCAGTACTAGGTCCAGTATAGCCCCCTCTATAGTCGGGCTATCTACATATTGTTCCAAAGAACCTTCCTGTACGCATTTTACAAATTCCTCCCCATTCAGACTCCCAGCCCTACGCGATTTCCAGTCTATAAAAGGGAAATTGAAGTCTCCCACTACAACAACCCTATTTTTCCTGCACCTATCCATTATCTCCTGACATAACCGTTCTTCCACTTCCCTTGGGCTGTTGGGGGGCCTGTAGTATACCCCCAACATAGTGACTGCGCCCTTCCTGTTTCTGAGCTCCAGAAGTGAGCGTTTAGTGGAAATCTCCAGTGTGGAGAGATAAAGATGTTGCTGTCAAAGAGAGATGTCTTACAGTACTTCAAAATGAATTCTGTTTTTACAGATTGTAGAACAAGAGAACAGTCGAATGCCCTTTCAGACCAATTCCGCAGCAAACGTTCATTAGAGTTCAGTTATCCAGAAGATAAGAGTGCAAAGGATGCTGCAGCCAGGACTGATAAGCATAAAGGAAGGTATGTAGCTTATGGATGGAGATTCTGAAAGATGGTATTTGAGGGAAGGCAAAGAAGGTAAACCATGAAGTATCAGCCAATAGTCTGACTCCGCAACATGGTTTTGAACCAAAAAATGTTTCCAAATAAAATATAGTTCTGTCATCAGCATTGTATTTATGTGAAAGACCACGTTACATCACTTGGTCCTGTGCCAGTTGCAAATTGTGAACAATAAACACTAAGATTTTGTAATGCACTTGCTGAACTACAGTATTTTGTGAGCGATATTAAATTATAATAAGCCCTTGTTGGTCAATAATTTTAAGAATGCACTGACTATTATGCACCCTTTACATCTGTTCATGACTAAACCATTTCTTTGTATGTTAAAAGATGATTTTTTTTTCAATGAATATCAGGTATAAGCAAGACTTCAGTGAATCCTTCAACTCAACAATTTTTCCCGGTAATCACGAGGCTCCTCAGGATTTCAACAGCTTTGTGGTCGAAGTGCAAAAGACCATTACTTCTTTGCGGAGCCAGGTTTGGAAAATAATCTAAAGTACAGTTAACATTGGGATCTAATCATTCGAGATGGCATCAATGTAATATTAGTCAGTCCACTTAGATTTAGTTGAAGACGTATCTCAGACATATATACATACAAAACATATCTGATGTTGAGAGACACATATTTTGCTGAAAGAGCAATTTTAACTTACCTGTCCGCTAGAGTCAGAGAAAAGTAATATTATCCTGGGCGTACAGCAGGTAGCAATCTAATGCCATTAATGTAAGTTTATTTATTAATGTCACAGGTAGGCTTAGGGCGAAGTGAAGGCCAGTGGAGGGCACAAATAATAACACTGTAACATTGAAGAGAATTTTAGAACTTTTAAAAATGAAACAGTAAAAGATTCAGCAAGTCTAATTATTTCCTTCATGCAAAGCATTGTTTCCACCAGTCTCTTTAGGTTCAAAGAGTCCAAAATCCATACTGCTCGTAGACTAAACAAAAATATAAAACAGATGTTACTGTAGCATCCTTTCTTTTTAAAGTTTATTTATTAGACACAAGTAAGGCTTACATTAACATTACAATGAAGTTACTATGAAATTTCCCTAGTCGCCACACCACGGTGCCTGTTCAGGTCAATGGATCTAACCAGCATGTCTTTCAGACTGTGGAGGGAATCTCATGCAGACACGTGGAGAATGTGCAAACTCCACACAGACGGTGACCAAGCAGGAATCGAACCTGGGTCCTTGGCACTGTGAGGCAACAGTGCTAACCACTGTGTCACCATGCCACCCCTATTTCTAATCTCTGGCATTATGCAAATGCTGTTTTCCATTCAACTAAAAAGCCCAGCTGAATAGAAACATTTAAAAAATCATAAGTAAGGTTTTCTGCTTTGGTGGAAAGTTGAAGCTGTCAGCTTTTCACCTACCTGATGCTGACACTAGTGATTTTTTTAGAATCAGTGTCATTATTCTAATTTTGATCAGCTTCCAGTTGTGGGGGAAGGAAGGGGACAGGTGTGTCAACCTCTGGCCTACTGCAAAGGAGGGCGAGAATATGATGAATTTTGAAAAATCATGGAATGTCGGAGTCGAATTGATGACCTAATGATTGGCCACTAAAGCAATGCCTATGCCTGCAGAATGTTGGTGTTAATCCATCAACTCTTGCTGAGGCAACACGGTGGTACAGTGGTTAGTACTGCTGTCTCACAGCGCCAAGGACCCGGGTTCGATTCCCGGCTTGGGTCACTGTCTGTGTGGGGTTTGCATGTTCTCCCCGTGTCTGCAGAGGTTTCCTCTGGGTCCTCCGGTTTCCTCCCATAGTCCGAAAGATGTGCTGGCTAGATGTGCACTTGCATTGGCCATGTGAAATTGGCCATGTGAAATTGGCCATGTGAAATTCTCCCTCAGTGTACCTGAACAGGCGCCGGAGTGTGGCAACTAGGGGATTTTCACAGTAACTTCATTGTCGTGTTAATGTAAACCTACTTATGGCATTAATAAATAAACTTAAAACTTAAACTTATATTAACACTGCAATTAATGTACTGTGAAAATCCCCTAGCCGCCACACTCCGGCACCTGTTCAGGTACATTGAGGGAGAATTTAGCATGGCCAATGCACCTAACCAATATGTCTTTTGGACTGTGGGAGGAAACTGGAGCAACTAGAGGAAACACATGCAGAAATGAGGAGAATGTGCAAACTCCACACAGACAGTGACCCAAGGTGGGAATCGAACCCGTGTCTGTGGCGCTGTGAGGCAGCAGTGCTCACCACTGTGCCACCGTGCCACTCCCAGTTTGCTACCATGAGGATTAGGTTGACAATGAGCCTCATGTCTCCTGCCTCCACAAGTGTGTATGTAACAACAGTCAAACACAATAAGAATTTATGGAAAATTGCTGTCTTCTTGAAATGCAAAGTCATTAATGCAAGTAACCCAATCATTAACTTGCTCAGCATTAAAATCCTTAATTTTTTTAATTTAAGAAATTAAGCAGATATTCTCAGTGAAAAACGCAATATAAATTCTGATAGCCTGTTCAGATATGATATTATCAGAGGCCAAGAAGCTAAACTTAGTGAAGGTAAAAAGAATCTTGAAAAGAAATGAGGAAATCAGTCCTAAAAGAAGAATTCTTTAATTCAAGAAAAGACCTTGCAGAAGCAAGGCCTATTCTTGCTGTTACTCTGGCAACAATATATTGACTATAAAGGGATTATTTGGCCCTGATAGAGAAACAGTGCCTTTGTACGTTCCATTTCCCCCTGGAAGCAATGAAGAGTTGTGTAACAGGCTGCAGGAGGACCAGCAGCTGAATTCCAGGGCATGTCAGCAGTGAAGTTAGCAGCTGCCTTTAAAAATATTTTCATTGAGGTTACTCCAGACTAGTTGGGCTGAACAGTCTGTTTTTGTGTTGTGATTTCTAAAGAAATTTTTCCAAGGAGCCACTGGGGACATCGGGAAAATCAGTCAGTCCGTATTGCATCACTGCATAAAACATGTGACTTATGCATTGTTTGCCAAAGCAAGAATTGATCACTTCCACCATGAGAAGTCAGAAAGCAGAGCCTTTTTTTAAATAATAAGATTTCCAAAAGCCTTGGATGTCACTTGTGGTTTCATAGAATCCCTACACTGCAGAAGGAGGCCATTTGGCCCATCAAGTCTACACCGACCACAATTCCACCCACGCCCTATCTCCATAACCCCACGTTTTTACCCTGCTAATCCCCCGACATAAAGGGCATTTTACCAGGTAATCTTTCTTACCTCCGTAACATTGAAGTATTGAACACTTAAACAAGAAAGACTTATATTTCCAATAGCTTCAGGTGTCCATGCAACCTGCTTCCCCCCATCCTGTGCTGCCTCTGTGTTAGGGAATTGGTGAATTAATTAGTGAGTTTAATGAATTAATGAGTAGAGAAAGAAAGAATAGGAAAGTAAAATGATATTCATCCTTAGCTTGGGCATGACTGTTGGCACAACTCATGAATTGGGAGCACCCTTTCTTCAGGTAGATTCAATGGATGCAGGACCCCATTTGGCCTGTATCTTTAAGCAAGAACAAAAAGGGCACATAGCCATAATCTAATATATCTAGCCTCCCAGTCACCCCTTTGAATGTGCAGCATGCAGGTAGCTTATGTTATGATGTGGAGATGCCGGCGTTGGACTGGGGTAATCTCTTACGGTAGCTTATGTTGCCAGTGAACAAGAAGAAATGTTCAAGTAGCACCTTCCATGATCTTAGGAAATCCTGAAGAGCTTTGCAGTTAAATACTTTTGAAATGCACTCACTGCTGTGATGGCGGAAGCAGAGCAGCCAGAATGCACAAAGCAAAATTGCACAAATAGCAATATTGTGTGATAATAACCAAATCATCTGCTTCAATCATATTGGCTGATGGACGAATATTGGCCTAAACATCAGGGAAAGCTACATCCTCCTCATTTTTAAAATATTACCACCAGATATTTGAAGTTCACCTGAGAGGGAAGACACAGCCTTGATTTAACATTTCATCTGAAAGACAGCCTCTGACAGAACTCACTTTAGGATTGGATTGTAGGTCTAGATTTTATGCTCAAATCACTAGTGTAATAGCAACCTTCTGAGACAGCTACCACGTGTGCTCAGTGCTCCTGTTTTTCAAAATGTATGTACAACATTCAAGGCATATGTCTACAACAGCAGTTCAGTGTGGACTATAGCAATAATAGGCTGCCATTGATTAAAATAATGCACATTTTGCCTCTGTGATGTTGCATCAAGGTGAACGTGAACTCTAGTTGTCATTCTTCATAAGACTGTATGTTAAAACTGCAAGCAACTTTGGCAACTTCCCTGAATCCTGAGTGTTTTCCCCCTCATGACCTATGTGTGTGGGAAACACGCTGTTCCACTTGGCTCAAAAAGTGGGCCAAATATTTGTCATTACCAGAAGCTGCCACTTAACTCCTAAGAGGTACACCCGTCTTTGAAGCACCTTGTGAAGAAAGATATCCAGAACTGCTTTCTCGGAAAAAATCAGGCTGCAGTGCTTCTTCCTTGCAGCCATTGCCAATTGCAATCTGGAATAAAAATCTTCACAATATACAGGCTGACTTTAACAAAGTAACAGCTGTATTCTACCAAGTGCTGTTGTCAGATATCCTGTCCATTCAGCCCAAAGTTTCCTGAGCAGATCTGTGTTTGGGCGGGGGGGGGGGCTAGCATGGCTTAATTCAAGTGAACTGATTTCTTGAAGTAATGTAAGGCCAGTGTTGACTGTGCATTATGAGTGTAGTGGTTTCATAAAAAGAAACTTAGCCCACATCAATTAACCGGTACACTGAAAATTGTGCACAGCATGAATTAAATCCTCCTAAATGAATTAAAGTGTTCTTAGAGCTACCCAGAGATCAACTGGAGATGCCCCACTCATTATTAGGCTATTGGTGATGGTCGCTTATTAGGTAAGGAAAATCCTTTATTCCGAAAGAAAATCATAGGCTGCATATTTTCTGAGACACAATCCCTGAAATTGACAGATAGTAAAATCATACCTTATCAGGACATCATTTTGCATGTTGCTAAATGTCTCTGCTTTTATTTTCAGTGATCAGGTAGCACGATGGTTTATCAAATCAACTTATAGTAATTCATTTGTTCTAATATTTGGAGCTCACTAAAAATTAGTAATATCCAAATTGATATTGATCAGTTCAGATTTTATACATCCCCATAGCGTTACAAAACTCACATGAACATTTTAACAACATTGACGTAGGAATTTGTCGAAGTACGAGCTGACTGAGAATCTCAGTTAAGATTTCTATCAGAACGTTTTAAGTTCGCTCATATCACTGATGATTAATTGTCTTTCAGTTAATTTTTTAAAATACTATTTCCTCTGGACACTAAACTTATTTATATATCCCTTTATAGGGTCATTACAGAATCACAGTTAAGTTATCCATTGTGGGTTAGTCCAAAGTTAATTGTATTTTTTCAGAGTATGGCTTCCATTACCCATGAAGCATCTGCTCCACATCCACTTTGTCAAGTCCCTCAGATAACATAAAACAAAAATATTCTGAGAGTTCCAGTGTTCCGATGTTTATTTTTAAGTTTATTTATTAGCGTCACAAGTAGGCATACACTGTAATGAAATTACTGTAAAAATCCCCTGGTCATCACACTCTGGCACCTGTTCGGGTACATTGAAGGTGAATTTAGCATGGCTGATGCACCTAACCAGCACGTCTTTTGGATTGTGGGAGGAAACCAGAGCACCCAGAGTAAACCCATGCAAAACGTGCAGACTCCGCACAGACAGTAACCAAGCCAGGAATCAAACCTGGGTCCCTGGCACTGAGAGGCAGCAGTGCTAACCACTGTGTACCACCGCGCCGCCCATGTCTTATGCAGGACAGGTTTTTTTCAGCAGTTATAGAGCAAAAACAAATATAGAATGCCTTGTTAATTTGAAACAAAAACTGAAGGACTAATGAAATGACTTGGGCTCCATAGTGTTTCCTTGCAATATTGCCACTGTTTAAAAAAAGACTGATATAAATGGAGGCTGAAATATGTGACAGGATTACAGGTATCAGGAATTCTTATAGTATTAGCCTTCTCTGATATATATGTGATGACCAGTAACAATACAAATGAAGTTTGGCTAGTATGCATCATGTTTATATATCTTCGTAGATCAATCAACTAGAATCACGTCTGAAACACTATGGCTGCACAGATGAAAAGGGAAACCATATGAATGAAAATGATCGTTGGAAAAAGGAAGACTGCACTACCTGTCACTGTAAGGTATGTCTAAGGGTACAGATAATATTCAGTTGCCTATTGCAAAGCATTTCAAGCACTATCAATGTACAGTAAGCCTAGGTGTTTCAACTGGCATAACTTTACCACATTGCTACCCAATCATTTCAAACTGGTTAATGAAAGGGTTAGAATAATGTTTATAAGCTAATCAAAACTCTATATTTTCATAATTTCTATCTTTTACATTGTATAATGTTACACAAGCCTGGATTTTACATGGCGCTATGGTCCCGCACTCCTAGCTAAAGCATCAGGTGAAGCCCGCTCACTACACTATCTGCGGCTCCCCACAACTTAATGCTAGAAGCAACATTAAGGCTTGACTACTGCCCCTTTCTCAGGAGGATATCCCACCTTAGAGAGCTGCTGGCCAGTGTAATCCCAGTAGCGTCAGCTGGGAGCAATGGCCACTGCTGAGGCTACAGGAAGACCGACCATGCTGTAAAGTCCAGGTAAAGTCTGAGGTCAGGAGACTCAAGTGGTAGGTGGGGATGGGGGTCCATCTGTGAGGGTTAAAGGGGAGTTGTCCTTGTGGGGATGGGCCTAGGGGACCTGCAAATGAGGTTGCTGCTTCTTTCCCGACACCACCCCACACATCTAAATCTGCAGAGCCTTCCAAGTGAAGTGGGTCTCTTCCCCCTCCCCCCCTTTGGCCAGTCAATACCAGCGATGGTGGGATGTGGACTTTAGGTGTGGAATTTACGTAAAAATTGGAGTAAAGCACATTGTTTTTTTTTAAGTGGGGTTTTCAAAATGAATCTCCCACACTCTATGCACTGCAAAGTGCAATGGCGTGAATCTCATGAAAAATCAGTGGGTGGGACCTATTCCCTCAGGAGAGGCCAGCAGCATAGCGCTGTGAGGGCCACTGTGCATGCACTGATCTGTCAGCGTCGTAATTGGCACATGTGCAGTAGCCCCGCATTGCTGGCCTCCCAATTGCTGGCCAGCTCAATCGCTGGCCAGCCCTGGCTCGCCTCGATCACCCCTCCCCGAGCCCCCTCACCCGCAGCCCCAAACCACCCCCTGCTGTCCCAATACCCCCAGCAAGCTGACCCACCCCCCACCCCAATGCCCAGCCTCAATTGCTGGCCTCCCTCCCTGTGTCACTCAGCCCCAATGCAGAGTGGCAGCAGGAACCCCCCAGAGGCCCCGCCCCTGGCACTGCCCTATGCCCTCTGGGGCACTTTACCCCTTCGGCAGAGGTAGGCTGGCAATGCCCAAGGGGCAACCCCCTGGCACCTGATCCTCTGGGGGGGGCCTCGATTTCTCCCCCTTCACTCCAACGGGGTCAGGCTGCCAGCTCCCCACAAGTGGGGAACTATACCAAATCCCGCTGGAGTGAACCACTCCTGGCGGGGGGCTGAGATGCTAGCGGGCCCGGAGATTTCAGTCCCGGGCCTACTAATGATATTTAAAATCTATGGTAATGAGCATTACCACAATCTGTGCAGCTCCATGCTGATTTCTGGCCTGGAGCTGACAGCGCTGGAAATCCGGCTGCTGAAGATTCGGGGAGGCCATGGCGCTCGAGTCTCCTGGCCTGCTGCTTTACAAAAGCAGTGCAGCGGGATGGGAGAATCACCGCGAGTCACTCTGAAACTTGATAGGGTTCTTGTATTTGGTAGAATGCCTTGACCAACAGCGTGCCACTGTGTGCCACCATCTCCAGACGTGATCTCTGGGGTGCTGCGGGCACTCCGCTATAGTACACTGTGTGGAAAGGTGGGAAAGCAACTGACTCCCACACTGAGGTGGTCAGCAGCAGTTTAGCTGTTTAATTGCAGGCAGACCAGAAAACTGCATTACAAATACCTTGATTCTGTTAAGCTGAACTGCAATCCCCATTCCCAATTTTCAATTGCTGGCTGACAATTTTGCAGGCATGAAGTGGGCAGCCAGCAATTAAAAACTGGCCCCTGGTGCTTTGACTATGGCTAACAGTGTAGTTTATTCGAGACAGCTAACACACTCATGTAATCTCCAAAAACAGGTGACCATTGTCCCTTTTGAAATCAATCCAATTTGGTGGACTAATGATTTAGATTCAGTGTGCACGATAAAATGATGGGGAAGAGTAACCATGAATAAATTAACTCCCACTGTGAACCATGTTTGAAAGATAAGAATTGATCATTGAGACATGTGACTGAAATATTGTTTTCCCACAGGTTAATACAATGGGAGGAAAGTCTTTATACTTACCCTGCTGATTATTTTTTCCAGAATGGACAGGTAACCTGCTATGTGGAGAAATGTCCCCTTCTCAAATGCACCAAATCTACCAAAAAGAAAGGGAGATGTTGTCCAGTTTGCGTGAAGCCAGCAAGCAGAAAATAATCTCCTGTGCAATTCTGGAAAAAACGAACACAATACTTGGAAAAAAAAAAGTGTTTCTCAGCCTCTTGCATTGTCTACTGATGTCTGCATAACAAACAAAGATGTTGGGGGGGGGAATAACTTTCTGGTCACATTTTGGCCACTGCTGACCCTCTGCACTTAGACCCTTTTCTCACTTTAAGCAATGCCCCATTTTAAAGAACAAGTCAGTTTAATCAAAGTATTAAGATGTACCTCAGTCATGAATTCATGGAACTAAAAGTACTTGCAGATTAATTATTAAATTGCTCACACTGCAAACAAAATAAAAACAGAAAATACTGTGAGTGCTCACCAGGTACGGCAGCTTCTGTGGCGAGAGAATTAAAGTTAACCTTCAGGTCAATGACCTTTCATCCGACGTGCTGCTGATGACAGGTCACTAACCTAAAATATTGGCACGATTTCACTGATAGTGCAATGCAGCGACATTCACCGTTGATCTTGAAGAAAGCTGACCTCAAAGATCTGGCATGGATCCTCCTTTTCCTGATGTTAGTTTGAATCCCCACGTTAAGTCAAGAGAATCTCCAGGCATTCAGCAACATTGATGTCAAGAAGCAGAATAAGCAGCCAGTCAGGTTGATGGATCCTCACAGACAGCAAGTAAGGAACTGACTGCCCTTCACTTATAACTACATTTTATAAGAGATTAAAATAAATAATTAGGAAATACACATCAAATTGAGGGAGAAAGCAAAATATAAACAAACTATTATTTTAAAAAGAGGTGGAGTTTTTATAATGGAAAAAAAAGTTCATGTCTGACAAATTTAAAATTAATTTTTAGGGCCAGAGAGATTCTTTAGCAGTAATTCTGAACTTAGTATGATGTTCAGTCCCACATCATTCAACAAGATGTAAATTTTTCAAGAGATTATATAGTGTAAAAGGGAAAGTTCTTATCAGTTCAGTGATTTCTAATTGACTGCAGTGTGCAAGTGCTTCAACAGTGTACCCCACAGAGCAGCAGAGAATTGCTTACAGCAACTTCAAGATTTCCACATTTAACTGCGCATATGCATATTCCTGAATTTGCTGTCAGTTTCAGAGAAATAATGACAACGAATGCTGACAGTTTCACTGCCTTTATTGCTGCAAAATTTGGGCCATTACCTCCCTTTCTTTCTCACTCCACAAATGCTGCCAGTTCTGCTGAGTACCCCAAGCAGCTTCCATTTCTATTTGAGATTTCCAGCGTCACAATATTTTGCTTTTGCATAACGGTGCTGTGACTTGCCTGAAAAGCATCACTATTTATCATTCTGTCGAGATTTCTTATCATTTAAAACAACTCATGACATGGATATATGGCAGTTATGACGTGCATTTTTAATTAATTTATTTTTGAAGCAGTGATAAATACTAAGGTGAAGTTCACTGAGAAGTGATTATGTAGTCTTCACATACACTATCCAATGACTAACCGTTTGGTCTTTTCCAACTGTGTACTCAATGTATTGTTTGAGGAAACTTCAAAAGCCATGATGGTGATTGTGTAAAGACCCCATTATCTTCATTCTAACAAATGTACCTCACACCTTCACAAAGCCAGGGATGTGTTGTGCACGAATATGGTGCTGATCAACTATGCCTCAAAAATTGATTATTGTTGGATTGTATTTTTTATTTTCTAATTTTATATAAAGTTTTGTACCAATTCAATTATAGTGCCAATGAGTTGATGTAACACTTGAAATGCTCAGTTTTGAAGCCTGTTATAAAAACAATTAAATAACAATCTTTACATTGGAAGTTTAAACATTGTACAGTGAGAATTTGAAAAGTCACTAAAATGCATCAACATACTTACATTTCACAAGCAGTAAGGACATGTTTTCTGTGACTATATATGCTTTGACTGATGGTGCTGCACACATTTTACAGTTTCGATTGGTATCGGAAGCCCTTGGTGCTTAAGAATTTTTGTATTCATTGATATCTGGTATTAGCAGCGAAAGCCAGTAATATACCAAATTTGATTATTTCTGTGCATTCGTTGTAGCTGAATTATGTTTAAAATTGTAATCATTTTTATATATTCTGAAGTGATTGTATTTTAAATAGTAATTTTATTTATAACTTTTAATGCACACAGCCAAATAAAAATCTAGAACTGAAAAAAGCTTTATCAGGCATTTCTGTGACATAAACGGTGATTATATTTTCAACTGCCCTTTTTAAAAAAAAATGATGTCAGTATTCATATATATGAATAGTACCGAGAACAGAAAGCTTTTTTGCTTTGACATCGGATGCTGGATAAATGTTGGCCAGGACACTGGGCAGGTACCCCCTGCTCTTTTTTGAAACAGTGCCATGGGATCTTTTATGTCCAACTGCTTTTTGGGCTCAGGTATCTGGAGTGGGACTTGAACACATAACCATCTGACCTAGGGGTGAGAGAGTGTTGCCTCTAAGACACAACGGATATCTAGTATCAGGACTTCTTTAAGCCTTCTCTGCTGCATTGAAAATAATCCCAGCATCTCAAGTTTCTCCTCATTGATGCATTTAAGGGAAAACTAGAAAGACAGGATGGAGAAAGACGGAGAAGGATAAGGTGGACTAGGATGGGAGGAAGCTTGCTTGAAGCATACACCAGTTGGGCCAAATAGTTTGTTACTGTGCTGTTTATTCTATGCAATAACATTTGTGTACAGGTTCATTTTTGCACATTAACAAATGTGTAAGTTTCCCAAAAGAAGTTCAAAACATAAAAGGGTGAATTTGCATCATTTCATTTCAGTGGCAAAACACTTGTTTTTACAGATTTTTATGTAATGTAAGAGTTTTCATACCAGTTACGGCTGTAGCGTACAACAAAATGTACTGTAGGTTTTTACGCAACTTTTTATAATGTTACAATGATGCTATGACACTGTTCTTGTCTCTGAAAATTATACTTGGACTGAGTACATTTCTGATTGCATTTTGTCTGTAGTCAGCAAAATGGAGACCATTAAACAATTTTAAAGTGCATCAGCTGTGGTAGTGTTTTCTTGGAAATGTTGAAAAACAAGCAATTTTTGATTGAGTCACCACGTTTGGACCATCACATTCACCTTACTTGTAAGGTGAATATTATTATCTCAATAAGTTCTGGCGCAAATGTGAAATGTGCACTTGGGGAGGGTAGCAGGATGAGTGTTGGAACCCCATGAAGTGGCTGGACTGAGATCACTGTGGCATTGTGATGGGTGTGTTAAGGAGTGCAACGGGAGACATGAGGAGGCAGACTTACTCTGGCTGCATGAAGAAGATCATTCATCTTTCAACACTGTATAAGTATAAGCTGGCACTCCCTATCACTGGCACCATCGCCCACTCGGGGCTGGTTAACTCGTTGGCCGAATATCTGCCCCTGCGAGGGTAGAGGGTGTCACACCTCTCGCCACTCCATCCAGCATCTTGGCTCGGGCTCCCTCAGTGAAACATGGTACTGCCTTCCTGGCAGCCATCCTCCCGATTTGACTTGGAATAAGTTCTGTGGAGATGTTTAAAAGGAGCTGATTACTGAGATGAAGCAATTCCAGGGTGAGTGAATCAGAGGCAGGTTGCCACGAGTGCAGTGTGGAACTCATGAGGAATTCTTTTTAAGATACGGTGATTTTTCTCACTGAAGAGGCTAGTGGGATTCTCGGTGACCAACACTTAGAAAAAATATCGGAAACTTCCACACACACACACACATGTAAAAATGCTGCAAGAGAATGGAGTTTCACTTCTATGAATATTAAGACCAAACAGAATAGTTAACAATTCCTGTGAATATCCGAGTCAAGTGAAAGGAGTTCTTTCATTCTTGAGATAAGATCTAGGCAAGTACTTGGGGGCTTGATTTTTTTTAGCACAGTGGGCTGGGAGAATCACACGGGTGAGAGGCGCTGGAAATCGGCGGGGAGGTGGGCTAGCATTTAAATGATATTTTAAATATCATTTAAATGCTATTAGTGGGCCCGGGACTGAATTCTCCGGGCCCGCTAGCCTCTCCCTCCCTGCCAGAATGTTTCACTCCGGTGGGGATTATACGAGCTCCCCACTTTCGAGGAGCTAGCGGCCTGACCCCACTGGAGTGAGGGGGGCAATCGGGGCCCCCCAGGGGGGTCAAGCGGCGGGGAGTGCCCCCTGAGGCATGGGCATCCTGGCAGTGTTAGTCTGTGCCCCTGGCACTGCCCAAGGGATAAAGTGCCCATGTCCAGGGGGCACCTTGGCACTGTCCATTGGCCAGTGCAAAGGGAGCGGGGCATATGGGGGGTGGGGTCTAGGGGGGCGACACTACCTACCTTGAGGATGAAAATTCTTGCCATTGTCTCCAAGAAAAAATACCTTGCATCTTCTTCCCAGTAAAACAGTCTGAGTCCCTTTAATCTCTAACAGTCAAATCACTCAGACTTGCTGCCAGGCAGACCTCAGAACAGAACATTTGAACCACTTCATTTTACCTTAAAACAGTCTTATGAAATGCATAATTGTAATTGTGTCAATCTCGAAATACTCTTTATCAGGCTTGGCCCGACAAAAATCGATTCAACTCCAGATATATGATCAACTTCTTTATTATGTTTTACGACGTCGGGTCAGTCTTCCTTAATGATGCAGGCTAACAAAGTCTGCAGCCATCAGGAGAGACTGAACACATTTCCCGGGTTTTTGTACAATTCAAATACTTTTTCTAACTCATGCAAAGCGACGCGACAGCCTATCAACTATAGCCCCAATATACCTGTTACCAATCAGAGGATAATAATGCTTCGTGCACTCCTCGTGCTGACCTTCACTGGCCAATCACATCCCGTGCACATATGGGGCAACACAGGACACTCGCGTGATAACACGTGACCGCAGCTGCATTCAGTTTATCTCAGCAGACAACTGTTTGCAGAACAAGCGCCAAAACATCACAAGTGCCAAAACTGGCACCCAACCGCCAGTAGCCAGGTGATAGTTTATACTCACTATACTATGATACAGTAAACATTAGGTCATTAATAGTTTCTGCAATCAGGGTAAACATCACTATCCAAGCATCACTACACACAAATTTACATCCACATTCCCCCCTTTTATCACTCTGTGATAACCACTGACATCGTCGTGGCTTGTTCAATTCAGGTTACAATTGTATTTTCATCAAGTCCAATATTACTTTATCTCCCTCATCCTCCGCATCCAATTCTGCCTCCACTTCTCGTCGGGCTTCCTCCTGGACCTCGTCGTCCAGTATGAGTTTGTATTCCTCGTCCTCCTCCTCACTCGTGGCGACCATCATCAGTTGAGTCGGTGGTGATCCTATCGATTCCAAGATGGTCATCACCCGTGTGATGAGACACTTTACAATGCCAATTCCAATACTTATACAAAGAACCAAGAGTATGGCATATAACCCCACATTCTTTAACCAACCAAGCCATCCTGACAGTTCCCATTCCCCCAATCCCTTGCCCTCTCTAATAGACCCTAGTTGCTGGTCAATTTGGTTCAGGTAATTAGTGAGATTAGTAGTGACCTCATCTAGTCCCAGTATGCAGTGATCCTTCACTATGGCACACATGCCTCCTTGTCGAGCCAACAGGTAATCCAAGGCATATCTATTCTGCTGGGCATACAGCCTGAGTTTCTCTAATTGGACGGTGATGACCCGGAGGGCCCCTCTTGTAGCGTTCCCCAAGGCGGTAAGGCCGCAAGCAATGTAATTACGATTATCTGCAGCCATTCGCCCTGGGACGGCTCCAAAGGAAAAGAAACCCGCCGCTCCATAGCCAGCAGCCTGACCAGGAGTGAGGGCAGTTATTTCCTTGTAGTCAGCGCAAAAATCCTCCGATAACTCCCACTCTGGCCTTCTATGGTGATGACGTGAGGGCCCCCAATGGCTCGGACAAGGAACCATGCTGGGAAGTATGGTCCCTATTGCCACCGCCTGGGGGTGAGGGTAGGACAAATAATTGGTAGCCGTACCATTGAAAAAGAAGAAATACCCTGTTTCAGTGTACATGGTCTCTGAACACTTTTGCCACGTCTCGTTGGCTCGAACCGGGTGATAGGTATCATCGGTTCCCAAGAACAGGGATCTGGAACCTGTACAGGATGGTACCGTCCGTCTTCCTTCTGCATTACTCTGTACTATCGTAAAGTCCCTACCGTAAGCATGAAGGTGCGTGCCATTCATATAGCCACAAATTAGATTTTCCCCTTTTCCCAAAGCTATGAAGGTGGAATGCAAACACTTACAGATTACCTCATCTCTCTGGGCTTCGTACCCACATTTATGCTGATGGCATTGCTTGCTCAGGCAGGGGTGATCCTGGCACACATAAACTGTGGAGCATCCCCAACCCCTCCCTTTAAAGCAATTCTCATAGCTTCGATTATCCTCGGGAACCGCTGTCCCATCGGCCTGTTGTTCCCACCAGAGGGAAATTTTCCATCAGTCATTAGTCCCCTGCCTAACCTTGGACTCACAAGGAGGATGGTAGCAATCCGCGGTTGGAGCATGGGCGGGGTCGTACCGGAAAGTTATCCGGTCCTCCCTAGGGAGAGTTGCATCTTGTTCTGCGCATTTGAAGGATTGTCCCTCTCGATACCAAGAGGGAGTAATTGTGAACAGGGAATTTACGTCCTTGGGGAAAGGATAGCATGCTATAGTAGAAGCTCCATGGATGGTATGATGGGCTTGTACAAACCAGTTTCCCAGAGGGTGCTCTTGCTCTTTAATTGGGGATGGATTGTCCAGTCCCTCTAATAACCCTTCAACCTGAAATACACTATCCCCGGTGCTCCTTCGTCTCCGACGGTGGACGTCTCCTCCAGGAACAGGGTCCGATTAGGCTGGCTGATTTCATATTCCCCTGCACTTACAGCACAGAACATCAAGCTGATGAGTTCCAAGAGTATTTTTGCCCATTTCATGTTAGTTCGTCCTTACTTGACCACCACCTGAAGAGGACAAAAACATAACGACAAGCATAACAACTACAGAGTAAAGAGCATGTCACCCGGTACCGCCTCTCATACTAATCATCCGTAAAATCCTCCTCACTGCCATCCTCAATTTCCCCCTTTTTGGGATCGGCTTGCCCGATCAATTTACAGTGGTGGGGTGGACCCAAGCATCGCGTCCCACCACCTTAGCTGCTGTAGGCATAGTTAACAAGACTTGGAATGGGCCCTCCCACCGCGGCTCTAAATGCTTGTGATGCGCTATCAATAAAGCGAAAGACTACCGGTGTGCCAATACAAGTGTAGGCTTTTATTCACAACAGAATCAGGAGCAGATCCCAACAAATAACCAACCTGGACTGAACAAGGGGGAGGAGACAGCCACCTTTATACTAGGTGCCGAGGGGAGGAACCAAACTGGAAGGGGATGTGTCCAGGTATGACAAACACACACAACGGTGGTCCATATAGGACAAAGGCACAACTGAGGTCCACCACATTCACCCCTTCCTTTAAAAAAACACCACGGGGGTGAAGCGGAAACAATATTACAAGTCCAGACGAACCGGTGGCTTGATCCGCCATCGCGATCGTCGTAGTGCAGGTCGCAGAGTCGTCCGAGCAGGGAGCGATGTCGGCCCAGGCTCCGTACAGTGAACATCGAGAGAAGGCGTCAGGTGGTGTGAAGCGGACCGATCTGTCGTCCCGTCCAGTCGTCGGGTACTGCGTGGCGACGGCTCTGGCGACTCAAGCGAGCTGTACATAGGGGCGAGAGGAGTGAGCAGTGGCCCTGGTGGCGTATGGGGAACAGTGGGAACCGGAGCTGGGGGGTGGGGGGCTGCAACAGGCTCTGGGTGCACTACATTTGGGGATGAGCCAAGCCTACCTCATGGTAGGCTAGTGAAAAAGGTTGGATCTCATGGGATAAAGGGGGAGGTGGCTAGATGGGTGGAGAACTGGCTTGGTCATAGAAGACAGAGGGTGGTAGTGGAAGGGTCTTTTTCCGGCTGGAGGCCTGTGACTAGTGGTGTACCGCAGGGCTCTGTATTGGGACCTCTGCTGTTTGTGATTTATATAAATGGTCTGGAAGAAGGAGTAACTGGGGTGATCAGTAAGTTTGCGGACGACACAAAACTGGCAGGACTTGCGGATAGTGAGGAACATTGTCAGAGGCTACAGAAGGATATCGATAGGCTGGAAATTTGGGCAAGGAAATGGCAGATGGAGTTCAATCCTGATAAATGCGAAGTGATGCATTTTGGTGGGAATAATGTAGGGAGGAGCTACACGATAAATGGAAGAACCATAAAGGGTGTAGAGACGCAGAGGGACCTGGGTGTGCAAGTCCACAGATATTTGAAGGTGACGTCACAGGTGGAGAAGGTGGTGAAGAAGGCATATGGCATGCTTGCCTTTATAGGACGGGGCATAGAGTATAAAAGTTGGGGTCTGATGTTGCAGATGCATAGAACGTTGGTTCGGCCGCATTTGGAGTACTGCGTCCAGTTCTGGTCGCCACACTACCAGAAGGACGTGGAGGCTTTGGAGAGAGTACAGAGGAGGTTTACCAGGATGTTGCCTGGTATGGAGGGGCTTGGTTATGAGGAGAGATTGGGGAAACTGGGGTTGTTCTCCTTGGAAAGACGGAGGATGAGGGGAGACTTAATAGAGGTGTATAAAATTATGAAAGGCATAGATAGGGTGAACGGTGGGAAGCTTTTCCCCGGGTCGGTGGTGACGTTCACGAGGGGTCATAGGTTCAAGGTGAAGGGGGGGAGGTTTAACACAGATATCAGAAGGACATATTTTACACAGAGGGTCGTGGGGGCCTGGAATGTGTTGCCGGGCAAGGTGGTGGAGGCGGACACACTGGGAACGTTTAAGACTTATCTAGACAGCTATATGAACGGAGTGGGAATGGAGGGATACAAAAGAGTGGTCTAGTTTGGACCAGGGAGCGGCGCGGGCTAATTGTTCTTTGTTTCTCGTTTCAAGGCTTCATTCTATGATCATCTTGCTGATGCCAGTACAGAGCGAGACTGCGGATAGTTGGGAACCTGTCTCGGGGGCAGGGAATTCAGATGGTGTTCGTAAAGCAGAAGTGGAAATGAATAGGGTTGGGAAGCATTTTCTGATCAGGGCCAGTGTGATCTCCTGGACTCGTTTCGATCATCTCAGGGGGTCGGAGAGGAATTTCCCAGATTTTTTTCCCCCATATTGGCCCTGGGGTTTACACTCTGGGTTTTCGCCTCTCCCTGGAGATCACATGGTCTGGAATGGGGGGGTGGGGGTGAGTTAATAGGTTGTGATGAACAAAGCATCGTAGCTGTGAGGGACAGCTCGGTGGATAGGATATTAGGATGTAGATAGGCTGGAAAATTGGGCGGGGATCCTGGATTCAGGATTCAATCCTGGACCGGGGAGCGGCGCGGGCTTGGAGGGCCGAAGGGCCTGTTCCTGTGCTGTATTGTTCTTTGTTCTTTGTTCTTTGTACATTGGGGACAGGGACTGAGGGAGGAAGAGGCGTAGCAGTCTCCGAGTGGACAACACCAGGGACCGTGGGGCGGAAGGACGTGGTGACTTCAGGGGCACCCGCGGGTGCCAAGTCACGGACAGAAGCCGTGTCCTCCCTCCCATCAGGGTACGCTACGTAAGCGTATTGAGGATTAGCGTGGAGCAATTGGACCTCCTCGACCAAGGGATCTGCCTTATGGGTCCTGACATGCTTCCGAAGCAGGACGGGCCCCGGGGACATCAGCCAGTCCAGGAGCGAAGTACCCGAGGAGGACTTCCTGGGAAACGAAAACATCTGCTCGTGAGGGGTCGTATTGGTCGCTGTGCACAAGAGTGACCTAATGGAATGTAATGCGTCCGGAAGGACGTCTTGCCAACGGCTGACTGGAAGGCCCCTAGACCGTAACGCTAATAGAATGGCCTTCCAGACGGTTGCGTTCTCCCGCTCTACTTGACCATTACCCCTGGGGTTATAGCTAGTGGTGCGGCTGGAGGCAACGCCTTTGACGAGCAGGTACTGCCTCAGCTCGTCACTCATGAAAGAGGACCCACGATTGCTATGGACATAGGCTGGGAAGCCGAACAGGGTGAAGAGCTTGTTCAGGGTCCGAATCACTGTAGCCGTGGTCATGTCCGAGCAGGGGAAGGCAAAAGGGAAACGTGAGTATTCATCAATGATATTCAGGAAATAAACATTGCGGTTAGAGGAGGGGAGGAGGCCTTTAAAATCAATGCTAAGGCGCTCAAACGCGCGAGTGGCCTTTACAAGGTGCGCCCTACCTGGCCGGTAGAACTGCGGTTTGCACTCAGCGCAGACCCTGCATTGCCTGGTAATCGTCCGGACTTCCTCGAGGGAGTAGGGCAGGTTACGGGACTTGACAAAATGGAAAAACCTGGTGACACCCGGGTGACAGAGGTCGTTATGGAGGGACTGTAGCTGGTCTAGTTGGGCGCTGGCACATGATCCACGGGACAGGACATCTGGGGGCTCATTGAGCTTCCCGGGCCAGTACATGATGTCATATCTGTAGGTGGAGAGCTCAATCCTCCACCGCAAGATCTTGTCATTCTTAATCTTGCCCTTTTGCCTGGTGTTAAACAGGAAGGCAACTGACCGCTGGTCCGTAATTAAGGTGAATCGTTGGCCCGCAAGATAATGGCGCCAGTGCCGGACGGCTTCCACGATGGCCTGGGCCTCCTTCTCGACTGAGGAGTGTCGAATCTCAGGGCCTTGTAAGGTCCGGGAAAAGAAGGCCACTGGATGGCCCCTCTGGTTAAGGGTGGCGGCTAGGGCAAAGTCAGATGCATCACTTTCCACTTGGAATGGGATGGATTCGTCCACAGCGTGCATCGCGGCCTTCGCGATGTCCGCTTTGATGTCGTCGAAGGCCCGACGGGCCTCCTCTGCCAGGGGAAAAGAGGTCGATTTTAGGAGCGGACGGGCTTTATCCGCGTAACGGGGAACCCACTGGGCATAATAGGAGAAGAAGCCCAGGCATCTCCTCAGTGCTTTGAGGGTAGTAGGAAGGGGAAACTGCATAATGGGACGCATACGGGCTGGGTCGGGGCCAAGGACACCATTTTCTATCACGTACCCAAGGATGGCGAGGCGGCGTGTCCGGAAAACACACTTTGCCTCATTATATGTGAGGTTCAGGAGAGTGGCCGTACGAAGGAATTTTTGTAGGTTGGCATCATGGTCCTGCAGGTCATGGCCGCAGATGGTGACGTTATCCAGATACGGGAAAGTGGCCCGTAGCCCGTGCTGGTCTACCATTTGATCCATGGCCCGCTGGAAGACTGAGACCCCATTGGTGACACCAAAGGGGACTCGGAGGAACTGGTAGAGGCGGCCATCCGCCTCAAAGGCAGTATATGGGCGATCCTCCGAGCGGATAGGGAGCTGGTGGTAAGCCGATTTCAAATCGATCGTCGAGAAAACCCTATAGTGCGCGATGCGGTTGACTATGTCCGCGAAACAGGGAAGAGGATACGCATCTAGTTGAGTATACCTATTTATGGTCTGGCTGTAGTCAATCACCATGCGGTGTTTCTCCCCCGATTTAACTACGACCACTTGCGCCCTCCAGGGGCTGGTGCTGGCCTGAATAATCCCTTCCCGGAGCAGACGTTGTACCTCGGACTGAATGAAAGCCCGGTCATCCGCACTATAGCGCCTACTCTTGGTGGCTATGGGCCTACAATCCGGGGTGAGGTTATCAAATAAGGGGGGGGGGCGGTGATCTTGAGGGTCGAGAGACTGCAGGTGGTGCGCGAGGGGCACTGCCGTGATGGCGCCTTGCAGACGGAGAGTGGGGGATAAGGGCCATCATACTGCAGGGTGACGCTCCTATGATGGCTGAGGAAATCTAACCCCAGCAGTACAGCTGCGCAGAGTCGCGGCAGCACGAGGAGCCGAAAACGCTCGTAGACTGTGCCCTGTACCGTCAGCGTCACCAAACAGCACCCGAGGACCTCCACTGAGTGGGAATTCGAGGCCATGGAGATGATCTGGCTCCAGGGTCGCATGGAAAGGGCATATTGACGCACTGTGCGAGGGTGTATAAAACTTTCTGTGCTCCCACAGTCGAACAGGCAGTTTTCTGCATGACCATTTACCTTGATCTCCATTATTGACTTGGAGAGTTGATGAGGCTGCGACTGGTCCAGGCAAATCGATACCACCGTCGAATCAAAGAAGAATCCGTCTTCGTCGCCGTCTGATGACGTCACGGATAAAGCTTCCTGCTCAGAGCGTCTTGAGGCCAGTCTCAAAGATGGCGATTCCCGCGCTTCCGGTGACCGCATCAAAGATGGCGATTCGCGCGCAGCCGCCGCCTGCATTAAAGATGGCTGCGCCCGCGGAACACACATGGCACCACGAGGCTTCGGAAGCAGCTTTGCCCGGCAGACTTTAGCGAAGTGGCCTAGCTTACCGCATCTGGAGCAAATCGCGTCTTTCGCCTGGCAGCGACGCCGAGGGTGCTTGGGTAGGCCGCAAAAGTAACATTTGGGACCCGCCGGAACAGCTGTCGCGGTGGAGCCATCGGTAGAACGAGATGCAGGGTAAGACCCGAGATTGTGAGAGGCTGCTTCTAACGTTTCAGCCATCGTGACTGTTCTTTGGAGATCTAGGTCATCTTGTTCCACCAGGCGCTGCCGGATGTATGTCGACTCAATGCTCGCAACGTAGGCGTCGCGGATCAGGTCCTCCGTGTTCTGAGCTGCTGTAACAGCCTTGCAGTCACAAGCTCGAGCTAGGACCCGCAGGGCGCGCAGAAATTGGGCGCACGATTCTCCTGGCTGCTGCTTGCGGGTTGTTAGGAGATGTCTGGCGTAAACCACGTTAGGGCTCTTTTGCAACTGCCCTTTTAGGAGTTCGATAGCGTCCACGTATGTAGCAGCGACCTGGAAGATTCCATAGACAGCTTCGCTTACCCGGGCGCAGAGCACGTGAAGTTTGGCGGCGTCGGTGTCGATGGCCGTCGCGGTGTCGACGAATGCTTCGAAGCAGCCCAGCCAATGATCGAATTTATCAGAGGCTCCAACCTCTTGAGGGTCTAATGCTAACTTTCGGGCTTTAGAAACTGCTCCATGCTGGTAAACTGTTGTGAATAAAATTGATGCATTATCAATAAGGCGAAAGACTACCGGTGTGCCAATACAAGTGTAGGCTTTTATTCACAACAGAATCAGGCGCAGATCCCAACAAATAACCAACCTGGACTGAACAAGGGGGAGGAGACAGCCACCTTTATACTAGGTGCCGAGGGGAGGAACCAAATTGGAAGGCGGTGTGTCCAGGTATGACAAGCACACACAACGGTGGTCCATATAGGACAAAGGCACAACTGAGGTCCACCACAGCTTGCGAGTCCAATTTTTGATAAGGACAAATGAGCCCAGTTTTACTTTAGTGGGAGTGCATAAGGTAGGTGGTTTACCGTGAGCAGCCTGGACTTGCGAATGGAGATGACGCAAAGAGTGGGTAAGGGAGAGGATGTATGAGGTAATTTCATCCGTCATATGATGGAAATGAACGGGTGTCTTTGACCCATCATCCCAAGGGGTCCGCAGGGGTCGACCATACAAGACCTCCGCGGGCGAGAGACGGGGCGGTCCTGCAGGGGTGGTTCGTATTTAAAATAAAGCTACAGGGAGCAGTCTGACCCAAGACAGACCTGAAGTTTCTATAAGTTTAGCCAGCTTGGTTTTGAGCATTTGATTGGATGTTCGACTACACCAGCTGCCTGGGGATGGTGAGCGCAATGGAGTTGTTGGCGAATATTCAGCTGGGCGCACAGTTCCTTATTGACCGATGCAATAAAATGTGGGCCATTGTCAGAACTCGGGCAGGTCGGGACGCCAAATCGAGGCACAATTTCGCGCAGTAAAATCCTGACGACAGTTGTCGCTTTGTTATCCGATGTAGGATTCGCTTCAATCCACTTACTAAAGACATCCACGATTACTAAGACATATTTATACGCCTGACATCTCTGCCACTCAATAAAGTCCATCTGCAGGGTCTCAAAGGGGCCTGCCGGCAGGGGAGTCTTACCCAGATCACAGGGCGCACTCTTGCCCGGATTATGCTGTTGGCATATCAAACAGCGGAGACTTAGACTTTGTGCCATGTCCTGTAGGCGAGGATGCCACCAGGAAGTGAAGAGTAAATCACTAAGGGACCTTGCACCACAGTGAGTTGCAAAGTACACAATCAATTACCCAGAGAGCCAAAGTATCAGACATACAGGTTTGGTTAGCAGGGGTGATCCAGACTCCGGATTCTGGGTCCACCCTACAGCCCAGTGCATTCCATAAATCTTTGTCGCGAGGCGAGGCTTCCTGCTGTGATCTAAGAACATCATCGATGGTTGGCATGGGTTTCTCAGAGGCAGGGCCATCCGCATCCAGACTTTTCCCCTGCCTCATCACTTGGGGCACAATCATAGAACATAGAATAGTACAGCACAGAACAGACCCTTCGGCCCACGATGTTGTGCCGAGCTTTGTCTGAAACCCAGATGAAGCGATTTCCTCCCTATCATCCTGAAGTACTCCATGTGCCTATCCAATAGCTTCTTAAATGTTCCTAAAGTTTCTGACTCCACTATCCCTGCAGGCAGTCCATTCCACACCCCAACCACTCTCTGAGTAAAAAACCTACCTCGGACATCCTTCCTATGCTTTTATTAACAGGGGGTTGGAGTTTAAGAGCCGTGGGGTTATGCTGCAACTGTACAGGACCTTGGTGAGACCGCATTTGGAATATTGCGTGCAGTTCTGGTCACCTCACTATAAGAAGGATGTGGAAGCGCTGGAAAGAGTGCAGAGGAGATTTACCAGGATGCTGCCTGGTTTGGAGTGTCGGTCTTATGAGGAAAGGTTGAGGGAGCTGGGGCTGTTCTCTCTGGAGCGGAGGAGATTGAGGGGAGACTTAATAGAGGTTTATAAAATGATGAAGGGGATAGATCGAGTGAACGTTCAAAGACTATTTCCTCGGGTGGATGGAGCTATTACAAGGGGGCATAACTATAGGGTTCATGGTGGGAGATATAGGAAGGATATCAGAGGTAGGTTCTTCACGCAGAGAGTGGTTGGGGTGTGGAATGGACTGCCTGCAGTGATAGTGGAGTCAGACACTTTAGGAACATTTAAGCGGTTATTGGATAGGCACATGGAGCACACCAGGATGGTAGGGAGTGGGATAGCTTGATCTTGGTTTCAGATGAAGGTCGGCACAACATCGTGGGCCGAAGGGCCTGTTCTGTGCTGTAATGTTCTATGTTCTATGTTCTATGTATATCTCCCACCATGAACACTATAGTTATGCCCCCTAGATACCACTCCATTCACCCGAGGAAATAGTCTTTGAACGTTCACTCTATCTATCCCCCTCATCATCTTATAAACCTCTATCAAGTCTCCTCTCAACCTCCTCCCCTCCAAAGAGAAAAGCCCAAGTTCCCTCAACCTTTCCTCATAAGACCTACCCTCCAAACCAGGCAGCATCCTGGTAAATCTCCTTTGCACTCTTTCCAGTGTCTCCACATCCTTCTTGTAGTGAGGTGACCAGAACTGCACACAATATTCCAAATGTGGTCTCACCAAGGTCCTGTACAGTTGCAGCATAACCCCACGGCTCTTAAACTCAAACCCCCTGTTAATGAACGCCAACACACTATAGACCTTCTTCACTGCTCTATTCACTTGAGTGGCAACTTTCAGAGATCTATGGATATGAACCCCAAGATCTCTCTGTTCCTCCACATTCTTCAGAACCCTACCTTTGACCCTGTAATCCACATTTAAATTAGTCCTACCAAAATGAATCACCTCGCATTTGTCAGGGTTAAACTCCATTTGCCATTTTTCAGCCCAGCTCTGCATCCTATCTATATCTCTTTGCAGCCTACAACTGACAAGTTTTAGAAACCAATTTGGCCGCCTCATCTGCCCTATGGTTACCTAAAGTGACAGGGTCTTTACCAGCGGTACGGGCGGCGCACTTAATCACTGCAATGCGTGCAGGCAGAAGAAGGGCCTGTAGTAAGTCAGACACCAGTTGTTTGTGTGAAATAGGGGCGCTGGATGGTGTAAGGAAGCTTCTATTCCTCCACAGTTGTCCAAAGTCATGGACAACTCCAAAAGCATACTGGGAGTCCGTGTAGATGTTAACATTCAAACTCCGACCCAGGACACAAGCTCTGATGAGGGCAAACAGTTCAGCTTGCTGAGCCAAGAAAGGGGTCTCAAAAGCTGCTGACTCCAAAATGACCCCCTGATCATTCACAATAGCGTACCCTGAGAGCCGATGGCCTTCCTCGTCAATGAAGGCACTGCCATCGGTGAACATAATGAGATCGGGGTTCATCAGGGGAATTTCAGAGAGATCGGGGCGCACGGTGGTGTCTTCCCTGAGAAGGACGGAACAGTCATGTGGAGGGGAATCAGCGGCCCGGGGAGGGTGGGTCAGGAAATTGGCTGGATTAATAACAGTGCAATACTTAAAGGTAAGCTGAGGATTATTAAGCAAATAAATCTCATATCGGTTCTGTCTGGCCGCAGTCAGATGTTGTGTCTGTAACTGGCCCAACAGTGCTGCCACCGTGTGAGTGGTATATATGATGATGGGCTGTTGTAAAGTCAGATTTGCAGCCGCCTTCAAGCTGAGGTAAATAGCCACAAAGATTTGGGTGCAGTGTGGATATCCGAGCGCTCCAGGATCCAGTCTAGAGGAAAAATGTCGGTGTCGGTCACCATGAAGTTGAGTCAAAACCGAAGTAGCGCAGTTGTCGATGATTGTACAAAAGAGTTGAAAGGGTCGTTCGTATAAAGGGCTCCCCAAGGCTGGTGCCTGTATTAAGGACTGTTTTAAATCACTGAACGCCTCTTCTGCTTCTGCAGAAGGGACAAAGGATCCCTCCTTAGCCGTATAAGGGGTTAGTTTTTTTGTTAACAAGGTCATATTGGGGATCCACTGCCGGCAGTAATTAATCATACCCAACCACTGTCGGACTTGCTTAGCATCAATGGGACTGGGGAAGTGTGTTATTGGTTCAATTCGACTTTCTTCCAGGTGACGAGTGTCAGCGGACAGCAGGACACCTAAGAACTTGACAGTCGTCTGAGCGATCAGGACCTTACCGGGAGACACAACGTAGCTTAAGAAGGACAGGTAATTCAGGACCGGAACGGCATCTTCTCTATTACTGCATTCGTCCGAACTCACTATAAGCAAATTATCAACGTATTAGATGAGGGTTGATCCACTAGCAGGGGTTAAATTCTGTAATTGTTTCTGGAGACACTGCGAGAAGAGGGTAGGCGAGTTAATAAAGCCCTGAGGTAGTCGAGTCCAGGTATATTGTTGGCCGTTGTGGGGAAGGCAAACAAGAACTGGCTATTCGGATGTAATGGGATGGAGAAAAAGACATGCTGAAGATCAATGACCGCGAACACCTGGGCATTAGCTGGAATGGAGGCCAGGATATGAGCTGGGTTGGGCACCAAGGCATGTAAAGGCTGGACGATAGAATTAATGGCTCGTAAATCCTGGACGAGGCGATATTCATTTGGCTTTCCTGGTTTAGGGACTGCAAGGATTGGGGTATTACATGGGGACTGACATGGTAATAGAATCCCTTGATGTAAAAGGCTATCGATCAGTTGAGTGATACTCAGAACGGCTTGCGCCTTTAAGGGAAATTGCCGGATTGACGGAAAAGTTACATTAGGTTGCACCAAGATCTCAATGGGTTCAATATCCGTAAATCCAACCTGCACAGAGTCCATCGCCCATACAGAGGGGTTGGTGTATTCTATAATGTCCTTTCCCTCGTGTCGATGGAGGACCGCAGTGGAGACCTGCGGGTGGTGATAAAATTGGATACACAGGTCCCCAGGGAGCTCTTGTTTGTCCGTTCTGCGTGGGTCAGCTAATTCCACTGCTCTGTGTACCATGGGGCCCAGATCTTTGGCATGATTGGGTGGGGTGACGGATCTGGTAATATGCGGGGCCACTCCAGACGGCTGTTTCCACAATTGGAGAGGGACATTGACATAGTCAGCTTCACCCTCTGGTCCCTGAACCCAGGCACGGGTCTCAATGGTCCATGATGTACCTTCAAAATCCTTGAAAAACTCTGCCAAATCATGATTCTGGCCACTGCGATCGTAGGCAAGGGTCACATGGCGCGTGGCACCCACCAGATCTAAGGTCCACCACTGGGGAACTGATGCGACGTAACACGTTCGAGGAGATTGTGACATGTCAATTTGGATACCAGCCTCTGAACAGCGGAGTCGAAGTTGAAAGGCACACAACAAATCTCTCCCCATTAGGTTGCAATCGATTCCAGTGGTGATAACAAATTGATGATCCACGGTTTCGCTCTGATAGGACACCGGGACCTTTTCTGACACCGCATATTGCAGAACTTGACCCTGGAGTCCGGAAAGTTTTGGGGTTTGTTTCGATTGGGGTAACTTCAAGGTGGCTTGTATGGAGGACATAGCTGCCCCAGTGTCTACCAGAAACTGATACCAGTGATTATAGAGCTTCAACATCAATAAGGATTCTTGGTCGGATTGGGACCCCATCAGTAACAGCATACATTGTCAGAAGGGATTCTGCTGGGAAAATGGAGTGTAGGGTCTGCGTCTATCACCCCCCCGAGTCTGCCTTCTGCTGGGGCACTCCTTGCTGTAATGTCCCAGACGGCCACAGTTAAAACAGCCATCAGATCTGGCATTATTCCGGCCCCGTGGGGTTCTTTCATGTCCTCGATGCAGGTTATAAGGTAGGTAATGAATATATGGCGGGCCATAGAAGGGAGCTGTGGGGCCACTTGGATAGGTTCTATATCCATATCCCTGCTGGTCTACCCACCCTGGATAATAAAAGTGAGGTTCCATTTGATAATGCACCTGATCAGGGTCTCCTCTGATAGGAGGCTGCCGCGGTTCCTCTTTCATTACATATTCAGTTTTTTCAAGTTTGACCTTAGCCTGAGGTTCCACTTTCAGGCCTTGAGGTTCCCCTCCAATGTCCCCTTGTGAGTTTGGCCAGAAGGCTTTGACAGCACGGGACATCCGCATGGGGGAGCTGTCTGCCCAATCAATGTTATTGGTCTTTATGGCTGTCGCCACCATGGAAGGGAGACAATGCATAAGGATCGAGCAGCACTGCGGCGAAGGGTTCCCCTCCGTATACCTCTGGTCTCCCGACTGAGTTTCATAGATTTTGTGGAACCTTTCTAGGAACTCCTCTGCCTCTTCACTCTTCCGGGGTTTCAACTCCAATATCTTGGACAAATCAACAGGCTTCTGCAAAGTGCGACTGCCCGCCTGAAGTATCAAATCGATGCGTCCTTGCTCCGTATTATTAATCGGTAATAGATCGTCATGAATGCGGACCGGGTGGGGGGTCGTCCGTGCTTACATGGCCGAGGAATCGGATGCACTCCGATGGGGTCAGCACCTGATGAACCAATGCCCACAGGTCTCTTGACTCAGTGCCATAAACCTGGATAGTGGTGCGAAGGAAGTCTACAAATTTTTGCGGGGTCTTATGCCGATCAGGTGCGCCGCCTAGTTTGGCCATCAATTCATTCGGCTTCCATGGGTAATATACTTCCATAGTTGCCCGGGAGTTTACGTTGTTTGGGTTGTGTTGAGGGTTGGGCATTGGTCTTATAGGGTAGTTCCCAGGGTGATTATTCGTCTGTGCTTCGGATTCACTGCCCTGGTTTTTATGGCTCCGCGTGCGACTGGAAACAGGCTCGTCTGCCGTCGGGGCTGGGACAGTAGGGACAGGAACTGGTGACATTAATTACAATTGGGGTCTGCGAACCTAACATGCCAGGGAGAGGGGGGTACAGGGTCGACTGTTGTCCCTGGTTCGGGGGAGGCGCAGTTTTACCCCCAAGAGAAGGGGCAGTTGGACCAGGGATCTCTTCCCGTGTATCGGCACCTGCATTAGATGCCGTCAGGGGGGTTCTGCTAAGGGCTGCTCGGGCTCGGGCTGCTCTTGAGGTGGGTGAGGCGGAAGAGGTGCAGTTGCCCCTGTCATCCAATTTTGTAGATCCTCATCTGTATCATTATCAGTGACCTTAATGCCATCCATCATGTTCCCTATCTCAGAAACCTCACGATCCTTGAGAGAACGTTTCTTATGTAAGCATTCCCTTTTCAACACCTCAACCGGTTTCAGAGTCCCTCCCTCCATTCATTCTATTCCCAACTTAACAGCATTGTCCTGCCAGCTGGATAGGAGACTCTGCTCCTTTAACTCCTGACAATATTGCAACCATAACCGATAAGCTCCGTCGTCTTCCTTCCCATATTCTTTCGCCAAATTTGTTGCTGCGCAGCTTTAACAAGTTGGATATTTTTGGTCCCTCCTGGGGGCCATTCGGATGGCCCTAATTTATGTGTCAATGCCCCCGACACTTGTCTCAATTTGGTGGCTTTATTTGGATATTTCACGCAAAGCATTTGTAAGGCTGAATTTTTCTGATTGGTTGTATCCAAATAGTTCCCCATTTTAAAACAAACTGTTGTATTCACTCAATACCCCGGTAAATTCAATTCGAGCTCTAACAATTCTATCACCACCTCACCAGTTCCCTGGTGACCCTCGCCATCAACAGCGACCCTCAGTGAATTACGGTCCTGCTCAATTATTCACTGACTAATTATTTTCTACCTCACCATTTTCACAGTGACCCAAATAACAACCGACCTGGAGTTGCACAAGCTGACGAAATCACGGGTTATTCCGTCGGGACGGCTGGCGACAACAAACGAAAGATCAACAAATACCAGAATTACAGGGCAGAGGAAAACCAAGTGGTTGTATCAACGGTACTCACACACTTGGGTGGCCAATTCCTCAGTCCCGGACTCGGTGCTGCCGACTCTAACGCCGTTTCCCATCGTCCGCCGATTGCTGGAATCCCACTCCTGACACCAAATGTGAATCTCGAAATACTCTATCAGGCTTGAATCGACAAAAGTCTTTATTATGTTTTACGATGTCGGGTCAGTCTTCCTTAATGATGCAGGCTAACAAAGTCTGCAGCCATCAGGAGAGACTGAACACATTTCCCGGGTTTTTGTACAATTCAAATACTTTTTCTAACGCATGCAAAGCGACGCGACAGCCTATCAACTATAGCCCCAATATACCTGTTACCAATCAGAGGATAATAATGCTTCGTGCACTCCTCGTGCTGACCTTCACTGGCCAATCACATCCCGTGTACGTATGGGGCAACACAGGACACTCGCGTGATAACACGTGACCGCAGCTGCATTCAGTTTATCTTAGCAGACAACTGTTTGCAGAACAAGCGCCAAAACACCACGTGACCGCACCCAACCGCCAGTAGCCAGGTGATAGTTTATACTCACTATACTATGATACTGTAAACATTAGGTTATTAATAGTTTCTGCAATCAGGGTAAACATCACTGTCCAAGCATCACTACACATATATTTACATCCACAACTGTACTGATGGCATTGATATTCTTCATATTATAGATGTGCGCACATACCGTTGATGCCTTTTTGCAGGTCAAAGGACAGTTGCAGTGTCCAAAAAGCGGGTACTGCCCAGCCTAAATTTCTGGTTAAGGACTTGTACTAAAATGAATAAATTAGAAATTTGGTGCTTTTGTACACATTCTAAATGTATAAATCATACCTCAGACCACTGACAGATGAATTTGAGAGAAAATGTAAGTGTTTTTAGCTATTCCAATTTTTAAATGGTCATTCTGCTATTGCCCTAAATCATGGTAACAGAAGCCTATCATGCTATCCTTGTCGTGAGGTTTTTGCGATCTCCTTCTGCCACTTGCTTTCGCATGGCAGTCCCCTCCACACTTTTTCACTTCCATATATCCTTCATAATGATATTTAATACAGCAATAAAAATGTACATTGCTCATTAAATCATGTAACCCTTGTAATAATAACAATTATAACCACCACCAGGTGTCAATCCATATTAAATGCAATACCCGGTAACTTGATAATTCACAGACTTGAAAAGTACTCTCGAGATTTATTGTTTGTAATATGGAAATTAAATAGCATTAATGGTTGGATTATTTTTGTCCAACTACTTTTCTTCCATATAAAATCTTTACTTCCCTGATTCTCCATCGTATTTTTATGATACTTCCAGTTGCTTTTCACCATTCTCCTATTTTCTGGATCCTTTGCAGCACATAATTTCAACTGACTGAGAAAGTGAATTGGTAACTTTATATGACACTGTGTTATTCTGAAGCTAGCCACCAGTAGATGTACACCTCTGATTTGACACCTTTTCATTTTGATGTAAACGCGAATGATTTACTTTCTCCCTTTTCGGAACTCCTCTGTTATTTTCCCTGTGATAATTTATATACTAGCGCTCCGTGGAACTGTTAAAGATCATTGCAAATTGCTGTTGGGTCCATGCCACCCTTTTATGATTTATTGACACCATGGTGGTATATAACATTGCAGTGTAATTTAATTAATCTTCTGAGAAATATTATACAACAGAGGTGGGTGAACTCATGAAACATGGATTGCAAATTACACACAGCACTATTGTAAGAACAAATCAGAATCACTTAAACTGATTGCATTGGCTTTGTTAAGAATTATCTTTGACATGGGGAGAAACTTACAAGGAGAATGGCATAGCTCAAGTGTGGCACACTATTATAGTCAGTTTATTTTAAAATTATGTCATTACTAATTATATGGTAGCCATTTCCGTGAAAAGTTGAGAAATATTTTTTGCTTATTTTAAATAAATGAATTTTGTGATATTTTTTCATTAATATTATTCAAAAGGTAGTATTACAACTGTAGTAAGTTGTGTTCCATTCTCATTCTTTAATTTCCTGAAGATAAACCACATCTTTATTTAAGCAAAACAAACCTTAATTCATTAACCTCAGATGCTCAGATTTTGAGTGAAAGAATTTCATGACACTCTTGTAGGGAAGCCACAATCTGAATACAAATCTTGTTTTGCTCTAATTAAAAAATCATTTTTTTCATCCAAGGGAATGCTGACATTTTTACAGCATGGCTGAATGCCGGCCAACAAGACAGCACGGAGTTCTGCAACTTCAGGAAAAAAAAGTCTCCCACAACCAAGCATCCAAAAACTGACTCACTTACGCTGTTTACACAGCTGGTGGCAATTCAATTGGCAGGTTGCTAACATGAACTCGATACTTCTGCTGTAGATTGAAGTGGCTTACACAAAAGCCTTCAAGTGTAACTTGAGTCAAAGACATTAATAGAAAAGCATGCACAAGCACACATTGCAGGATATTTAAAGCTCTATCGGCATATCACTACAGGTAACTTTAAGGTCTGGTCCAAAGTCACCTTTTACCTCCCAAACATGGTACACTCCCACATGCAAGGGACTTTTATCTCTCCTTTTTGATTTAGGGTGCTACAAAAATGCTGGTGTAAAATGGTTGGGAAATTCTTCGCCTTTGTTCCCACTCTGCCACTGTTACTTCATCAGAAGAGCATCAGATACTCTGTTTAAATGCACAAACAGAGTTTCTGCTATTCTGGCAAGTTACCTGCCGCAGTGTGAAAGCAACTCTGAGGAACTTTTGGAAGATTATTTTCAGTTACATATTTGATCAACATAGGATGCTCACTTCAATGATAATTTTGTTCTGGGATGCCCAAAGTTGGAACACATTACCCCCAAGTTCCCTTCTGAGATATACACATATTCCAACTTAGACATTTATTGCCATTTCTTCAAGATCACTGGGCCAAAACCGTGGGACACCCAACCTAACAGCACTGTACCAAATGGACAACAGCACTTCCAGATGCCCATATCCCCAGAATTATTTTTTAAAAATTAGTCAGTTCTTTCTAAACTTTGGACAAAAGTACAAATTAACTTCGAAGATAAGGAAATGCTTTTGTTTCCCCCCCCCCGCCCCCATTTCCTTATGATCCTGGTGCACTTCAACTGCAGCTCAGTAAGCTAACCTATTGGGAGAGTTGGTAAGTGCAATGCCCAGTGTGGAAAATAGATTAGGAAAACTGCAAGTTTGTTCTCTAGTCTGTTCTGAGTTAAATCATTTCACGTTGGTTGTTAGGAATAGTGATATAATTGTTTTCAACACCTCAGTGGGAACAAATTAGACCAGTTCCGTTCTTTATTCCTTTATAGAATGAATGCCTGTGAGTGCAGAATCAGGTTGCAGATTGTAATTGGAATGTTGTAATCATATCTCAATCGCTATGATTCCTATGAACTTCCACATGATTCGTTGGAACACTTGTCTGTACTTATCAAAATCTGATTATGAATCTTTCACATAGTTTGGCACAATATCCATTCTGTCCACCACTCTGATTCTGAACTCCCTGTCAGTCACGACAATTCTCTTCCAGTTCCACGCTGATCTGTGTCTTTGGCCTTCTGCACTGTTACAGCCAGAGGAGCAGCCATTTTGCAACCCTCTGACCTGAATTATCAATCTTAATAACTTCAGACCTTAACCAGGGCTCCTATTTCTTCTTTGGATGTAGAGGCTGTTAATGTAGATGTGTTTTCATGGCTACTGGAGGCAAAAACGCCATTTATAGGGATGGGACCTCACCATTTTAAAAGGCTGCCCCAGCCCACAGTGAGCAAACCAGTTCAGCCAGGAACCACCATCACCCACCAACCCCACCCCCACCCCCTGACTCTGGCACTGCCTTGGCACTACCTGTGCATTATCTGGGCCCCTGGGCAGTATCCACACACCTCTGCCCCTGAGTGTTACACCTTACCTGAGCTCCCCTGGGTGGTCTGCTCACCAGGTGCACACCTTCAGAGACCAGTTGTGATTCACGCTGTTCTGCTGTCACCCCATGGTGGATGGATTTTCTAATGGGGGCGTGGGGGGAATATAATGTCAGTGTAGGAGCCTGATAATGATGTGGTACTTTATTATAATCATGAAATTGAACATCGGGAAACGTGCCCCGTTACTGACGTTTCTGGGGATATGGGCATCTGGAGTCCATTTGGTACAGTGCTGTTAGGTTGGGTGAATCTGTTAGGTTAGGTTACTGAGGGGCAATCACATCATGTGTTTACATTGACGTAAAACGCAACTTTGCAGTTCACGTGATATTTTCTGCTGCCGCCGCCAGACCGGCCCGACGTGAATGGGAATGGAAAATCCCAGCCCAGGTCTTTCCTCGGTTTTTTGCCTCTACCAACTTATTATATAGCTACAGGGAGAGGAATGCAGGGAGGAGAGGGGCAAAAAGGAGGGAAGAAGTGTTTAGTCATGGTGCAGCCAAGGAGTGGGTTTGTTAGATCATCTGTTCCCCCACCCCCCCTCTCAATGTTGTACTTTCATATCTGCACTTGTTCTGTTCCTTCTTAATTGTTGTCTACATGTTATTTTTCAGTTGAGGACGGGGTTATATCTAAAGTGTGAACGAATTTGTATTTTCTCAATAGCTGCTACCTAACTCATGGACAGTCCCTGGTGATATCTATTTTTATTTCATATACCTTGCATCTGCATTATTTTGTTTAGTGAATTCATAATATTTTGCTTTTCAATTAAATTGAGAAACACTGGCCACGATTCTCCCATTGCGACCCACAACCTTTCTGTCGGGTCACGGTGGGAGACGCGTGTGTCCGGCCTTGCATACGCATCTCCCAGAGCTGGCCGAACAGTTGCCGGTCAGACCACGCTGGAAACCGGCAGGAAGACAGGGAAGTCATTTAAATCTTTTTTCCATGTATTTGAAATATGTATATTTGTTAATTAACGGGACCCTTTAGGTCCAGATTGAATCCCCCACCCAGCCAGGAGTACTTCATTCCGGCGGGGTTCAGACTAGCTACCCACGTTCAGGGAACTAGCGGGAGACCCCGCTGGAATGAAGGGGGCAGCAATTGGGGTCCCTCCAGGGGGTCGGGTGGCGGAGGTGGT
Organism: Mustelus asterias; assembly: GCF_964213995.1. Lineage (NCBI taxonomy): Eukaryota > Metazoa > Chordata > Chondrichthyes > Carcharhiniformes > Triakidae > Mustelus > Mustelus asterias. The sequence goes on along the minus strand of NC_135807.1, from coordinate 63,409,951 downwards.
GCCCCCTGGGCATGGGCACCCTGGCAGTGCCAGCCTGTGCCCCCTTGCACTACCCAAGGGGCAAAGTGCCCATACCCAGGGGGCACCTTGGGACTGCCCACCTGGCATTGGGCAGTGCCAAGGGGGCAGGGCCTATTGTGGGCAGGGCCTAGGAATGACCGGCGGGGGTGGGGGGGGTCCCACTGCCACTCTGCAGGCAGGATCAGTCTGGGATGGAGGGAGGGCAGCGATTGGGGCCAGCTGGGGATCGAGCTGGCCAGCAAACAGGGAGTCTGACAGATCGGGGCCACCACGCAAGCGCAAAGTTCCAGAATTGTCAAACTCCGGCATAAATAGGCCCCCCGCTCCACCCCCCACCATGTTTTTAATGATATTCGTGACTGGGACCTCTTCAGTGCACAGAGTGCAGAGATTCAGGTGAGAAGCTGAACTGATAGAACAGTCGGGATTTAGAACAGTTCTCCGACCAATTCAGCCCTTTTGGGAGAATTGTGGCCATTGTTTCACAGCACCGTTGAAAGAACATACAAACATTGGAACAAAGGACTTAGAGGAGGCCCTTTGAGACTGCTCCACCATTCTATAAGATCATGGCTGATATGATTGTCATCTCAACTTCACTTTCCTCCCATAATCTTTGGCTTCCTTGTCTATCAGTCTTGAACAAATTTATTAACCCAACCTGCACTGCTTACTGGACCAGAGAATTCCACAGACTAATGACCCTCAGACAAAATATCTTGCTCTCATCTCTGTCTTACATGGGAATCCTCTTATTCTTTAACTCTGTACACTAGTTCTAGTCTCTCACACAAGAGGAAATATCCACCCTGTCAAGTCCCCGCAGGGACATTTTTCAATAAGATCACCTCTCATTCTTCCAAACTCCACTGGTATAGGCCCAACCTGTCTAACCTTTCTTCATAAGATAAGCCCTTCATTTCAGGAAGGAGTTGAGTGAACCTTCTCTGAACCTCTTTTGATGCAATTGTATTTTTTCTCAAATAAAGAGATCAAAACTGCACACGGTATTCCTGATGTGGTCTCACCAAGGCCCTCAACAGCTGCAGTGATACTTCCTTACTTTTATATTCCATTCCCCTTGCAATAAAACATCAACATTCAATTTGCTCTGAACTGCAAGTTTGAATTTCTTTTTAAATGTTATCGTTTCTAAGGGGATCGTAATAAGGAGACTGTTCAGCTGTCCCTTTATTTACTTCAGCACTTGACTTGGTTACTAAGCATCATGTTACCTCTTCAATGCTTAGGAACAGAATTACACAGCCAAACAGTGACAGATCAATGGATGATCAAAAATCCAAGCTTCCTACAAGATTACGTAAAGTGGGGAGATTCTGTTTTATAGAAACATGACTTTTGGCTGTTCGTTGCTGACCACAATTCCTGCATTCGGTTGGATTGTTATGAAACAATAATCATTTCACAGCTGAATGGAAGTCTCACTTGGGTGAAGAAACTAAAGCAGAGCCTCGAATGGTGATTGAGGAGAACACAGTTTCAGGGACTGAAAGTGCAGCATCATGGAGGACACTGCGCTTGATGTCCGAATGTGCCCCATTCGTGTCGAAATTAGAACGAAAATCAAAACACGAACCTCAAAACGTTTAAAGTCAGCAGAAATGAATAAAACCAGTGCTGTCAACAATGGGATCCTCAATGCTGCGATGAATGTAAGTGAAGGTCAGCCAGACAATGTCCAAGCTGATCTTTCTGATCCTACTGAAGGACCAAGAGGTGAGCAGATATCATCCAGTGAGGACTGCCCCAGACAACTGAGGAGCAGCAAGGCTCCAATGTCCATTTACATTTCTTACTCACCTAATGCCAGCTTTCTGGAGCGAAAATTTGTCTGTGAAACTGTGAAACAACTAAAGGCAACCAATTTAAGGGAGGAGACCTGGTTTGACAAGGATGAAGTGGACATGACTTCCCCTCTATGGTTGTCTCAACGTGTTGAAGCTATTGAGAAGTGTAAGACAGCCATCATTTTCTTGTCAGAAAGTTACTTTGAATGTCCTGTCTCTTTGTTGGAGGGTAAAATATTATTAGAGAGACTGAGATCTTCGGAAAAAACTGTTAAAATCTTCCCTGTCTTGCATAATACTGTGAGTGTCCCCAAAGGCCTGGCACAGTTATTGGATGGAGTTGTGGACCTGACAGGAGCAAAGGTAGCCAGGAACAGCTTGGCTGAGAAGAGTTCACTCGTGATTGGTAATGTGTGTGAAAAGATAGAAGGATACACTCTGATAAAAGCATCTTTCCACAACAGCACAACACCACTTTTGGAATTCAGCAAGAAGTTTAAGATGAAGAAATTATGCAGTTGGACAGTCGGTGATGTCCAGGAATGGTTACTCTGTCTGGGCATCAAGGAGTTCTACAGGCTGCCATTTGCAGAGTTCATGATTGATGGTTTTCTTCTGATGTCCATTACAGATGAAGATCTTTCTCAATATCTTGGTAATATTTTATAGAGATCAAATATCTTCAAAAAATAATTATCTTTTTTTTATTTTACGAGGAAACATGTCCAAAAATTCAAAGCTTCTCTTCAGCTGCAGTGGATAAATATTTGCCCTGTGCCCTGTGTAAGGAAATCATAAACACCATTCTTTAAATGAGTTTATGATTTTGTAACACAACACATTTTCCTTACTGGCATCACAGAAAAACTGGTGCAATGCAGTTCAGTGTAATCCACATGATTGTATCAATGGACGGAATTCTCCGACCTCACCCGCGGCTGGGATTCTCCCAGCCCGCTGCAGTGAATGCCGATTTAGCTGAGCACCAAATTGTCCATTCTTGCTGGCAGCAGTGGTGGGGCGTATGACATCGGAGAATTCTGGCTTACGTATTTAAAAACAAACTCAATGATATTTGTCCAACACCTTTTCATAGGGGGTCCAATTAAACGCATTTTACATTGGCTGCAATTTTCTAGCTGTTCCCACTGGTGGGATCTTTTGCATGTCCTCTGGCGCTGGAAAAACCTTTGGCAGCAGCGGGACTGGAAGATCCCACAGCCGGCCAATTGTGGGCTGCCTCCATCACTGCAAAACATGCCCTGGTGGGTGGGGCGAGTTGGGGAGGGAGAATCCTGTCCATAGTGTGAATCTTAATTTAAAACAAACCCCAGATGCTGTTTTTACTTCAAATTGGCCTAACAGTGCTCAGTGGTGGTGCATGGGATTGCTTCATTTCCTAGATGCTGATGAAAGATCATGTAATAACTGTGGCTTCACGTGGTGCGGTGCTTATAGCTGTAGAGTGAAAGCAGCTCCAAAGAAATTCTTGGCTTTCAACAACTTAGTCAAGATTGACAGTTCTTCAAAAGAGTAAAGACAACCTCTGAAAAAACTATATAGAAAAGGTTGAAATGTTCACCAAAGACAGCCTTGCTAAAAATGAAGCTTTTATAAAACTCAGATTTTTTTTCATTTCACGTTTCTTAGCATTTGATTTGATTTATTATTGTCACATGTATTAACATACAGTGAAAAGTATTGTTTCTAGCGCGCTATACAGATTGAGCATACCGTTCATAGAGAAGGAAACAAGAGAGTGCAGAATGCAGTGTTACAGTCATAGCTAGGGTGTAGAGAAAGATCATAGCCCATAAAGTATGTGTTGTGTGCATTTCTCTGCAATAGAAATTTAAGTGCATGCCCATAGAACATAAGGAGCAGGGAGTAGAGTTTCCGCTTGTTTATTTTAATAATAGCAGTGTAATTTCAGCAGTATTAGCTGAACCAATGCAAAAGATAGGGGAAATGCTAAACCTATGTAGGATAGACCCAAAGCCACTCACATCAATGTTTTCCATGATCTTTTACACTTGTTCAAGATTATCTCTTGAACAAAACTGGCTATGGCCCCAGATTGAAATTGTGTGACTCTGCTGGTTGGGGAAGGCGCTTTAAATTTTACTTATTTTCTTAGGCTCGGAAGTGCTAGGGGGCATGTCTTTAACATTTTTTATAACAAAACTATTTCTATTTCTAAGAAATTTGCCAGTGAATACCAATGAAACTATTAAATGGTTCAATATAACTTTTTACGTCATTTCATTTAGTGGTTTCAAATCAGGTTACTCGCATGTGGATACCATTTTCAGTTGTAATAATAAAACTGCACAGTGATATCTCTCTTAAATACATCAAGGAAACCTTATTAGTGGAAATTAAAAAAACATTTTCTTGCACTGCTCGAATGTGCTGGTTCACTGAAGATTTTGCATTAATTTTAACAGACATTTGAAATATAATCTAATCGGCCCAAAGTGAAAGCACATGTTAGCCGGGTGTTTGTTAACAATGCATTATTCCCAACATTATAATCAGAATTTTGTGCCCCTTCTGCTTTCCCTGTTCCACCTTTTCTAATGCAATTATAATTAAAATTGTAAGTGCCAGTGGCCTGCATGAAAAACACGTTCAATTTAGCCAGTGGGGGAGGTGAGAGGGGGGCAGATTTTCATTGGTGGGACCCGCGGGCAACTGACAATGATGTATCTACATGCAGCCTATTAAAGAGTCTCCTGGTCAAACAGGGAGGCTCTGTCTCAAAGCCACATGGAATCCCCATAGTGCAGAAGGAGGCCATTCGGGCCATCTAGTCTGCACCAACTCTCCAAAAGAGTACCTTACCCAGAACCAACCCCCCGCCCTATCCCCGTAAACCCATACATTTACCATGGCCAATTCATCTAGCCTATACATCTTTGGACGGTAAGGGCCCGATTTTACCATTGCGTCGTGCCCGTGTTCAGACGCGAGAACTTGGTACAGTCGGGCGTGAGGTGATTAGTGCGATTGGCGCCCGCGACCACGCGGATGTCCACTTTACCAAGGCCTGAAAATGGCCGCGATCCGAACCGCACCCGAAATGGGCGCAATAGTGATTTAAATGCATTTGCTTGAATTTAAATTGAATTAATAGGCTGCCCGCCCAACTTTACCAGCATTTCCCCCTTTACCATCGCATTCGCCCGTCCAGATTCGGCACAAAATAGGCATGCTCGGCAAAGGTCTGTTTTGGGCGCTGCAGCTTCTGAAGAGGTAAGTTCAGAGCTTCCGGTGGCTCTCTAACTCAGATCAGTGGTGGGGGGGGAGAGAGCTGGGCCAGATCATTCTCTGGCGAGAGGGTGGGAGGAAGGAGGAGGCGGGTCAGATGTATCTCTGGAGGTGGGGGTGTGGGAGGAGGGAGGGCCAATCATTCTCTGGTGGGGGGAGGGTGGAAGATGGAGGCCCGATCATTCTTTGGTCGGTAGGGGGAGGCCAGATGGTTTTCTGACCATTGGGGGTGGGGGGAGGAGAGAGGCCCGATCATTCTCTGATGGGGGGTGGTGGGGGCAGGGGGTGACTGCCTGCTGCCACTCTGCGGGCGATTGGTGGGGGGGAAGGGGGGCAGAGGGTCACGGTCGGTCTGGGTAGCGGGAGGGGGGGTGTGGATGGATAAGGGGGACAGTTATGTTGTGGGGGTGGGGCAATGTCTGTGAGAGCCATCACTCCCGCTTTTCGCTACCGAGCCACTTTATCCACTTTTTGCGGCCCGGGAGCGATGTGACAGGGGCACATTTTTTCAATTTTATTTTCACTGCGCATGCACAGTTCAAAGTTCCAATCAGAGCTGCAGCGTTTCGGGTGCAATAAGCTCCGCCCACAGTGCAATTCAGACCCGCAAATTGTTTTCAGGCTGAGTGCCTATGGGGACGTCTGAGAACAGGTTTCCAAGTCGGATCTGAATTGCTCCCAAATTCAGCAAGTAGAATCAAAATAGTAAAATTGGGCCCTAAGGGGCAATTTAGCATGGCAAATCCACCTAACCTGCTTACCCTTGGACCGTGGGAGGAAACTGGACCACGCGGAGGAAACCCTTGCAGACACGGGGAGAATGTGTGAACTCCAAACAGACAGTCACCCAAGGCCAGAATTGAACCTGTGTTGCAGGCACTGTGAGGCAGCAGTGCTAACCACTTTGCCACGATGCCACCTGGCTACGTTGCACAGAGACCTATTGAGAACACAAAGGTGACAGAGATGGGAAATTTCACTTTCCCAATAAGATTTAAATTTCACCTGAAAATATTTCACATTACGTTGGTTTCACTTTATTCCTGTGGGCATCATCATTATTTGCTGAGGCGAGCCTACTCAGAGAGTTCAGCGTACTGATACATCTCTTGTTAGCATGCATTGATGGTTATGGGGAGTGAAGGGCATTTCCTTTATTGTGAAATACAATGTTGTGTATTTTTGTTCATTTTTTGTTGAATGTTCAGTGTTGTACTTGCCATTCTGGGAAATACAGCTGAACTTGCAGATTCACCTGACTTCCCTTCTATGCATGGTAAAGGTCATTGTCTGACAGCAGTCTCAGCGGGAAGAACTGAATTGTTGTAGATGAACTCAAAGCCTGGTGAGGACTCTGTCAGTCAACACCCTAAGATGGACACATATTTGGACAGCTCCTTATTTTCTTACCTTGATTGCCTTTCCTGAGGCTCCTTTCAAGTTGCCATTCTCCTGCTTTTCATTTTTGAGCATTTATTGAAGCAGTTCATGTCTAAATGCAGTAAGACCTGGACAATATCCAAGCTTAGGCTGACAAGCAACATTTGCACCACACAACTGGTAGGCAATGACCATCTCCAACAAGAATGGATGTCACCATCAACCCTTGACATTCAATAGCATTACCATCGCTGATTCCCCCACATTCAACATCCTGGGGATTACAATTGACCAGAAACTGAACTGGACTAATCGTATAATTATTGTGGCTACCAGAGTGGGTTAAAAGCTAGGAATCCTCTGGCGAACAATTAACCTCCTGACCCCCATCCACTCCCACCCCTCCCCAAAAGCCTATTCACTATAAACAGGGCACAAGTCAGGAGTAAGTCAGGCCAATAACAGGGAACATCATTGCACAACAAACAATTGAGGAATCATCTGTTAAATTTAATGATGTTTTGAAATATTTTGACATTTACTTCAAACTCAGAACTCACATCTGCCTCTATAATATTCCCTACCTTCACCCCTGCCATCATACCCACTAATACCAAAACTCTTATCTGTGTTTTCATCCTTTGTATATTTGATTTATCCACTAATTTCCGGTTGACCTCTCCAGCTCCACCATACACATATTCTCCCTTAAGACTGCCACCCACATCTTATTTCATATCAAATGCTGCTGATGCACTGTCTGGTGATAGATATGTATACTGACTTATGGAGACTTTAGAAAAGTAATATCTCCCAAAGTGCTGACATGGTATTGTTCTAGGAACCTGTTGCATACATGCTATGCCTACTTCAAACCCAAACCCATTGAAGTGGTAGATTTCGAAGTGTCTTTTTGAAAGGGAGGTGGATATACAATGACACAGCCTCTCTGAAGGGAATTACAACATGCTGGGGTATGACATGAATACTGAAGGCTATGGTACTGATGGTGCATAGTAGACATTGCATACAAGACAGAAAAACAGCATTGCATGTATCTAACTCTCCCCACAAAGCTTGTCATTAAAATATCCAATCCATGTTACAAAATTACCTATAAACATTGCAATACAAGTCTGTTCTCTATGGGAGTTGTATATATCTTCTACTAAACTGTTGGGCCTAGGGTTTCTGATTCTTACCAATGTCAGACTCTATCAATTTTGTAATCTATACGGTCTTGTATAGGATGGTACATGTGCTAGTAAACTGGTTGTAGTCGTCTGATGGTTGACCCACAATCTTCCCGAGTTCACTGCAGTCTAAATGAGAAAGGAAAAAGATATTTGTGTCATCTGAAGTGATCTTAGAGTGGAGGGAATATGTATATTTAATTCGCAAGGAACCTAATATAGATCATCAGCACAGTGATGCATAGACTGTTCCTGTTCCGGAGTGTGAGCAATTAATGCCCAATATTTAATGCAATCATTGAAATTTCAGAAATCTCTTACTGATGGGGAAAATAAAACTATCCTCTCTTATAAATTACAATGTCAATGAGTGGAAACATGGATGGGTAGCAGATGTAACTAAAGAATATTGCGCCTAATGAACCCCATTGCATTTGTGACATAATGATCAGGGCATGACCATATCTGTGGAAGAAGCAACAAATTGAAAGTTAGAGAAAAGATTAAACATTTGTTAGACTTAGCCAATTCAATGGCATTAACTCAAGGACATTTAGATTACCAAACAGCATGAATAGATGCTTAATTAAATGCATACTAAATAATTAAATGTATAATAAATGGGTGCACCTGGAAATTTTTAAGTTGCAAGCAGAAAATTATTCAACAACCAATTGTTATTTGAATTAGGAAAGGGATTTATGTGCTCTGTTAGCTGTGATTGATTTGGGAATGGGGTTCTTGGCGTGCATTAGGATGAATTTATATGGGATGAATTTACTTACTTTTACAGGTTGGTTTTATCTGCTATAGCAATAAACCTCTTTTGCAGAATTCCTCCATGTCCCTGTTTCGCTCTATTAAAGGTTTAAATAAATGCCAACAGCAAAACTAGTAAACAAAAATATGCTTTAATCCATAGAGCATCAAGAAAGTCTGTGCCCCATAAACAATTTCAAACCTGCATGGTTGATGCAATTGATAGCTCAGTTCTGAGATTGCCAGCCTGACAGCCAACTTACCGGCAATCAGAGGCTTCCTACCATGAGCTCTCTTGATAGACGGCCCTCAGCCAACATGCTCACTGAAAGAGTAAATAGAAATGTAAGAATAGGAATTCTGTGGTGCTATTTGCTAGTCAATACATGTTGATCAAAATCTATATATTTGATTTGGTAACTGAGGGTGCCAGTGGCAAAGCACGCATTCTTACTGAGATCAATGTGCAGATGGAGCTATTGAAAATGCTACCTAAGTATCTTTTGGGAAAGTAAACATTGAGAAGAATTTTTCAGCGTGTATTTCTGGATCTCTCCTGCAGAGACATTGAAATTAAGCTTGGTAAATATTGACGTAGAACGTGTACTGCATTCTTGTTAAATTCCTGTGTCCCGGGATCCTGAAACGGAATGTGACTGATTGTGACAGAAAGGTGGAGAGCGGTAGGACTGCATGGAATTAAAGCTGGTTTTTGATGATATACTGTATCTGTCATATTTCAGCCATTAACTCTGTGCATTATGGGATATGTGATCATTCTGTAATGAGCAATTGTGAATTGACTTGATGCCAGGGATCTTTAATCGAGGTCAGTTACATTTCTGATAATCCGACTAGTGTGCCACTAATCTGACTTAATTACCATTAATCATTAATGATAAATTAGCACAGTGAAGTCGAATATTAATGCTCTGATATGCTGCATCACATAATAGCGGATGCTAATTTTCTTATTGATTCCTAGCAGGCAGATTATTATTTGAATGGGTGTAAATTGAGAGTGGTGGATACTCAGCGAGACCTTGATGTCCTTGTGCATCAGTCGCTGAAAGTAAGCACGCAGGTACAGCAGGCAGTAAAGAAGGCAAATGGTATGTTGGTCTTCATAGCGAGAGGATTTGAGTATAGGAATAGGGATGTTTTACTGCAAATGTATAGGACTCTGGTGAAGCCACACCTGGAGTATTATGTGCAGTTTTGTTGTTCTTATCTGAGGAAGAATGTTCTTGCTATAGAGGAAGTGCTGTAAAGTTTTACCAAGCTGATTCCTGCGATGACAGGTCTGTCATATGAGGAGAGACTAAGTCGGTGAGGGTTGTATTCATTGGAGTTTAGAGTGAGAGGGGATCTCATAGAAATTTATAACAATCTAACAGGATTAGACAGGATAGATTCAGTACGAATGTTCCTGAAGGTGGGGAAATCCAGAACTAGGGGATCATAGTTTGAGGATATGGGGTAAACCTTTTAGAACTGAGGTGAGAAGAAATTTCTTCACCCAGAGGGTGGTGAATGTGTGGACTTCATTCCACAGATTCAGTTGAGGCTGAAATATTGTCTGATTCAAGAAGAAATTAGATATAGCTCTAGAGGCTAATAGGATGGAGGGATATGAGTGGAAGGGAAGATCAGGGTATTGATTCGATGATAGTCATGATCAAAATGAATGGCAGAGCAGGCTCAAAGGGCCAAATGACCTACTTCTGCTTCTAGTTTCTATGTTTCTATGACATATCCTCCAGCCTCATTAGTCAGCAAGCTTCTAATTCCCTTGTCCACTATTTGAGTCTTTCAGTGGAGATAGCACTTGGACAAATCCACTGTGGGAGGCGGTGGTGCAGTGGTATTGTCACTAGGCTAGTAATCCAGAGACCCAGGATAATTTGGGGACTCGGGTTCAAATCCCACCATTGATTCCGGAGTTGAGAGGGTTGGCTTAAGAGGAGAGACTGAGTAGACTGGGGCCATACTCATTGGAATTCAGAAGAATGAGGGGAGATTTATAGAAACATAAAAGATTATGAAGGGCATAGATAAGATAGAAGCAGGGAGGTTGTTTCCACTGGCAGGTGAAACTAGAACTATAGGGGACATGGCCTCAAAATAAAGGGGAGCAGATTTAGGACTGACTTGAGGAGGAACTTCTTCATCCAAAGGGTTGTGAATCTGTGGAATTCCCTGCTCAGTGAAGCAGTTGAGGCTACCTCATTGAATGTTTTTAAGGCAAGGATAAATAAATTTTTGAACAGTAAAGGAATCAAGGGTTATGGTGAGGGGCGGGTAAGTGGAGTTGAGTCCATGAAAAGATCAGCCATGATCTTATTGAACGGCAGAGCAGGCTCGAGGGGCCTGATGGCCTGTTCCTGCTCCTAGTTCTTATGTTCTTATAGCAGATTGTGAAATCCAAATTCAAGAAAAAATATCTGAAATCAAAAGTCTAAATGATGGCCATGAAAGCATTGTCAATTAAAAACCCATTACTGTATTTTAGGGAAGGAAATCTGTCAACCTTATCTGGTCTGGCCTCCATATGACTCCAGATCCATAGCAATGTGGTTGACTCTGAAATTCCCTCAGGGATGGGTAATAAATGCTGGCCCAGTGAGTAACGACCTCATCCCATGAAGAAATTTTTTTTTAAATTCTCCTTTGTCATGTTGTATTTATTCACGCTACCTCATATTGCATGCCACCTTGTTCTACAAAAAAGGTGAATTTGGTAGTGGTAGCAGAATATTGTGGTGCTGTGTATCAGGGTAGACTAGAGTAAAGATGTGTGAAAGATGGCAAAGATGTTTGAAGGTGAGAGAATGATAATGAAGGCAACAGCATGTGTGGAGTGTTGCAGTAGCAGCAAGAGTAGCATGTGTTACCAAGTTACACTGCATCTGCTATGCATTTGCCCACTCACTGAACTTGTCCAAACCACCTTGAAGCCTCTTAACGTCCACTTCACCATTTACATTCCCATCAAGTTTTGTGTCGTCAGCAAACTTCAAAATATTACTTCTGGTTCCCTCATCCAAATCATTGATTTATATTGTGAATAGCTGGGGTCTAAGCATGGGTATTTGTGGGACCCTACTGGTCACCGCCTGCCATTCAAAGAAGACCCATTTATTCCTACTCTCTGTTTCCTGCCTGCTAACCAATTCTCAATCCATGCGAGAATATTACCCCAATCCCATGCTCTTTAATTTTGCACACTGACCTCTTATGTGAGACTTTATCAAAAGCTTCCTGAAAATCCAAAAACGCCGTCTCTACTGGCTTACTCTAATCTATTCTTCTAATTACATCCTCAAAAAACTCCAGTTGGTTTCCCTTTTCCCTTTCACAAATGTATATTGATTTTTGTCTAATCCTATTGATATTTTCTAAGTGTTTTGTTACCCTATCCTTTATAATTGTCTTTAGCATTTTTCCTATTATTGATGTTAGGCTAACAGGTCAGAAATTCTGTTTCGACCTTCCCTCCTTTTTAAATAGTGGAATTACATTTGCCACTCTCCAATCTGCTGGGACTATTCCAGAATCTACAAAATTTTGGAAGATGACAACCAACACATCCATTACTTTCATTGCCACCTCCTTTACTATCCTGGAATGCAGATTATCAGGCTGTGGGGATTTATCAGCTGGGGCAGCACGGTGGCACAGTGGTTAGCACTGCTGTCTTACAGCGCCAGAGACCTGGGTTCGATTCCCGGCTTGGGTCACTGTCTGTGTGAAGTTTGCACGTTCTCCCTGTGTCTGCGTGGATTTCCTCCGGGTGCTCCGGTTTCCTCCCACAGTCCAAAGATGTGCAGGTTAGGTGGATTGGCCATGCTAATTTTCCCCTTAGTGTCAGGGGGACGAGCTGGGGTAACTGCATGGGGTTTTGGGGCTGGAGCTTGGGTGGGATTGTGGTCAGTGCAGACTCGATGGTCCGAATGGCCTCCTTCTGCACTGTCGGATTCTATGATTCAATCCCATTAATTTCTCCAGCACCTTTTTTCTGGTAATAATGATTTGTTTCAATTCCTCCTTCTCACTGGACTCATGATTCCTTAGCGTTTCTGGGAAGTTATTTGTGTGTTCCTCTATGAAGAGAGAGCTAAAGTAGTTGTTTAATTGTTCTGTCATTTCCTTGTTCTCTATTATAAATTCTCCTGTTTTGGACTGTAAGGGGTCTACATTTGCCTCACTAATCTTTTTTCTTGTTACATACTTATAGAAACTTTTACAGTCTGCTTTTATGTTACTTGCAAGTTTACTCACATACTCTAATTCCCCCCCCCCCCCCCCTCCCCTGCTTCAATCATTCTCTGTTCTCCTTTGCTTAATATAGAACTGTTCCTAATTTCCAACTTGCTATTTTTTCTAGCAATTTTATATGACTCCTCTTTGGATCTAATACTATCCTTAATTTATTTTATAAGCCATGGTTGGATCACTTTTCTTGTTTCTTTCTTGCACCAGAAAGGAATATATAACTGTTGCAATGCATACATTAGTTACTTAAATATCGGACATTGCCTATCCACCATCATACATTTTAATGAAGTTCTCCAATCTATCTTAGCCAACTCATGCCTCATACCATTTTAGTTTCTTCTGTTTAGATTTAGGGCTAGTTTCAGATCGGACTTCTTCACTTTCCACCCTAATGAAGATCCTTGATCCAGCCAACATTTACCATTAGCACCTCCAACACAGCATTCAAAAAATAGAAGGTCTTGTAAGTTCTTATTTGCCTGTCATTTTTAATCAATACTTGGAGATGATTGCACTCAAATTGCACCTCCCCTGAGAGATGCAGGCCGTCTTTGAATGGCCTCAAAGATGCTTGCTCAGCTTGCCTTCATGAGGAGAATAGGCAATTGACAGTGTGAGAAGCTCTGGCATCCCATCTAAACTGGGCAAATGAGAAGATGAAAGTTTGATGATTTCCTTGACCTCAAGAGATCGAGTACACATGACAGCATACCACACATTCTGCACTGACAATGTGTGTACATTTCTTCTTTGCTCCTTCTTTTCCTTGGGAAATACCTTGTCTCTTCTTTATATTCTGATTTGTGGCATGTTTACTTAGGCCTTTGCTTGAGGACATTTTTATAACCCGTCAGGCATGCTTTTGTACTTAGTGGAGCTGATGATGAATCTTTCTAGAGAAAATGCAATAAAAATCTAAAAGCGCAGTTTGAACAGTACTCCTGGGAGCTGTTTATGAGGTAGATATTTAGTGCATTCTTGAGTTTAGTTGTCGCTTCACTTTGAAACAGCTGCTTAAATGCATAATGTTTATGATTGAAATCTTACCTAGCAAAACTCATCAATTGTTAATGATTGGTACAATTTGAAATCAATGCCATAATAGTCCTTCCGTCATAATTACCTAATTTATAGTGTTAGTTTTCACTTGTTATAATTTGTATACCTATAATAAGCAAATTACTTCTTGGAATATTTATGTAATAGGAATGTATAGGATTAGGAAACCAATTTTATTACGATAGATAGAATACATTTGAATTACTCTGGATTCAGTTTAAAACAAATGTACGGATGTGACAGATTTTTGAAAGAAATAACAAAATATAAGTAGGAGGAATGTATGAAAGATTAACAAGGAAATGACATTGGTCCAGATCTTCTGAGCAGCAGCAATGAGTGTTGGATTGCCGCTGCACATTATCATTCTCCCAACGTGACATTGCTGCACATTTCTTCCAAGCTTGACTTTCACAGAAATGTGCAGCACAGTATCCATCAGGCAATTTCTTTGGAGAGCAGTAGGATTGGGGGAACAGAGAACATGCTTCTTTTTACAGGACAGGTTGTCATTGACATATGAACATCCAAGTTTGAAACAGAAGTAGGCCACTCAGCCCTCCAATAACGGCTGATATGATATTAATCTTGACTCCACATTCCTGCCTACCTCGAATAACCTTTCAACCTCCTGCTAATCAAGAATTTATCTACCTTTGGCTTAAAAATGTCCAAAGACTCTGCCTCCACCGCCTTTTGAGAACGAGAGAACCAAAGACAGTAATCCTGCTGAGAGAAAACATTTTTCCTGATCTGTCTTTAAATGGGTGATCCCTTATCTTTAAACAGTGACCCTTAGCTCTAGATTCCACCACAAGAGGAAACATCCTCTCCACATCCACTCTGTCAAGACCATTCAGGATCTTATACGTTCTTAACGGGAGAGCTGCACTCTTGGTGGAGCCTGAATTTTAGATGAATCATTGAACCGAGGACCCAACTGTTCTTTCAGGTACAAGATTCCATTACATTATTTTGAAGAGGAGGAGTGGAATTCTTCTGGGTTCCTAACCAATAGTTAACCTCCGCAACAGAAGGACAGAATAACTGGACATTATCAAAGTGTTGTTTGTGGCAATTTGTTGTGTGCAAAATGGCTGCTGTGTTTTTAATACTGCAATGCTGGCTAAATTTTAAATATATCTTATCCATTGTAAATCACTTTGGGGTGTCCTGAAGTCATAAAAGGCAACATATATGACACCTACCCATATTTCTTTTTCTGAGTGGACCTCTGGTGAGAAGTGAAACCTAGCAAAAAAATCAGTAGAACTCAGTGATACTGGGCAGCACAGTGGCACAGTTGTTAGCATTGCAGCCTCACAGTGCCAGGGACCCAGGTTCAATTCCGGCCCCAGGTGACTGTCTGTGTGGGGTCTGCACATTCTCCCCGTGTTTGCGTGGGTTTCCTCCAGGTGCTCCAGTTTTCTCCCACAAACCAAAGGTGTGCGGGTTAGATTGATTGACCATGCTAAATTGACCCTTAGTGGCAGGAAAATTAGCAGGATAAATACATGGGTTACGAGGATAGGGTTGTTGCCAGTGCAGGCTTGATGGGCCAAATGGCCTCCTTCTGCATTGTAGGGAATCTATGAATCTATGGTTCGAACTCAGTTTGGTGAAAGGATCAAAACAGACACTACTGTGCAAGTAAGGCTAGACTGTTTGAAATTTTGATTTGAGCACAAAAAATTGTTCTTAATTGCTGATTGGCCATATGTTGGCCGTGCCTGCAGATTTAGCCATCAAGCACTGATAAGATGCAATTTGTACAATGTGTGTGTGGATTCCATGCATTCATTTTCATTGAAGGTGCTGACTGACACACAGTGGTGTGGTTCAGGGACCAAATGAGAGGGCACACAGGTTCTCAAATGCAGCGCTGTAGGTAGTGGTGGAGAGAGGGGAGGGGGGGGCGGAGCCCTGCAGCTGCCGTAAGGATGGAGCACAACTAGTCCTCCTCTTTCTCTCCCACTCCTGCAGCTAATGGCACTGTTTAGTTGGTCACATGTTCTTTCCCATTCTTCCTGTAGACCTCGGGAGACCCTTAGCAAGATTGTCAATGACTTTTTTCCTGGTGAATCCTGTAAGGCATCCAAAAGAATGGAATAGAATCCTTTTAGCTGTAGTCCCCAACGATTTTCCAGGATAAATATCTAGGTGTTGGTGAAGTTTTGACCCAAGTGTCCCGGAAAGTTTCCCAAAGTGTTTCAAAAGGCCTCTTCAAACTGCCAGCAGCAACTGAACAGTGAAAGGTGATATAACTTTAAATATTGCTGGAAAAATAAGTTTACCCTCTGTAAGCTGGTTACTGTGAGGTGAAGGTGTGAAAGATCAATTACTATCTATCAAAATGCCATGAGCACCAGCAAGCAACATAGGCAGACATCAATCTTTTAACAAACAAAATGGCCGGCCATTCCGAGTCACGCTTCAACTCTTTGTTACAATTCCAGTCATTGTTACTACTGGAAGGGAAGATCCCAGAATGGAATCCTGGCTCAAAAGGCCATGACTTTTACTTTTCTTTTGAAACGTGAATTGACAGGGCTGTCAATTAGCTTTTAATAACAAAAAAATGATCAAACATGAACTTTACTCCTTCACTCCCGCTTATCTTCACAAATGTAATCAGATTTTAAGGATAACACAGGTTACTAAATATATCTTGTGCTATAGTGTTTTCAGTAAACACACAATCCCTGTAAACCAACAGGCACACCACTCTCTGAAACCCAGCAGTAGGTGCCGCCCAAGTGAACAACTATGGAATTCTCTCAAATCCCCCCAGATGATTATAATACCATGAGCCAACTGATCTCACTGGACTCCAGCTTCCACACAACTCTTTCCAAAATCCACTTTTGAAAAGACACGCCTTAGAATCTTCTTTCAAACAATGCTTTTCCTCAACTGTTTCTAACAAAATCTACTTCCAGGATATCCAACTCTCCTTTCAGTATATCTTTGTCTTGAATAGTTCTGAGCTTTCAAACTTTCACACAATCTCTCAGGTATCCAGTCACCAATTGCTTCACAATTGCGTCAGTCAACTATTGCTTCACAGACTGTAGTAAAATATCACCAGCCTTATTATTACTTCAGATATCTGGCTTCCCACTAGCCAACTTCACCAGGTCTGACCTTTTCAGCTCTGTCGTTAACTCGATTACTGTGCCTTTGTTGAGTGTCCAGATTCTTTATTCCTTTAACTACAGTTTCCTTGAACTTCCCTTTTCATTCCCCGGTTTCTAGAACCAAGAGTCCTCTAGTTTCTCTGGGACTTGCTTTCTTGCCCATTACTCCATTCTTCTGCTCCTGAGGAAGTTGAGAGCTGTTCACTCTCTGGCCTCTAGTTCCAACTGCGCTGAACTAAACTCAGAAGCTCTCCCTAACTTAAAATGTGGATCCCCTGGTTGCTCAGGAACAGCTCAATCCTTCTCCAAGCTCCTGTCTACTTTTCACGCCATAAAGTCTGTAAGCACAATAGAGACAAGGGACGAGATTCTCCAGCCCTTCACGCGAGCGGGATTCTCTGGTCCCACTGCAGTGAACGGAGATTTGACTGAGCGCCAAATTTTTCATCCTCACTGGCAGCAGCGGCGGGGCTTGAACGGCGGGAGAATTCAGGCCATGGTTTAAAATGAAGGCATGCCCCCCCCCCCGCCCCCCCCCTGATACATGCAAAAACCTTTGCTTAACATGAATCTGGAAAGAGTTTTACCCTTTCTTACACAGGAATGCTAAGTTAAATCCACTTAAATCTATACCTCATTTCTAATATCCAACAATACAAACATAGATCATTTAAAACTACCTCTGCTGCCTGACATCTTTTACCAAGACGGCATTTGGCACTGAACCAACACTTAAGCTTTAAGGTCCCATCGTGGTGACCTTGGAACTTTTTTATTGATGAAAGCATCCAAGGAAAATCACACATAATGCCTTTAAGAAAGAAGGGGAGAGAAAAGAAACAAACAAGATGTACCAGAATATAAGATATCTCTTAGAACATATATGAATTAGACTTGTGAATAACTGCCTTTTTCTTACACTTTCCACAACAGGAGAGTATTTATATTGATTTCAATATTTCTTATCATAGAAATCATAGAAATGCTGCAGTGCAGAAGGAGGCCATTCGGCCCATCGAGTCTGCACCAACAACAATCCCACCCAGGCCCTATCCCCATAACCCCAGATATTTACCTTGCTAATCCCTCTAACCTAGGCATCCCGGGACACTGAGGGGCAATTTAGCATGGCCAACGTACCTAATCTGCACATCTTTGGACTGTGGGTGGAAACCGGAGCACCCGGAGAAAACCCACGCAGACATGGGGAGAACCGTGCAAACTCCCCACAGACAGTGACCCAAGCCAGGAATCGAATCCAGGTCACTGAAGCTGTGAGGTAGCAGTGCTAATCACTGTGCCACTGTGCCGCCCCTTCTTTGTACTAAGGTGCAAAAAACATAATTCCAAAGCATAAATACATCTAAAGCAATTTGAATGCATTTAAAATTTAGTGCTAAATTAGTGAATATTATAAATGAATAATTTTTTAGTATCTTGCGTAAGTGAAGCAGAACTATTCATAAGCTGGTGAAGATGCGTGGAATAATTTCTGCAGCTCCTCAAGCTGCCTTGTAATGCTTAGCATAAACCTGCTTCGTTTTCATCTGAGATATGCCAACAAAATTGTGTAAATGATGTTCAGGTCATTTCATAAGCTTTCTCAAATAGAATATGTAATATTGAAGAGTCTCGAGTGAACTCACTGTATTTAGCTCACAGTCAAACAAACCTTAATGAAAATATATTTGCACAAGCATTCAAATTTCAAATGTATTTAAATTTAAAGAGGTGGAAGGGCCAACACACTGATGTCAGACTGTATTATATCACTATAAAATGATGCCAGCTCATTTGCATAATTTAGTGAAATGCCAAGGTAGAACAGGGGTCTATGTCTGTCGGATTTTCCATGCCAGCAATGCTTACATTGCAGCTGGTTGTTCTTAAGGTTGTGCTTGGGACTAAAATATGGTAGGGAATGGCATGTCCCTGCTGCAGTAGATACCTCACTACAGCGTCTCCTTATACAGACGAGCGAGACATCAGAGCAGTCTGGATGGTGGTGTCTAAATATTTCCATGTTACTCAAGGGTTTAGGCTGTTTTTCAGTTATATGGAAGGGACCTATTGCTTATTTTAGGTGGCCATCCCAGATGCCTAAAAAATATGATTTGACCCAATATTGGCTTGGATGTTTTTGGAGCGTCCTTGGGCAACAGAAATTGAATCCCCCAAATTTGACCTTGTTTGACCTATTTATATTCATAAAATATTGAGATTAGAAAGTTTGCATTGTAGCCACCTAGTAAAGGATCTTATTCAAAAGGTTAACTTGCCTTTCTCTTTAATATGCTTACTGTCTCACTGCACATTTTTAATTTTTATCTGCTTTTATTTTAAGGTCTATAAACATTATGGTTTTATAATAGGGAGGAAGAGAGAAACATAAAGCTAGCTGTAAAAAATTGTATCATTAGCCAATTAGTCAAGGAATGGAACAGAGAGGAGTCTGAACAGAATTGGGATTTGAAAGTTCTCCTTCTTAAATACGGTTTCACTTGTACAGAGTATATCTTTGTACTGGCAAGCTTGAATAATGTATAAAAGATCATTCATTGTGCCTTTGGGCCAGCTATGCTACAGGGTTCTTTTAGTTATACAGCATTTTATATCAGAATATTTTGTCTGGAAAACCTCCCATGGTTTTTTGAAAATCATTTTGATTCAGTACCTTAAAACTAACTTTTCCATTAAATAATATTCTTGCTAATTACTATTTTCCACATAAAATGATAAACATTTTTATGCTCCCATGATAATCATCTTCTCCTAGCCAATATCTCCAGCTAACTTCTGGTTATCTGTTTCTCTTCATCATGAACTAATTGAACTACCAATAAAAAGTGTTATCACAATTGCATTGCAAAGCTGGTCTCGTGCATAATTTACCAAAATGATGCTCTTTTGCTTTTTTCTCAATAGTCAAAGTAGAAGGCTTCATAAATTGCTGAGGTTAAAGTATGAATCTAATAGTCGAATATTCTACTCCAGTGTGTGAAGGGTAGAATTGGTGCCAATCTTTACACACTTCCATATTTATTTATAGAGTTACACATTAGAAGCATACATCTCCTAACCAAACAGACAAAGTTTTTGACTCTGTCTATTCATAGGGGCTCAAGTGAATCCCTGGTAAACGCCCAAGACTTCATATAATTCAACACAATTCCATCTTTGTTTTTAAGTAAAAGTTTGGGTTAATATGCGCAACAAAAATTTGAAAACAAATTAAATCCAATATTGCCATTTTCTGTCTAGAACATTACAATGTGAGGCATCCCTCCAATAGGATCCACAATTTCATCGTGCAAGTATTAATTTTTGTGAAACAATCAGACAGTTGATGACTCATGTTTGCCGATTTAATTTTAAACTTTTCCTTTCTCTTCAGAATGTGTTTCAATCTAGACTGAATAATCTATTCAGATTATGGCTTCTGCTTGCTTTCTTATGTCTGTTGGGACTACTACCAAGAGATAGCCCTCTTGCACAATTGAAGGATCTTTCTCTGTCATGTGAGCATTTTCTGACACAAGTCACTCTGGAGCATTATCAGTACTTGCACCGTGCTTTTTAACTTTTCATTCTTTCACCTGTCACGTTAATCCATGTACATTGCTTCCTGGTAATCATCGTGAATATTCAACCATATTGAAGAGCAAGAGTTATAGCTGGGGGAAAGGAAATTATGATGCGATTAGGAGAGATTTAGGATGCATAGGTTGGGGAAGGAAACTGCAGGGGATGGACACAATTGAAATGTGGAGCTTGTTCAAGGAACAGCTACTGGGTGTCCTTGATAAGTATGTACCTGTCAGGCAGGGAGGAAATGGTCGAGTGAGGGAACCATGGTTTACTAAAGAAGTTGAATCTCTTGTGAAGAGTAAGGAGACTTATGTAAAGATGAGATGTGAAGGCTCAGTTAGGGCGCTTGAGAGTTACAAGTTAGCCAGGAAGGACCTAAAGAGAGAGTTAAGAAGAGCCAGGAGGGGACATGAGAAGTCTTTGGCAGGTAGGATCAAGGAAAACTCTAAAGCTTTCTATAGGTATGTCAGGAATAAAAGAATGACTAGGGTAAGATTAGGGCCAGTCAAGGACAGTAGTGGGAAGTTGTGCATGGAGTCCGAAGAGATAGGAGGGGTGCTAAATGAATATTTTTCGTCAGTATTCACACAGGAAAAAGACAATGTTGTCGAGGAGAATACTGAGATACAGGCTATTAGACTAGACGGGATTGAGGTTCATAAGGAGGAAGTGTTAGCAATTCTGGAAAGTGTGAAAATAGATAAGTCCCCTGGGCCGGATGGGATTCATCCTAGGATTCTCTGGGAAGCGAGGGAGGAGATTGAAGAGGCTTTGGCTTTGATCTTTATGTCGTCATTGTCTACAGGAATAGTGCCAGAAGACTGGAGGATAGCAAATGTTGTCCCCTTGTTCAAGAAGGGGAGTAGCGAGAACCCTGGTAATTCTAGACCAGTGAGCCTTACTTCTGTCGTGGGGAAAGTTTTGGAAAGGATTATAAGAGATAGGATTTATAATCATCGAGAAAGGAATAATTTGATTAGGGATAGTCAGCACGGTTTTGTGAAGGGTAGGTTGCGCCTCACAAACTTATTGAGTTCTTTGAGAAGGTGACCAAAGAGGTGGATAAGGATAAAGCAGTTGATGTGGTGTATATGGATTTCAGTAAAGTGTTTGATAAAGTTCCCCACGGTAGGCTATTGCAGAAAATACGGAGGCATGGGATTGAGGGTGATTTAGCGGTTTGGATCAGAAATTGGCTAGCTGAAAGAAGACAGAGCGTGGTGGTTGATGGGAAATGTTCATCCTGGAGTTCAGTTACTAGTGGTGTACCGCAAGGATCTGTTTTGGGGCCACTGCTGTTTGTCATTTTTATAAATGACTTGGATGAAGGATGGGTTAGTAAATTTGCGGATGACACTAAAGTCGGTGGAGTTGTGGACAGTGCGGAAGGATGTTGCAGGTTACAGAGGGACATAGATAAGCTGCAGAGCTGGGCTGAGAAGTGGCAAATGGAGTTTAATGCAGAAAAGTGTGAGGTGATTCACTTTGGAAGGAGTAACAGGAATACAGAGTACTGGGCTAATGGTAAGATACTTGGTAGTGTGGATGAGCAGGGAGATCTCAGTGTCCATGTGCATAGATCCCTGAAAGTTGGCACCCAGGTTCATAGAGTTAAGAAGGCATACGGTGTATTAGCTTTTATTGGTAGAGGGATTGAGTTTCGGAGCCATGAGGCCATGTTGCAGCTGTACAAAACTCTGGTGCGGCCGCACTTGGAGTATTGCGTACAGTTCTGGTCGCCGCATTATAGGAAGGATGTGGAAGCATTGGAAAGGGTGCAGAGGAGATTTATAAGGATGTTGCCTGGTTTGGTGGGAAGGTCTTATGAGGAAAGGCCGAGGCACTTGAGGCTGTTTTCGTTAGAGAGAAGGTTAAGAGGTGACTTAATAGAGGCATACAAGATGATCAGAGGATTAGATAGGGTGGACAGCGTGAGCCTTTTTCCTCGGATGGTGATGGCCAGCACGAGGGGACATAGCTTTAAATTGAGGGGTGATAGATATAGGACAGATGTCAGAGGTAGGTTCTTTACTCAGAGAGTAGTAAGGGCGTGAAATGCCCTGCCTGCAACAGTAGTGGACTCACCAACATTAAGGGCATTTAAATGGTCATTGGATAAACATATGGATGATATTGGAATAGTGTAGGTTAGATGGGCTTTAGATTGGTTTCACAGGTCGGCGCAACATCGAGGGCCGAAGGGCCTGTACTGCACTGTAATGTTCTATGTTCTATGTTCTATATTTAAAATTGTCAGTAGTTTTTCCTGCACATCCTCCCAAAAGTCACACCCTTTCATTCGCTGGACCTCTCTAGAATAAGTGCCACCTTGAGTACGCACGCTGAACAATTGCCCTTTGGGTGTGTAGCTCCAGCTCTGTCCTGTGGGCCACAGTCACTCAAATTACCATGATACCACCCTTGCCGTATCATATACTGCCCCTCAGAATTTTTATTCACAAATTCACATGAAGTCTTGAGATGCCTTACTTCCTTCTATCAGCTGCTCAGCATCCAAGAATTTGTAATTAATTTTGATTAATCGTGAGAAATCAACTCTAACAGTTTAATTTCCATGTTCAATATGTACTCTCCTACCAGGGCCTTTCAGGTCTCTATAGCCCTCTCTTTTATGCTGCATCGTATTTCCTGATTAATGTCAGGAGCAGCTGCACATGTGCACTCGCCCCGCACTGTGGCTGCCAGCCAATATCCTGTTGTTTGGAAGATGTGCAATGTATTCAGCATCAATTTCACTGCAGAAGATAACTGAGAGGGAAGAAAAACATAATTTGTCAGTAACATTGCATTCCAGTTCCAAATCTCCAGTCGGATTCCAATCTTAATGAGTGTTGTCTTCACACACAAGATCCATTGTGTTGAGGCTCTGTGCAAGAAGTTACGACATACCCAGATAACTCAATGGGTAGGCAAAAAAGGTAAAGTCGCCATAGTCCCAGATGACAATAGACTGTTCTCCCCTTTGAGCAGGAGAGCTGACTGCTGGTGATTTAACCTGAGGATCAGCACACCTCAAGTAAGGGGCAAGGTTGAGAAGAAGGGCTTGCTGTTGCAGTCACTCTGCATCAGGAAACAGCATCTAACTAACTAACTGAGCTAACTGACTCCCTGACTGGGTTGGTACTGGAACACTGATATTCACTGGACCAGAACTTCCAAAGTGTGACAATGCCACTCTGCTCCTTTTTGCTTAATCTTGGTCAAGAGCTGCATATTTCTTGCCCAACCTTCCTGGCCTGCTAAGAAATGTGCAGTGTATTGGTTCTTAGGACTCTACAGTGCAGGGCAGTGACATTGTTTAGTTTATTTATTAGTGTCACAAGTAGGCTTACATTAACACTGAAATGAAGTTACTGTGAAAATCCCCTGGTCGCCACACTCTGGCGCCTGTTCGGGTACACTGAGGGAGAATTTAGCATGGCCAATGCACCTAACCAGCACATCTTTCAGACTGTGGGAGGAAACTGGAGCTCCCAGAGGAAACTCATGCAGACACAGGGAGAACATGCAGACACCATACACACAGTGACCCAAGCCGGGAATCGAGCCTGGTTCCCTGGCGCTGTGACGCAGCAATGTTAACCACTGTGCCACCGTAAAAGTAAAGCCATGTCCTCTTTTACAGCACTGGCTGTAGGGTATAGGATGAGTCAGAAGGGTAGGATGGATGGAGTGGGGTGGTAGTAGGTGGTTAATCAGGGGTGTAGGAGGGTAGGTGGGGGCTAGTTGGTGGGTAACAGGGTAGATAGGGGGTCCAGTGTGGGGATGGGTGAAAGAGATGTGGTTCTTCTGTGGGGGGGGATTTTTGTTCCCAAAAAATATAATTAACTAAATAATACAAGCTGACAAAGAGTCATCTAGACTCGAAAAGTTAGTTCTGTTCTTTCTCCACAGATGCTGTCAGACCTGCTGAGATTTTCTGGCACTTTATTTTTCTTCAATTGCCAGTATCTGCAGTAATTTGCTTTTATATATGTGTGTGTAAATCATACAGGCATTGCTCCACATGGGAATTTAAGAATCTCATTTACTGAAGTTTCTTGATTATCTTTCTTCATCATTAACTGAATTGTGAGCAGATTGTCTTACAGAGGGAACATTTCGTAAATCATGAGCAAAATGCACACAAGGACTTACAATTCATTAAGGGTTGCATGGATGTAAAAATGGGTAACTGAACCTTTATCATTAGTCTGCATCAAGTCAACTTGTTCATTTTATTGCTCCTGCTGACACTCTGATACTGATACTAAGACTGCAACTAAGCATGTGCAGCATAGGGACCCCTCCCTCACCGATGGTCTTATATAATGCCTCAGAGCTTTCTGAATGTTATGAGACCACAGACTCGTTGAAAGCCAATCCCTCTTTGTGTAAATCTTTCAAATGACTAGGAAAAAAATTGGACTACTTGTAGTAACCTCGAGGAACATCAGACAGCATGGAAAGCAATTTGGGATTTCATTCCTAGACTAATTGATAGGGACTATATCTTCCAACCATCAGAGTTCATTTTTTGCATGAACAGCCCATGCAATGAAGTTGTTAACTTGAATCCTGGTTGATCAGTATTATTGCAGACAGATTAAACCTGGTCACCAGGCCTATAAAATATTGATTTTGGTCTTTTTCCCATGGCTTTACATGCAAGGCAATTACTCATTGAAGTCAAGTGCAAATTGAAGGCTTACAATAAGATGTGGCAATGCCTTTGATTTTATTTACAGATTTCACACTTCTCACTAATCACTTTTATCAGTTCATTATCAGCCACATCTGTATCTTATTGCAGGATTCACCTTTATCCATCTTGCTTGTTACTTCCTCAAAAAAACTGATAAATTAGTCAAACATGATTTCTCTTTCTGTCTGATTATATTACAATATTCTAACTGTTCTGCTATTACTTCCTGAATAATGGATTCTACCATTTTCTAATGACAGATGTTAGGATAACTGGTATGGTTTCTACTTTATGCCTCTCTCATTTCTTGATTAGAGGTGTTACATTAGTGATTTTCCAATTTTTTGGAACCTGAATCTAGGATATTTTAGAATATCACTACCAATGCATCTACTGCCTGTGCAGCCACTTCTTTTAAGATCCTAGGCTGCAAGCCATCTAATCCACGGGTCCAGACTTTAGTTCTAATGGTTTTCCCAGTACCTTTTCCATAGTGATTGTGATTGCTTTAAGCTTCTTCCTCCTTTTTACCACTTGATTTTCAAGTATCCTTGGGATTTTTTTGTATCTTCTATAGTGAAAAATACACATTCAAAGCTTCTGCTGTTTCTTCTTTCCCATTATTAATTCACCAAACTCGCCTTCTAAAGGGCCTGCTGTTATTTACTTTTTTTCTTTTTAAGTTCTTGTAGAAACTCTTGCTATCTGTTTTTACAATTCTAGCTAGCTTTCTCTTGTACTCTAAGACTGAAGGAAATGTTCGTTTCTGCAGGATTTGTTTTAATGCAGCAGGGTCTCCCACTCTGAGAAGCAAATGCCAGTTAAAATTTGTCATCTATCCATGTAAGGGCAGCACAGTGGTTAACACAGCTGCCTCACAGCATCAGGGACCTGTGTTCGATTCCCAGCTTAGGCCACTGTCTGTGTGGAGTTTGCACATTCTCCCAGTGTCTGCATGGGTTACTTCCAGGTGCTCCGGTTTCCCCCACAGTCCAAAGATGTGCGGGTTAGGCGGATTGGCCATTTTAAATTGTCCCTAAGTGTCAGGGGGAGTAGCTAAGATAAATGCATAGGGTTATGGGGATGGGGCCTGGGTAGGATTGTGGTCAATGCAGACTTGATGGGCCAAATGGCCTCCTTCTGCACTGGATGATTCTATGATTCTAATGTATGATTCTAAGACACCAGCACAATCCAAGAAAATGCTAGTACTGATCCAGGGATTCCCCAAATTGAATTTCATCAATCTTTTAGAAACATAGAAGATAGGAGCAGGGGAGGCCATTTGGCCTTTGAGCCTGCTCCGCCATTCATTACGATCATGGCAGATCGACCAACTCAATAGCCTAATCCTGCTTTCTCCCCATAACCTTTGATCCCCAAGTACTGTATCTAGCACCTTTCGCCCCCAAGTGCTATATCTAGCCACCTCTTGAATACATTCAATGTTTTGGCATCAACTACTTCCTGTGGTAATGAATTCCACAGGCTCACCATTCTTTGGGTGAAGAAATGTCTCCTCACCTACATCCTAAATGGTCTACCCCGAATCCTCAGATTGTGACCCCTGGTTCTGGACAACCCCCACCTTCAGGAATATTCTCCCTGCATCAAGTCCTGTTAGAATTTTATAAGTCTCTATGAGATCCCCCCTCATTCATCTGAACTCAGATGAAACTCAGAT
Organism: Mustelus asterias; assembly: GCF_964213995.1. NCBI lineage: Eukaryota > Metazoa > Chordata > Chondrichthyes > Carcharhiniformes > Triakidae > Mustelus > Mustelus asterias. The sequence continues at coordinate 63,383,069 of NC_135807.1, read as the reverse complement.
TGAAAACAATCCTAACCTAGGCAATCTCTCCTCATACATCAGTCCCTGGAATCAGCCTGGTAAACATTCGTTGTACTCCTTCGAGAGCAAGAACATCCTCCCTCAGAAAAGTAGACCAAAGCTGCATACAATATTCTAGGTGTGGCCTCACCAAGGCCCTGTATAATTGCAACAACACATCCCTGCTCCTGTACTCGAAACCTATCGCAGTGAAGGCCAACATACCATTTATACAACTCCATGATATATTTCATCATCTGCTTTCTAAATTCTATCAAAGTCGAACCAAGGCTTATAGATATTTACCAGATCATCTTTTTTATAAGGTCCAAACCTTCATCATGACCCAACTAATGGGCATCCAGCACACAAAATACTTTGGATTTTACTTCATATAGGAAGAGACTACACTATGGCCATTTCCTGTTTCCTCTTTGGTTGGGACATGTCTGCTTACCCACTTCTTCAACTGGTTATATTGTTCAGGCTCCAAAAACATCCACAGGTAATCATACCCCAACGAGTGTATTTGCTGTCTGTCAGTTTTCATAATGGCTACTGGGATTGTGGCTTTTTGTCTGGATTCTTATTTTTCTTAGCTTTTGAACTTCATCTTGAGGCAACTTTTCTCTGATGCCATGCTCTATCCCAGAAAGCTATTTGATGAAGGATAAAACCGGAATCATTATTTACATGCTTCTTATCTACATTTAGAGAGTTACATATATCCTGCCTAACCCAACTGCCAGAGTTTTAAGTTGTGTCTACTCTGTGTTCATGTCTGTTGGGCATCCCTGATGAGACCCCCAATTGTTTGGGGTGGTACGGTAGCACAGTGCCTGCCTCACAGCGCCAGGGACCCGGGTTTAATTCTGGCCTCAGGTTACTATCAGTGTGGAGTTTGCATGTTCTCCCCAAGTCTGCGTGGGCTTCTTCCGGGTGTCCCAGGTTTCTACCACAGTCCAAAGATGTGCGGGTTAGATTGATTGACCGTGCTCAATTGCCCCTTAGTGTCAGGGAGATTATCAAGGTAAATACTTGGGGTTGCAAGAATGGGGCCTGGGTGGGATTGTTGTCGGTGCAGTCTCAATGGGCCAACTGGCCTCTTTCTGCACTGTGGGGATTCTATGATTCTATTCTATGACTGCTTTTCAGTTCTATTTTACTTCATTACTTTACCACCGACATCAGTTGTAACCATTACAGAATCATATCTTTGTCCTTAACAAATGTTAGGCAATCCAAATGAGCACTTAATCACATCGAACATTTGTGTGAGCTTCCTCTGGGTGCTCCGATTTAGTCCCAAAGTCCAAAGATGTGCAGGTTAGGTGGACTGGCCTTGCTAAATTTTCCCTTAGTGTCCCAAGTTGTGCAGGTTGGGTGGATTAGCCATGGTAAATGCGTGGGGTTCTGGGGATAGGGCAGGCGGGGGTGTGGGCCTGGGTAAGATGCAGTGTCAGTATAGAGTTGATGGGCCAAATGGCCTCCTTCTGCACTATAGGGATGCTATGATTTTATGATTTGATAATATTATTCTTTATCACTGAGTTCACATTTCACTATAAGAACTCGGGTACCAAGCTTCATATGTCCATCTCAACTAGAGCAAACAGTGGTTTGGTTTGCTCACATTAATACTAACGCTACTATCAAGCTTGACATTCTATACATACAAACACTAATTTGCAATACTTGAAAAAATAGACAAAGCAGACTTCAGACAACATGGAGCCAAGAAGATACACTCATGTTCATCAATCCTTCCCATTATCCTGTTAGCAGAGTTATGTGGCCCATGTAAGTGTTTCAGTCACTTTATGACTGTAAACAATATGAAACAACATGTTTCTTCAGACATGGATGAGTGATCTTCAGCTCCTCAATCTTGTCAAAGCATTCCTGTTTCACAGAACTGAAAGCTGTTTTAACTCATTGCATGCTGATTCCACAAACAGCAAGGCACATTGAACTACATGGGTAAGGAGAACTCATTTTCCCACAGTGTCTAGTACCTGCATATAATTAATATCTCATACCAGAAATACATTTCAAATAATATTGGCATGGAAAATTGCAAAATGATATAATTTCAATCCAGTACACACACTCTATGGAATATTTAGTAAAGCATTTCTACGTGATAATTCATATAATTTTATAGGGAGGTTTATTTAAATTCATTCTTCACCTTCTTAATCAGTGTAACTGCAGTATTCTACTGCAGAATTAGAGATTGTTGCTTTGAGTATATTTTTTATCTTGGAATTAAGTAAAAGCTAAAATTGCAATTGAAAATGTTGACAACTAAGAACTCATCGGTCAGAATGCAGTTCTATTTTTCTTTCCTACCACTTTTCAATTGTGCAGTTATCATACAGAATGTTTGTAAGACTATTCAATTTCTAGATATGTTCAAAAATCAGGGAATTAATATAGTCAGTAGCCATTAGATTCCATAAAAGTGAACAACAGGTGACTGCTTGCCGAGGATTATTTTTCATCACTATAGCAACTGGTTTCTTTACAGTATTGTCGTGTCTGTCTGAACATGTTCAGGGGCAATGTCTATCCAGTTTCTTATGCCTTTGAGATGCCTGGAAATGTAAAATAATTATATATACTAAGTAATTTAATATTATTCACTTTGTGAGAGAGCTTGGCCTAAGAGACACAATGATGGGCAATTAAATGGTGAGTAATTAATTGATAGTATAATACTCTGAAAAAGTAAGTCCTGGAACTTGCTTACTTATAAAATAAAACAAGCATTATGACCAATCATATAATAGCTCCAACTATGGTTTGATTGGTTAAGTCAGTGATTAACCGAACTATTCTGATCTGTGCTGAGGTAGCTGACATTAGATGGAACGGTGCTTTTAGCCTTCACACTGCTAGATTAAGGAAGGTAAAAAGATCAGCTGGTGCTTGCATCTGACTGCTATCCAGTGACATCTGCTGGAAGTGTGTATATATGGTTGCCAGCTCAGGACAGTGTCAGGCTTGCTGTAATACCCCTTAGGATCAAATAGCCTAAAAAGCTCAGACATAAATAATTCTCCTGGGTATGGAAGCAGCTGATGCCTGCAATGTATGGAACCTTATCTTAACAAGGAGGGAAAGGAGAAAATTGCAGAGTAAAAGGGAAAAAACAATGAAAAATCTCACTAAGGATGTGCTCTGAGATGCTTTCATCAATATTTCTCAATTTAAAAATATCTTGGAATTTTAAAAACTTACAGCATCGAACGAGTCAGATTCCTTCTCTGTCAAATTGTATCCGATTGTCTTTTTAAACTCATAGAAATTGTCTTCTTTAACAATCTTTGGTAACTTCCTGTGCACATCTATTTCTTTTAAAATTGTTCAGTCTGAGTCCTCTTGTTTCTAATTTCTTCATTTTTAATGTGCAACTCGTGTGGTGCTTTGTCTTACAAAACACTATTAATCAGCTTTCCTGGACCTGATGTGGTCAGAACCGGTGTAAAATCTTCTTTTTGAAAATTGATCTGGTGGTAACTTTAATGAGATTTCTATGGTACATTGTTCTTGCCACCAGGTGGCATTGTAATAAGGTCTTTCCTGATCTCGATATGCAGAAATAAAGGCCAGATATGCCTTGGCGATGCTTCCACTTTGCTATGCCTGCAAATGAGGTATCCACTGGTACTATAATGTCACTGGAGAAACTCCTAGCAAGTGGCCAGTAAAAGCATGGTGTTACAGGCATGATGTAAACGAAACATTTTTCAGCAATGTTATTAACAGCAAAGTCAGAATACCTCTTTTTCACATAAGTGTGACTTGATGGCTGACAGAGTTTGTACAAGTGAATATTCAGAATAACTAGAATACAAGATGTGTGGCAGAAATTGGGCTGTGTAATAAGCACCATTCCTTAGGTACTATGCAGTCTCCTTATCCTCTAAAGATGGGTCCAAGATGCGTGTGCATACTTTCATTGTGATATGCACCTGTGGTAATTGGTGGTGATTGTCCCTTTAAGGGCAACACAGCAGAGTAAGAATCTCCTGGATTGGGGGAACCAATCAGGACTGAGAGTGGGTAATCACCCAGCGGGTGGAGTCCTCTCTTCAACAGAAGACATTTAGAGAACTAGGTACAGCTGCGCGGCTGTTGTACTGTTCTTCTTATTAATAGATCCTTTGTGTTTCTAATGAAAACTGTGAAAGTGCATCATTACATCTGGTGATGAGGATAAAATTATTGTGACACTGCCTCTGGCCCAACACCTATGAGTATCCTTCTAATCTACTAAATTAAAAAAAACCTCACCTGAATGCCCCTCTTTAAGTGAATGGACCCTATTGAGATATTGTCAGCCCCTGGGTAATGTGGAAACAGAAAAGATGGCCAGTTTCAAGATGTTCAGTGCATTTAAAAAAAACCTGAAAGACAGATATAAAGAAACAAATCTGTAGGATTGACTGCCAGAGTCAAAGGTTTGAAGGGGAAACATGCAGAGCAAAAAATTAAGAGAAGGTGGCCATCAGAGTTGGCAGCTAGAAGAGTTATGGTTTCAATTTTAAAGAGAAGCAATTTGGATAAGTGGCAAGGAATTTCTGCATTATAAGAGTTCAGAGGCTTAAAAAGAAACAGCTAACACTGGGAAGCAGTGCTGCAGCTTTAAGAATAAAAAAGATACAGCCCAGGACACACTGTGCATGCATTGATACATTTATTGCAAAATCTACCTGCAAAGGGAAGTCAACTGTATCCAAGCAACAGCCTGTGTGAGGGAAAAAAAGATTATTACACAGTCTTAAAGTGGCAATACCCTTAAAGTGGTAATACATTTAAAGTAGCAAAGCACTTAAAGCAGCAACAACAAAAATGAACAAACAGCTATGGACAAAAAATTAGAGAAGACCTCAGAGGAGGCAATGAAGACCTTAAGGAAGAGGCAATAAAGACGTCAGAAAGGAGGAAATAGATGACCCCAGAAAGAAGGCAACAGAAGTCCTCAAATAGGAGTCAATAGAAGACCCAAAAAGAAGGGAAAGACAGAACCCAGACAGAGGGCAACTCTCAAAAAAGATCCATAGACAGCAAAGACCTCAAAGAGGAGGTAATAGAAGACCCCAAAAAGTGGGCAAAAGAAGACCCCAGAAGGAGGACATTGAAAGATCCAGAAAAATGGCAATGAAAGACACTAAATGACAGTATGAAAAATAATGGGAGAAATGCAGAATGGAAACAAGCCAACGCTTCATCGGAGACAGACTTAACCAACACTGAAGCTAAAAAGATTTGGCTGAAGTTAAGACAAGTAGAAATTAAGATTCCATTTGTAAAATGTATATGTCCAGTAGGAACATGATGCATTCACCTTCTTCAAAAGAAACTAAGAACAATTGAACATAAAGGAAATCAGCAAAAAGAATTGAAGCTCTAGAGAATTCATTAAAACCACAAAATTAAATGACTAATAGCAAACTTGAAAATAAAAGAGTTGCAAAAAATGACAAAATGAATTTAAGAGAGAACTTAATGAGGCAATGGGGAATAAGCTGAACTCCCTGAAAAAGCAAGTCTAGTGAAGAATTAAATCAGGGGAATAAGAGCTTGAAGAAGGAAAGCTTGACAATGAGAAATTAACTGAAGAGATAAAAATAGTGAAATTGACAGCAGAATCAACAACTTAGACAGAGAAAAAAACTGAGATTATATACCAGAACAAAATTGCTAAGGCTTGGGATGACTGTGTGGAGTTTTCACTTTCTCCCGGTGTCTGCGTGGGTTTCCTCCGAGTGCTCCAGTTTCCTCCCACAGTCCAAAAATGTGTAGGTTATGTGGATTGGCCATGATCAATGTGCAGGGTTGCACGGATAGGGCAGGGGAGTGGGCCTAATTAGAGTGCTCTTTTGGAGGTCGTGCTGACTCAAAGGGTCAAATGGCCTCCTCTGTACTGTAGGGATTCAATGGATTCCAATGGGAAAGCACAACTAATATGATAAAATGGTTGATAAAAAGATGCTGAATTGAAATGCTAGAAAGAGAAGAAACCTTATCACATGACCATTCCTTCATGCATGACTAAGTTTCTGAAAGAATTGTCAAGACATAGATTTTATTGCGATGATATGTGCCTGCATGCATTATAATATAAGGTTCTTGGGCGAGCAAGGCCCAATGAGGGGCCTGAGTGTGGCACCACCCATAGAGTGATGTATGAAGTCACATGATAAGAGAACAGACTCGGACAGAACAGAAATAAACAGCAAGTCTGCATGGAAGAGCTCCATACAAGACTATATTTGGAAGTGTGCAGTTGTTCATTTTGGAAGGGAGAACAAAAGAACAGTGTATTATTTAAATGGAGAAAAACTGCAGAAAGCTACAACACGAAGGGATTTGGGTGTACTTGTGCATGAAACACAGAAAGGTAGCACACAGGTGCAGCAGGTAATCAGGAAGGCGAATGGAATGGTGACCTTTATTTCAAAGGGATTGGAGTATAAGAATAGGGAAGTCTCGCTGCAACTGGACAAGGCACTAGTTAGACCACATCTGAAGTTGTATGAGCAGTTTTGGTCCCCTTATTTAAGGAAAGACAATATTTCACTGGTGGCAGTTCAGAGAAAGTTTACTAGGGTGGAGGGATTATCTTATGCGGAAAGGTTAAACAGGTTGGGACTCTATTCATTGGAATTCAGAAGAATGTGATGTGATCTGATTGAAACATGTAGGATTCTTGAGGAGCTTGACAGGACAAATGCTGTTTCCCCTCATGGGAGAGGGCATTGTCTCAGAATAAAGGTGCGCCAATTTAAGACCGAGATTAGGAGGAATTTCTTCTCTCAGAGGGTTGTGAGTCTTTGGGACTCCTTGTCATAGAGAGCTGCGGGGGCAGAGTCCTCGTGTATATTTAAGGCTGAGATAGGTTTTTGATCAGTAAGGGAATCAAGGGTTAAGAGGAAAGGGCAGGAAAGTGGACGTGAGGAATGTCGGATCAGCCATGGCCTTATTGAATGGCGAAGCAGACTTGAAGGGCCAAACGGCCTACTCCGGTTCCTGTTTCTTCAGGTTTGAATTGTAATTGTAAATGCAGCCCTTAGGATTTAGCTGGATACTGTGAATCTCTGTCTTTTCTAATGGGATTAGAAAGGTTGTCTAGAACGGATAGATTAGTGTTTCCATGGGCCCACGAAGACGGTCCTCAGCCAGATTATTGTTTCCTTGTAAGGAGATAATTTCTCTCTGACTCCAGCATTCATTCTAAGTAGCGTTTTGACACACTGACAGCATCATCATGAGTGAGGAACACAAAGTTTAATGAATCTCTTCAGCGAGAGTTATTCCGAATAACTCCCCAACAACCTTTCTGATGTTTAACAATATTTTTATAAAGAACAATTTCCGTCCTAATGAGTGTTGTTCAATGGGGCCTAGCAGCAACTGATCAGGTGCAAATTTAATTAGCATGGAGCTGAAATCTCAGTTCTCAGTTTCCTGATGTCCAGTTGATTCGTGAGAAATTCTGTCAGTGGTGTTTCAGTGATGGAGCAACTTTAACGCTGCCCGTGAGAACTTATTTACCATGCATTTGCACGCCATGAATGCTCATAGGGCAGAATCTGGTCACAGCAGTAAGTGTCCTGATGTTTTAAGTTTTGAACAAGAGGTCAGCGAGAGCATGCCCTCCACCCTGGAAGCCTTGGATGAACCCGTTTCTGAGGTCACCATTGCGGATGTCAGAGCAGCCTTCTCGAAGGTCAACCCATGGAAAGCGACTGGCCCGGATGGGGTATCTGGACGAGCACTCAGATCCGGTGTGGATCAGCTGGCGGGTGTATTCACAGACATCTTCAACCTCTCTTTACAACAATCTGAGGTCCCAACTACTTCAAGAAGATGACCATCATCCCAGTACCAAAGAAAAGCCAAGCAGCGTGCCTTAATGACTATCGTCTGGTGGCTCTGACATCCATCATTATGAAGTGCTTCGAAAGGCTAGTCATGGCACAAATCAATTCCAGCCTCCTGGACTGCCTGGATCCACTACAGTTCGTCTACTGCTGCAACAGGTCCACAGCAAACGCCATCTCCGTGGCCCTGCTCTCAACCCTGGAACACCTAGATAACAAAGACACCTATGTCAGGCTCCTATTTATTGACTGCAGTTCAGCCTTCAACACCATTATTCCCAAACTCATCTCCAAATTCAGTGGCCTGTGCCTCGGTTCCTCTCTCTGCGACTGGATCCTGAACTTCTTAACCCACAGACCACAATCAGTAAGGGTAGGCAACAACACCTCCTCCATGATCATCCTCAACACTAGGGCCCCACAAGGCTGTGTTCTCAGCCCCCTACTATACTCCTTATACACCTATGGCCAAATACCCCTCCAACTCGATTTTCAAGTTTGCTGACGACACCACTGTAGTGGGTTGGATCTCAAACAATGACGAGACAGAGTACGGGAATGAGATAGAGAATCTGGTGAACTGGTGCGATGATAATAATATCTCCCTCAACGTCAAATAAATGAAGGAGATTGTCATCAACTTCAGGAAGCGTAGAGGAGAACATGCCCCTGTCTACATCAATGGGGATGAAGTAGAAAGGTTCGAGAGCTTCACGTTTTTAAGTGTCCAGATCACCAACAACCTGTCCTGGTCTCCCTATCGTTAAGAAAGCCCACCAATGCCTCTAATTTCTCAGAAGGCTAAGGAAATTTGGCATGTAGGTTACGATTCTCACCAACTTTTACAGATGCACCATAGAAAGCATTGTTTCTGGTTGTATCACAGCTTGGTATGGCTCCTGCTCTGCCCAAGGCCGCAAGAAACTACAAAAGGTCATGAATGTAGCCCAATCCATCATGCAAACCAGCCTCCCATCCATTGACTCTGTATACACTTCCCGCTGCCTCGGCAAAGCAGTCAACGTAATTAAGGATACCACGCACCCTGGACATTCTCTCTTCCACCTTCTTCCGTCAGGAAAAAGATACAAAAGTCTGAGGTCACGTACCGAATGACTCAAGAACAGCTTCTCCCCTGCTGCTGTCAGACTTTTGAATGGACCTACCTTGCATTAAGGTGATCTTTCTCTGCGCCCTAACTATGACTATAACATTACATTCTGCACTCTCTCGTCTCCTTCTCTATGAACGGTATGCCTTGTCTGTACAGCACGCAAGAAACAATACTTTTCACTGTATGCTAATACATGTGACAATAATAAATCAAATCAAATGTTTACTTTTATTTATCAATGTCACAAGCAGGCTTACATTAACACTAAAATGAAGTTACTGTGAAAATCCCCTAGTTTTCACACTCAGGCACCTGTTCAGATACACTGAGGGAGAATTTAGCATGGCCAATGCACCTAACCAGCACGTCTTTCGGACTGTGGGAGGAAACCAGAGCATCCAGAGGAAACCCACACAGACACGGGGAGAACGTGCAGACTCCACACAGTGACCCAAGCCAGGAATCAAACCCAGGTCCCTGGTGCTAAATACTGTGCCATCGTGCCACCCTGGTGGGATTGGCATGTGTGGTCTTCTGCTGGGAGGTGGGATGGTTGGCCCTGCAATCAGGCAGCAGTCAGCCACTTAGCTACGCACATTCAAGGGTCTGGCCAACTATGCAGTGGAGCGGGCAAGAATTCGCTAACCCCACAGTTATCTCATGGGTTTGGTGTTATATTTAAACAGTACCCATCAGGCATCCACTCTTTGCATGCCAGTAGCATCATTCTATCTGTCTGAGAGAAGAATTTTAAACTGACACTGATGGCACCCCTCCCCACTTACCACACTTGGATCCTTGGAGCTGCTGCCACCCTCCCTTCCACAGCCAGAAATTCCCTGATCTCCCTGAATAGCTGCCATCCAAGCTCAATGCAATTGCTCAGCCGCCTCTCCACCCATCCCAACTAAGTTCCCTGTCATGAAAAGCAGCTCCTACTCAATGCAAATCCACGAGGAAATCCACCTCTCCCTCTGCACACTGCCTTTAACCAGACATTAATTGGAGGGCATGTGATTCTCATTTGCTGCCCACTTAATCACTAGATTATAATTTAACCTGGCAACCATGTGTTTTAATAAGCTTGCCTGATCTGCTAATGTATTACAATAGGTTCCCACCACTTGCCTACAATTTACTGCCAATTTACATTCACACTTTAACACTGTCATCGGGAAACTAATATTTCACCTCCCACCCAGTTAAACGTTCTCACTGCCTTAGTTCCCCTTCCAGGGAGCTTCACTAGATTCTGCCCATTAAAGGGGAACTTCACAAAATTAAGTTCTACTGTCAAGATGCATTCTGCGGTGCATGGGAAACTTGTGCCTCCTCTTTCTCGACAGCTTAAAGGAGGCGTGCACTAGGCAAGTTCTTAATTTTTTCGATTTGGTTTTGTTTTTGTCTAACTCTGTTGCACAGGGTCGGGGAGCAGAGAACGCAGGATGATCTGGTATTGGCAAGCAAGAGGGAGGGCTGGCAAGAGGATGGTGGTGGGTGACTACACAACTGGCAGTGCTGCAAGGCACTGGCATGTTTCGGTAAGTAGGTAGGAAGGTGTCTGAAGGGAGCCAGGCTCCGGTCCATAGGGCAGAGTCTATCATTGTAGCGGCCTAGTCCTGTATGTCTAAGGGAGGAAGCTGTAATACACATAGCATGGCAACAATCAGGGCAGGGATATAGGTTTGAAGCAAGGCAGGCTAATAGTCTCTAAGGGTGGGTCAAGGGAAAGCGAAGGCAGATCAAAAATATTGGAGGGAACCTTAAGGAAGATGGTTGGAAGATCGAGGATGGAGGATTGAGGATGAAAGGCAGCAGCTCACGGGTCATTGGCTCAGGATCAAATTTGATGGTTGTGAGGCTGCAGGATAATTGGGTGAAGGAGGAGAATGATGGGAGGAAACTCAGGGGAGACAGAGGGAGGATGGAGGTGAATGGTCTCCAGCTGCAGGATCATGGTCTATGTGTCCTTCAACATGGCTACAAAGGATGTTATACTTCACAGGAGATCTCGTTCTCGTGGGAGGAGGTCACAGTGGGATGGGATGGGTCCTGGATGTGGCACATGGGACGGTCATTGGTTAAACACAACTGCTCTAGAACTGAGAGTCATGTAAACAGATGAGCTCATAACTTTGACTGTCTGTTTCATATAGTTCACCTTGTGAATTTGCAATGGATCTCATAGACCCAACTTTTTTGTAACCTTGCCAGCAGAGGAGAGGATTTACCAGATGAGGGCCTTAGTCACACTGCAACATAGACCACAGTGTCATCAGCCACTACCAGCTGAGAAGGAGGGAAGTCAGGAGAAAGACAACCAGTGTTGTCTTCATTGCTAACAAGCATTGTTTGGAACATGCACCAGATACCTCCAGATGTCTGAGGGGCAATGGCTAAGGCTTTCCTGGAAGATGATGACTGACCTGTGTGAACTTCATTAAAAAATCCTGCAGCTCTGTAAATTTGGAGGGAACCCCATGCCAGTCACCCTCAAGGTGACTCAAGAGCCAATGACTCATTCCAGAGCTCCATGGGGGACCTGTGTGGCATCACCCAGGCTGCAACACATTGTGCAATATGGAAATTACCAATACTCTTTCAGAAGGGCTAAGTCATTCAATTCACAATGAATAGCTGGACCAGAAGAGCAGTTAGCTTCTGGGGTATCACCAGGTTCGCACAGATACAGGGTGTAATTGGTTGCACTCATGTGGCCGTTAGAGCTTCCTGCAACAGCCAGTTACATTTGTCCACCAGAAAAGGTTTGAAACCCTTTAAGTAACTTGTGGCCATCGGAAAAGAGTTTGTGCAGGTTTGTTCACATTTCCCTGGCTGCTCTCAGGACTCCTACATTTTGTAGAACTCCCAGTTGCCATGGCTTTTTGATGTCCCGGCTCAAATGCAGGTTTGGACATTGGGTGACACGGGCTATCTATTGAGGTATGGCTCAGGACACCAGTGTATCACCCCACAGCCCGCAGAGGAGTGGTACAATACAGCACACAGATCAACCAGAGCAATTACAGAGCAAACTACAAGATTGCTGAAAATGCACTTCCGCTGCCTTGGCTGCTTCAGTGCAGCATTGTAATACATGCTGCACTGAAGCTCAGTTCACAGAGAGTGTCCAGTATTGGCATAGTCCACTGTGTATTGCTGAACATGGGACTGCAACATGGAGAGGACTGCCATGTGACAATATGGGAGAACACCTTTCCTCCTCAATGGGGATGACAGAGAGGAATATGAAGAAGATACCAGGATTATGGAGAGCTGTGCCAGAGACAAACTAATCTTCAATAATTTTGCGCAGAAAGGAGGCACCTGCATGACCTACAGTACGTTGCTTGCATAAATCCTCAGATACTGAAGCAGTCTGTGTCTATATGCAGCAAGACCTGGGCAACATTTAGACTTGGGCTTTTGGTGGCAAATGATAATTGCACCACACAAGTACCAGGTAAATACCATCTCCAACAAAAGAGATTAAAACATCTCCACCTTGATATTCAACAACATTATCATCACTGAATTTCCCACGATCAACATCCTGGGGAATTATTACTGATCAGAAACTGAACTGGACCAGCTATATAGATACATTGACTCTAAAAGCAGGTCGGAGGCTAGGAATTCTGTAGCGAGTAACTCACCTCCTACTCCCCAAAGCTAGTCCATCATCTACAAGGTTCAAGTCAAGAGTGTGATGGAATACCATCCATTTGCCTGGAAGAGTGCAGCTCCAGCTACACTCAAAAAGCTTGACACCATGCAGAACAAAGCTGCCTGCTTGATTTGCGCCCATCCACCGGCTTAAACATTCACCCCCTCCACTGTACTATCTATAAAGTGCACATTGGCATCTTGCCAACATTCCTTAACACCTTCCAAACTGTTGACCTCCAGCGAGGGTGGCAGATGCATGTGAAAACCACCACCTGCAAATTCCCCTCTATGTTTTTCTGCCATATCCAAAATGGTTTTCTGCTGGACATGAAACTCACCCCATATAAAATTGGAAGGTGGCGGGATGATGTCAGGATCCTGACCTGAGATCAGTTTCAGGAGACTTAATTCCCCAAATGCAAAGAAACCTACCTCCACTTGTCTGGGAAAACTCTGTTCCATGTTCTCTGGAGCATTGAGTCCATACCTCTGAATGACTGGATCATTAACATAGCCACTATGCTACAGCATCTTAAACGTGCACATAGTTGTAGTATTCAGTATTTTCTAATAATAGAGTCTGTGATGATACTCTGCCTTTAAGAAATGTATTTATATCATGTTTCTTGTGAGGTGTAAGTTTAAAATTCACCTCTGGTTTACCTCGTGCCAATCTGTCTCCAAACCAGGTACTTCATGCTGAGAATGCAGAAGAATAATTTATCCTAGATAATGGGGCGTTTGTTTTAATCTGAGCTGATGCATTTTCTTTTGTTTATTTTTGGTTTTTCCCCTACGGTTTCAGAGGAGGGTTTACTTAGGTTGATTAGCAAGAGACAGGATCAGGCGAATGGGTGGAGTTAACCTTACAGGGCAAAACTAGTTTTCTGCTTGATCCCCCTGAAAGGAGCAAGATGTGTTTCTCTCTCTCTCTCTCTCTCTGGAGGCTGCTGTTTGAGTGTCGGAAGACAGGTGCCATCTCTATATCTCTCTCCAGAAGTGTTTAAAGGCTTAGGGAATGGAAGCCCATCTACCAGCACATAAGCCTGTGCTGTTTGCTAACTGATTTTGAAGAGGAATTTAAGTCTATGAGCAATATTGCTTAAATTGAAACTAATAGATTGTTCAGCAGTTAAGAATCGTATCTTGTCATGTTTAAATATTTCAACTGGTAAAACTTCAGCTAATTCATTTGTTATATTTAAACTTTATTGTTAAAATAAAGTTTGTTTTACTAAAATCTTCCTAATATGTCAATAAAATCACACCTGGAGTGAAACATCTTATCTTCACACTAATGCCAAAATTTTAAAAAAATAGTTGGGGTCTAGTCTAACTTCATAATGTATCTTGGAGTTTCTGATCTGGTCGTTAACAAGTCCATCCACTGAGCTGTCTTTAAAAGCTGCAAAATACACATACTGATGGTGCTGTGAATATAGTTGATCACGCAAATTTCAAATAAACACCTTTAGAATGAAAATGGACAGGATTCCCACAAATCATTTTGAAGTCTTGCTAACTCAGTGAAGTTCTGAACAACTAACTCTTTCACCAAGGTGTAACTAGACATTTGTAAATGAATCAAAAGTTCAGAGGCCAATTATCTCTATCAAATTACAGGAAGCCTGCACTGCTCATATCAATTAGAAGCTTCAAAAGCATCAAAAAAGGAATCACAGCATCAAAAAACTCTGTTTTTTTAATTAAATAAGTGATTAAAAATTGTGACATAGAAACCAGCTGTTGGGAAGGAAACAGTAGGGGCAGATTTTCCCGGGTCCATGAATTTGGTGCGGCAGGAGGTTGCTGGGAAATACTGGGGAGCTATGTTGAAATGGCTTCCTGGTGCATTCTTGGAGACTGGCAGACAATTTATACATAAGCCCTCATTGGGGTTGATCTATCAGGCTTGCTGGCATTTTGCTAGCGTCAGCAGCAAACAGGACAGGGAGGCTATCAGCTCAACGGTGAAAAGTTTCCCTACAGCAGGCCAGAAGGCCCTTGGAGCTGGAGTCTCCATGCTGCAAAGTGGGAACTGCATTTATAAAAGGCTGCAGTTGATATCAATCCAGCAACTGGATTTCCCCTCCACCGCACTTGACTTAACAGGTCTAGATGCCTTTTTATTGAATGCTGAGCAAATCAACGAGGTCAGCTCCTTGTTGAGACACTCTTGGGATCTTTCACCTGCCTCAGCAGTGCCCACTCTTCCCACTGGGGGCTGCTTAGTCTCCAGAGCTGGCGGCCCTCAGTCACCTCCAGCAATGTTGCAATTCCAATCACTCTGCAAGATAGCGTCATGTTTTTATAATGATATAAAGATACCAATCACCCCAAAGGGAATATGTAGACAGTTGTGGGTTCATTTGTTTAAACTAGACACATGAGAACATGTGGGATACTCCTTCGGAGAGTCGGTGCAGATGGGCTGAATCGGCTCCTTCTGCACCGTAGGGTTTCTATTTAAAGAATATATGTGCATATATAGAAAGTTTGAAGACATTGGCTGCAGAGCTGTATGTGCTGTGTTCTTCCTCAGGCCAAAGTGAAACTGAGGCTGGATAACATGACACACTTCCCTCCTAGTGATGGCATGCTGCTATCCTTTAAAGGCAAGATAAGGTAAAGTCGCCATAGCCCCAGATACCTATAGGCTGCCCAGCCCTTTGAGAGGGAGAGCTGATCGGTGGTGTTTTAACCAGAGGATCCGCAACCTCAGGTGAGTGGCAAGATTGAGAAGGCAGGGCATTCATGAATAACTTTTAAATTCATGATACAACAACTTAAGACAATATTTGGTCCCAATATCAGGGTTCTGAAGTCTACAAGATAATCATGCCCTCGGTTCAAGGTGCTAGGAAGAGTAATTCTAGCTTTTATTAAATTTATTAACTTGGCATTATCGGATCCTAATCTAGTCAATAAAGCACAGCACAAGAAGCCAAAAGAAACTGACTGCTATGAAAAAAGGCATATTATCCTGAAATGTTCTTCTGAAGGTCATGACTGGAATCTTCCAGCCCAACCCACAACGGGACTGGCGAGCCATTAAAATCTCCATTCACATCGACGGGTCCAGAAAATCCCGCCAGTGTGAAAGGCTGGAAAATTCCAATCTATGTTATGAGGTCAACGCATTCAATTTGTGGTTATCGCATATTTTCTATCTTTTGACTTTTGTGGGCTACCTGATTTTCAAGCCATTGATCAGGCAAACAGGGCTCAAACACCCACATCTCTGGTCGGTGCTTCCATCAAGTGAATGCCATGTTGGGAGTGCAATGTTTTATCTCAGGTCTATATTGTTCCATGTAGCTTATTTAAAATAATAATTTGTTATAGGTATTGACAATCGCGCAGTGAGGTGGAAGATCTTACGTAAGATTTTGGCTGTTTTGGAAAATGAAAAGCAACTACCTGTAAGTAGAATTAAAACAACCTCTGCTTATTTACATAGTTATTTACTTATTTTTCTTTATTTTATAAAACCTCTTAAAAATCAAATTTGGATAATGGGCATTGTTAAAGTTAACAGCACTAGGACGTTAGAATTCCACTTGCATGGGAAGGTAATTTAATATAATGGAATCATAGAATCCCTACAGTGCAGAAAGAGGCCATTTGGCCCATTGAGTCTACACCAATCGCAATCCCTTCCAGGCCCTATCCCCATAACCCCATTTAGTTACCCTGCTAACCCCCTGATACTAAGGGGCAATTTAGCATGGCCAATCAACCCAACCTGCACATCTTTGGACCGTGGGAAGAAACCCGGAGGAAACCCATGCAGACACGGGGAGAATGTACAAACTCCACATTGTTCACCCAAAACAGAAATCAAACCCGGGGCCCTGGCACTGTGAGGCAGTAATGCTATCCACTGTGCCACCGTGCCACCCTGGATGTGGAGGTACAAATAATTTGGTAACATTGTGATCCTCAGTAACACTGGGATACTGGCACTTAAGTGACATTTTGACTTTGAAAGAAAGATGGAATCAAGTTTTTCCTTTTATACATAACACAGTACTATGCATTCAAATGAATGTACTGACCTCATTAAATAGCTGCAGTGCATTATCATATTTAGTGAAACTTTTGTGCTTATACAGTCTTATGCAGCCACTTATTTTATTCAGCCATTAATCTCTGTTCTAAAAGGTTTCTGATCTAATGAAATATAATCCAGATTGCGTACTTATCTATAAATGTGGTTATAGTGACAAGTGTTCACAGTGCATGCAAATAGAATCCACATATCACAGATGCCTTAAAAATATTAATCATACACAAAGATTCTCATGTCCTGATATGTGATGCGCGTCAATAAGCACATGGAACCAAGGCTTCAATACCGAAGCCTTGGTTCCATGTGCTTATTGATGCGCATCAATTTAATAAAGTAAACAGAAAACTCACAACTGTGCAACAAGAAGGAAAACAGAGAGTATGGAACAGATTCTAAAACCGGATCGTCTGACACTGGACCCACGTGCGGTCGGTGCAGCTAACACATTCGACCATTGGTGGAAGTGATTTGAGGACTACCTGGCAGCCTCGGAGGACGAAAAACAGGTCATATAAACAGACAATAACAGAAAAATCACAGGATTCACAAGTCCAGACGGTCTGGAGGACCGCACCGACGCTGCGATCTCCTCAACACCGGTTGCGAAACCGGAGCAGGTGCCGATCTCTTCAACACCGGTTGCGAAACCGGAGCAGGTGCTTGTGGTGGCGCTCTTTCCAAAGCAACGTCTGGCTGTCCCCTCAAGGACTCCCGGGCCGGCCGGCCCTGGTGAGGCGATGGTGCAGGGGATCCTGGAACGTTTGGTGGTAGTGGTGGTGGTGATGATGATGGTGGCGCCGATCTCCGAGTCTCAGGCAAGCTGTACATGGGAGTAAAAGTGTTATGCACTGGTCCCGGTGCTGACCGTGCCACGTCTGGGGAAGTAATGAGGAGTAGTGGATTCGTGACTGGGGGAATAGGAGCGACAGGAGTTGCTACGTCCCCTGCGGGCGCCAGGTCTCTAATGGAGACAGTGTCCTCTCGCCTGTCAGGATATGCCACATAGGCATACTGAGGGTTGGCGTGGAGGAGTTGGACCGGTTCGACCAAGGGGTCGGACTTGCGAGCCCTCACATGGCGCTGCAGAAGGACGGGTCCTGGGTACGTCAACCAGGCTGGCAATGAGGTCCCCGAGGACGACTTCCGAGGGAATGAGAACATCCTCTCGTGGGGAGTAGCATTGGTTGCCGTACACAGGAGGGAGCGGATAGAATGGAGCGCATTTGGAAGGACCTCCTGCCAACGGGAGGCTGGAAGGCCCCTGGAATTCAGTGCCAGTAGGACAGCCTTCCAGACTGTAGCATTCTCCCTTTCCACCTGTCCGTTACCCCTAGGGTTGTAGCTCGTGGTTCTACTAGAGGCAATCCCGAATGAGAGCAGGAATTGCCTCAAGTCGTTGCTCATGAACGACGAGCCCCTGTCGCTATGAATGTAGCAGGGGTACCCGAACAGGGTAAAAAGTTCACTGAAAACCTTAATGACGGTGGCAGTTGACGTGTCCACACAGGGGAAAACAAACGGAGATTCGTGTCGTGGTCCTGCTGGTCATGGCCGCAGATGGTGACGTTATCCAGGTACGGGAAGGTAGCCCGCAACCCGTTCTGGTCCACCATTCGGTCCATAGCACGCTGGAAGACCGAGACCCCATTGGTGACACCAAATGGAACCCTGAGGAATTGGTATAGACGACCATCCGCCTCAAAAGCCGTATATTGTCGGTCCTCTGGGCGGATGGGGAGTTGATGGTAGGCGGACTTAAGGTCTATGGTAGAAAACACTCGGTACTGCGCAATCTGATTGACCATATCAGAAATGCGCGGGAGAGGATACGCATCCAGCTGCGTGTATCTATTAATGGTCTGACTATAGTCGATGACCATCCGAGGTTTGTTCCCGCTTTTGACTACCACGACCTGCACTCTCCACGGACTAGCACTGGCCTGTATGATCCCTTCCTTGAGGAGCCGCTGAACCTCAGATCTAATAAAGATCCGGTCCTCAGCGCTGTAACGCCTACTTTTAGTAGCGATGGGCTTGCAGCCAGGAACCAGATTTTTAAAAAGGGATGGTGTAGTAATTTTCAGGGTGGATAGATTACATGCGGGGCGCTTTGGGCAATTTGGAGGCTGCGGCTGATTCCCTACTGCCAGTGAAGGGAGTGGCCCACCGTACTGTAGGATCGCACTCCTCATGTGGGCCATAAAGTTTAGTCCGAGGAGAATTGGCGCGCAAAGGTGAGGTAACACAAGGAGCCTGTATTGCTCGTAAATTGTGCCCTGTACCTCAAGAGTTACCATACATCGTCCTTGGATCGGTACAGACCGGGACCGTGATGCCATGGAAATTGTCTGCTTGGCAGGGAGAACCCGGAGTCCACACCTTTTTGCAGTTTCAGGGTGTATGAAACTTTCGGTGCTCCCACTGTCAAACAGACAATTCACAGTTCTGCCACTAACCTTTACCTCCATCATAGAATGTTCGAGTCTGTAATGCCTAGTCTGATCCAGGGAGATCGACGCCACCGTTGGCCCCTGGGCGCCACGGAATGCTGCCAATGTGGATGCTGAGGACCCCTGCTGGTCGCTGCTGCATGCTGCCGATGTGGATGATGAGGACCCCTGCTGGTCGCTCCTAGTCGTCGTGGACCATGATGGCCGCCCCCATGAATCGCATGTGGGCGAGGGCGCCAAGCGCAGCGACTCCTGGTGGTCTTCCTCCTCCTCCGTCAGCCACAATGGCGCCGTCCTGGATTCGCACGTGGTCGGACCTCGTGGGTACTGCGATGCCGAAGGAGATTGTCTCCGTTCTGGAGGGTTACAAGCTGCACTGCCGTTTTTAGACTTAGACCAAGCTACACTGCCGTTTTTAGGTTTGGACCTGCAGACTTTGCCATAGTGGCCTTTTTTACCGCACTGGCTGCAAATTGCCGTTCTTGCCGGACACTGTTGCCGTGGATGCTTGGCCCCTCCACAAAAATAGCATCGCTGGCCACCTGGAGCTGCCGCCGTCGTCGAATCGATCTGGGAGCGCGGGTTCGCGGGGCGAGGAGGGAGCTGAGCTTGCTCCAACCACGTTGACTGCACGTGGTCCTCGGGGTACAGCGCCAAGCTCTTCGACGCCGCCTCCAACCTCACGGCCGTCTCCATTGCCTGGGTCAAGTTGAGTTTCCCCTTTTCTAGCAATTTAAGCCTGATGTACGAGGACCCTACCCCTGCTACGAACGCGTCTCGGGCGAGGTCGTACATATACTGTTCGGCGGAGACGTCCTTACAGTCGCAACCCCTGGCAAGCTGCAGGAGCTCATTGGCATAATCCTCCATGGTTTCGCCCGACTGCCGACGTCGTGTAGCGAGGAGGTAACGAGCATGTATCTCGTTGGGTGGCATAGTGTATCTTTTCTTTAGGAGCTCGACGGCACCCTGGTAAGTGGGAGCTGCACGAATGGCTAGGTAAATCGTGTCGCTTACCCTTGCGTGGAGGACCTGGAGTCTATCACTGTCCGTAGTGATAGCTACCGAGGCTGCCAGGTAGTCCTCAAAGCACTTCCACCAATGGTCGAATGTGTTAGCTGCACCGACCGCACGTGGGTCCAGTGTCAGACGATCCGGTTTTAGAATCTGTTCCATACTCTCTGTTTTCCTTCTTGTTGCACAGTTGTGAGTTTTCTGTTTACTTTATTAAATTGATGCGCGTCAATAAGCACATGGAACCAAGGCTTCGGTATTGAAGGCTTTAATAAAGTAACAAGGGAACTACTAACACGAATACACCAGTTCAGACTGAAGGGGTCCTGCCGGAGCAGGGGGTCTTATACCTCGCCACCGGAGGCGGGACCCCACTGGAATGTGCCATGATAACTCTTATAACAGGTAAACACCCTAACCCAACAACATAGTACAACCCCCACAGTAACAACACCCTAGCCCAACAGTAACATAGTAACAAACCCCAGTGGTGAACCAACGATGGTTCACCACAATATGGCTCCATTCTGAGAAGTGCAGATCTTGGCAGATTTGAAATTTTGCTAATAGCATTTATTTTTTGTTGATCATCCTATTTGCATAATTATTCACAACACCAGATGCAGATTTGGACATGTTCAGATAGCGCACTGAACGGCCTCCTTCTGTAATGTAGGGATTCTATGATTCTAATCACGATAATGTATAACTCTTAACAAATATATCTAAAATGTTCCAATCAAACAAAACCCTTCCACAGGTTTAGCACGGCAAAGACTAATGCTCACATGATACTGGAACTGAGTCCTATGGATGAATGTTGCAGTTCTCTTGATACACTCAGAACAATTTGAAGTCAGAACAGCTTCCCAGAACACCAGGGAGAGATTTTGGCCAAGCTCTCACCAGCAGATTCTCTACTCCAGAAAGGCCAGAAGCCTTGCTTTCAGCTAATCCGTAGAATTTCCAAAACCAGGAAGAGAGAGAGAGAGAAGAGACTGCTTTCAATCTGATGTGCCTTCTAAAACTCAAAACTGCTGCCAACCAAAAACAGAAAATGAAACAAATTAACTAGGAAGGAAAAAAAACTGTCCAAAACCCATGGCCCTCCTCCTAATAATGCAGGGTCATAAAGCAACCCAAAGTAAAAATAAACAAATCCCATTGAAACCACTGAAGGAGCAATAAAAGGGCTTTTACAGCCAACTTGGCTACACTGAGAGCTGAGAGCTGCAGAGAACATGATTTTTTAAAAAATCTCTTAAAGTACACTAATGTCACAGGAAGCTGACAATTGAAGGGAAACAGCACTCTTGGGAACCAAAATTCATACAGCTTTAGAAAGGCATCACAGTTAAATTGGCAATTTTCCAAGAGTGAGGGAGGGAGAGGGCTCAGAAGTAGCAAGTCAAAATGAAGGTAAAGAATATGTATGTGTGTTCATCTCCAGCTGCTAAAATGATAATGCAAGGTCTAATGGACGGGTGCACAGAATCTTAAACGTAGCCTGAAAGTTTCTTGCTTTTTCTCTTTTTCCTCCAGAAAAAGGAGCTAGTAAATTCTATCCAGGCACCCATAAGTGGCAATATTGGTGCTCATAGGGAAATAACTCAATGGGTTTCAAATGCCAATGGAAAAAAACCCCTGAAATTTCCTAAGAAGATTTCTATTTTACTGTGCCCTTTAAATGAAGTTCAATCACAGATTTTAGCAACACTGGGAATCCCACCACAGATGTGTGAAATTAATACTGAATGTCCTACTTGCATAAAAATCTGGAATTTGTGTACAGGACTGCCCCACTCACATTTAGAATTCAAATGAAGATTTCTGTTAAGTGGGCCTTTCTTTAATTGCCAGAAATAATCTCACACTGGAACGGATCATTTTTTGTTCCATTCTGCCATTTGTGTCCCCATGTATATTTTTATGACAAAGACAAGAGGTTGTTCATAATGGACTGATATCCACAGTGGAGAAACATTAGAAACTTTGTTCAGAATATTGTAACATTTAACCTGCTTCAGCTTTGTACCATTTATAGACTGTGTAATAACATAATAAAGTACAAAAGATTTGATTGTCCTTTTTATTGTAAGGCTTCTGGACTCACAATTATAACAGAAAGAATTACTTCAATTGCCACATGTAAAGACATCAGAAATAAACTCCTTTTGAATACATTAACGTTAAGCCCCATTCGCAGTTTCTTCTATAATAAAGTAGCTCATTTGTGCCTGCAGAAGGATTTGAACAATGCCTAGGCTTGAATGTCATTTGTGTTAGTGCTAGTTACCAACCATCTCTGAAAACAAAATCCTCACCATCTCCCTGACCTTCAGTGGCATCCCCATTGCCAATTCCACCACCAGCAATATCTTGGGACTACCATTGACCAAAAGTTTAGTTAGGCCAGGGATAAAGAACCATAAATGTTTATGACACAAAAAGATGCCATTCAGCTCATCGTTACTGGGCCAGCTCAGTCCGAGTATAATCCAAAACTAATCTTATAGTTCTGCTCTCCTCTTATAGATCTGCAGCTTCTTCCACTTCAAATAATTACCCAATTTTCTATTAAATGATATAACAGTCTGTACTTCAATTATTCCCTATGGCAAAGAATTCTATGATCAAATCATTCTCTACAAAAAGAGATTTCTTTCTATCTTTGTCCCCACTCTCTGTGAGGATCTGAAACTGATTACCACCTACGGCTTACAAACAAAGAACAAAGAACGATACAGCACAGGAACAGGCCCTTCGACCCTCCAAGCCTGCACCGATCATGTGCTCCTAACTAGACCATCCGTTTGTATCCCTCTATTCCCTCTATTACTCTATTGTACCCCTCTATTACTTCTCAACCAGAAAACATGTTCCTTTCAAGTTGACTCAATCAAAATCCTTCATTTTCTTTTGGGTAACTATTATGTTTTATATTTCAAATCTGTCCTCATTAGTGTGATTTCCCAACTAAAAATCACCCAGGTGAATGTACACTTTATATTCTCTTAAACTTTAATGTGCTTTCTATAATGTGACAGACACTTTACTGTAATTATGAGCTATCAGCTATGAATGGCTCACATTCTCATCTCTCAAAGCGCCTTTAGCATCTACAAAGCTGTAGGGTTGTGGCCTCATTAATTTGTGGTGGTTTAGGTTTTTATGTCAGGAATTGTGGAAGAACAGATAATGAAAACAGACATGAAAGCAGCAGCAAATGCTACTGCAACAGTTTTATAGATATCTCTTCGCTGGTACTGGTAGTAACATTAGTAATCCTGCCACACAGTCAATGTAATTTTTCACTTACTGTTAAAACTCGACAATCACTGGCCATGCGTACCAGTGAAGGGCCATCAATAAATAAACTTCCAAATGATCTTCATTTGTTGAAAATCTTTCTTTCTTCCCTTCATTTGTCATTAAGGGTTAGGAAGGAAATTTGTCCATTAAGGGCTGCATCTAACGGTTGTGGTTGTTGGCCTGTCCACTGACTGGAGACCTGGTGACAAAACCACCATAGCCATTTCTGGGAGCCCACATGTGATTGATTCCCAAACAGTCACTTACCTGCCCACTGCTGGTGTTTCTGGAGCCTTCAGGATAAAGAATCTGCGATGATTAGTTGGCAGCTCTTCAGTACTAGCAGCGCCACTGGAACCAGTGGTCACTTCTGTTACTGCAGGTGACCCAGGACGCTGGATCTGGTAAATGAGCAGCCCCAGAAGAGATGGGGTATTTGGGGTAGTGTGGAGGTCAGAGCATTATCTTCCCATGGGAACAGAACTTGATGCTAGCTGGGCTCTCTGTGGTAAGAACAAGAAGGTTTCCTCCCAGTTGGCAGTTAGAGTATATCTGATGGCCTAACCACATTTTGTGTCACCTTGGTTGAATACCAACAGTGAGGGAATGGGTAGGGGCCAGGGGAGATGAGGCCCTTAAGTGGCCCTTAACTGATCACTTGAGGACCTCAATTCAACAGGAGCAGATAGACTAAACTCAACATTTCTTGTCACTGACTTAATTAGAGGTATAAGAGTAGAAAGTGACCGGTTCTTCCTGCCTTCCTGCTTGATTAATCGGCCTTCCTGTCTCCAAGCCTGCTCCTGAGGATGGAGGTGAAATAAATTCTTCCCTAAATTTCTTTCCTTAGCCTCTGATGTTTTGACCTTGTTCTGATGATGTGCAAGCTCACTTGAAATGAAGTAATGAAGTTTAATATGCCATGCTGATTGATGCAACATGCCACAGAATAGCAGGTTTTAAATGTTTCATTAAAGCAGCTTAAAAAGGCATCTACATGCCAACTGCCCTGTCCTCTCGTTAGCCTGAATCTGATGGTTTACACATTAGATAGGCCCTGTACCTCCCACTGGTAATGTCCCACATTCTCACCTGTGCATACTGTAGGTAGTAGGAATTCTAGACATCTGCATGATAAAAGTGTGACCTTTTTTGGTCCCCTGTGGGACTGTATATCACAGTCAGAATCTCTGCATGATCAGTTTAGAAATTCAAGTTTCTATTATTTGACATTAATAACTCAATTAATATTATCAGTGCCTGAGGCTATCAGTGTTCTGTGAATGTCAGTTCCAGTAGATAAGTCTGTTATGAGAATACAGTGTTTCTAGTGTAATGACTTTATTGAACTGTAATGTAAGATGACTCCTCCCAGCCCTGTGCCTCATAAAAGAAGTCACATGGCTACAGAACACCAGATAGGACACGTCGTAATGATTGCATCTCAAAACCCAAACATCCCCTTTTCAGAATAAACTAAAGACAACTTTGCATGCACTACCATGCGTAACTGTGAGTTACCAAATTACTCAATATACAAGTGCATTAACAAACTGTTCCTTATTCTAGATAGTCTCTGCACATATATAAAAGCAAATTACTGTGGATGCTGAAATCTGAAACCAAAAGAGAAAGTGCTGGGAAATCTCAGCAGGTCTGGCAGCATCTGAAAGGAGAGAAAAGAGCTGATGTTTCGAGTCCGGATGAGCGGCTTTGACAAAGGGTCATCTGCTGAGATTTTCCAGCATTTTCTCTTTTAGTCTCTGCACATACATTGCATACATTGTTATTATGTTGTGCAGGTCTCTTAATGGTACACCTACATATTGTCATGAGCTGTTCATCTGGGTGATGTTCTTTCTCCAGGGAATGTCATTCCTGTGGCACTTATTGTTGCCATGGTAACCATTGTTGTTGTTCCTTATCCATTGTTGGGGACCAGTGGACCTCTGGAACTGATGATTGTTCTATACACTGTGCAGTTGTTGAGATCCCATCTTCCTGACTGGCCACCTGTAGTGAAGGAACAGCTTCTCTAGTTGTTTGTATATGCCTATAGTTGCGCCAGTATATCTGGCCGTTGCTTACATTTGAGGTGACAACTGCTCTATGAATGTGCGAAGTTTCCACATGGGCTGACTCCTGTTGAGAGCAATGAAGGTTTGTACCCTGACAGGCTCACCAAAGCTTAACTTAGGTAATGGTTTGGCAGGCTGTCAAAATGAACTTTTGCTTATGGCCATTTCAC
The DNA here is from genome assembly GCF_964213995.1 of Mustelus asterias. Classification (NCBI taxonomy): domain Eukaryota; kingdom Metazoa; phylum Chordata; class Chondrichthyes; order Carcharhiniformes; family Triakidae; genus Mustelus; species Mustelus asterias. The sequence goes on along the minus strand of NC_135807.1, from coordinate 63,357,298 downwards.
CTTGGTTTTCCACTCGTGCCTGTTACTTCTGGCTTCAGTAGCATTTTTAGTATTGGAAGAATAGTTTGGGTACAATGTGGGTTTTTTAAAAATACTTTGTACTTTTAAAGGTATGTGGAGTGAACTACTTGCCATGCCTTCAGTCCGTTTGTCTCTCTAATCAAGGATTGCCTCGCATACATCTGTGCTAGATTTGCTTGATTTCTTGCTGATTCCTTTGCTGATTTTCAGAACTGCCTCAGCCTTTCAATTCAACTGGGGATGGTGCAGAAATGATAGAGAGTATTGAATTCCCCAGTCCTGTGTGAAGCAGCTGAACTCTTCACTCATGAAACTCATCACAAAAGTCTGGAATGCCGTAACAACTAAAGTATGCTTTCAAATATTCTGCTGCCTCGCCAGTTGTTGAAATCAGCTGGCCTAACTCTCAGTAGTCTATGCTGATAAGATAATCGGTTCCTGTTAGAGTGAAGAGGTCTACTCCCAACTTCATCCATGCTCTGTCTGGGATATCATGTGTCATCAGCAGTGCTCTAGTTTGTTTACTACTCATTGCAAGGACCACATTGGGTGATATTGTCATTTATCTCACTGCGCATATTTGGTAGGTAGAACACTTCCCTCAGACTCGATTCAATTTCCTTGTTGGCTTGCATGGATGTGTTTCAACATCTCTGCTCCCCTCTCCTTGGAGGTGAGGATTCTATTTCCTTTCTACTAGATGCCATCTTGGGTTGTCAATTCATCTCAGTATGTCCATAGGGTATGTCCTTGATGTTCTGAGGCCACCCTTTCATTGTTACTTCTTGCAGCATTTGGAGAGTTGCATCTTATTGTGTCATTCTCTTGATTTGACCTGGGTGCTTGTCTGTCAGATTCGAGTCTTGGCTGGGTTGATGACTTCCAGAGATAAAGAGCTGCTGCTTCACGCTGAATCTGGAAGATTTTGCCTTCTGTTCCTCACCTTTCTTCATTGGAAGTACTGCTCTCAACAGCATATCTGTAATGTGCACTTGTTTCCCGTGCTTGTGTGTCATATCCAGATAGTATCTCCGTAAACATAGTGACATTCTTTGCAGTCACTTTGGAGCAAATAGTAGCAGTTTGAGAAAAATGCATTGAAGTGGCTTGTAGTCAGATTCCACTGTTACCTTGTCTCTCCAAGGCAGATATCGATGAAAATATTCACAAACAAAAACAATAGCCAGGCACTCTTTCTCGATCTGAGTGTAGTGTCGTTCAGTTTGCACTAATGTCCTGGATGCAAATGCGACTGGTTGTCCTTGCTGCATTCGCAGCTCTGAACATTTCCGTGTTCCTTTTTTATTATTGGTGGCTTCTCTCTATCTTTTCCAGCATTTTAAGACTGAATCTCAGCTTCACAATGTTATGAGTTCAATGTTGAACTCATTTCTAGTATTACCCCTTGATGAACTAAAATATAAGATGGCTCCGCCCAGCCCTGCACTTAATGACAGTTATCAAGTGTCTCTGGCAAGCCAGATAGGACGACATCTTATGGAGTTGATATCCTGTTTGAACATTAATCTATGATCATTTGGTTATGAAATCGCAAAGTTTTCTATCCTTTACCCAAAGGCTCTTCACAATCTATAGGATTCTTAACCACCATTAAGTGATATAGGATAACCTTCTTCCTGATGAGTTCTAGAAGGCTTGCTGAGTGTGTTACATGAACAGGTATCTTTGTGACTTGAAACAGACCTTATTTGTCATTGTGGTTTCAGTCCTGATGTATATGGTTGACTCAATATCCTCAGGACAATCCCAAAAGCAATTTGAAAAAATGGTTCCTAACTAATTTATCCCTCGGTTGCAATACATCTGTGCCCATTTTGATAGTGTAATGGAGCTGAAAATCAGTCTGAAAATTAGATGACAAATGCAGTCATTGCAGTGTGTTTCAAGTATGGTTTATTTCATTTCAGAATTCACTAATGGTGCTTGATGATATCTGATTACAGAATCAAATACAGCATTATGGCTTCAGGAGAAATGTTCAAAATCTAATTGGACTGAGAACTGAATGATGTTGACCTCCATACAGATTTACAATTGAGGTTAGATGAAGAGTGTGAGATGACTAAGGTTAGAAATCCTATGCAGGTCAAATATGAATTTATAGGTTTGTAGGTAATGCATTGATTTCATTCTTGATCTCATCTTTTAAAATGGTCCCAACATTTTCTATATTTTCCAATCTTTTTCTTCTACAGAGATGCAGTGAGGTTAGTAAAATTATGTAAAACTTTGCAATTACTTTTATTGTTTGTGTCAAGAATTTTTAAAATTATATAAGTGTATGTCTTCACCTGATTGCAGTTGGATGCCACCATTGACATGATTTTCTTCCCTGAACCAGGGAATTTGAATTTTGATAGGTGAATGCTTTCTGATATCCTTGATTTGATATGTCGGCTCTTCTTAAAGCTTACAATCCCCTATTGCATGCTTAGCACTCCCTAGTTCCAGAATCGCACGCAATGCTCATGGACCTCCCCCCATCCCCCTCCCCCCTCCCCCACCCAATGTTCCCAAATCCTGAAGGATTTCATTGAGTGATCCTTAATCTAAGAGCTTGCCTCAATGTTCCCAGAGCCCCCCCTTCCAATGTTCTTGAAATGTTAGAACCCCTTTCAAAATACTTCTGGACTGTGAAACCCCATCCCAGTATTGTGAGACTTAAAATACCCTTTTGTGTTTTTAAATGTTGTCAATGGTGTTAAATAAGCATCCATAATAATATCACTTGGTACTGGAGCTCTATTCTTGCAAAATCACTGACTCATCCATCGTGAGTAATGTTATGGAAGGCCTGCTAGTACAACGCATATAAGAAGTGTGCAATTTTGATCATTTTGCAATATAATAACCTAAATTTTACAGTAATAATGACAACAAAACTGCTCCCATTCACATGCACGGTTAAAAACGGAAATCCAGAAGTTCTCAGTGATTCTATGCTTCTCCATAGGGCGCGCTGTTGAAGTTCCCACAAACTATAATCAATTAGAAATGACTGAACTGATGAGAACATCACCTTTTACAGGGTAATAGTACTGTTAAAAGACCCTGAAAAGTTACACCTTGTTAATGAGGTGCGACTGGAGTTTAACAGTGTACTAAGATAATTATACTGAAAAACATCTCTGAGTTTGGAAAATTAATCTAACGTGCATTGTGTCAATTCAAAGTTTTCAATCGAATAAATTATTTAAAAAAACATTTGTTTATGATATTTCAACTTCCGAAGTCAATGTCCCAATCATTTATTTCATTGTTAGTAAAAATGCAAAATAAATGAAGGATAATGAGTGTATTTTACTTCTTGGTTTACTGTTTGTGGAAATATTCTGCTTACTCTGCTTGATAGCACCAGTGTTCCTGGACATCTGGCAATTCCCTTGACTTGGCACCAAATTTAAATTAGTGTCAGAGAAAGATTAATAGATGTTCTGGTCATTATCACATTGCTATTTTTTGGAGCTTGGTGCACAAATTGGCTGCAGCAATTCCTACATTACAATGGTGACTACAGTTTGGAAGAAGTACTTTGGCTTTAAAGCACTGAGGAGGAGTGAAAGAGGTTTGCTCTCCCATCTCCGGTCACTGCTGAGATGGATGCCTGTGTCTTCAGTCCTCATTTTGGATCTGCCCAAAGGAGCTCCTCCACAAGCTACTGTACCTGTGTCATTCTAAGCGCAGCCTCTGTCACAAGGTCTGACAGTATGGTCAGTTCCTCACTTGGAGGGACAGATGAGGTGAGGGTTGACATTGGTGCCGGCAAAGGGGTAGCCCCCTCATCATCCTCTACAACTCAGCCCTTTCATAGCACTCTCACTTGCTGGATGAAGCTATTGGCTGGGATGCTGTTGACATTCACTCCATGAATCTCTGTGTCTCAGTGACAAGTAGTGGTTAATGCTCCAAAGGACCATATGTATCATCATGCTGCTCCTGCACCCACTCAGGGTGGGGTTGCATATGGCTTTCCTAAAGGGTGGCCTCTCTCTCAATAGTGGAGCTCAAATGCTCAAAACCCTGAGTCATAATGGAACACATGTGCTGCATAGGCTCCTCCATTCCTTAGGTCACACCATCAAAGCCTACGACCACCGCCATCTAGGACAAGAGCAGCAGTTAGCTGGGAACACCACCACCAAGAGGTTCCCCTCCAAGTCACTCACCATCCTGATTTGAAAATATTTTATCGTTCCTTCACTGGAACTCTCTCCCGAACAGCACTCTGGGTGCACCTACACCTCAGGGACTGCAGCAGTTCACCACCACCTTCTGAAGGGCAACAAGGGATGGGCAATAAATACTGGTCTAGCCAGTGACATTCACATCCAATAAATGAGTTTTTTCTTTATAAAGGGTGACTTTTAAGATAGAAAAGGGGGTATGATTAATAAAGAGGATTTCAGAATGTGATTCAGAGTGAGGTCAAGATGGCCAGTAAATGAAAATAGATCTGTAGGAGTCAAAGAACAGAGAGAGCTTACCAACTCATAGTGCTGGAAGAAGGAGCAGAGTTAAGGATACAAGAGCATAGTGGAAAATGTAGAAAAGTGTAGATGTGAAGATAGGGAGCAAATGAAGGTTGGCAAATTTGGTAGTGATAGTGAAGTGGTATTTAGTTTATAGGTAAAGCTTTGGAAGGTTATGAGGGGAGATAGGTGGGTGCTGCATTTGAAAGACAGTGCAAAGCAACAGAAATGATAGGTGGATTGCCTGTTCCCAGCCTGAAACTATGGGGGCAATTCTCCCAGCCCGACGCTCTAATTTTTCAGTGCGTCGGGCCAAGAGAATCGCGTGTGGGCCAATTCGCGGGATTCGCGCTTGCGTTCCCAACACGCGCGCATCTCCCAGCGCCGGATATCCGCCACAGTCAGGGCCACGCTGGACACCGGCAAGACCAGCAGGTAAATAATTTGAATCTTATTTTAATGTTATTTAAATGTCATTATCGGGCCTGGGACGGATGTCTCCGGGCCTGATAGCATTTCCCACCCCGCCATTACAATTTTACTCCGGTGGGGTTTACAGTGGCTCCGCACTTTCGGGGAACTAGTGGGAGACGCCGCTGGAGTGAAGGGGGGTTAATCGGGGCCCTCCAGGTGGTCAGGCGGCATGGTGGTAGTGCCCCCTGGGCATGAGCCTATGCCCCCTGACACTACCCAAGGGGCAAAGTGCCCATGCCCAGGAGGCACCTTGACACTGCCACTGGGCATGGGGCAGTGCCAAGAGTGCGGGGCCTAGGGTTGGTGCCCAGGGGGCGAGTCTTAAGGATGATCGGTATGGGCTGAGGATGGGGGGGAGTCCCGCTGGCACTCTGCCATTGAGATCATTCAGGGCTGGAGGGGGTCCAGCGATCAGGGCGGGCTTGGGGGAGTGGGTCGGTGGGTCTGCTGGGGGGTCTGCCTCCAGAGGGGAGGGTCTGCCGGGGTGGAGATGGTTTGCCCCCGGGGGGGGTGGGGGGTTGGGGGGGAAGGGGGGCAGGTTGGACTGCTGGGTGGGGGGGGGGTTGGGGGGACCACCATTGCTTGGAGGGGGGGATTGAGATCAGGGCCCTCCTGGATGAGGAGGGTTGGGGCTGGCCCGGGAATGCTCATGGGGCTGTGATCGGGCCCATGGGGGTTTGGGGGTGGGGGGGGTGCAACAGTGCAAGGCCCCGAGCTGGCCCGCGATCGAGCTGGCCAGCAAAGTGCAGGCTGATAGTTCGGGGCAACTGCGCATGAATTCCAGAATTGTCAGATTCTGGTGTGAATAGGCCCCACCCCCGAGCTTTTAATGACATTCATGGTTGTGACCTGTGCATTGTACAGAGTGAGGGAGATTTGAGTGTGAACTCCCACTGAAAAAACAATCGTGATTTACACCAGTTTTCCTGCGAATTCAGCATTTAGAACTTTTTTGGGAGAATTGCCCCCTATGTGTGATTTCAATAAACATACTTGGGATTGTTAAATCTGTACATTATTAATGTAGCTTTAGTGATTTCAGTGTGCCTTTTACCCCTTATTTAAATCCTAGTATTAAATCAGAAATACCACTGGGTTAAAAGCTCTGGGTAAATCAAGATCAGAGTCCTCTAGTTTCTGTGTTGTCTGCACAACCGCAATAGGAATGGTGGAGTCACTGCTCAATCTAATGAACGAACATCACAGCAAATCAAGTCTCGATAATTTTGAATTGATAGGCACAGTTTCGCTTTCAAGCAGTGATGCGCTATCAATAAGGCGAAAGACTACCTGTGTGCCAATACAAGTGTAGGCTTTTATTCACAACAGAATCAGGAGCAGATCCCAACAAATAACCGACCTGGACTGAACAAGGGGGAGGAGACAGCCACCTTTATACTAGGTGCCGAGGGGAGGAACGAAACTGGAAGGGGATGTGTCCAGGTATGACAAGCACACACAACGGTGGTCCATATAGGACAAAGGCACAACTGAGGTCCACCACATTCACCCCTTCCTTTAAAAAAACACCACGGGGGTGAAGCGGAAACAATATTACAAGTCCAGACGAACCGGTGGCTTGATCCGCCGTCACGATCGTCGTAGTGCAGGTCGCAGAGTCGTCCGAGCAGGGAGCGATGTCGGCCCAGGCTCCGTACAGTGAGCGTCGAGAGAAGGTGCCAGGTGGTGTGAAGCGGACCGATCCGTCGTCCCGTCCAGTCGTCGGGTACTGCGTGGCGACGGCTCCGGCGACTCAAGTGAGCTGTACACGGGGGCGAGAGGAGTGAGCAGTGGCACTGGTGGCGTATGGGAAACAGTGGGAACCGGAGCTGGGGGTGGGGGGCCGCAACAGGCTCTGGGTGCACTACATTGGAGACAGGGACAGAGAGAGGAAGAGGCGCAGCAATCTCCGAGTGGACAGCACCAGGGACCGTGGGGCGGAAGGACGTGGTGACCTCAGGGGCACCCGCGGGTGCCAAGTCACGGACAGAAACCGTGTCCTCCCGCCCATCAGGGTACGCTACATAAGCGTATTGAGGATTAGCGTGGAGCAATTGGACCTCCTCGACCAAGGGATCTGCCTTATGGGTCCAGACATGCTTCCGAAGCAGGACGGGCCCTGGGGACATCAGCCAATCCGGGAGCGAAGTACCCGAGGAGGACTTCCTGGGAAATGAAAACATCCGCTCGTGAGGGGTCGTATTGGTCGCTGTGCACAAGAGTGACCTAATGGAATGGAATGCGTCCGGAAGGACGTCTTGCCAACGGCTGACTGGAAGGCCCCTGGACTGTAGCGCTAATAGAACAGCCTTCCAGACGGTTGCGTTCTCCCGCTCTACTTGACCATTTCCCCTGGGGTTATAGCTAGTGGTGCGGCTGGAGGCAACGCCTTTGGCGAGCAGGTACTGCCTCAGCTCGTCACTCATGAAAGAGGACCCACGATCGCTATGGACATAGGCTGGGAAGCCGAACAGGGTGAAGAGCGTGGTCAGGGTCCGAATCACTGTAGCCGTGATCATGTCCGAGCAGGGGAAGGCAAAATGGAAACGTGAGTATTCATCAATGATATTCAGGAAATAAACATTGCGGTTAGAGGAGGGGAGGGGGCCTTTAAAGTCAATGCTAAGGCGCTCAAATGCGCGAGTGGCCTTTACAAGGTGCGCCCTACCTGGCCGGTAGAACTGTGGTTTGCACTCAGCGCAGACCCTGCATTGCCTGGTAATTGTCCGAACTTCCTCGAGGGAGTAGGGCAGGTTGACTTGACAAAGTGGAAAAATCTGGTGACACCCGGGTGACAGAGGTCGTTATGGAGGGACTGTAGCTGGTCTAGTTGGGCGCTGGCACATGATCCATGGCACAGGGCATCTGGGGGCTCATTGAGCTTCCTGGGCCGGTACATGATGTCATATCTGTAGGTGGAGAGCTCAATCCTCCACCGCAAGATCTTGTCATTCTTAATCTTGCCCTTTTGCCTGGTGTTAAACAGGAAGGCAACTGACCGCTGGTCCGTAATTAAGGTGAATCGTTGGCCCGCAAGATAATGGCGCCAGTGCCGGACGGCTTTCACGATGGCCTGGGCCTCCTTCTCGACCGAGGAGTGTCGAATCTCAGGGCCTTGTAAGGTCCGGGAAAAGAAGGCCACCGGACGGCCCCTCTGGTTAAGGGTGGCGGCTAGGGCAAAGTCAGACGCATCACTTTCCACTTGGAATGGGATGGATTCGTCCACAGCATGCATCGCGGCCTTCGCGATGTCCGCTTTGATGTCGTCGAAGGCCCGACGGGCCTCCTTCGCCAGGGGAAAAGAGGTCGATTTTAGGAGCGGACGGGCTTTATCCGCGTAACGGGGAACTCACTGGGCATAATAGGAGAAGAAGCCCAGGCATCTCCTCAGTGCTTTGAGGGTAGTAGGGAGGGGAAGCTGCATAAGGGGACGCATACGGGCTGGGTCGGGGCCAAGGACACCATTTTCTATCACGTTCCCAAGGATGGCGAGGCAGTGTGTCCGGAAAACACACTTTGCCTCATTATATGTGGGGTTCAGGAGAGTGGCTGTGCGAAGGAATTTTTGTAGGTTGGCGTCATGATCCTGCAGGTCATGGCCGCAGATGGTGACGTTATCCAGATACGGGAAAGTGGCCCGTAGCCCATGCTGGTCTACCATTTGATCCATGGCCTGCTGGAAGACTGAGACCCCATTGGTGACACCAAAGGGGACTCGGAGGAACTGGTAGAGGCGGCCATCCGCCTCAAAGGCAGTATATGGGCGATCCTCCGAGCGGATAGGGAGCTGGTGGTAAGCCGATTTCAAATCGATCGTCGAGAAAACCCTATAGTGCGCGATGCGGTTGACTATGTCCGCGATACGGTGAGGTTATCAAATAGGGGGGGCGGGGGTGATCTTGAGGGTTGAGAGACTGCAGGTGGTGCGCGAAGGGCGCTGCAGTGACGGCGCCTTGCAGACGGAGAGCGGGGGATAAGGGCCATCATACTGCAGGGTGACGCTCCTATGATGGCTGAGGAAATCTAACCCCAGCAGTACAGCTGCGCAGAGTCACGGCAGCACGAGGAGCCGAAAACGCTCGTAGACTGTGCCCTGTACCGTCAGCGTCACCAAGCAGCACCCGAGGACCTCCACTGAGTGAGAATTCGAGGCCATGGAGATGGTCTGGCTCCAAGGTCGCACGGGAAGGGCATGTTGACGCACTGTGCGAGGGTGTATAAAACCTTCTGTGCTCCCACAGTCGAACAGGCAGTTTTCTGCATGACCATTTACCTTGATCTCCATTATTAACTTAGAGAGTTGATGAGGCTGCGACTGGTCCAGGCAAATCGATGCCACCATCGAATCCAAGAAGAATCCATCTTCGTCCCCGTCTGATGACGTCACGGATAAAGCTTCCTGCTCAGCGCGTCTTGATGCCAGTCTCAAAGATGGCGATTCCCGCGCTTCCGGTGACCGCATCAAAGATGGCGATTCCTGCACTTCCGGTGACCGCATTAAAGATGGCGATTCGCGCGCAGCCGCCGCCTGCTTTAAAGATGGCTGCGCCCGCAGAACACACATGGCGCCACGAGGCTTCGGAAGCGGCTTTGCCCGGCAGACTTTAGCGAAGTGGCCTAGCTTACCGCATCCGGAGCAAATCGCGTCCTTCGCCGGGCAGCGACGCCGAGGGTGCTTGGGTAGGCCGCAAAAGTAACATTTGGGACCCGCCGGAACAGCCGTCGCGGTGGAGCCGTCGGTAGAACGGGATGCAGGGTAAGACCCGAGATTGTGAGAGGCTGCTTCTAACGTTTCAGCCATCATGGCTGTTGTTCGGAGATCTAGGTCATCTTGTTCCAGCAGGCGCTGCCGGATGTATGTAGACTCAATGCCCGCAACGTAGGTGTCGCGGATCAGGTCCTCCGTGTTCTGAGCTGCTGTAACAGCCTTGCAGTCACAAGCTCGAGCTAGGACCCGCAGGGCGCGCAGAAATTGGGCGCACGATTCTCCTGGCTGCTGCTTGCGGGTAGTTAGGAGATGTCTGACGTAAACCACGTTAGGGCTCTTTCAGAACTGCCCTTTTAGGAGTTCGATAGCGTCCACGTATGTAGCAGCATCCCGGAAGATTCCATAGACAGCTTTGCTTACCTGGGCGCGGAGCACGTGGAGTTTAGCGTCGTCGGTGTCGATGGCCGTAGCGGTGTCGACGAATGCTTCGAAGCAGTCCAGCCAATGATCAAATTTATCAGAGGCTCCAACCTCTTGAGGGTCTAATGCTAACTTGTCGGGTTTTAGAAACTGCTCCATGCTGGTCAACTGTTGTGAATAAAATTGATGCGCTATCAATAAGGCGAAAGACTACCTGTGTGCCAATACAAGTGTAGGCTTTTATTCACAACAGAATCAGGAGCAGATCCCAACAAATAACCGACCTGGACTGAACAAGGGGGAGGAGACAGCCACCTTTATAGAACATAGAACATAGAACATTACAGCGCAGAACAGGCCCTTCGGCCCACGATGTTGCACCGACCAGTTAAAAAAAAACTGTGACCCTCCAACCTAAACCAATTTCTTTTCGTCCATGAACCTATCTACGGATCTCTTAAACGCCCCCAAACTAGGCGCACTTACTACTGATGCTGGCAGGGCATTCCAATCCCTCACCACCCTCTGGGTAAAGAACCTACCCCTGACATCGGTTCTATAACTACCCCCCCTCAATTTAAAGCCATGCCCCCTCGTGCTGGATTTCTCCATCAGAGGAAAAAGGCTATCACTATCCACCCTATCTAAACCTCTAATCATCTTATATGTTTCAATAAGATCCCCTCTTAGCCGCCGCCTTTCCAGCGAAAACAATCCCAAATCCCTCAGCCTCTCCTCATAGGATCTCCCCTCCATACCAGGCAACATCCTGGTAAACCTCCTCTGCACCCTCTCCAAAGCCTCCACATCCTTCCTGTAATGTGGGGACCAGAACTGCACACAGTACTCCAAGTGCGGCCGCACCAGAGTTGTGTACAGTTGCAACATAACGCCACGACTCCTAAATTCAATCCCCCTACCAATAAACGCCAAGACACCATATGCCTTCTTAACAACCCTATCTACTTGATTCCCAACCTTCAGGGATCTATGCACACATACACCTAGATCCCTCTGCTCCTCCACACTACTCAAAGTCCTCCCGTTAGCCCTATACTCAACACATCTGTTATTCCTACCAAAGTGAATTACCTCACACTTCTCCGCATTAAACTCCATCCGCCACCTCTCGGCCCAACTTTGCAACCTGTCTAAGTCTTCCTGCAAACTACGACACCCTTCCTCACTGTCTACCACACCACCGACTTTGGTGTCATCAGCAAATTTGCTAATCCACCCAACTATACCCTCATCCAGATCATTAATAAATATTACAAACAGCAGTGGCCCCAAAACAGATCCCTGAGGTACACCACTTGTAACCGCACTCCATGATGAATATTTACTATCAACCACCACCCTCTGTTTCCTATCCGCTAGCCAATTCCTGATCCAATTTCCTAGATCACCCCCAATCCCATACATCTGCATTTTCTGCAGAAGCCTACCATGGTGAACCTTATCAAACGCCTTACTAAAATCCATATATACCACGTCCACTGCCTTGCCCCCATCCACCTCCTTGGTCACTTTCTCAAAAAACTCAATAAGGTTAGTAAGGCACGACCTACCTGCCACAAAACCATGCTGACTATCACCTATCAATTCATTACTCTCCAAATAACTATAAATCCTATCCCTTATAATTTTTTCCAACATCTTGCCGACAACAGAAGTGAGACTCACCGGTCTATAATTCCCGGGGAAGTCTCTGTTCCCCTTCTTAAACAATGGGACAACATTCGCTAACCTCCAATCTTCTGGTACTATACCAGAGGCCAACGACGACCTGAAGATCAGAGCCAGAGGCTCTGCAATCACTTCTCTTGCCTCCCAGAGAATCCTTGGATAAATCCCATCCGGACCAGGGGATTTATCTATTTTCAGACCCTCCAGAATATCCTGCACATCCTCCTTATCAACTGTAATACTGTCTATTCTACTCCCTTGCAACCCAGTGTCCTCCTCAGCTATATTCATGTCCCCTAGGGACATGGTAGGGGGATTGAATTCCTCCCCCTTATACTAGGTACCGAGGGGAGGAACCAAACTGGAAGGGGATGTGTCCAGGTATGACAAACACACACAACGGTGGTCCATATAGGACAAAGGAACAACTGAGGTCCACCACAAGCAGCAACTCACAGAGTTATAGAATCATAGTGCAAAGATGAAAGTCATTCAGCCATTATGAACAAAAGAATTTGGAGCAGGAGTAGGCCACTCGGCCCATCGAGCCTGCTCCGATGTTCATTAAGATCATGGCTGATCTGCTTGCAATTTCAATCCCAATTTCAACACCACATTCCTGCCTACTCCTGATCACCTTTCACCCCATTGTTAAGCAAGAATCTATCTAGCTCAACCCAAAAGATGCTTCTTCCACTACCTTTTCAGGAAGAGATTTCCAGGCACTCATGGCCCTCTGAGAGAAAAAGATTTTGCCTCACCTCTGCCTTAGTGGTTAGCACTGCTGCCTCATAGCACTAAGGACCCTTGTTCGATTCTAGCCTTGGGTGAGTGTGCGGAGTCCACACATTCTCCCTGTGTCTTGGTGGGATTCCTCCAGGTGCTCTGGTTTCCTCCCACAGTCCAAAGATGTGTCGGACAGGTAGATTTGCAATGCTGAATTGCCCTTGGTATCCCAAGATGTGTAGGTAAGGGAGATTAATGTGGTAAATATGTGGGATTACGGAGATAAGGTGGGGTGGGGGGTAGGGGTGGTGGTGGTGTGCTAGGCCTGGGTAAGATGCTCTGTCAGAGAGTCGATGCAGACATGATGGGCCAAATGGCCACCTTTTACACTAGAGATTCTCTGATTGTTAAATGAGTGAGTCCTTACTTTTAAACAGTGTCCCCCAGTTCTAGAATCTCCAACAAAAGGAAACATCCTTTCCACATCCACCCTGTGGATACAAACCTAACATTTCCAAACTTTCCTCATAAGACAACCCTCCCATTCATGCTATTAGACAAATAATCCTTCAGCCTGTTGTACCTTAGCAAATTTTAAATACTTCTGCATCTGAATAACAGCAATGGATTTTTACTTTGGCCATTTGCCATGCTGTTCTCAATCTAGCACAATGCTTGCTGCTGCATATTCTAATTACTTACCCAGCAAATTTTGACATGAACTTGCCTTTGCAGCAAATTCTGGGACAATAAATGAGTGTTAGCTGTCCTACTATATTCCTGTATGCATTTTACCTTTGCAGTTTTGCCCTTTGTGTATTTCTTTTATAGCCATACCCAAATGTATGCCACATGTCAAATTATGAAGCCATGTATTGTATTGGCTTTTGTGCTTGGGTGATGAGCTCTGTAGGGTTACTTGAAATTCAGTCACGAAAAGGAGCGATAAATTAATTGTGCATGACTTTGGTACTTTAAATAAATTGGAGCTAAACCATTTTTACTATTCTTAGAAAATTTGTTTTGTCATTAAGACCGTTTCCGGTGAATTTTGAACTGCAGCAAAAACAAACTGCTTTACTATTTTTCAAAGCAGTCACTAATTTCCTGATGAGCAACATAAGAATAAGAAGTCTGAGAAATGAGATTGCTGCACTAAGCACTGCAGGTGCCTTCCTACAGCTATGATTTAGGCATATTGCTAAGCGAATGCTTGCATTTTATCAGACCTGTGCTATGCCTGACCTGGGATTTGATGTCTTCATTGGCTATTGACCCAATTATGGAAGAATGCCTTCTTGAGTGCTGCCATCATTCAGCTCTGTTTTGTGGCACTGCTGCCTCACAGCGCCAGGGACCCGGGTTTGATTCCCGGCTTGGGTCACTGTCTGTGCAGAGTCTGCATATTCTCCCTGTGTCTGTATGGGCTTCCTGCAGGTGCTCTGGTTTCCTTCTGCAGTCCGAAAGATGTGCTGGTTAGGTGCATTGGCTGTGCTAAATTCTGTCTCAGTGTACTTGAACAGGCGCCGGAGTGTGGCGACTAGGGGATTTTCACAGTATCTTCATTGCAGTGTTAATGTAAGCTTACTTGTGACACTAATGAATAAACTAAACTCTGTGGATACATCAACATGAAAGATAAAGTTGAATTATTTCATTTCTATTCTTGAATTTACTACTTTAATTTTAATGTATCAAAGTTTCATGCTGTGGTATTGGTTGGAGACTGCTTATTCTGATTACAGTCTATGGTAGAAAATACCAAAATAATAATTAGAGAATTATACTGTGATTATTGGTGAAGTTTCACCTTTAACCATAGAATGATAAAGCACCGAAGGACTCCATTTGGCCATTATACTTGTGCCTATTCTTTGCTAAAGTTATCAGTTTAGTTCTACTCTTCTGCTCTTTCCCCAGAGCAATGAAAATGCTTTTCCTTCAAGTATTCATCCAATTGCACTTTGAAGATTGCTATTGAATCTGCTTCCACCACCTTTTAAGCAATATATTGCAGATTGTAACAATTAGCAGCATAAAAAATATTTCCTTGTGTCATATATATTTCTTTTGCCGATCATTTTGTATCAATGTCCTCTAGTTATTCACGCTTTTGCTGCAGAAAGTGGTTTCTCCTTACTTAATTAAAACTACTCATGACTTCGAAAACATCTGTCAAAACTTCTCTTACCCTTCCATGTTGTAAAAAGAATAACTCATCTTCTCCAGTATTTCCACATTACTGAATACTTGCATCATGGATATCATTCTGGTAAATCTTCCTGCAGCCTCTCTAAGGCCTTGACATCCTTCCTAAAGTATTGAATTGAACAGAATTGAAACAGTACTCCAGCTGAGGCCAAAACTGAATTACATAACTTCATAGATCAGCTAGATAGTCAACATCTTTTCCCAAAGGTAGGGGAGTCTAAACTAGGGGGCATTGATTTAAGATGAGAGGGGAGAGATACAAAAAGGTCCAGAGGTGCAATTTTTTCACACAGAGTGGTGAGTGTCTGGAACAAGCTGCCAGAAGTAGTAGTAGAGATAGGTACAATTTTCTCTTTTAAAAAGCATACAGTTACATGGGTAAGATGAGTATAGAGGAATATGGGCCAAATGTGGGCAATTAGGACTAGCTTAGTGGTTCAAAATAAAGGGGCAGCATCGACAAGTTGGGCCAAAGGGTCTGTTTTCATGCTGTAAACCTCTATGTCTCTATGACTCTATACCTCCCTTGCTTTTGTATTCTATGTATAGACAGAAGGAGGACATTGAGCTCATCAAGCCTGTTCCAGCACCATGAGAGAGAGAAACTATCAGATTAGTCTCTCTCTTGCCTAGTCTTTCCGAAAGGCCCTGCAAAACTTTTCCTTTCAAATTTTCAACCAATTCATTACACCTTGCTGTAAAGTAGGATGCAATGAAACATTAGACCCACACAAAAGGGGAACTTAATTTACAGAGGTGCTTCCTCTCTTCACCATCTATCCACATTATCTGTTCATGCAGCTACTTGTCTTTAACCCCATGCACTTCAATTTTGCTAACAATTTATCAATTGTTGTCTATCAAAATACCTTTTGATATTTATATGGTCTATCAAAAATACTTTTTGATAGACCATATAAATATATTGACCTCATTACCCTCATCAGCCCCTATTGTTACTTCATCAAAGAACTCAATCAAATTAGTCAAAACACAATTGTATTTGACAAATCAATACTGAATTTCATTTTATTTATCCATCATTTTTCAACTGTCAATTAATTTTCTCCCAGATTATTGTCCCTGAACAATTCAGCATTATGTTGATTTGCTTGTAATTGTTAGGATTTTCCCTCATTCCATTGTTAAAACAGGGATGTAGTTCTTTCAGTCCTCCAAACATCTAGAGTCAGTCACATATAAAAGGAGGACTGGAATGTTGCGACAAGAGTCTCTTCAATTTCAAGCCTTGTTTTGTTCATTAACCTGGGATGCATCCCATTCTACCTTGAGGATGGGCAACCTTTCAAGTACCACCACTTTATTTTTGTTGTTTCCAATATTGCTACTGCTCCTTTCTTTTAGACTATGTTGGCAACATTCTTTTTCTGGAAGACAAATGCAAAATAATCATTTAGTATCTTAGCCGTGCATTCTTTCTCTCTAAGAATATCTCTCTTTTGGGCTTTGATTAATCCCACTCTTCCTTTGAATAACTGTTTACTCTTTCTAATATTTACAACAGACTTTTGGGTTACCTTTTACATTAGCCACTTATCTATTTGTATATTTCCCGTTGTTATTCTCTTTTTTTTTAGATCTCACTCTACTTTCTATATTCAGTTTAGGTCTATACTGTATTATGAATCTTAAATTTGTCTTAAGCCCCTTTTCACTATGTGTCATCTAGGAAACAAGCTTTGAATGCCCTTCCCTTTACACCCATGGGAATGTGTCTGTTCCCATTATCTAATTACATTTGTTGCCTCCCATTCCAATTGACATGGACTTTTGCAAGATACTGGAGCTAGTCCTCCTGTTAATTATTTTTATACTTGATTGTTCCTTATCCTTTTGGGTTTGGTTTCGGACAAAGCTCGGCACAACATCGAGGGCCGAAGGGCCTGTACTGTGCTGTACTGTTCTATGTTCTATCACTATTTTAAGCATGATGATATTATGGTTTCCAGATACTTTCTGACCAAATTATATCTAATTCATTCCCTAGGACTAGGTTCATCTTTGTTTCCTTTCTTATTGGACTAGGAACATAATAATCAAGAAAGTTCTCTAATACAGGGATTTATCTTCTCTTTGCACTTTACACTTGACCATCCCAGTCTATATTAATATAATTGAAGTTGATTTGATCACTACACTATAATTCTTGAATTTTCTTGTAATTTGCTTCTCTGTCTCCTTCCCGCTATTTGAACAAAGAACAAAGAGCAAAGAAAATTACAGCACAGGAACATGCCCTTCGGCCCGCCAAGCCTGTACCGACCATGCTGCCCGACTTAACTAAAACCCCCTATCCTTCTGGGGACCATACCCCTCTATTCCCATCCTATTCATGTAATTGTCAAGACGCCCCTTAAAAGTCACTACCGTATCCGCTTCCACTACCTCCCCTGGCAACGAGTTCCAGGCACCCACTGCTCTCCGTGTAAAAAATCTGCCTCGTACATCTCCTTTAAACCTTGCCCCTCGCACTTTAAACCTGTGCCCCCTAGTAATTGACTCTTCCACCCTGGGAAAAAGCTTCTGACTATCCACTCTGTCCATGCCTCTCATAATCTTGTAGACTTCTATCAGCTCTCCCCTCAACTTCCGTCGCTCCAGTGAGAACAAACCAAGTTTCTCCAACCTCTCCTCATACCTAATGCCCTTCATACCAGGCAACATCCTGATAATTCTTTTCTGTACCATCTCCAAAGCCTCCACATTCTTCTGGTAGTGTGGCCACCAGAATTGAACACTATATTCCAAGTGCAGCCTAACTAAGGTTCTATAAAGCTGCAACATGACTTGCCAATTTTTAAACTCAATACCCCGGCCGATGAAGACAAGCATGCCGTATGCCTTCCTGACTACCTTTTCCACCTGCATTGCCACTTTCAGTGACCTGTGTACCTGTACACCCAGGTGCCTTTGCCTATCAATGCTCTTAAGGGTTCTGCCATTTACTGTATTTGGTTTACATCCAGTGGCAAAATATCTCCCTCACATTCATCATCCCTCTCCTGTTCAATATAATAGTTTATTTACTCAATGCTTTCACTTACACTCCTTTCTTTCTTCCCTGTTTTCCCTCTTAATAAAGTTGACAGTGCAATGAATACTGGTATTTGAGTTCCATGGGATGAAATAATTGAAACAACCTTTAATGTAATATTCCTTGATCTTTTAAGAGTAAAACTCCGATAAAGTCTTCATCCAAAATGCTGCCCGCTTTTCTGATACGCAAAGACATATTATGTATTTTGCGGTTTACAGTTTTTGGCATTTTGCATTCCTCTCCTTTTTATCTTTACTTTAGGTTAAGCTCTTTGTTATTTCAACTGTGAATGTTACTCTGTATGTGACTATGTGACAAAGCTTTAAAAAACATTTTATTTAAAATCAATTATCTGCCCCTAGGAGAACTGGCATATGCGAGTACGGACAGCTCGCTTTCAGTCAGACACTGTATATTTGATTTATGATCCCGTTGATATTCATCTGGCACACTTACTAAGAAATGAACTACAAAAAAAGGGCCTGCAGGTAGGAATTGTGAAGCTTTCAATTACACTGAGCCATTGTGATAGCATTTCTTTTCTGCTTCAAATTTACCTTAAAGATATGCAGCTGAATAAAATAATAACTTCACATGATTGTCCAGGATTTTAGTTTACTTGGAGTTCTGAAATGATTTGGATAGCAAAACACTTCGCAAACAAACCCAAGTCAACAAGACACTACCTCTCCCATTGTAAATATTCTTCCATTTAATTTTTTATGTTGCATGTATTGTGGCATGCTTTTGTTCTTAACAAGTAGCTTCCTAGACAGAGTAGATGGGGAAAAACTGTTCCCACTCATGAAAAGATAGAGAACAGGAGGGCAAAGATTCAAAATAATTGAGAAAAAAAGCAAAAGTGATATGAGAAAACCTTTTTGTGAAGCAAGTAGTTAACATCTGGAATGTATGGCCCGAGAGTGCGATGGAAGCAGGTTCAACAGAAGCATTCATAATGGAATTAGACTGTTATTGGAAAAGGAAGAATTTGTAGAGTTAAGGGAAGAAGGCAGAAGAATGGAAATAAGTGATCTACTCATTTGGAAAGCTGTTGCAGGCATGATGGAATGAACAATTCTAGGATTCTGTGATTTTATGTTATGGGTGCTGTGGCACAGTGTAGTAAAGTGTCTTCAGCATATAGCACCAAAGGCGTGAAAGATGCTGGCTCAATCTCAGTGGGGCGGCACAGTGGCATTGTGGTTAGCACTGCTGCCTCCCAGTGTCAGGGACCCGGGTTCAATTCCTGGCTTGGGTCACTGTCAGTACGGAGTCTTCACGTTCTCCCCGTGTCTGCAAGGGTTTCCTCCGGATGCTCTGGTTTCCTCCCACACTCCAAAAGGTGTGCTGATTAGGTGCATTGGCCAGGCTAAATTCTCCCTCAGTGTACCCGAACAGGCGCCAGAGTGTGGTGACGAGAGGATTTTCACACCAACTTCATTGCAGCGATGGTGCAAGCCTACTTGTGACACTAACAAAATAAATACATGAGTCAGTTCTTAACCTCAATTGTCCTTCCATAATGAAACACTGAACAGAAGGCAGGCACTTATTCACCAGGTTAGGAAAGTCAGAAAATGAATTGTATCCAGGGACAGAAGCTGATGGCTGTCTCAAGCTCCCAATAATGGTACATGAGCACTAATTAGACACAGCTCCTCACTGTGGAGTCTACTGATACACAGTTCAAGGGCTCAGAAATGGGGCACACAGACACTCAGACACGTAACTGGAGATTGTAATAGTGGAGAGCGAGACCAAGTGATGTAGGGTGACCACAGAAGGCAAGGCGTTCACTTTGCCCTCTGTTCCTTTCCCCTGCAGCAGCTAGTGCTGCCCTGCCTGATATCATCTCCTCCTCCCATTCCTCAAAATTTCAACAAAAATAGAAAATGCTGGAAAAACTCAGAAGGTCTGACAGCATCTGTGAAGAGAGAATAGAGCCAATGTTTCGAGTCTGGATGACCCCTCGTCAGAGCTAAAGACAAGGAAAATAGGTTGAGATTTATACTGTAAGGGTGAGGGGTTAGTGCGTGTCTAATTGACAAATATATCATAGACAAAAGAACATAGGGAATGGAAATGGTGGATATAAATGCTGAGATTGGAATTCCCCTTCTCCTAGTTACTCTTATAAGGTGTCCAATAAGGTAGAGCACCATTGAATCTTTTGGTGAATTCCTCAGATAATTTGTAGAATAAATGTACGAGGAGTGTTGGTGAAAATCTGGACAAGCTATCACAAGTTTCAAAAGCCTTTTCACACCTCCAGCAGCAAGTTTATTTATTAGTGTCACAAGTAGGCTTACATTAACACTGTAATGAAGTTACTGTGAAAATCCCTTTGTCGCCACACTCCGGTGCCTGTTCGGGTACACTGTGACAGAAAGAATTTAGCATGGCCAATGCACCTAAACAGCACGTCTTTCGGATTAAGATTACTCCCAATCAGCTAATCGTTGTGAGGAGATGGAATTAGCCTTATCACTGGTCATAAAAATGCCTTGCAGCTTCTTTAATCAACTGTTTAATTATCCTCCTCTCAAAGGCCATTCATAGTGTTTACCATTTTAACGAAGATCTCATCTTGCACTGAATGTAGGCTGAACTAATGCAGAAGAGGCCATTTGGCCCATTGAGTCTGCACCGACCCTCTGACAGAGTATCCTACCCAGGCCCTCACCCCAGCTCTATCCCTTTAATGCCACATATTTAGTATGGCTAATTCATCTAACCTATGCATCTTGGGACATGAAGGAGCAATTCAGCATGGCTAATCGACCCAACCTGCACATCTTTGGACTGTGGGAGGAAACCGGAGCACCTGGAAGTAACCCATGCAGATACGGAGAGAATTGCAAACTCCACACAGACAGTGACCCAATGCCGGAATTGAATTTATGTACCTGGTGCTGTGAGGCAGCAGTGCTAGTGGAGAATAATGAAGAACCAAATTGGATAATAGGGTGAGGAGCACAGTTTGTAGCAGCCGGAAAGTTTGAAGGAGTAGGGAATAAATCCTTGAAAGCTCAAATTATTTGTGAATTGGAGTTGGCAGCTAGAAAAAAAATCTTTCACCAAACAATGGGATTCATGAATCTGCTGCTAGATTTGAAAAGCTCTCCCTGATGTTCAGATTGATACATTGGTGGCATAGATACTTATTAAAGAACTGGGCTTGGAGAATTGATGCACAGTTGTCTGTTTGCAGAAATAAATAACCATCGAATACTCAGTTCCAAAATTTGCAGACTCTCATCGAAGCTCTAATATAAGTTCATGTTGTTGCTTTAATTGTGATTTCTCGTGTTTTTTAACTCAGAAAATTCTGAGAGCTATGCACACCCATGTAAAGTAAATGCTAATGTATAAGCTCTTTTGGGTTTTTGAATGTTAGATTCTTTAAGGAGTGCTGCAGAGTTTTCTGTTGGAGTTTGAAGTTGTGCCTTGCCATTGTTTTGGATTTCCTTTTCTGCATTTTTTGTTTAGTTCCTTCTTTCTTGATTATTTTTCCCTTTTCATTCCCTTGTGTTATTTCTAACCACAGTACTGCTGTCACTGCTTTATTGACATCAACCCAATAGCTAAGATATTCCCCTTCTACTCAAGATTTGCTGGTTGTCTGTAATCAGCCTTTTGGCTAAGATCAAGCATTGGATCAAGCCCAAGATGGGGTGCAATGCGTTAACTTATCAGCTTAGATCTTGTTTGCCTCTCTTGTGAAGACCATGAATTGGATTCAATTGGATTTTGAACTGGAGTAAGCAAGGAATAGATTCGGGTTTGCCTGATCCACTCTGAGCATTGGCTTTGTAACTTTAAGAATTGTGACACTACTGTGCCTTTCAGAAGTGTCTTTTTAATCAAGCTCTGTGCAGTTTGTAAGCAAGCCTGTGTTTTTATTTGGTTATTGGCACTGACTGCCTGATTAGATGTTCCGTTATTGCTGCGTAAATGGTTTAAATGTGGTTTTGTTTATTTTTAATCTGAGCCTAATGCATTCGCTGTGAGTTTACGACCTTTTTGAAGTGTTATGGGAAGATTGATTGACAGGTCAGGTGGGACAGTTTTATTTCCCTCTCAGTTTTGGTTGCTGGCTAGTTAGAAGGTGAGTGGAATTCAGACTGACCACAGTGTTTCTGTGTAACTCCCTGGTATTAGAAATTCTGCAGGCTAATTTGGAAGTGGTCTTTCTTACTTTTCTGAAGTGAAAATGTTGCTGTTGGTGGCATGCGAGCAAGAGGCAAGTAATGTCTCTATCTTTACCTCGAGGTGGGCTGGTAGCTACAGAGCTGGAAAGTCAGAGTTTCAATCCTCTATCCAAAGGACTAACTCAAAACAGTGCTAGAAAATCCAGCACCACATGAGCATTCTTATTTTCTGGGCTAAACCTGAGACAATTGTATGTTTATAAGGAGCTTTGTTGTGTTGGAACAGTGCATTTAGTTGTTAAGTTTTATACAATATCATGGTTTTTTTTCTTGTTTGTAATTGGCAAAAGTTATTGCTAATTTTCTTTCCATGTATTAACTGTATTCTTAATTAAACTTTGGTTGACAAAAGCTCCCTAGTGGGTCATTTGAATTATACCTGAAGTGAAACACCTTATGCTTACCCTAGCCAAATTCAAACTGCAAAACTTATGGTCTATGCTGACTTCATAAAATACCTTGGAGTTTCTGACCTGGACTATAACAGGATGGAGTAAAACATTTTTACAAAAGTTGTCCATGAATGCTTCTTGAGATGAACTTTGCCCTGCAGTAAGTTGCAATTGCTAGTATTTAACGGTATGATTGTGCTTTCCTAGTGCAGCACAAAACTGGCATATATTTTGTATGAGATGCATGTGGCACCACACTGAGAGGCAGCAACCTCATCACGTTGATAAAAACAAAAAAGATTATTCATGCTATGGTGCACTAATCATATCTCAGGATGATAGAAGTGTAATATAACAAAGTCCTCCCTTACTTTTGCAGTGCCTTACCAGCAGGCTCCTCCCTCTGCATATCCGGTGATATATCTGGTAACAGACTGATAGCCGCCAGTGAGGTGTGACTGTAAACTTTCTCTCAATCCGTTTCCCAACATTTTCAATCCTGTTTTGAGCAGCTGTTGCACTACTGAGAAGTAAAGGACAAAGCCTCAACCACAGCAACTAAGAAAAAACGATGACTGTACTCAGGCCCACTGTCATCAGAGGCTGCTGCAAATAGCCATGTCATTGTCATATGTTCAATATAAGGTATACACCGCTGCACATCTGAATCATGGATTTTGCACTAACTGTTAGAACTTATCAGGCACTTTACACATTCCTAAGTGGATATCTGAAGCACTTATGCTCTTATCCAGGCCTTCCTTTTATGCATGGCCTAAGAGATGCCAACCCCTGTCACTGAGCAATGTTTTGACCTGTCTCCCCAGCCACATGGTTTCTATTTTAGTGATATGGAATCTTTACTTATGCCTTGATATTAATGCTCAGTGCTTCACACTGTCCTCGACCTCATCCTGACCTGAAAAGTTCTGGGAATTATGTGCCAACTTGTGCTTACAGTATCTGTAGTTGTGATGTAGACCATTGTGTGTGTAGTCTTGTCTCTTGTCAATAGGTTGATATATCATCAAGGCAGATTTTTATAGAAACAGAACCAGGATGAAAGATACATTTTTGGAGCATTTCTCAATCACATAACTTTGGACATTGCTTGTAAGGACAGCATTTATTGCCCATCTCTAGTTTCCCTTGAGAAGATGATGGTTAGTCATCTTCATGGGCCATTTCTGTTGCATACAAGCTATTAACAGCTAATTCAAGAGTAGAAACCCTTTATAAAGCAGACTTGGTTTGACTTATCTGTTGATTTATTTAGCAATAAATCTAGCCCCACTACATTGTAAGAAGTACAAAACAAAATATTGCCAATGCTGGAAATCTGAAATGAAGAGAAAGAATGCAGGACGGAGAAGGAAAGCAGGTAAGAGGGCAGGTGATACATCTCCTCTGCTTGCATGGGAAGGTGTAAGGGAATGGGGTTTTGGGGGTGATTGATGATTGGATCAGGGTGTAGCAGAGGGAAAAGTTCTTTTAAAACACTGAAAGTGGAGGGGGGGAAAAGGTGTCTTTTGTGGTGGCAGAGGATTACATTGGAGTTTGGGGTGCAGACTGCCCCTTTAAGAGTGTGGGTCAGTTGACTCCCTGGGTAATTAGCTCCTCCCAGCCTGGGACCCTGTTGGGCAGTCTTAGACCAAACTGTGAATCAGTGCACACCTCCAATGAAGAGCTCCACTGTTCACAAGCTTACCTTGTGATTCTTTGTGCATGCTTAATCCATCAGGGCATACACAACAGCCAATACAGACATAAAACTGCTGATAAATCTAACCACACTCTGCCAGAAAAAGAAGTATGCAATCTCTGTTTCTATGTTTTCTATTTTAGCAAGAAAAATGGATGTGAGTGTAAAACAATGCTCTCTGCTTTATGAGCACGTGCACTTTTTATTGAAGTTGCAAAGATAGAAAACCATGAGCTTATAAAATGAAAAATCTTTGCAACTTAATTCATTCTGACCTAATTATGTACACTGGGAAGCAAATAAGTGAAAGTATTTCGGCTTATCGATTCAGTTTTCATCCAAAAATATAATACTGCTAACATCCCACAGGAGAAGAAATTACATTAAGACACTGCCACTTAAGTAATTCACTTTACGGCAAGGACATTTTTGTCAGTTGGTTTTCCCCAGTCTGTGTTATATGAAAGCTTTACTCCAAGTAATATCATAAAATAAAGAAACAAGTACTTGCATTTATATAGTGGTTTCCACTACGACAGGATATCCCAAAATACTTTACAACAAAAGAATTAATTTAGAAATGTAGACCAGGATTTGGTTAACAGCATGTCATTCCTGACTTTGTAACTGGAACTGAACACCACCTCCACTATCTCTTTTTAGCTTTTCCCATGTGATTATAATTAAATTTGAACTGTCAGTGGTCTATGAGCAAAACATGTGAAATCTAGGGGTTGGGAAGGAGTGGCATTTCATTGGTGAAACCCACCGACAGCTGATAATACTGCATCTACGTGTAGCCTATTTAACAGCCTCCCATTGAAACAGGGAGGCTGTGCGTTACTGCCGGGATGTTCCATTCTTTGAAAGTGCCATATTTTGGACCGATGAGTGACTGCCAAAGCAGCCCAGTTCCACGGTTTGCAATGTCTCTCTGAATGCACTTCTCCAGCCCATTAGGGGAAGGTGGGAAATGGCCATTCCTGAACATGGCATAAGAAAGTCCTCCTGCCTGGCCAAGAAGGCCTGTTTGTAGGTGGCAGATAAGGTGACCAACTGTGGGTCACCCCAGTGCAGAAAATGGATCAATGACCTGCTCCCATTAGATGTGATTCTTTGGGCAGCATTTGCTAATTAAGCCAATAGCTACTCTAACCGTCAATTTAATAGAATCAATTGAGCTTGTAACGTGGCTAACCTCCGCTTGCTGGAAGTGACATTCATTAACAGGGACATATTTTCTGCAATAACAAAGAAAGATGTTCAAGTTTTGTGTCTTTTTGCATTTGCCAACCAATCAGCAACCTTTTCTCGTGTAGTATCAATTGTTGTATTGTTTACAAGAATGGTTCCAGGGATGAGAACCTTCAGTTATGCGGATATCTCAGAGAGATTTGAACTGTTTTGGGGTCTGGACAGAGCAGAGAGGGAGAAACTGTTCCCACGCATAAAAGGGGCAAGATTGAGGGGGCACAAATTTAAAGCAATTTGGAAAGTAAGCAAATGTGATGTGAGAGCAAACCTTTTCACACAGACTGGTTTGGGGGTGATTGAGGATTGGATCCGGGTGTAGTAGAGGGAAAAGTTCTTTCAGAACACTGAAAGCAGAGGGAGGAGAAGGTATGTATTGTGGTGGCAAAGGATATTTCGCACTGAATATGCACAGCCTGGAAGTGTGGTGGAAGCAGGTTCAATTGAGGCATTCAAGAGGGCACGATTACTTAAATGGAAACAATATGCAGGGATGTGAAGAGAAGGCAAGGGAATGGCACTAAGCCATAAAGCTCGCTTGGAGAGCCAGTGCATACACAATGGGCCAATTTACCATCTCTTGTGCTGCAACAATTCGATGGTCCTATGATTCTGTTTGAAATTTGACATTCTTGTGTTTGTCCTGATGAGTGCAAGACAAAAAGCTTCAGCAACCTATCTCTCTTCTCAGCAATATTAAAACTGTGAAGGTTCATTCCTCACAATTAATCTGGATTAAAAGTGATAAGGCATCCTGTATCTCACATGCTCATGTATTTAGTGATCACTGTGCTGAAGAATAGAATATGATAGACCAAGGCTGGATGGTGGAAAGTTGACTGGTCATGACAAGCAGTCATGATGTGGAGATGCCGGCGTTGGACTGGGGTAAACACAGTAAGAAGTCTAACAACACCAGGTTAAAGTCCAACTGGTTTATTTGGTAGCAAAAGCCACTAGCTTTCGGAACAGGCTGTTCCTTTCATGACAAGCAGGACAGGGCTATCAAATCCAAAGGCAAACTGCCTAGAGTATGAACTTGGGTGATGCATATTCCAGAGGGGGTGTTGTGAATGTAGGAATACAACAGTTGTTGGATGTGCAGGGAAAGCTACTAGTGAGCTTAAATATTGGTTGAACATTCCGGATGATGGCTAAGCAGTGAGATCCGAGGACTCGCAGAATGTGGCAAAAGAATGGAATATAAGAAAGTGCAGCGCAAGTTCTAATAATGGATCAGAGAGGGACTCTTGTGTTAGAAAACAATCACTTACCAGAGAGAGAGCCTCTAACCTTATGAGAGAGAGAATTTACAGCAATAGTCCTGAAAGGCACTACAGTGCAAGTAAAGTTCGGAGATTAAATAGATTACACTGATAGCTACAGAACATTTTCAAAACAGAACTAAAATCAGAAGTCCTCATGACCATGAAGCTTCCATGGTTGGCAATAAACCTCAGGATAAATTAATAAGAGGGGCAACACAAAAGGAATTAGAAAGCTGGAAAGAATTTGGAGCTTATTCTGAAATATCAGATAGAGGACAGCCAGCCTGGTCACCGAAATGGATTTATACTGAAAAGGTCCTTGATGAAGGGAAATATGAGGCTAAAGTGAGGCTGTCACCCAGAGTTTTGATGAGCAACAGGGTGATTCAGGTGTTCGAGCAGACACTCCCACTGTGGAAAATCTGGGAAAGTCTTTTCGGCTCTTTTGGCCACTTATTTGTTGGACTGTTTATCAATTGACGTAAAAGTTGTGTTTCTGCAGAATGATAGCTTTCAGGAGGAAATGTTTCTGAAATTGCCCAAAGAGTGAAGCAGTGCAGAATGAAAACCATGGAAATGAAACAAATGTGTCTATGATTCGAATGATGCTTCCAGCATGTGGTATTTTTCAGTAAGATCTGTTTTGCTGACAAACAGTGGGGGTGATTCTCCCATCCCACTGCGTTGTTTTTGTAGTACAGCGGGCCGGGAGACTCGAGCCGAGGCCGTTTTGTGGGTTCCCCACTGGGTGCCACGGCCTCCACGCATCTCCAACAGCCAGATTCCCGGCGTGGTCAGATCTGCACCAGAAATCGGCACAGAGCTGCATTATTTATTTAAATAACAATGTGCATTCAATTTTAATATCACTGGGGGCCCGGGACTGAAATGTTCGGGCCTGCCAGGCATTGGGCAGTGCCAACGGGATGGAGCCAAATGGGGTGGGGCCTGATGTGCGGGTCTCTGGGGGCGATCGCTGGGGTGGGGGTCCCACTGCCATTCTGCATTTGGTGACAGAAGGAGGGAGGCCAACAATCGGGGCTGGCCATCAGGATGGGGGTTCAGCCTGCCAGTGGGGTTGGGGCTGCAGGGTAGGGGTGTGGTCGGGGCTGCCGGTGGGAGGGTGGGGTTCTGTCACGAGGGGCAGAGATCGGGGCTGCGAGGGGGTGGGGGACACCGAGGTGGACTAGGGGTGGTGGGGGGGGGGGGGGGGTGTGTGGGTCGAGGCTGGCCTGGGCTTGTTTGAGGGGGCCAGTGATTGCGCCATGGAGTGGTCAGAGGGTCAATGATGCAGGGATCGCGGGTCTGGCCAGTGATCGAATTGGCCAGCAATTGGGAGGCCAGTAGTGCAGGCCACTGCGCATACACCAATCTCGGCACTGACAGATCGGCACATGCGCAGTGGCCCGCTCAGCACTATGCTGCCGGCCTCTCCAGTGGGAATAGGGTCCAGCCCTAGCTTTTTGGACTGATGAATGCCAGTGCACTCAGCAATGCACAGAGTGTGAGAGATTCATTTTGAAACTCTCACTGAAAAAACCAACGGGATTTACTCCAGTTTTTACAGGAATTCGGCACTTAGGATTTCTTTGGGAGAATCGCCCCTAATGCGTTCAACTGAATGCACATCCCGCAATGTTCCATGGGCATCAAAAAGGGAAAGTGTTGGACACCTTCATGAGCATATTGATGATTTATTGTTGGTACTGCAGAATTTGATAACTTACGAATCAGGCTCGCAAGATTTTAAATATATTATTTTAGATATTAAATAGAGTGCATCTGGAATAATGTTAAATCAGCAATCCTATTTACAGAACATGGGTGGGATTTTATGGCCTTGCTGGGCGAGACCGGAGATGCCCACCTGAGGTCAACGGAGATTTCCATTGTCGGACCCTCACCTGTGCCGATTCCGTGGCGGGCGAGGTAGTCGAGTTCTGGCCTATTACTCCCATCCCAATTATTCATGCTAGGTCATCCTAAAAAGACACTGGCCAGAATTCTCCAATTTTGAAACAATGTGTTGTGGTGGGCACAGGAATGTGGAGTGTTTCCCATTGTGGTGACCAGTGGGAAAACACACCAAATCTTCTGGCCCCGACCTTATTAATTATGCACCAGGTGTTTCATGCACATTCCATGGTGGGGCAGACCTGGATGGCATGTAGTCCGCTATCGTGTCCAGGCACCATATTGAAAAGGCGGCAAACTTCACTGATCCACCAATGAAGAAAGAAGCTGGATCTTGAGATAGATCTCCAGGAGCACTCTGAAATTGAAACATGGACCTCCTGAGAAAGAAAATGGATCCCCAGGAACATTCTGTGACTAGAAGATGGATCCCCTCCACAACACTTAATCTGGAAGGTCCACCTGTAGATGGTCCCCCCCCACTCACAGCTGTGGTGTCCCAGGGTTACGGGCGGCCTCTATCCTGAACTCTGGAGGCAGCTCCAGGCATTATTCAGGTGAGTTATAACACCAACCGTCCTCCCCCCCGCCCCCCCCCCCACAAGCCTCCCCACCCCCATCCCCACCCCCGGCACCACTGCGAACCTGGCATGGGAGGTTGAGCCAATTAACAGGATACCTCTGGCAGGTTTCATGACTTGCCATGATGGGCATTAGTGGAAGATCCCGCTGTAAATTCACACTGGCATGATACTGATTTCTGGGCCCCTGCAATATTCTTCCCCTATGCCCACCATTGGTTACGCCGGCAGAGGCTTGGGAGAATTCCACCCGATGTTTCTTCCAAGGAAGGGAAAGAGCAGTTGCGAAGCTTGATAGGCACTCAGGCAGGACTGGATGCTGGTTTGATGCATTGGATTTAAGTATTGTGATGGAACTCTCCTAAAGTTGAAGATATTTTAAGGGCAAATAGAACATTTAAAATACAAATCTGGAGAAATGTATACTTAAATTTCCATCCTGAGTTAATGCAAAGAACATGAAATTCGTCATTTTTTGAGCTGCTTCACATTCCTGATGAATATTTGAGTGCAGTTGGTTTCATAATATTTTTGATGGCTGAAAATTGGAAATACTGTACTTTAGTCTGGGAAGCTAAGAAAATGAAAAGCTTGTTAAAAGTACTTTAGCTGAGGAAACACCAGCTCTTGTGAAAACAATGGATACTTGTCAAATATTTTGGGGGAAATTCTATGCAAGGGGTGCACCATTGATTGTTACATAGATAATCATTCCTTGTGGGATAACAAACACTGTGCAAAAAGTGTAAGTGAGAAAATAAATATGTTTGTTCTTAGTAACGGTTAAGTTTTATTTTAAAGTGAAAGAAAGGAATCTGTAAGTTATATCAATTGAAATTAAATACATACTGCTGAAGGGCATTATGGATGGTTATTGAAGTGCATACACCATGACACTTAGGGGAGCTGGTGGTCCAGTGTTATTGTGAATGATTTGGTTAATCCATAGACCCAGGGCAATTTTCTGGGGACATGTGCTTGAATCCCACCACGGCGGATGGTGAAATTTGAATTCAATAAAATTCTGGAATTCAAAGTCGAATGATGACCATGAAACAATTGTCGCAAAACAACACAATTGGAAAAAGGAATGGGGAGGTGAAAAATGTTGCACTTTGTTTTTCCTTTTTCAAAAAAACTATTTTCCTTTGCCTTCGCAGCCCCATGCTTTTTGTCTGTGGGTTCTTTCTGTAGGTTGAGAAAGCTGAGTGTGCAAAATACACATGCACTTCTTCCAAGGTCTCCATAGTCAGGACCACAAGCAAATTATCTTTCCTCCTGCACATTATTTTTGTGTGGTGGTGTGGAGTTTTGTAAGTCGTAAAATCACATCTCCTTGGAGCAACCGGGACCATTCGGAGAAGCCTGCTGAGGACTTAAGAACATTCTGAAAGGCTAGCCCATGTTTTCCTTCCTGATTTGAAATTACAACGGTCAGATTTCCCATTGTGGGAGGTTGGTGTGATACTTGGGTTGCGGGGATAGGTTCAGGGTGGGCTGGGATAAGATACTCTGTTAGAGAATTGGTGCAGACTCGATGGGCCGAATGGCCTACTTCTGCATTGTAGGGATTCTATGATTTTTATCTCATTTATACACAAATTCCAATGCCCGACCATATCTGTATTCATCTCATGAAAGCAAAATGACCATGCAGTTTAGATTGTGAATTTTGATAAATTTCTTATTTTATCCTAGGTCCAGGGCTCCAATGTCTAACCACCTCCTGCCAAAAACCCTGGCATCTTGTCTGGAGCTTTTGCCTCCCACTGAGCAGAAGGAAGAACTTCTCTCCTTGTCAGCACAGCACCGATAAGTTCAGACAGATGCTTGTTTGTGAGGTGAATTGTTCTTGTGTTTGGTTAAGACATTGAGTGGAATTTTTCAATTTGTTTTTCAAAGTGCTGGCCCCCTAGCTGCCTTGATGGGCTTTCCCACCATCTTTTTAAAGGGGAGAATTTTCCACCAGGTGGAAAAGCTGGAGGAGGTGGAGAATCCAACGGAAGTCCCAAGACGTCATTTACGTCATCGGGATTTCCCGTTAAGATAATTCCTGCCCCCCACTAATGATGTAATGGGAGTTCCACCATGAAAAGCCAGGAACCCCATCACCATACATTAAATATCATTTGCGTGCTTTGCTGCTGTATTATCCGCTTGGGCTTGACGGGGAACCTCCAGGTAGTGGCATTCCCAGGTACCTGCTGCTCTTGTCCTTCTAGATGGTAGCGGTTGTGGGTTTGGAAGATGCTGTCTAATGAGCCTTGGTGAGTTCATGCAGTGCATTTTGTGGATGGTGCATACTGCTGCCACTGTTCATCGGTGATGAAGGGATTGAATGTTTGTGAAAGGGGTAGGAATCAAGCAGACTGCTTTCTCCCGGATGGTGTTGACCTTCTTGAGTGTTGTTGAAGTTTCATTCATCCAGACAAGTGACTTGCGCCTTGTAGATGATGAACAAGCTTTGGGGGGGTCAGGAGGTGAGTTACTCTCCACAGATTCCTAGCCTTTGATCTGCTCTGTTAGCCACAGTATTTATATGGCTGATCCAGTTCAGTTTCTGATCAATGCTAAAACCCCAGGAAGTCGATAATCTGGATTCTGTGACGGTAATGCCTTTGAATGTTATGGGGTGATGGTTAGATCCTCTCTTGTTGGAGATGGTCATTGCCTGGTATTTGTGTGGCATGAATGGCAGTGAGCCCAAGCCTGGATATTGTCCAGGTCTTGTTGCATTTGGACATGAACTGCTTCAGTTTATGAGGAGCCATGAATGGCGCTGAACATTATGCAATCATCAGCGAACGTCCCACTTCTGACCTTATGATGGAAATAAGGATATTGATAAAGCAGCTGAAGGTGGTTAAGCCTCGGACACTATCCTAAGGTTCTACTGCAGTGATGCCCTGAGGCTGGGATGATTACCTCCAATCATCACAACCATCTTCCTTTGTTCCAGGTGGGACTCCAACCAGTGGTGAGTTTTTCCCCAATTCCCATTGACTCCAGTTTTGCTAGGGCTCCTTGATGTCATATTCGGTCAAATGCTGCCTTGATGTTAAGTGGAGTCACTCTCACCTCACTTGCTCACCCCTCATCCCTCAGCCGCCTTCTTTCAAGAATGAAGAAATCCAGTGTGCTTATCCTTTCCTAATAGGTATATCCCCTCCATCTTAATATCATCCTCGCAAATTTTACATCCTTTGCAGTGTCTCCATTTTTTAATATATTATGGTGACCAGAACTGTGCAAAGTACAGGGCAGCATTTTGGCACATTGCTGCTCCTTAGTGTCCAAAAATGTGTGGGTTAGGTGGGTTAGCCATAGTAAATGTGCTGGAACTGTGTGGGATGTTCTTCTGGAGGATAGGTGCAGATTTGATGGGCTGAATGGTCTCCTCCTGCACTGTATGGGTTCTATGATTCTTCTACTCCAAGTGTGGTCTAATCAAGGTAGAGTGCAAATTTACCAAAGCGTCTCTACTTTCCAATTCTCTCCCTCCAGAAATAATCCTTGGCATCTCTTTTAATGACCATTGAACCTATGTGCCTACTTTTAATGATTGAGTCTGTAAAGGGGAAGTTCCATGGGGTAATATTGTTTACATTTTTATGTTTTCAAATAAAGGGTGGCCAGGTATGCTGTCAGGGGCCAAGGTGGCTGGAAGGATGGGTTCCTTCAGAGCCCGTTCCACCAGCATGATGTTATGGGACCCGCTTCTGCCATTTAAAAAAAATGACAAAAGCCGGCAAGGCAGCTGGTGATCTGTCCCTCACCTGAGCCAACACTTTGAAAAAAAAATCATGAAATTCCAACCCAACCTTTTGAAAGAAAAGTCCTGAAGGTGGGTCCCACGTTCATGCTGGTGGGGCAGGCTCTGAATGAACCCGCCCTGCCAGCAACCTCTGCTCTTGATAGGTTAGGGTGCCCTGATCTGAAAAAAATAAAACCAGGAACCTCCCACAGATACAAAGCTTCTGCCCAGGGATCCTTCCCCAACATGGACATGGGACACCTGACTCCCCCGCCACCACCTCCCCCACCCCCAACAACACCTCCTAACAGGGAAACCCCCCCCCAGCCATTCTGAACACCCCCAATGGAAGCCTCTCCCAGCAGGGCACCTGGCACTGCCCCCTCGCACTGCCAGGGGACACTGTCAAGCACTGCCTGGACATGAGTCTATCCACCCCGGAGACTGCAATGATAGGTACTCCATTTACACTTAGCGAGCCATATTCCCTACTTCATCAATGCCCAATGTTGGGGTGTGGAGGGAAAATGGGGCTGGACAAATGCATAATAGCCTGCTGCTTGCAGGTGGTGTTTTGTGCCCCTGAATACCACCTAGACAATCGAGTGGAGAATTCCCACCAGTGTGAAAGCCGTTTTGAGACTCCCCCTTGACTCTCCACCCCTGCCGCCAAACCCACCCATTGAAAATGGGGGCAGAAATTCCCTACCCCACACTGGAATTTTATTTCAACTTTAATGTTACAACATGTTAAGACTCAAGAATGACCATTTCTGCAAAATTAACATTAATGCAAAAGTGATGAAAAGTTACGCTCAATGTTTTATATTCATTCAAGCGTTCGGACTTCACTGGCAAGGCCAGCATTTATTGCCCATCCCTAGTTGTCCTTAAGAAGGTGGCAGTGAGCTGCCTTCTTGAAATGCTGCAGTCCCTGAGGTGTAGGTATGCCCACAATGAAGTTCAGAAGGGAATTCCAGGATTTTGACCCAGCAATAGCGAAGAAACGGCGATATATTTCCGAGTCAGAATGGTGAGTGACTTGGAGAGGAACCTCCAGGTGCTGGTGTTCTCAGGTATCTGCTGCTCCTGTCCTTCTCGATGTAGTGGTCATGGGTTTGGAAGGTGCTGCCTAAGGAACCTTGGTGAGTTCTTGGAGTACAACTTGTAGATGGTACACACTGCTGCCAATGTTTGTCGGTGGTTAAGGGAGTGAATGGTTGTTGATGGAGTGCAAATCAATTGGGCTGCTTTGTCCTGGATGGTATTGAGCTTGTTAAGCTTCTTGAGTATTGTTGGAGCTGTAGTCATCCAGGCAAGTGGAGAATATTTCATCACATTCCTGACTTTTTCCTTGTAGATGGTGAACAAGCTTGGGAGAAGCGATGGGGGTGGGGTGGGGGGGAGGGGGGGGGGGCGGAGGGATGTGGTAGTCAGGAGGTGAGTTACTTGCAGCAGGATTCCTGGCCTGTGACCTGCTGTTGTAGCCACAGTATTTGTATAGCTTGTTCAGTTCAGTTTCTGATCAATGATAACCCCAGAATTTTGATAATGGGGGCTTCAATGGGTAATGCCATTGACTGTCAAGGGGCAATGGTTAGATTCTCTCTTGTTGGAGATGGTCATTGCCTGGCATTTAATATATATTCGAATATATATGTATTTTTTTTATGAGTCCAGCTGTCTCCTTATCATTCTGTAACAGTGCTATCTGAGTAAGAAAGGAGCACTTGATGAAATACAATATCTTTCTGTGGACACTCAATTAATTTATCTAGCCTTTTTCTTGAAATTAGCTTTTTCCCTCCATTGTGGTAATGACTTCAGTCCAGATGACATGAACTAGATTTGTTTCACCTTCCTTCCAGTCACAGCTGAGCCTCTGCCCCAGCTACAAATCTCTATCTTCAAATGGAAGATTATTCCTCAGACGGGAATCCTAAAATGAATAAAGGTACTCTCCTCAAAGTAGTTCAACAGAAGCAATACAAATGTGAACAAATACAGTACGAAAAATGAAATAGTAAAAAATCATAAAATAGAAGCTTAGAATAAATTAATTGTTTAAACTGACAAAGACAATTGCACTTCTCCAGTACAGCAGGGAGCTGTAGTGTTTCATGTCTTTTGATTGTTAGGCTGTATTCTAAAGCACAAAACATTAAAATGAATTACTACTGATTTTATGAGCAGAGTTATCTGTATGATTGTATTAACTTTCTGAATTATGGCAATGCTGGTAATTCATAAACAGATGGACAATTCAGTCTTGGTTCCAGTTTATGACTTATACAAATGTTAAATCTACTTTTTGTGCAATCCATGTAAGATTTCCTTTTTAACATTGCAGGTACATATTTTTCCTATTGTTCAACACTGTAAATATTTCTTGTGGTTTAAAATTATGTTATAGGTGCAAAACTGCAAAGTTAAAGCCTGAGTTTAGCAATTACTGCAGCTGATTTGGCAAATAAATTCTTAATACATCCGTATAACATTCCTTTGCTATGTTAATGGAGGCATTAAAATCGCAGATCACGGAACGTTGCACAGATGAGTTAAGGGATCATCCTTCTATATCACTGACAATAATTTCCAGGTTGTGGTGTCTGTATTAAATTGTTTGTAGCACACTCTGTCATATTCATTCTGTTGTGGTTGTATTGCAGGGCAGCTCTTTGTACGGGATTTGAATGAGTTTCCCTTCTGATAAATGTGCTGGGCTGTCGCCTGCCTTAAGACCAAAGTGATCACATCACACATATCATATTTGGCTACTGTGCACATGTGATGTATTAGTCTAAACAGCAATTTTCCGAGGGATCCTATCTCCTGAGAATGTCAGAATGCATCACATATTTGTGTCTGTTCACAGTAACTTTGTTCGCTGTGGATTGATTCAAGAGGACATGTTATTTTAACCTTTCTCCTCCACACTATATATTTCTCTTCCTATGCAATGAACTTGAGCTTTAACTTGGTGCCAATTTCTCTGCTGTGTTTTTGTTATAGCACCCACCGTTACACATACTAAACCTGATGGAGAACATCAAAGTAGAAGTCACAAGGACAATTTAATACTGGGTTCAGAAGTGCCTTTCATGAGGATTCTTTTTTGCCCAGTTTAAAGATTGCTAAGGATCCCAAGATCGAGGCAGCTGATCTTTGATAGAAAAAATAGGGGCTTAGGGGTACCCTCCTCACAGACAAGGGGAACCCTGCAACTGATAAGGGGAACCCACCCTCTGGGCAGGAGTTTCCAGCCACGCTCGCCCCAAGGTTGGAAATTCTCACCTGAGGTAAATGGACCTTTGCATGGTCCGCCCCCGCCCACTACAATTCCCGTGGCAGGTGGGACAGTAAAGTTCCGCCCAATGGATCTCCCCAGGGAGCCCAATAGTACTGCCTCCTGGCACTGTCAGGGGGCACTGTCAGAGGGCAGTGCCAGGAAGTGCTAGGGCACTGTCTGGGCATGTTCCTCCCCTCAAAGGTTATACTTACCTGAGCGCCCCTGGCAGGTTCCCTTCGCTTGGTTCCCATTGTTAGAAAGCAGCTGTAAGCTTCGCTGCCATGATGTCACACCGGCGAGGGGGAAATTCCAAATGTGGGGGAATAGTATGGTGGGAAAGCCTGCTGACAATACTTAATTTTATTGAAATGAAATTCCTGATCTTCCTGGTTGAGAACGTCATTATTTCACTAGCAAAGGATGGGAAGAATCAGAAAACAAGATCTCGCCAGCGAGATCCTCTTTCCCGAATCTTATGCATCATTTACGCTCATGGTGAAGGCAGGCACAAAATTATGGCCTGAGTTTTTAATGCGGTACTAAATTTGTATATTATTGCTCAAATTTGTTCTGGTCCAGAAAAGCAAATTTAACATTTTTTGGAATGTCAGATTTCTCCATTGCAATTCAAGGTTCCAGATAATTAATTTTTCCAAATTTGTACGATGGGGGGAATTTCCGCTCCTGTTTTCATTGGGCAGAATTTGCGATGGGAACGGAAAATCCTGCGAGTTTCCCAAATCACGTTTCATGCTGATGTAAAGGTGTGCCATGGTTTTCCCTGTCCCCCGCTAGTGACGTAACGGGAATCCTGCTGTTCAATGTCAGAATCACCATTAGAATAAATTAGCATCTGGGTATCAGGCCTCATAACACCCCCCTACCACCATTACATTATCCATTCACATCAGCATGAGGACATGCTAGCTTGAATCATGACAGGTCTCCCACAGTGTGCAACTGGTGAGCAGAACCCGCCAGAGGATCTTAGGTGAGTGCATTGCTCAGAAGGGAGAGGATTATGCCCGGGCACTGCCCGCTGATTCAGGCCCTGACACTACTCGGATACTGGCCCTTGAAACTACCCAAGCATTGGCCCCTGGCAGTGCCTGGGCCCTGTTTGAGAACAGAGACCACTCCATCTGACGAAGGAGCATTGCTCCGAAAGCTTATGGTATTTGCTACCAAATAAACCTGTTGGACTTTAACCTGGTGTTGTGAGACTTCTTACTGTGCCTGGGCACTGCAGGGGGCAGTGATAGGGCAATATCTGGGGCCAGGGTAGGGGTGCGTGGCTGTGGGGAAACTGTTGTATGGTGGGGGTGTTCTATTCTTTTTTTTGTATCAGGTTGGCCTTTAAAAAGCCCACCAACTTGATGTTACAGCTAAACGATACAGCAGAGAAAGCGACCATTGGGGCCGACTGCTTCAACACCACTTTTCCTGCCCACTGTAACACTCTGCATATTTTAGGGAAAATTCTGTCTGGTCTTTCTGCTTCTAACTTAATCATATGTCTTTGTCCCAGTCATTCATTTTATTCTCTGTAAAATGGATAAGTAAAGGGTAGTCAGTGAATTTTACTTTCTGGCTTGCTGTCTGTGAACAAACCTCAGTGTGATTGGCTACTTACTCTGCTTGATGATCCCACTGTTGCTGGATGCCTGAAGATCCTTTTGAACTGGTGTCAGATCAAAATCTCAGTATAGGAAAAATCCATGTCACAGCAATTGATAGATCTTTGTGATCCATTTTCTTTGTGGTCAGTGGCAAGGGGCAGCACGGTGGCACAATGGTTAGCACTGTTGCCTCACAGCGCCAGGGACCCGGGTTCAATTCCGGCCTTGGGTCACTGTGTTTGTGGAGTTTGAACATTCTCCCCATGTCTGTATGGGTTTCCTCCGGGTGCTCCGGTTTCCTCCCACAGTCCAAACATGTGCGGGTTGGCAATGCTAAATTGACCTTAGTGTCAGGGGGATTAGCAGGGTAAATGTGTGGGGTTAGGGGGTGGGATTGTGGTCGGTACAGACTTGATGGGCCTAATGGCCTCCTTCTGTACTGTAGGGATTCTATGATACTGTCGCTTTGCTGTTGTCTTTGAAATGCAGGGCTATGTTTTTCAATCTTATGTTGAGCATATATCATTCAGTTTGGTTTGCTTTGTGAATGTCGGTCAAGATTTCTTCCTTGATTCATGACAGTATTTTGGTGGATCTGATCCGTAATGCACTGGTAAAGGATAAGGGAGTGTGTATGTTCTCTAATACGAAATCAAAATATGGCAGATGGTGCAAACCTGGAATAAAATTAGAAAAATGCTGGGAATTCTCAATTGTCTGTGGAGAGAGAAGGAAAGTTGATTCCCTTTCACCAGCTGTCATGACACATGAAGACATTCATTTCAATTCAAATTTTATTGTCCATTTGGAAATTCATTATGAGCTCATTGCTTGTTCATTAAGAATCACATATAGATGAATAATTAACAATAAAAAAGAAGTTATATCATCACAAAAACCTGACTGATTAAATGTATGTTAAAAATTATTTCAGTGCATTTAAAATAATCAATGAGGCAATAAAGCCATAAAAATCACATAAATTCAACCAATGTTCCTTAAAATTTCTCAAGGTCCCTACAGTTTAAGCCCTTTTTTCCATAAATCATAATAGCACCTACTCCCATTCCCCTTGCCCAAATTCATGGAGAATGTCAAAGAATGCCACATGCAAGAAAAACAATGAACATGTTCCTTAAGAATTGCTGCCATGGGAGAAATAAGAGAGAGGGAGAAGAAATGTTGCAGAGAGAGAGAGATGGATAGAAAAAGATCATGACATGAAGCTGACATATTTCCAATAGGGCAGTAAAGGCTGGTAGTGATTTTGACCTGACAATCAACACAGGCGAGGAGCAAGATTGAGAAAGCAGGGCCTTCATGAATAACCTCAACCAGTAGGGGAATTGAACCCACACTGTTGGCATTATTCTGCATCATGAACTAGCAATCCAGCCATCTGAACTAACCAATTCTCTTGCATACTGTCTTACAACAGACAAATAATTGAAATGGGTTTGATTTAGATTACCGAAAGGGCAAATTTTCAAGCTGGCAAAATCGAGTGCTCCAAGTCAGTTAGCTCAGTTGGCTAGATGGCCAGGGTGTGGTGCAGAATGATAGCAAAAGACACCAATTCCCATATTGGCTGTTCATGGCTGTCTTACCTTGCCCCACACTTGACATGGAGTGGCATCACTCAAGTTATGCAACCAATTGCTTCTCTCTTAATAGAACGAGATGCCCATCACCCTTGTGGACTTTGGCTAATTACTTACCTAAATAGTTTAACATTTTTCTGCACTGTATAATCAACCTCTGTATTATAGTACTGCATGTTTGTATATTCTCATCATCAAAACACAGCATTCATAATTTGCCAATATGTTTTATTTTCCAGGTTTTATCTTGTGACAACTCAGACCAATCCATGAAAGAATTTCTGCAGGTCACTGGTCCTAAGATTGCAGCAGCAAAGAAAGTAGTTGTCCTATTGACCGAAGAAGCAGCAGTTTCACCATTTGTTTACCACCAAGTTTTGTTTTCTGAGTGGTTGGAAAGGCCAATTGCAACTGCGGTCTTTAGAAATGTGTGGAAAAGGTTTTGTGCATCGCTGAAGATTATGCTTGGTAGGTTTTCATGAAATCTGTGTTGCTAGAGGGGTAATTTTAGACAAAATACTGCGGAGGATTCCCCTTCACATTGTTGAAATAACACCACGGGATTTTTACATTCACCTGAGAGGGCAGACAGGGATTGGTTTAACATCTCATCTAAAAGATGGTACCTCGGAGAGGGTAGCATTCCATCAGTACTGCATTTCACTGTCAGCCCTTATTTTACACTTGTATCCTGTGACTTGAACCCGTAACCTACTGACTCAGAGGCAAAGGTGCTACTACTGAACCATAGCTGTCACCAGGGCCTGAATATTATGTTTCCCTCCCACCCCCAGTCAGTGGGTTAAAAATGGGAGGAGGGTGGGGGGTGCAGAGAATGAAATTGAATGGATGGGACACCTTCTAACCCCGATTTGGAAGCAACTTTACAGTGGGGTGGGCAGGG
This sequence comes from Mustelus asterias, assembly GCF_964213995.1. NCBI lineage: Eukaryota > Metazoa > Chordata > Chondrichthyes > Carcharhiniformes > Triakidae > Mustelus > Mustelus asterias. The sequence continues at coordinate 63,317,012 of NC_135807.1, read as the reverse complement.
CCTTGGTGGGGGAAGTCGGCCCTTGCCCCAGTTAAAGCCCTTAGGTGACCACTTGATGGCCACGTTAGGACTGTTTCCTGCCCAGCCTCAATGTTTAGCTTGGCAGGTGCTGGATGGATTGAGTGGGGTGGGGTGGGGTAGAAAAAATTGAAAACTTAAATCTTGGGTGGGAAGATGGGAGGAACGCCTCCATCAAAAGCCCCCTTCTGGCTGGTGATGCCCTATCCTCATTGATCAGACACCTCTGAAGTTCCGTCCCCTCCAACCCTTTGCTGCAAAATTCAAAAGAGAAGAATTGGATAAATACTTAAAGGGTAAAAAGTACAGGGCTGGGGGGGAGAAGAGGAAAATGAGATTAAATGGGGAGCCCTGCCAATGAGTAGGCACAGGCATGAAGAGCTGAAATACTTTCTTCTGTGCTGCTTCATTCTATAATTGTATGATTTCAGAGTCCAAAGAACTATTTAATGTAATTGAACGGAGTCCTTCAGGAATCTGTACTATCAGCTTACGTCTGCTATTCTCAGGAGGGAATTTGTGCTGTTCTACATCAAAGTACTCAATTCCCGGGAGGTCGCAGACTCACTCTTAAAATAGCTAAAAATAAATGGTCCTGGAAATTGCTGAGGGACATATTTCTCCTGTTTTCTTTTTCTAGTTGCAAGAAGTACATCTGCTCTCATTTTGTATCTGTTGAGATTTTTTTTTGCTGCTGTTTGTAATTCATTCATGTTCCCAAACTATAATAGAACCATTTTTCAGGGAAACATTTTTTTTGGCCCACAGCATCTCTTTAGGTTTTGCGTCTCTGCGTCATATGATCCAGTGTGAGCAAATCTCAGAGGTTTCAAGCTTCTTTTTGAACTGTATGTATGACTTATGGAGAGCAATTGTCTGTACAATACTTGCATTTCTTTGGTGTTTTTCTGTCGATTATATAATCAAAAGCAAGAAACCATTAAAATGAAATGAATTAGTTGGCACTTTGGTTTAAATATTAGATAAATAATTTCATACACTTAAATTATGGGACCTAATGCAGTCACAGTTCTGTTCATTCAATGTTGTGCGCACACATGGGCCAAAAATGAGGTCAGCCTATTGGAATTTTCTCAGCAATCCCAGTACAGTGAAGACTAACTGGGTACATCAGACAGAATTTTCAGTGTTGAGAACTCTTTGCTCTTCTGCTGGAGACAAAAATGAAAACTGCTCATTTCCCCAAGGAGTGATAGTATTTGAAAGGTGATGACAGGGGTGTTTTGGGGTGAGAGGGATGCTCTAAATGAAAAAGAGAGCGGAGGAGCAGTATGATTCTCAATGATAGCACACAGCTACACAAGACTGCCAAGGTAAGTGTGCAACCATGTAAGAAAATATTAAACATATTCCCTTGAAGAGCACTTTGATTGCACATTATTGAAAATGTGGTTATTATGGGAAATGGGGCATGAAGGAGGTGGTGGGGGAGGTGGCGAAGGGAGCTCTGGTTATTTGTTAAGGCAGGAGGGAATCCTCTTTGTGAGGCCCAGAGGAATCTTCCTGCTCCACTTGCCGCACAACGAAATTTCAAATTATACACAGCAAACGTACCTGCTGCACCTCTTCTGGCCCATGAGCCAACTCCCAGAAAGTTAGGTCTGACAGGGAAAAAGTCATTCACAGCAAGTCTCCAGTAAATTAGACGTTAGGTCCTGATGATATAATGATGATACTGACTGCATATTTAAAGAACAGCCCTGCTTCCTTCCAGTGTGACTGCCATGAATCTCAGAAGAGTAGGTTAAATTTGGGCAGGAAAATAGCAAGGTCCAAGGAGTTCAGATACAGACTTTATTTTAAATGCCCTGTTTAAATGGATTGCCCTCCATTTTTTGATTACATCTCTTACTTTTGTGATATTTTGCAATTTTAAAGTTGCCCCATAAATGCCAGTTGTTGTCAATAAATGATTGTTCCATTTGGCAGTGCAAGCCGATGAACACCATCCTTCCATTAAATTGCATGCATAATTTTGCCATTTTTAATCTTTCCAGCCAAATGCTTGAATAGTACGGGATCCAACATTTTTCAAAAGCATCAGTGATTTAATTAAGTTTTAATTTTTAAAGAAGAGCTTTACAATGGTTGTCTTGGTGTTTAATATGTAACAAACTGACAAAAGCCTCAGCAAAATATGGCATCATAGAAAAAAATGAACAGATGCATAGATTACTGACAATATAAAACGGCTTCTGTAATTTATGCTGCCTGTCATATTGGCAAATCATTTGTTGATGTAGCAATGATAAAAGAACTTTAATCTTTCCGACCCAAGTCAGAGTTCAGTGCCTGGGTGCAATGAACGATAACTGCAGTATATCATAACTATTTTATGATGGTTATTTTTTCAGGAAATGCATATTGCATCGCCAGAGAGTTATAGATGTTTTGGTGCAGGAGAAATATGCTTGTAAAATGTAAAGGATACTCATTTTGATTGGAAAGCATTGCTGCTTTTCCCTGCTCAATGATTAGAATAATCAGAGTAGATGTGCTTTCAGTTTTGAGCTATACTCCAATGGAAGATAAATGCCTTTTGCTGCTTGCGATCCTTAAGTAAAAATATGCCCTTTAAGGATCTTACAGCTATTTGTGTTTTAAAAGTGAATGTTGAAATTAATATAAAAGGGTAGATCAGAGGCATTTTCCAGTTGTCGGAAACATTTATAATCATGGTGATATGTAGCCAAAACATATTTTATTACAAAAGCGCATACACTAAATGTTGCTGAAAACTTGCTTGAATTACATTGGCGAACAGTAAGACAGCTCCTTTATATCATTTTTCACATATATGCAATATGTATATATAAATACATATATATATGAGAAGAAAATGGTAAAATTAATTCTAAAGCATCAAATCATGAACAGATATTATTCTGCATTGGATGCAAGACATGAAGTTTGTTTTCTGAACTAAACTATTTACATTTCTGTTTTTCTGACTAGTTGTCGAAAGTTTGGTTGTAGATCAACCTCAAAATAATTGCTAAGGAGATGGCCAAAAAACCTGCCTCTATCAAGCAGAAACCCAACTACAAGGTCCTGCCACATCCTTTTCACTCTTCTGTCCATTCCTTGCTTGAAGCACAGTGACCCTCTATATCTGTGCTAGAAGCTCAGAGTTCAAGTCTCACTTCAGGAATTGATGGACATGAAAGGTGTGTTTATAATATGCCCAAACAAGTTGATTGTCAATGCATATCCTGCCAATGTGCCTGGCAGCAGGTGGTTAAGAGCCGAAGAGTTTCCTGGTCAACCATACTGCAGAAAGCAACAGCAAGCCACTGCACTACCTTGCCAAGTAGTATCACGGACCAATCCAATGGAAGTCCATGGTCACCAATGCCCTCTTAGGCATGATGCCTGAAGGAAGGGGTGTTCCATTCCCTATCCAGAGCCTCTAATCTGGATCTGCAGTAAGTTCTCCTGATTCCGATCATGAAGTAAAACCTCATGAAATGGAAACCTTGGTTGCACCCGCATCGAGTCTGGAAATTCCTGTCTGAGGTTAACGGATTTTTAAATGGTGGGTCAAATTGTTGCGGGCAGGATTGGAAAATTTACCCCCTTGTTTCACTTGTCACTGGGAGACCATAGGCAATAGTTAAGCTTAGCTCTTTGGAGTCAAGTCTCTAACTTAATATATTTGATTGTGAATGAATGCTGCACTGAATGAATATTGGAAGCAAAAAGGTTGATGGATAACACCATCATCCCTTCAAACATAAATATGCAATCTTTCAGCCTTCCTTGGTGCAACCTTGGAAGCACTTATTTTTATTATTTATTGATTTTGCATTATTGTTTAACACATGTGGTTTACTAGCATACAGAAGAGAAAAATATCCTTCTCACTTCTCATCCCTTTTATAGTGCTCATTGTTCATTTGTTCTGTTTGATTATGTGAGTCAGTTTACTATTATTGCTCACTCTGCTTGATCTTTTAAGCTTCGGTGTGGAGTTAGACAAAAGTAAATAAACTGTAGAAGTTGCTAGAACCAAAGTTGGAAGCATGGAGCAGGGATTTAAAAAAAAACATTTGCACATAAATTTCCTACACACTATGGGCCCGATTTTGGTAAAGTGTGTAGGGCACGAAAACTTGGTAAAGTCGGGCGTGAGGCGATTAGCGCACATATGTTCACTTTACCAAGGCCCGAAAATGGCCGCGATCCGAACCGCACCCAAAATGGGTGCAATGGCGATTTAAATGCATTTGCATGCATTTAAATTGAATTAATGGGCTGCCTGTCCAACTTCCCCCCTTTACCATCGCGTTCGCACGTTCAGATTCAGCGCGAAACAGACATGCTCGGCAAAGGTCTGTCTCGGGTGCTCCAGCTTCTGAAGAGGTAAGTTCAGAGCTTCCAACGGCTCTCTGACTTAGGTCGGTGGTGGTGGGGGGGGGGGCGGGCAGGGAGGCAGGCCAGATCATTCTCTGGTGGGGGGGGGGGTGTTGAGGAGGGAGGCCAGATCATTCCTTGGCGGGGGGGAGGGAGGAGGGAGGCCAGATCGCTCTCTGGTGAGGATGGGGGGACAGGGAGGGTAAGGGGGGGAGGGGAGGGAGGCCCGATCATTCTTTGGTGGAGAGGGAGGAGGGAGGCCCGATCACTCTCTGGTGGTGGGGGAGGGAGGCTAAGTGCGTATGGGGGCGCCTAAAAGCAGTTTTCCAAGTCAGATCTGAATTGCGCCCAGATTCAGCACTTAGAATCAAAATGGTAAAATTGGGCCCAAAGAAACTGGTGTGTTAGCTCAGACATACAAATATTCAATACTAATGAATTATGCATGTAAAATCAACAGTGCAAAGTTAATAAATAGATTTCAAACTTATGAGTATTGGTAATATTGCTTTCCAAGTCATACATGGTTAGTAAGTTTGCAGATGACACCAAGATTGGTGGCATAGTGGACAGTGAAGAAGGTTATCTAGGATTGCAACAAGATCGTGATCAATTGAGCCAGTGAGCTGATGAATGACAGATGGAGTTCAATTTAGATAAAGTTTGGTCGATCGACCCAGGACAGGACTTACTCAGTTAATGGAGGATGTTGGGGAGGGCTATAGAACAAAGAGATCTAAGGGTACAAGCTCATACCTCCTTGAAAGTGGAGTCACAGGTGGACAGGGTGGTGAAGAAGGCATTCTGCATGCTTGGTTTCATTGGTCAGAACATTGGATACAGGAGTTGGGACATCTTGTTGAAGTTGTACAAGATATTGGTAAGGCCACATTTGGAAAACTATGTACAGTTCTGGTCACCCTATTATAGAAAGGATATTATTAGGCTAGAAAGAGCATAGAAAAGATCTACTAGGATGCTACCAGGACTTGATGGTTTGAGTAAGAAGGAGAGGCTGGATAGTGTGGGGCTTTTTTTCCTGGAGCGTAGGACACTTAGGGGTGATCTTATAGAGGTCTATAAAATAATGAGGGGCATAGAACAGCTATGGTAAGATGGGTAGAGAGGGATATGGGCCAAACGTGGGTAACTGGGGCTAGCTTGGTGGTTTAAAATAAAAGGGTGGCATGGACAAGTTGGGCCAAAGGGCCTGTTTCCATACTGGAAACCTCTATGATTCTATGCTGACACCTCATCAGGTTGATATTTTGAAGCAAGGAACACATGATAAATATTCTGAAAATCTTGTGAGGCGGGGTAGGGTGATTCTTTAACTGCAAAACTGTCCTGATTGATCAGATATTTGAAATGCTTCAAGGTACCATAGGTATGTTTAACATTTCTAATGGTAGCATTAACTTTATTGAACTAGTTCATATTCTGGTTAACACATAGATGCGATACACTGTGATTCCATAGGGTACCTTTTTACCCTCTTGTCCTGCTTTCATTTTTCATTCCCTTTCATGTAAGGATGCCACACACTTGTACCTTAGCTTTGAGACAGCATGACTTTACTCCCTCTGGTCCCATGCTGGTGCCTGTGTAGAAGGAAATTTTTACAAGTTAACAGACTTAGCAAGGAATCTTGCTGGACAGGAGAGCTTGTTAAGAAATCAGGTGTGGAATTAAGTTTATCCAATTCACAGTCTTCTTAATTTTCCAGTTCTTCATTTTAATGACTGAAAACTTGGCTAGAATTCAAAGTAAAATCTGTTGATGTATGCCCCAAATTCTCCTCTCAGCTGCACTGCCAGCTCATTAAATTTACCTCCCCATATCCACACTGAGATTTTAAAAATACACTTTCTGGTTACATACAGCATAGCTGTCGAGGTCCAAGAAATAACGTTGAGACAGATGATAACCCACAAGGCTCTTGGACAGTGAGCAGTTCTATAGAATGATGTTAGTCTATGGCATTTCAGCCATCACTGACATTGCCGCAAATTGCCTTACACTGTAAGTGTCTCCGGTCGCACTCTGGTATGGAAGGTTCTCATCATTATCTGTTCTTGCTCATCCTGCTCCCCTAGATGAAGAGATAGGAGGCACTCACTTCAATCCTATGATTGTGAGGTATCTGAAAGCACAATTTGGTTGACCTGGATGCAATTGCCTTTTGATTACTGGCAGAAGTAGGAGGAAAGCCTGCCTAATGCTCTAATATCCAATTCTTACTTGAAATGTTTATGGGGAATTAGCTTAAAACAGAGACCATGTGCCAGAGAACACTGCTGATTGAAAACCCTTAGAGCAATTTTAATGACAGGCATTCTTTAGGAATTGAACCAAGGAAGCACTTGCCATGTCCAGCAGCAATTTCTAAACTTATATTTCTCGACTCAATAGGAGATTTTCCACAATGCTTTAGTGCATATCTTGCTTTGACATACTTTATTTGCCTCCTAGGTGACAGGCCAGCAGTAAACTTTGAACGACAATTATTTGAAAATGCATTGGATATTTTGACATATCAGCTACGTCCAAGACCAAGGGTAACAGGTGTCATTTTGGAACAAGCGTATCTGAATCGAGTGGCAGAGGGAGTGAAACCATTGCATGTCCTGGCTACTTCATCTCCAGGCAAGTCAAGAATGTTTCTTCATTCTAAGTATTTAGTTTAGAAGTGACTGTGCTTTTGTATTTTCTCTAGATGGACTGTTCTTGTTTGTTTTCATGGTGAGGATGGCCATGTCCACCATCTGGGGTGTTTGGTGACTGCTAAGGCCAATTTGTGCCCTGATGATTTTGCTGAAAGTAGAACAGGATGCCACAGACTATTGAGTTTTGGATGAGTTGCTAGTTCAGGATTTCTTCTGCTTGTATTTTCCCTCAGCCTTTGATATGGGTATGTTTTCGAAGGAATCTGCGCCATGTGCAGCAATCCTGAGCGAGTTTCTCACTGGACTCAAACTCAATATCAAAGTTCTTAAGTGAAGCTGTCAGAACATCCTTGTTGTGCTTCCTTTGATTGCCATGTCAGTGCACCTCAGATATAAGCTCTCTGTAAACAAGTATCAGGCATTCTGGCTATATGACCTTCCTAATCATTTGTGACTGTCGCATTATGTTGTGATGTGTGGCATGCCAGCACAGGTGACCATCTCAGTGTTTAGTATTTTGTTTCTCATCTGATCCTCAGAAACTTCCTAAAGCACTTCAAGTGAAAGTAGTTGAGCTTCTTATCATAGTGATGGTATACAACCCATGCCTGGCATGTATAGAGCATCATGAGTTGAACTACTGCTCTGTAGACTTTCATTTTGAAAGTCCTCCTCATTCCCAGACTGATGTTCGAAGGCGACATTTGCTTTGACAACTCTTGCATGTTTTTTGTCATCAATATAAGCAGATTGAGAGAATGTGCTACTAAAATATGTTCTGCTCATGGACTGAAACCCCTTTGGGGCTTGCGATAGGGTTTCCCTGGAGCAGGCTAGTACATTATTTCAGTTTTCTTTGTGCTGTTCGTAAGGCCAAAATTGTCATATGCATTGGAGAACAAGCTCATGCCACATTGCATCCTTCTGAACCACTGAGTGCAACATCTTGACCGGCATCTGCTGCTAGAGAGAGTGCCGTTTCAGAAAAAGTTAAGGAACCACTGATTATGATGTTTGCAGTTAAACACCACACTTATTCACCTGACCCAAGACCTTTGATACGGTCAACCATAAAGGCCTTTGGAAAGTAATGGAGAAATTTGGCTGCCCTAAGGCATTCATCAGAATGGTTCGGCAGTTTCAAGACTTTTACCTGTCCTGGATGATGGTGAATGTTCTGACCCATTCCCAGTCATTAAATGAGTTAAACAGGGTGGTGTCCTAGTGCCAACCCTCTTCAGCATGTTTCCCTCTGCCATGTTTTCTGATACCTCCCATCATGCTGTTCCTGGCATCAGAATCAGATATTGCACGGGTGAGAAACTGGTCAATCTGAGACAACGCCAGCAAAAACCAACGTCTCCAAGGACATATTTTGTGATTTCATTTTTGCTGATGACTGTGCACTAGCTGCTGGTTCAGAGCTGGACGTGCAATGTAGATTTGTTCTCCAATGCACGTGAACCACTTCTGAAACACTTACCCAACATCTCAAGATGGGACAGTAATGCAGCATAAAAATACATTTTTAAAATCCATTCGTGGGACATGGATGTCGCTGGCTGGCCAGAATTTATTCCCCGTCCCTAGGCGCCTGAGGGCAGTTGAGAGTCAACCATATTGCTTTGATTCTAGGGAAGGATGGCAGATTTCCTTCCCCAAAGAACATTAGTGAACCAGATGGGTTTTTCCGACAATCGACAATGGTTTCATGGTCATCAACAGATTCTGAATTCCAGATTTTTAAAACATTGAATTCAAATTCCACCATCTGCTGTGATGGGATTTGAACTCAGGCCCCCAGTACATTAGCTGAGTTTCTGGATTAATAATCTAGCGATAATAGCACTAGGCCATCGCTTGCATATTGGGGTTTATAATTGCAGAAAATGTCATTAATAGTCATTCATTTTACCTTTCAATTTACCAAAGCAGACTTTTCCGATATAATATTTACTTCAGTGATTGTTTATTTAATTTTATTATCCAAAGGAGAGTATTATCATTGCAATGATGTGAAATATCATAGTACAAACTGTTTCTATCCTTACTTGATTTCAACATATATTGCTGGGAAGAATTGTTGGTTCGCAATTAGGAACGGGCCAAACTGTTGATTCTGCCCTCACACCAGCAATGTGTGCCAGCTGTGGTTTAGTTACATACTCACCTCTGAATCACAAGGTGCCTGGTTCAAGTCCCATACCAGGCCCTGAGCATAAAAATCAAGGCTGACATTGCTGTGCAGTAGTGAGGGAGCAATGCACTGTCAAAGGTGCTGTCTTTTGGATAAGATGTTATCTGAGATTGCATATGTCTGCTCAGGTGCATGTAAGAGATCCCTTGGGATTGTTTCAAAATAGTGCAAGGGAGCTATTTCCTGTGTCCTGATCAATATTTATCCCTCAATCAACAATACAAAAATATATCCTCTGGTTATTATTGCATTGCTGTTTCTGAAAGTTGGTTGACACATACATTCCAACAGTGACTACACTTCAAAAAGTACTCAACTGGCTGTAAAGCACTTTGAGATGTCAAGTAGTTGCGAAAAGCACTATGTAAATACAAGTCTTTCTTTTTCTTAAGGTTGATCAGGTTAATTGTATTTCCACTGCTGCAGCAGTTGAGAAAGCTTGCTTTCTTAGGCATGAAAAAAAACTCTAGAAAATGTCCCATTACAACTAAGATAAAGATCATTTAATTTGTAATGGTTAATATTCTTGCGAGAATGGGCATATTAGGTGCCTGCATTGCATTTCAGAATATCATTAAAATGTCATGAAAAGCATTTTTAGCTTCAGTTGAATAGTGCTCAGGATTATCTTCCTTCTGTCCCACTTAGTATCTTATGTATCACTTTAAGGTTGACACTCATTAGCTCCCTTTCCAAGGCTGTGTGTTCTTATCGTGCTCAACAGTGTTGCCTTTCTCTGCAAAGCTTAGGTGTTCCCATTGTGCCTCAGTATAGCAATACTGAACAGCGTGCTATTCATGATCAGAGCACTCTGTAACTCTAATATGAGGGCCTCTGATATAATTCTCATGATGGCAGTCCAAGCTATTTATTTTGTTGATTGCTGTTCCAAATAACGGTATATAGTCACTGAGCCTTTTGCTAGGAATCCTTTTCCAAGCTTTAACAAAGGGTCATCTGGTCTCGAAACTGCAGCTCTTTTCTCTCCTTACAGATGCTGCCAGACCTGCTGAGATTTTCCAGCATTTTCTCTTTTGGTTCCTTTTCCTTCTGTCCGCTAGCTGTCTCACTGTTCATGCACATCCCATTTTTCTGTTACATCTTGCATTTTTCTCTATTGTTTGGCATATTATATATTTTTCCCACTTGTAAATATTGCTCTTGCATGAAGTACATTATTTTCCATGATGTGAAAACATTTCTGCTAATGGAGTACCAGACTTCCAGAGATCAAATTTTGTATCAGCTATGAGCCGCTATGATCAAAATAACTTTATTTAGTGAACCATTCCTGATAATGAGGCAGTTTTGTTTTCACTTTTCTATTCTTGTTAGAAAGATAAATGGGAAATGAAACTTTACAGATGTTCAATATTGATAAGCTGCTGTGAGAATTGCTAATTGTTCATTGAAATATGTATAATTGTGTGAAAGAATAACATTTGCAGTGTATTAAAATCATATGACCACCCTGAAGCCAAAGCATATTTAATGGAACTGTCTGTTTTAAATGACACTGAGGACTGAATTTTACCAGCCCCTTGGTGACAGACTGGGAAACTGGCAAAATGACACAAGAAGGTGTTGGGTGGTATGACTGATATCTTCCCACTGCCATGCCATTTTGCCACTTGCAGAAAAAATAGCAGGTGAGCGGCCCATGCAGAACACAAATCGGGCATTTAAGTGGCTTGTAAGGACCATTTCCTGGCACCTCATCAGGCATTTTGCCCACATCAGGGGGCTTGCCACCATGTGGAAAGACCATCTAGTAAGACCTTGTGGTTCCATGGGTTGGGATGGGGCCCTCCTTTTTTGGCACTCCATGACCTAATTCTGCCTCGGCTGCCTATCTGGCCCCAGCACTCCCTGATCCATGTTACCTTCAAGGACACTGGCCATCAATGTGCCTTTAAGGTAGAGCTCCAGCAAGGGCCATCACTAGCAATAGTTGGAATGGTAGAGCCAGCAGCTCTTGTGGGTAGGCTGGCATCCATCATAGGGTTAGCAGCCCCCAGTGGTGGCCGGAAATATGTTTCCTTGGATCCCACTGCTGGCTGAAATAGACTCTCCTCCCATTTTTGGCTGTTGGCAGTGAGGGTTTAGCCTTGGTCATAAAATACAGCCCTGACAGTTGTGATTGATATCCTGCTGATGTTCCTAATATCTATCTAATTGCTTAATATTCTGCTTTTCTCATTTGTGCTTTGACAATTCAGACTTTTTTGAAAATTAACAGCCTTGTACTTTATAAGGATGGTAAGTGATATTAGCCTGTTATTCAGATTTAATGTGTAGATGATTTTGATTACCTGGCCTCCTCCTATACCATAACAATTCTGTCATTCTGTCATCTGTATCCTTATGATGTTACTCGTATATTAAGGGGTAGAAGTCCCATTTAGCAGAAATGATTCCACACGAATGGCAAGTGGAGTATTATGGCTTATTGAAGCATCCCAAGCCGAACTAATAACATGGATATTCCCAGTAGAGATGTTTGAAAGCATTAATACTCATAAGCCATGTAAAATGTGGCATTAGTATGCAGCCGATCATTTTTCTAAATATTTAGATGGAAGTTCTTCAAGGCTCGTTGTCATTTCTTAGATTTAATTCTCTTTGAAGTGATCAATTTCAGATGTTAGTGCTGAAGATGAAAAAGATTGGAGACATGATTTACAGATGAACTGGCACCAGAGACAAGTTGTCTATGTCCACCATTACGTCGTCAACTGTATCTGCAGGCTCTATCGCCCCCCCACCCATGACAAAAAAAAAATCTGGACATTTAGAAAATTGTTCTGGATTAGATTTTAGTCACATTTTTGAAAATATTTTGAATAAAAACTGATCGCAGTCTTAAAAATTCCCGGCGGTGTGGCTGGCTGGTCGGCAGTGACATATCCTCAGAGCTTAAACATGCTGCACATGGTAAGACTGCAATACAAAATTCTGCTTACAAATTCACAGGCAAAAATCTTATGGCCAGTCCAAGTTAAAGCCTTCAAGGCAAAATAAAATTGTGCAGGAAATAAAATATGCATGAGACAATTTAAACAAGTTATTGTGAAATTTTTAATTTTGCTTAAGTCTTTATTTTGGATGATAGAAAATTAACTTTCTGAGGGCAAAGAAAAATGGCAATAGATATCTTTCAGGAAATGTTTTGAATCATTTGTGTTCACATTGTCAGAATTAGTCACTGAGCTGTGCCACGTCTTCCAATGAACCTACAACAGCAGGGCAAGGATGGCACTGCCAGTGGCACTCAAGGTCATCATCATCTTCAATTTCTATGCCTCGGGATCTTTCCAAGCTGGAGCCAGTGACATCCTGTAATTTGACATGCAGCATTGCATCATGGACATAACACTGCTCCTGTATGCAAAGAGAGAGAACTTCATTCTCACCTCCCTGAGCAGAGAGAAACTGGAGGAGCTGGGAGTGGGCTGCCATGGTGCAGTGAGCTATTGACTGCATCCTGTAATTCACATTTCACATGGGATGATGTACAGAAACAGCAAAGGCTTCTATTTCCTAAACATACAACTGTTGTGTGACCATGCGCAAAAACTGAAATGGGAGAATCCGTTAAAGAAAGTTGTGCAATGTTGGTCTGAGGAATCGGATGATCTCCTATGGAACTGCTTAGTGTCAGTAAACTGGTCAGTATTTAAAAACCCTGCGACCTGCCTGAACGAGTATGCCACTACAGTAACTGACTTCATTAATAAGTGTGTAGAAGACTGTGTGCCAAAGAAGCAAATCTATGTGTTTCCCAAACGGAAACCGTGGATAAAAAGAGATATCCACTGCTTGCTGAAGTCCAGGCCTGAGGTATTCAAGTCAGGCGACCCTGACCTATACAAGAAAGTAAGAAGTTTAACAACACCAGGTTAAAGTCCAACAGGTTTATTTGGTGGCAAAAGCCACACAAGCTTTCAAAGCTTGAAAGCTTTCGAAGAGCTTCGAAAGCTTGTGTGGCTTTTGCTACCAAATAAACCTGTTGGACTTTAACCTGGTGTTGTTAAACTTCTTACTGTGTTTACCCCAGTCCAACGCCGGCATCTCCACATCATGACTATACAAGAAAGCCAGATATGATCTAAGGAGATCCTTCAAAGATACCAAAAGGGAGTACCCAATCAAGCTCGAATCCCAGGCTAGCCACACGGACTCCTGCCAAATATTGAAGATCTGCAAGACGTAACAGGCTCCAAAGTGAAAGCATGTAAAATCGCTGGCACCAATGCACCCCTCCCCAATGAGCTCAACGCATTCTATTCCTGTTTTGAGCCAAAGGTCAGTGAGAGCATGCCCTCCACCCTAGAAGCCTTGGATGAACCTGTATCCGAAGTCACCATTGCAGACATCAGATCAGTCTTTTCGAAAGTCAACCCACGGATGGGGTACCTGGATGAGCACTGAGATCCTGCGCGGATCAGCTGGCAGGGGTATTCACAGACATTTTCAACCTCTGTTTATACGAACCTGAGGCCCTTATCTGCTTCAAGAAGGCAACCATCATCCCGGTACCAAAGAAAAGCCAGGTAGCGTGCCTTAATGACTATTATCCAGTGGCTCTGACATCCTTCATTATGAAGTACTTTGAAAAGTTAGTCGTAGCATGAACCAGTTCCACCCTCCCAGATTGCCTGGATCCACTACAGTTTGCCTACCGTTACAACAGGTCCACAGCAGACGCCATCCCCCTGGCCCTGCACTCAACCCTGGAACACCTAGATAACAAAGACACCTATGTCAGACTCCTATTTACAACTCAGCCTTCAACACCATTATTCTGACAAAAATATCTCCAAACTCCTTGACCTGGGGCTCAGTTCCTCCCTCTGTGACTGGATCCTTGATTTACTAACCCACAGACTGCAATCAGTAAGGATAGGCAACAACATCTCCTCCACGATAATCCTCAACACTGGTGCCCCATAGGGCTGTGTCGTCAGCCCCCTACTATACTCCTTATATACCTTCGACTGTGTGGCCAAATTCCCCTCCAACTTCATTATCAAGTTTGCTGATGACACCACTGTACAGGGTCGGATCTCAAATAACGACAAGACAGAGTACAGGAATGAGATAGAGAATCTGATGAACTGATGTGCTCTCAATGTCAACAAAACAAAGGAGATAGTTATCGACTTCAGGAAGCGTAGTAGAGGACATGCCCCTGTCTATAACAATGGGAACAAAGTAGAAATGGTTGAGAGCTTCATGTTTTTAGGTGTCCAGATCACCAACAACCTGTCCTGGTCCCTCCATGCCGACACTATAGTTAAGAAAGCCCACTAACGCCTCTACTTTCTCAGGAGACGAAGGAAATTTGGCATGTCCGCTATGACTCTCACCAACTTTTACAGATGCACTATAGAAAGCATTCTTTCTGATTGTATCACAGCTTGATATGGCTCCTGTTCTGTGCAAGACTGCAATAAACTACAAATGGTCGTGAACAAAGCCCGGTCCATCATTCTAATCAGCCTCCCATCCATTAACATTGTCTACACTTCCCATTGCCTCGGAAGAGCAGCCAGCATAATCAAGGACCCCACACACCCCGGGCATACTCTCTTCCACCTTCTTCCATCGGGAAAATGATACAAAAGTCTGAGGACATGTACCAACTGACTCAAAAACAGCTCCTTCCCTGTTGCCATCAGACTTTTGAATGGACCTACCTTGCATTAAGTTGATCTTTCTCTACACCATAGCTATAACTGTAACGCTACATTCTGCAATCTTTCCTTTCCTTCTCTATCTACAGCATGCTTTGTCTGTGTAGTGCACAAGAAACAATATTTTTCACTGTATACTAATACATCTGATAATAATAAATCAAATGAAATATCACGTGGCTTCAGGGATTTGCATTCATTAAATAAATAAAGTACTGTTGCCTCCAGTTATGCACCAACTTGTCCAGAAGAAGGAAGTGTGGCTGGGAGTGTGGTACAATGTGCCTGGGTGATACACCTGTCATTGTTGAATAGATGATAAAGTGTACAAGTTGTGAGATGGGGACGTAAGGCTTGCAGCATTGCTAAGTGTGTGAGGTGAGGTAAAGCAATGAATGTGAGATATGAGCCATAATGCTTAGAGATTGTGGGTACGTGAATGATCGTTGGGGATAGGGGGTCGATGAATTGAGCATGGTGTGAGTCTAGTGATTGAGGTCTGGGGAAAAGACATTTAAGCATGAATTCACTGACAATGTTCACTTGTCATTAAACTATTGCAGCACCACTTCCAGGTCTCAGGGCTACACTGCTGGCATTGGCCACAACAGCTATCTGCTCCCATTAGAGATTGTGTTGGGCTTTCCTGGCCTCTCCTTCTCTCCAGTTCCTGCACTGTGGTTTCCAGTCCTGTGTCTGAAAATACTGGAACATGTTCTCTTCCCTGTTTGAACGTTAGTCAATGTTCTTCCTGGATAGAATGTCTGCCCCAGCCACCTCCTGCAACTACTGGAGCCAGAATGCACCACCCCATTAGCTTGCTAGATTTAAGTGATGCCAGTGTTGCATGAATTTGGATTCCCTGCTGAAGCAACCATTCAACAACATGTGTAAACACTGGGCTATATACAGCTATCATGTTAAATCACCAGACTGCACAAAGTTTGCATGCTGCCTTCACTAGTAGAAATGGATACAGGTTAATCACACATTGCAGTCTCCCCATCTATTTTCAAGGGCGATCAAATTTTGCTCCTCTCCTGTCTTGCTTGGCTTGTGGGACCGCAATAACCTAATCTAAAACTATTTTAGGCTGTATTGCACAGAATAAATTTTTATAATAGAATCACTCGTCCTCATTTGTATATTGTTAAGCTATTTCTTTTCTTTTTGCACAGTGTTTTGGGTCTTCTGTTGGATTACTCCGAACTCTAGTTTCTAGCTTCCTCCTTTACTAAAGCCCACTATTCTAATGGTCCCATGCTGTCCTCTACCTATGTAAAATTGTTAATCAATTATATTAGGCACCATCTACAGCACTGTACCATCATAATTGGGACTCGTGCATAATATTCACACACTCCAGTTATGTAGAAGAGAGGAAAGAGGAAGCCAGAGGACAGGGAGTAGTAACCACACAATTATAACCTGTGACCCAGGGAGTAGTAACCACACAACTATAACCTGTGACTTATGTACAGTAAGACTATAAAGCGAGAGTAGAAAAGGAGGAGTGGAGTGGAGAAGATGGATGACAGCAGGGAAAATAGAGGAAGAAAGGAAGAGAAAATGAGGAAATAGATGATAGAAGAGGGTGATCGGAGATAAGTTAAAAGGGAAGAGAGAAGGTTGAGGAAACGGCAAAAGGGTTGTAGGAAAGTTTAAAGTTTATTTATTAGTGTCACAAGTAGATTTGCATTAACACTGCAATGAAGTTACTGTGAAAATCCTCTGGTCGCCACACTCCAACACCTGTTTAAGTACATTGAGGGGGAATTTAGCATGGCCAATGCACCTAACCAGCACGTCTTTTGGACTGTGGGAGGAAACCCACGCAGACACGTGGAGAACATGCAAACTCCGCACAGACAGTGACCCAAGCCGGGAATCAAACCCAGGTCCCTGGCACGGTGAGGCAGCAGTGCTAACCATTGTGCCACTGTGCCGCCCCCGAGAGGAAGGAGAGAGGAGAGCAAACAGAAACAAAGGGGACAGAGGAAGGAAGGAGCAAGCGGATGAGTCGGAAAGGACGGAGTTGGAGTACAAGGGGAAGGTGATAGACAGAAAGGGTGCAGACTTAGCAAGGGGAGAAGGGTACAGGGACGAGGAATTAAAGTTTAAAAATGATAAAAGAACTATATAATTCAGAGACAGGTAGCAATTCTGAGCTGGATGAATGACCCTGAGAAAGGCCCCCATGGAGGCACAGTAGGATGACCAAGTAACTGAAAACTTAAAATGATCACATAAAAAGCAAACATGCACTTCAGAGAGCTGAAAGATTACAATTAAATTCATAACAAACTAGATCAGTGGTTACAAAATGGTAGGAGATCAAAGATGAGGCTGAATATGAATAAGTTTGAAAGAATAAAACTTTCATAATGAATCTTGCCAAGGCAAGGTAGCACAAAAGTTGTAAATGTATTTATGCAACCATGTTCCCAATAAGCAACTGCATTATAGAAAAAGGTCCAAAAACAAGACAGTTAAAAATCAATGATGACTGAATAATTGTATTTTTAAAACAAAATACTATTGCACAAATCTAATAAGAATGGGAATAAAACTGCCAAACAATCACATTAAAAAAATAGAGAGCTAAAACTTAGATACAAGTTTATTTAAAGTTTACTTACTAGTCACAAGTAGGCTTATATTCAAACTGCAATGAAGTTACTGTGAAAATCCACTTGAGGATCCCCTTGGAAAATACATTGGGTGTATTTAAGATGCTGAATAGTCTTGACAAGGTGGACATGGAAAGGATGTTTCCTCTTGGGGGTGAGTCCAGAATGAGGAAACATTGTCTTAAAATGTGGGGTTGCCCTTTTAGGACAGGATTGAGGAGACATTTTTTTACTCTGAGGGTTGTGCGACTTTGGAACTCTCTGCCTCAGAAGGCAGTAGAAGCATGGTTATTGAATATTCTTAAGGTTGAGGTAGACAGATTCTTGATGGGCAAGGGAATTGAAGGTTGTCTGGATCTATCCTGTCAAGCTCGCTCAGAATCATAAATATTTCAATAAAAATCACCTCTCTTTCTTCTAAACTCCGACAGAATAGGTGCAACCTGCTCAGCCTTTCCTTATAAGACAATCCTTTCATCCTAGGGATCAGCCAAGTGACCCTTTTGTAAACTGCCTTCAATGCAAACGTATTTCTCGTTCAGTAAGGAGATATTAACTATACGCAATACTCCTGGTGTGGTCTCACCAATGCCCTGTACCTTGTAGCAAGATGTCTTTACTTTCACACTCCATCTTGCTTGCAATAAAGGTCAACATTCCATTTATCTTCCTAATTACTTGCTTTACCTGCATTCTAACTTTCTGTGATTCACATACTAGGATCTCATTTTTGATTAACAAAGCGATCCCACCTCTCTTTCCTTTTCTGCTATCCTTACATGATATCAAACATCCTGGAATATTCAGGTGCCAGTCATGCCACGTTGCAATGATATATCTGTAATAGCTACCATATCATTTTTTTCCATTTGTGCTATTAATTCATCCATCTTGTTATGAATGCTCCATATCTTCAATTCTGCCTTTTTGCCATCTTTCCCTACTCTGACCTTATTTGCTGCTGCTGTTATGTGTGTATGCTCTTTCCCTTCATGTCACACTTTGGTTATTCTCATCCACATTGCTATCCAGCACTATTGCCTTGTCATTTCTCTTAACATGTACCCTTTCCCCCACTGTTTGGATTAAAGCCCTCTCTTTCATGTTATTATAATAATATAATCTCGAATTGCTATTTCCTCGGGTGGATGGAGCTATTACAAGGGGGCATAACTATAGGGTTCGTGGTGGGAGATACAGGAAGGATATCAGAGGTAGGTTCTTTACTCAGAGAGTGGTTGGGGTGTGGAATGGACTGCCTGCAGTGATAGTGGAGTCAGACACTTTAGGAACATTTAAGCGGTTATTGGATAGGCACATGGAGCACACCAGGATGATAGGGAGTGGGATAGCTTGATCTTGGTTTCAGATAAAGCTCGGCACAACATCGTGGGCCGAAGGGCCTGTTCTGTGCTGTACTGTTCTATGTTCTATGTTCTATAAGGGATTGGGTAACAAATGAAGCCACAGCGTGTTTAAAATCAACAACTTTATTAGAGAGAACAATTATACATGGCATCAGAGCTGTGTGTATGCTCTGCTCAAAGCAAAATTGAAACTAAGATTAGACCTTACACGTCTCGGACCGTGTTTTCAGGATCCTTAAGGGGAAGGGGGAACAGTCACAAGTCGTGGTACACATTGGTACCAACGACATAGGTAAGAGAAGGGACGGGGATTTAAAACAGGAATTTAGGGAACTAGGATGGAAGCTGAGAGCCAGGACAAACCATGTTGTCATCTCTGGTTTGTTGCCGGTGCCACGTGCTAGCGAGTTGAGGAACAGGGAGAGAGTGCAGATAAACACGTGGCTGCAGGGATGGTGTAGGAAGGAGGATTTCAGTTACATGGATAATTGGAGCACATTCTGGGGAAGGTGGGGCCTGTACAAACAGGACGGGTTGCACCTGAACCAGAGGGGCACCAATATCCTGGAAGGGAAATTTGCTACAGCTCTTCGGGGGGGTTTAAACTAATTTGTCAGGGGGATGGGTAAAGGAGCTGTAGTCCAGAAGCCAGTGTTGAGTGTAGTGAGGTACTGAGGAGGGTATCAAAGTCGCAGGAGTGTACCGGCAGACAGGAAGGTGGGTTGAAGTGTGTCTACTTCAATGCAAGGAGCATCCGGAATAAGGTAGGTGAACTTGGAGCGTGGATTGGTACTTGGGATGTTGTGGCCATTATGGAGACATGGTTAGAACAGGGACAGGAATCGGTGTTGGAAGTCCCGGGGTATAGATGTTTCAGTAGGAGTAGGGAGGGTGGTAAAAGAGGTGGAGGAGTAGCATTGTTAATCAAGAATAGTTTAACGGCTGCAGAAAGGCAGTTCGAGGGGGATCTGCCTACTCAGGTAATATGGGCTGAAGTTAGAAA
This sequence comes from Mustelus asterias, assembly GCF_964213995.1. Taxonomy (NCBI): domain Eukaryota; kingdom Metazoa; phylum Chordata; class Chondrichthyes; order Carcharhiniformes; family Triakidae; genus Mustelus; species Mustelus asterias. Next base: position 63,297,061 of record NC_135807.1, on the reverse strand, counting down.
TAGGAAAGGAGCGGTCATATTGTTGGGAGTTTTCTATAGGCCCCCAAATAGTAATGGAGATGTGGAGGAAGAAATTGCAAAGCAGATTATGGATAGGTGTGGAGGTCACAGGATAGTTGTCACAGGTGATTTTAACTTTCTAAATATTGATTGGAATCTTTATAGGTCGAATAGTTCGGATGGGGCAGTTTTTGTACAGTGTGTGCAGGAGGGTTTCCTGACACAATATGTGGATAGGCCGACAAGAGGTGGGACCACATTGGATTTGGTACTGGGTAATGAACCGGGCCAAGTGTTAGATTTGTTTATGGGAGAGCACTTTGGAGATAGTGACCACAATTCGGTATCTTTCATTATTGCAATGGAGAGGGATAGGACCAAACACCAGGGCAAGGTTTATAATTGGGGGAGGGGTAATTATGATGCGATTAGGCAAGAATTAGGGAGCATAAGATGGGAACAGAAACTGTCAGGCAAAGGCACAAATGAAAAGTGGAGCTTGTTCAAGGAACAAATACTGCATGTCCTTGATAGGTATGTCCCTGTCAGGCAGGGAGGAAATGGTCGAGTGAGGGAACCATGGTTCACAAAAGAGGTTGAATGTCTTGTCAAGAGGAAAAAGGAAGCTTATGTAAGGATGAGGAAACAAGGTTCAGTTGGGTCACTTGAGGGTTACAAGTAGCAAGGAATGAACTAAAAAAAGGGCTTAGGAGAGCTATGAGAAGTCCTTGGTGGGTCGGATCAAGGAAAACCCCAAGGCTTTTTACTCTTATGTGAGAAATAAAAGAATGACCAGGGTGAGGTTAGGGCCGGTCAAGGACAGTAGTGGGAACTTGTGCATGGATTCAGAAGAGATAGGAGAGGTGATGAATGAATACTTTTCTTCAGTGCTCACCAGGGAGAGGGGCCATGTTTATGAGGATGAGAGTGTGATACAGGCTGATATGCTGGAGGAGGTAGATGTTCTGAGGGAAGATGTATTAGCACTTTTGAAAAACCTGAGGGTCGATAAGTCCCCTGGGCCAGATGGGATATATCCTAGGATTCTTTGGGAGGCAAGGCATGAGATTGCAGAGCCTTTGGCTTTGATCTTTGGGTCCTCACTGTCCACGGGGATAGTGCCAGAGGACTGGAGAGTGGTGAATGTTGTTCCTCTGTTCAAGAAAGGAAATAGGAATGACCCTGGTAATTATAGGGCGGTTAGTCTTTCTTCGGTGGTCGGTAAGTTAATGGAAAAGGTCCTGAGGGATAGGATTTATGACCATTTAGAAAGATGCAGCTTAATCCGGGATAGTCAACATGGATTAGTGAAGTCTTGCCTCACAAATTTGATTGAATTCTTTAAGGAGGTAACTAAGTGTGTAGATGAAGGTAGAGCAGTTGATGTCGTATACATGGATTTTAGTAAGGCATTTGATAAGGTCCCCCATGGTCGGCTCATGAAGAAAGTAAGGAGGTGTGGGATGGAGGGAAATTTGGCCGATTGGATAAGTAATTGGCTATCTCATAGAAAGAAGTTTAACAACACCAGGTTAAAGTCCAACAGGTTTATTTGGTAGCAAAAGCCACACAAGCTTTCGGAGCTCTAAGCCCCTTCTTCAGGTGAGTGGGAATTCTGTTCACAAACAGAGCTTATAAAGACACAGACTCAATTTACATGAATAATGATTGGAATGCGAATACTTACAACTAATCAAGTCTTTAAGAAACAAAACAATGTGAGTGGAGAGAGCATCAAGACAGGCTAAAAAGATGTGTATTGTCTCCAGACAAGACAGCCAGTGAAACTCTGCAGGTCCACGCAACTGTGGGAGTTACAAATAGTGTGACATGAACCCAATATCCCGGTTGAGGCCGTCCTCGTATGTGCGGAACTTGGCTATCAGTTTCTGCTCAGCGACTCTGCGCTGTCGTGTGTCGCGAAGGCCGCCTTGGAGAACGCTTACCCGAATATCAGAGGCCGAATGCCCGTGACCGCTGAAGTGCTCCCCAACAAGAAGAGAACAGTCTTAGGAGAGTCTCCAAGGCGGCCTTCGCGACACACGACAGCGCAGAGTCGCTGAGCAGAAACTGATAGCCAAGTTCCGCACACACGAGGACGGCCTCAACCGGGATATTGGGTTCATGTCACACTATTTGTAACTCCCACAGTTGCGTGGACCTGCAGAGTTTCACTGGCTGTCTTGTCTGGAGACAATACACATCTTTTTAGCCTGTCTTGATGCTCTCTCCACTCACATTGTTTTGTTTCTTAAAGACTTGATTAGTTGTAAGTATTCGCATTCCAACCATTATTCATGTAAATTGAGTCTGTGTCTTTATAAGCTCTGTTTGTGAACAGAATTCCCACTCACCTGAAGAAGGGGCTTAGAGCTCCGAAAGCTTGTGTGGCTTTTGCTACCAAATAAACCTGTTGGACTTTAACCTGGTGTTGTTAAACTTCTTACTGTGTTTACCCCAGTCCAACGCTGGCATCTCCACATCATATCTCATAGAAGACAGAGGGTGGTGGTGGATGGAAAATTTTCAGACTGGAGACCAGTTACCAGTGGTGTACCACACGGATCAGTGCTGGATCCTCTGCTATTTGTGATTTTTATCAATGACTTGGAGGAGGGGGCTGAAGGGTGGATCAGTAAATTTGCTGATGACACCAAGATTGGTGGAGTCGTGGATGAGGTGGAGGGCTGTTGTAGATTGCAAAGAGACATTGATAGGATGTAGAGCTGGGCCGAAAAATGGCAGATGGAGTTTAACCCTGATAAGTGCGAGGTGATTCATTTTGGTAGGACAAATTTGAATGTGGATTACAGGGTCAACGGCAGGGTTCTGAGGAATGTGGAGGAACAGAGAGATCTTGGGGTTCATATCCACAGATCTCTGAAGGTTGCCACTCAAGTGGATAGAGCCGTGAAGAAGGCCTATAGTGTGTTAGTATTTATTAACAGGGGGTTTGAGTTTAAGAGCCGTAGGGTTATGCTGCAACTGTACAGGACTTTGGTGAGACCACATTTGGAATATTGTGTGCAGTTCTGGTCACCTCTCTACAAGAAGGATGTGGAAGCATTGGAGAGAGTGCAAAGGAGATTTACCAGGATGCTGCCTGGTTTGGAGGGTAGGTCTTATGAGGAAAGGTTGAGGGAGCTAGGGCTTTTCTCTTTAGAGTGGAGGAGGATGAGAGGCAACTTAATAGAGGTTTATAAGATGATGAGGGGAATAGATAGAGTGGACGTGCAGAGACTATTTCCTCGGGTGGATGTAGCTGTTACCAGGGGGCATAACTATAAGGTTCTTGGAGGGAGATATAGGAGGGATGTCCGAGGTAAGTTCTTTACTCAGAGAGTGGTTGGGGTGTGGAATGGACTGCCTGCTGTGATAGTGAAATCGGACACTTTAGGAACTTTCAAGCGGTTATTGGATAGGCACATGGAGCACACCAGAATGATAGGGAGTGGGATAGCTTGACCTTGGTTTCAGACAAAGCTCGGCACAACATCGAGGGCCGAAGGGCCTGTACTGTGCTGTACTGTTCTATGTTCTATGTTTTAGATCACATGAAACATTTCTCTTCTCGTAATGTTATGCTGAATCCCTTAAAGGTATGTTGCATCCCCTTTTCTTTTTAAAGGTACTTTACCATTCCCAAAGACATATAACTATTTATAATACATGTTCATGTTTAGTCACCATAATATAAGTGCATTGAACTGATGAATCTATGAGTTTCTAAACATCTTGCCCTAGATGCAGTAGGACTGCATGGTGGTTGAGGAGCTGGAGTGGATCAGATTTGTTCTTGGTTGTGCTTTACCATTGTGTCTTTGTGTGTAATGACTTTATAGGAGCTTGGTTCGGCTGCTTGCCATGTACCTTCTGTGGAATCCTGGATGTGAACTTGTTGCCCTAAATGTAAATTTAGGAATTCTGTACCTTTATTTTCATTGTGTACAATGGTCATCTTCTCTTCAGTTTTAAAAGTTGCTCTCTAGATTCTGAGTGAGTGGAATGAGTAGGTATAGGTAAATTGGTACACACTGGTCTGCCAAAATGAGTTCTGATGGTGATGGAATAGTTGCTCTTAAAAGTGTCGCTCTCAGATTAACATTGCAACGTGTAGATCTTGCCTGGTCAGTCTACATTTGAGAATTAGGGATTTCACCATGGAACTCATTTGTTCAGATAGGCCGTTAGATCTAGGGTAATGAAGATAAGAAGTAGTGTGATTGATGTTCCATTTTTAACACATATCCAGAGATGGCTTACCAATAAATTGTGGAACGTTATCTGTAATGAGATCTCTGGTCAAACCAAATAAACTGAAAGTAGCACTTTTGAGTGTGCACATATGTTGTGCTTGATGTATTGTGCAGTTGTTGAATAGTCGAATAATGGGGTACTTTGTAATGTAGTTGATGATGACAATGAAGCCAGTGCCAAGGGAATAACAGAGGCCAGATGCGATTTTTGACCAAGGATGTGTAGGAACTTCATGTGGGATCAACGTATATTTGTGGTAACTTGGCATATGCTCTCAATATGCTTCTCAATTCTTGACAATGGGGGGAATCTTAACAAAAATGGCAGAGTGTTGGTTCTGGCGAGAAAAATGGTGTGTTTCTCCCCAGACAAATAGGCCAGTTTTCTCTCCAGATCTTATCACACTCTGACACAAAAGAACAGCTGGATGTGTTTCACGTCATCATTTAGATGGATGGGGCCTCAACACGCCAGCAAAGCCAGCTGCACTGAGATCGGGGCACCCTCTAAACAAACAAAAAGACTCCCCCTCCCCCTGCCCCCCCGCCACTGTGTTTGGAGCTGACATTTACTCCCCATTCCACGCCTCCTCACCCCCAATCAGAGCTGGCATTTACCCCCCAAACCCACCCTCACCCCCTGTGATTGAAGCCAGCATTTCTCCTTGCCTCCACCATTTCCCCCTTCAACAGTCAGTATCAACACTCACCACCCCTGTTCTCCCCCACCCACACAGCCATGTCTGGCAGTCCCCAGCCACTCCCCCTCAAACACAGCCATCGCTGACATCCTCATCTGACATACCCACACACCCACCACCACATATAAATGAATCCCCTCCCCCAAGTGGCTCCCAATAGGGTCCGCCCTGCCATTGCCCCCTGACACAGGTTGGCACTGCCAGACTGATGCTGTACCTCTCCCCCAGGGGCTAATCTAATCTTTACGCCCCCGGAGGATCCCCATGACAGGTTCATGACTGGGTGAACCTGCTGTAAACCTTGCTGATGTGACATCACGTCAACACGGTTTGATAATATGACAGGGACTCAATGTGTGGCAGGAGGTCTTTAATTATATGGAAACATTTAAATGGATGTAAATCAGGTTCATGTCCATTGTGAATATCAGGATGAAAAGATTCAGGAATGATGACCTCCCCGCCTTTAAATAGGGAGATGTCCAGCTTGCCCTAATAAGGCCACAATGGTTTCACGTGTTATTGGACATACTGAATTGAATCAGGCAACCCTTTGATGATAGTTTACCACAGTTTCCACAATGTAGAATCTTTCACTGTTTTTTCTTGTCGCTGCTGGCATTTGTATTGCGCAGAAGATACCAGATTGATTTGGTGAACATCTTCCAAGTTCAATGTTAATGAAGTCAATTTGTAGATTTAAGGATATATCTTCTATTTTTCTGGATTAGGCAATCTACTCAGTGTATCTGATGTGCTCAAAATGTTACTCACCTTGCATTTAATCTCATAATTGATGCGCGATTAATTCACTCGGGAGGCTGGATTGTACCTGGGAAATAAAGGCTTTTATTAGCAATAAGAATGGAGCATACTGCTTAACAATACAATCCCAGACTAAAGGGTCACTAGGAAGTGCAGTGACCTTTATACTCCTCTAGGAAGGCGGAGCCAACCGGAGTGTACCACAGAACAATACCAACAGGTGGAACACCCCAACCCTAACCCCAACAGTAACAAGAGTAACATATGTACAAGTACCCATAGTGATAACCATCTATGGTTCAGTACCCATAGTGGTAACCATCTATGGTTCACCACAATAATCATGTACAATATAAAGGGAAAGACTCTTAGTACTGTAGAGGATCAGAAGGACCTTGAGGTCGGGGTCCATAGGACTCTGAAATCGGCCCCGCAGGTGGGGGAGGTGGTTAAGAAGGCATATGGTGTGCTGGCCTTTATCAATCGAGGGATTGAGTTTAGGAGTCCGGGGATAATGATGCAGCTATATAAGACCCTCGTCAGACCCCACTTAGAGTACTGTGCTCAGTTCTGGTCGCTTCACTATAGGAAGGATGTGGAAAAGATTGAAAGGGTGCAGAGGAGATTTACAAGGATGTTGCCTGGATTGAGTGGCATGCCTTATGAGGATAGGCTGAGGGAGCTCGGTCTTTTCTCCTTGGAGAGATGAAGGATGAGAGGAGACCTAATAGAGGTGTATAAGATGTTGAGAGGCATAGATCGGGTGGACTCTCAGAGGCTTTTTCCCAGGGTGGAAATGTCTGCTATAAGAGGACACAGGTTTAGGGTGCTGGGGGGTAGGTACAGGGGAGATGTTAGGGGTAAGTTTTTCACACAGAGGGTGGTGGGCAAGTGGAATCGGCTGCCATCAGTGGAGGTGGAGGCAAACTCGATAGGGTCTTTTAAGAGACTCCTGGATGAGTACATAGAGCGTAATAGGATGGAGGGTTATAGGTAGGTCTAGAAGGTAGGGATGTGTTCGGCACAACTTGTGGGCCGAAGGGCCTGTTTGTGCTGTAGTTTTTCTATGTTCTATGTTCTATAACCTTGTGCTTTTATCAAAAGATGTAATGCTGTGGTCAATTGACTTTCACTAAATCATCTCCAGTGGCCTGTGGTCAGTCTCTACCACAAAGCATTTGCCAAAGAGATAAGTATGAAAGTACATGATTCTGAATGCTAAAGCTAATGTTTTCTGTTTGATGTTGGAGTATGTGGATTGTGTTATGGATAGACTGTGAAGCAAATGCCTTTTTGCCTTTTTTGTAATATGTATGCTCCCAGATCTACCAATCTGTCTCCAGAGTAGTTGTCTTCCCAGCATCATAAAATTGCAATGTTGATGTTTCTGGTAGTGACTGTTTCAATACTTCAAAGAGGTATTAATGGTCCTTGCGCCACAGGAAAGGCACATCTTTTCTCAATAATCTCTTTAGCGATGAAGATTTTTGAGCAAAATTCGAAATATATGGAGACAGGAGATTAAAGAGACCTATCCCTTATCTTGGTGTGTCAGCAATTAATATTTAATATTAAATTAACATTAAATTTTAATATTCTCTATTTAACTTGGATCGAGATATATGCCTGCACTGGAATAAACAGAACACAAGACATTGATCTATTGCATGTTGATGTCGTGTTTCAGTCTGTTGATCACCAATCCTACACTAACTGCTGCTTACATCAATAAGTGCATGTATTTTAGAATCTGCAAAGACAGTCTGTTGGCACTTGACCCATGCCAATCTTGGCCAAAAACAAATAGTACCAAATTTCTTAGGACAAATAACTTGAATCCTGGCAAATATTTCACAATGTGATGGCATTTATGTTTTCCATAGGATTAACAGTATGAAATGTGTTCACCATTTTTCATTTCATCGTGCACATCATTGTCATTTTCTGGTTTGTCAAGCATCTTCTGGCTATGTTTCTGATGGGATACCGATGGTCATTCTTATTGCTTGGACTGTGGGAGGAAACCGGAGCACCCGGAGGAAACCCACGCAGACACGAGGAGAATGTGCAAACTCCACACAGACAGTGGCCCAAGCCGGGAATCGAACCCAGGTCCCTGGAGCTGTGAAGCAGCAGTGCTACCCACTGTGCTACTGTCTGTTTAGATCAGTGCAAGGCTCTTTGTAACTGCATCAGCCTTTGTTCTAGTGCATGGCTGATGCCTATGGCCCTTTTTGCCACATGTCTTGCAGAATTGATGAAAAACTGGGCATTTCCTTGTTGCATGCAGAAAGCCACATGTCTTAGAAACCCTACAGCACAGAAAGAGGCCATTCGGCCCATCGAGTCTGCACCGACCACAATCCCACCCAGGCCCTACCCCTATATCTCCACACATTTTACCCACTAGTCCCTCTAACCTATGCATCTCAGGACACTAAGGGCAATTTTAGCATGGCCAATCAACCTAACCCGCACATCTTTGGACTGTGGGAGGAAACCGGAGCACCCGGAGGAAACCCATGCAGACACGAGGAGAATGTGCAAACTCCACACAGACAGTGGCCCAAGCCGGGAATCGAACCCAGGTCCCTGGAGCTGTGAAGCAGCAGTGCTAACCACTGTGCTACTGTGCCGCCCCATGTCTTGCTAGCTTTGGGTAGGTGTGTCAACAATTGGGGTGGTACCTCAGACTTGAAAGCATCATCATACCATGAGGATCATTTTGTATTAAATCTGTCCTTGAGTAGCCCTTCAACGCTATACATTTTGGGCCTGTCTAACTGATCTTTCTTGTTATCCATTGGCTGTGGTCGAAAAGATATGGAACTTCAGTCAATGAATATGGAAGTTACCTGATTCTTAACCACTCTTCAATGTAGACTATATCCTTTGAGGATCCTTTGGGGATCCTTTAGCAATTCATTTGATAATCCTGATGTGTTCAGCCTGTGTAGACCTTCATTCCCAATTGCTGGGAAATTTTTAATAGCTTGCTGGTTTGGTTCAGACACATCTGAATCAAAAAAGCATAATTCTGCGTGCTGTTTAAACATTTTGAATTCAGATAGTAGGTCAGCTACATCCTAAATCAAACTGGACAATTTAATGGACATTCTGAAAATATCCCTTTGACCTTCCTTCTCCTATGGAACCTGGGATGAGTATTGCTGAGCTGCTTTCAGGCTCTTGACTAACAAAGATATATTGAAAACAACTTAAGGGTTAAGCAGAATTGTTTCAATATTTTTCACAATGAATGAGAGGCTGGCACTACTGCCTCACAGAGCCAGGGATCCAGGTTCAATTCCGGTCTTGGGTGACAGTCTGTGCGGAGTTCTCCCTGTGTCTGTGTGGGTTTCCTCCAGGTGCTCCAGTTTTCTCCCACAGTCCAAAGATGTACACGGTAGGTTGATTGGTCATGATAAATTGCCCCTTAGTGTCAATGGTATTAGCAGGGTAAATATATGGGGTTATTGGGATGGGGCCTAGGTCGGATTGCTATTGGTGCAGGCTCGAAGGGCCAAATGGCCTCCTTCCGCACAGTAGGGATTCTATGATTTTATGAATTAAGAGTACTAAGAACTGAAAGTTGTATGCATGTCATAGAATCATAGAATCTTACAGTGCAGAAGGAGGCCATTCAGCCCATCAAGTGTGCACCGACCACAATCCCACCCAGGCCCTATACCCATAACCCCCATGCATTTACCAAAGCTAGTCCCCCTGACACTAAGGGACAATTTAGCCTGGCCAGTCTACCTAACCCGCACATCTTTGGACTGCGGGAGGTAACCGGAGCACCCGGAGGAAACCCAAGCAGACACAGGGAGAATGTGCAAACTCCACACAGACAGTGACCCAAACTGGGAACAGAACCTGGGTCCCTGGTGCTGTGAGACAGCAGTGCTAACCACTGTGCCACTATCAAAAGGCAATAATAAAAATGAGAATTTGAAGGGAATTGAAGATATTAAAAAGGTGGATTGAAAACATTAGCACAAAAGGATACAAATAAATGGAATATTCAAAAGGTGTGTTTTTCAAGAAATTCGGTGAATGCATTAGATACGAGAAGCAAGTAACAATGCAGTAAATGATCCTTAGCTAGCCATCAGATATAAATACAAATTCTAATCTTTGTCAGTTTGCTCTAGGAGATCATATCATTTGCGATGTTATGTAAAACAGTTGTTATGAAGAAAATCAAGGATTTAAGGGACAGGAATTGAACTGTGTCCCATGTGAGATATTTGTCCTCGTGCCCGGTCATTAATCATGCACAATCCAATCAATAGCAGGACAATTTTGCTAGCTTGTATCCATCATAAAAGGCTAATGAAATGTTAGCCTTTTATATCTGGAGGGATAGAATATAAAGGGGAAAAATGTTTTATACAGCTTTAAAAAGGCCCTGGGTGGACAACCGTGGAAAACCGTGAATGATGTGGGCACCCAAACCTTGAAAGGATATATTGACCTTGGAAGGAGTGTGCAGTGCTGATTCACCAGAAAATCATCAAGGCTCCAAGTGTTAGATTATATAACTAGGTTTATATCTCTGGAATATCAAAGATTAGGGGGTGATTTGATTACAGATTTTTGCATGTTTAAAGGAATTGTTAGGGTAGATGGAGGAAACCGTTTTCAGCTGATGAATAGCCGAAGACAAGGGACCTTCAAATCTAAACTAGATTATTTAGGAGATAAATTAAGAAACATTTCTGCATAAGAAGTGTGGTAGAAATGTGGAACTCCCTCCGACAAAAGCATAGATGCTCAAATAAGAATTTTAAATCTGACATTCATAGACTTTGCGAGCCAAGGGTATTAATAGATTTGGAACCAAGGCGGCTGGATGACTTTAGGATTCAAATCAATCATAATCTCAATGAATAACAGAACAGGCTGGAAGGATCGAATGGCATATTCCTGTCCCTATATTGTTGCATATTAGAAAAAACATGTGCAACATACAACCACATTTCCGATATCTGCTCTGCACTGTTAATACAAATTCATAAAATTTTCCCCAACAAATTAGTTTACTGTCGGTGGTAAATTTGATGAAAATCAGTGTTGATGGAAATATTCAAATCTGTTCTGAGCTAGTGTAATCAAAAATGATATTATTGCAATTGAATCGAGCAGGATCTACAGTCAGCGAGATGACAGCAACTTTTCAAACTGCATTGCTCTGTGGGTTTTAAGGAATTATCATTTCTGCCTTTGTTGCTACTTACGCAATGGAACAGCATTGCTACAGTACACATATAACTCAAATTTATTTCTCTATGTGCACAGATTTAACAAAATCATTTATCCATTAAAAATTAATATCAGATTCTGAAACCAATTTGCGAGGAACTGTGTATAAGTTATAGCCAAGCCTGTTTTCAGTGCATTCTTTCTAACCCATCTATCTTGCTCAAAAAGAAACTGTACGTTAAATCTTACTTTAATTGGTCCAAATATTGGCCACAGAACTCTTTTATCCCTGATTTCCATTTTTAGTCCCAGTTCTGTTGCCAATTGCCTCTACTAGCCTCTTCAGTCTGATATCACTATAGTTTCTATGATTCTGACACTGGATGACTGAAGAATGTTTCTTGCCCCAAGGGGGAATGCCCAGAATAAAGAAACATCCATCTGAGATCCACTGCCATTTGCAAGATTCATCTTGTTTGTTCCAGTTGGAAGGGTGGTTCAAAGAGTGAGTACTCCATAATGCAACTGAAAACAATACTGTCACAATTAAAAAGAAAAATATGCAAGAGGGAAAGCTGTAATTCATTAAAGTACCAATTTGCTTCCAGTTCATGAAAGAAGGACACTATACATCAAAGCCAGAATCAGGTTGCAAGAATATATTAATTTTTGATTTTTATAATTCTATATTTCCTTGTATAGATTCAGTTTTGGACTATAAGTAGAATGATAGTTATGTCTATGCTATAGGGTATTCAGGTGGATGCTATGATTAAATAACTGTCTCCAACTGTGACTCTGTTTACAATTTGGTTTTTAATCTAATGCACATTTCTACCTTGGTGCTTTGCTTTTTCTCTACAAATATAAGTTCCGCTGCAAATGTAAAAGTGATCAAAGATGATTATTTTGATGCTCTGAAAGACAGACCTGCTTTTCCTCGTAATTTTAGAAACCAAAACAGTAATTTTCAAATCATTGATCCATCCTAAAAACTGTGATACAGTATAAAGTTGGCATTATAGTGGAGACATTTGATAAATAGAATAATAAAATTATTTTTGTTATTCTTCCTTGGGATATGACAAGATCAGCATTTATTACCCATCCCTACTTGCTCTTAGACTGTGGTTTTCTGGGTTATTTGAAAGGGCAGTTAAGAGTTAACCATATTGTTATGGGTCTGGGGTCACAGGTCAGACCAGGTAAGAATGGCAAATGTCCTTCCCTAATTGACATAAATGAACCAGATGGGCACTTCCAACAATCAATGATACTATCATGGCCACCATTACTGAGACTAGCGTTCAATTCCAGATTTATGAATTTAATTTAAATTTCACCAGGTGGGATTTGAACTCGTGTCATGGATTATTATTAGCCCAGTGACATTACCACGATGTTAACAGCTTTCCTACTGATTACAGGAAATCATGCCCAGAATCACATGAAATTTTAAAAGCTTTTTAAAAGAAATAAAACATGATTTTTTGTAAACGCCTTTCATGACCTCAGGAACTTACAAAATGTTTACAACCAATTAAATATTTGAAGAGCAGTCACTCTTATATTATAGGAAATGGGACAGCCAATTTTGCACAGTAAGATACCACGAATAGTTATGTGATAATGACCAGACAATCTGTTGCATTCATGTTGATTGAGGAATATATACTGTTCAAGGGACTAGGAGAACGTGCGTGCTCTTCTTTGATATAGTGTTCTGGGATGTTTTATGTACACCTTGTCATGTTTTTACAATGATATACTACCTTGGGCTGATTTAGTGTAAGGCACCAATTGCTCATAAGGGATTGGATGTACATATTGTGGGCGCTCATATTAAGATTAAGAACATGAGAACAGTTGGGGGTATAGATCTTAAAGACATCAGAGTTATATCTGTGTGTTCTACTCAAAGCCCGAAAGTGAAACTATTTGTTTTGATTTTATTTATTATTGTCACATTATTAGTATACAGTGAAAAGTATTGTTTCTTGCACGCTATACAAACAAAGCATACCGTACATAGAGAAGGAAAGGAGAGAGTGCAGAATACAGTCATAACTAGGGTGTAGAGAAAGATCAACTTAATGCGGGGTAGGGCCATTCAAAAGTCTGATGGCAGCAGGAAAGAAGCTGTTTTTCAGTTGGTTGGTACGTATCCTCAAACGTTTGTATCTTTTTTGCGATGGAAGAAGGCGGAAGAGAGAATGTCCGGGGTGCGTGGGATCCTTGATTATGCTGGCTGCTTTGCCGAGGCAGCGGAAAATGTAGACAGTGTCAATGGATGGGAAGCTGCTTTGAGTGATGGATGGGCTTTATTCATGACCCTTTGTAGTCATGGACAGGGTCATACCAAGCTGTGATACAACCAGAAAGAATGCTTTCTATGGTGCATCTGTAAACGTTGATGAGAGTTGTGGCAGACATGTCAAATTTCCTTCATCTTCTGAAAGTTTAGAGGCATTGATGGGCTTTCTTAACTATAGTGTCGGTATGGAGTGACCAGGACAGATTGTTGGTGATTTAGACACCTAAAACCTTGAAGCTCTCGACCCTTTCTACTTCATCCCAGTTGATGTAGACAGAGACATGCCCTCCACTACGCTTCCTGAAATCAATGACTATCTCCTTCGTTTTGTTGACATTGGGCCCGATTTTACCATTGCGTTGCACCCGTTTTCAGGCACAAAAACTTGGTAAAGTCGGGCGTGAGGCGATTAGCGTGATCTGTGCCCGTGTCTGCGCAGATGCCCACTTTACCAAGGCCCGAAAATGGTCGCGATCCGAACCACACCCAAAACAGGCACAATGGCAATTTAAATGCATTTGCATCCAGATTTGGCGCGAAACAGACATGCTCAGCAAAGGTGTGTTTCGGGCATTCCAGCTTCTGAAGAGGTAAGTTCCGAGCTTCCAATGGCTCTCTGACTCAGATTGGTGGTGGGGGGATGGAGGGAGGCAGGCCACATCATTCTCTAGTGAGGAGGGAGGCCAGATCATTCTCTGATGCGGGGGAGGGAAAAGGGAGGTGGGTTAGATCATTCTCTGGTGAGGGGGGGAGGGAGGCCAAATCGCTCTCTTGTGGGGGGGGGGGGGTGGACAGATCTCTCTGGTGGGGGAAGTCAGTGGGGGGGAGGAGGAGGGAGGCCTGATTATTCTTTGGTGAGGAGGGAGGCCAGATTGCCCTCTGGTGAGGGGTGGGGGGGGGGAAGGGGGGCCAGATGGATCTCTGGTGGCAGGAGCTGAACCGCAGCCACTCTGCGGGCAGTCGGTGGGGGGAAGGGGGGCAGAGGATCGCGATCGGTCTGGGTAGCAGGGGGTTGGGTGGATATGGGGGACCCCCATATGTTGTGGGGGTGGGGTGATGTCTGTGTGGGCTATCGCTCCCGAGCCGCTTTGTCCGCTTTTTGTGGCCCGGGAGCGATGTGACGGGTGCGTTTTTCAAATTTGTTTTCACTGCACATGTGCAATTCAAAGCTCTGATTGGAGCTGCAGTGATTCGGGTGCGATAAGCCCCGCCCACAGCGCAAGTCAGACCCGCAATTTGTTTTTCAGGCTATGTGCGCATGGGGGCGCCTGAGAACAGTTTTCCAAGTCGGATCTGAATTGCGCCCAGATTCAGCACTTCGAATCAAAATGGTAAATCAGGCCCATTGAGGGAAAGATTATTGTTGTAGCACCTCACCAGATTCTCTATTGCTTTACTCCGTCTCATCATTCTTTGAGATCTGACTCACAATGGTGGTATCATCAGCAAACTTGAAAATTGAGTTTGAGGGGGATTTGGCCATACACTCAAAGGTGTATAAAGAGTATAGTAAGGGGCTGAGGACACAACCTTATGGATCACCGATGTTGAGGATGATCATGGAAGAAGTGTTGTTGCCTACCCTTACTGATTGCGGCCTACTGGTTAGGAAGTCTAGGATCCAATTGCAGAGGGAGGAGCCGAGCCCCAGGCGATGAATTTTGGAGATGAGTCTCATAGGAATAATGGTGTTAAAGGCTGAGCTGTAGTCCATCATGTGACATATTTCACTTCTAGTGATGTCATGCTGATAGCTTTTAAAGGCATATTACAATACACCTGAGAGAGCAGACTGATAGTTCATCCAAAAGCTGACACGTCCAACAGCACAGGAGACCCCCGTTCTTTACTGAAATGTCAGACTAAAAGACAAGATCATACAAAGCATTGGAATATTTTTCATTGCCATTGGGATTTGGATTCTATGCAAACCCAGGGAAATATGATGAATGCCTCAGTCCTTTATTATCTCTTTGATTCCTTAGTTTGAATCCAAAGCATGAACAATATTGATCTGAAATCAGATCTTTTTCGACTTCAGGACATAATATCATGTTGTCCATGATTTGCCCAGGATTTGGTGATAATTGGAATTAAAGATTGACTCATTTGAAGATGCCACAATGATGGTTTGATGCCAAATATATGCAGTAGCTTGTGCTGTTCTGAGAAATAGAATTAAGGTGCATCCTCTTGACAGAGACACAGGCATTTATTCTAAATCTTACCATCACTGCACCTGATTCAAGAAGATATGAATCTACATTTCTCTCAGGCCCTGTCTTGTCAGAGTGACAGTGTAAACCACACACTCCAGATTTTTGTGCACCAAGTGCCAGAAACCCTGTTCTGAAAACTCAGTAGTGCGTCTGGAAAGGTACATGCTGGTTTTCAGTCAGAGCCTGACACTCTGACAAATTTTGGTAACATTCTGCCTATTGAGTTAGGCTGTATTTCATTTAAATTATTTCATTCAACTCTTAGGCTTGAGACGCCAAAAGCCTAATCCGATGGCCGCGATTCTTCCAAAAGCGTTGAATTGGCGGGAAAACTGTTCTAAATCCCGACTGTTTTGTCAGTTCAGCTTCTCACCCGAATCTCCCCACTCTGTGCACTGCAGCGATCCCAGTCGTGAATATCATTAAAAACCCAGGGCCGGAGTCTGACAGTTCTGGAACTCTGCGCATGCGCAGTGGTCCCGATCTGTCAGACTCCCCATTTGCTGGCCAGCTCGATCGCTGGCCAGCCCGGGACCCCCGCAGTGCTGCCCCTCCAGCACCCTCCCCCCCCATGGCCCAATTGCGGCCTCCACAGCAATTCCTGGGCCAGCCCTGACCGTCCCCCCCCCCCTCCATCCTGGAGCACCATGATGTACAGCCCACCCCACCCAGCAGTGGCGATCCCCCTCACCCCGGCAGACCCCTCCCCCCCTCACCCCCCTCCCCCCTCCCCATTCCCCCCCCCCCCCACCCTGCTGATTCCCCTCGGGGTCAGACCTCCCCCTAGAGGTGGGCCACATCCCAGCAGACCACCTCCCGCCCCCCCCCCCCCCCCACCCAGTCCGCCCCAATCACTGCCTTCCCTCCAACCCAGATCGATCCAGCCTCCGCCACCGATCACCCCAGACCCTAGTCCACAATAGGCCTCACCTCCTTGGCACTGTCCGATGCCCGATGGGCAGTGCCAAGGTGCCCCCTGGGCATGGACACTTTGTCCCTTGGGCAGTGCCAGGGAGCACAGGCTGGCACTGTCAGGGTGCCCATTCCCAGGGGGCGCCACCCCCCCACTGCCCGACCACTTGGGGGGCCCTGATTGCTCCCCCTTCGTTCCAGCGGGGTCTCCCGCTAGTTCCCCGAATGTGAGGAGTTACTCTAAACCCCGCCAGAATGAAGTACTCCTGGCGGGGTGGGAGATTCAATCGGGTTCCCGATAATTAGATTGAAAACATATTTAAAATGCATTTAAAACAGATTCAAATGATTTACCTGCCTTCCCGCCGGTTTCCAGCGTGGTCTGACCGGCGACTGTTCGCCGGCTCTGGGCGATGCGCATGCATTCCCGTTGCAGCGCAAATCCCGGAACAAGGCCGGCGACGTGCATCTCCTACCATGACCATCCAGAAAAGTTGCGGGTCGCAATGGTAGGGTCGCGGCCTATGTTCCGATAATCCTGAGACATGAGGTAAATAGGTGTTAGGCCATTATGTGCACATTACCTTACTTCACTGGTTGCTGACATCAAGCCAACACAAGTTGAGTGTTGTATGTCATGTGGCTGTGCAGTATTTAATGATGTCACCAGATAGCTACAAATTCTCCCACCCCACATCTCGTCATTTCTAATAGTCAGGCATGCAGGAGTCCAGCATCTCTGCTTCTGTAGTTTCAGAATGTAGATAGCAGGAGAGCCTCATCCACCCAGCACTTTTTAGTTTTCTGTGCCCTCTTCTCCTGTAAGGAAGGAGAGACAAGACTTATAAGTGAAAGTAATCTAATATCATGAGTGAATGGATGGACAACATTTGTGGAGGTTCATGGTGAGAAATAGTTGACAACATTTGTGGAGGTTCATGGTGAGAAATAGTTGTGATGATATTGTGTTAAGATGTGAGTGAGTGTTAGAGGCGAAAAATGGATAAGGTTGTCAGGAGGTAGTGAGGAGGTATTGAGATAGGAAGGGATGGGGACATCTGCAAGGTAAGTTGGTGTAGCATTAGGCTTGTGAAGGTAAACTGAAGGGGTTCAAGTTAGATGCACATCTGAATATACTTAAATGTGCCATGCCATTCATTTTTCCTGACTTGATAACACTTCTTCCAACACTATATCCAGCAGAGTGACAAAAATCTCCTGGTATTAAATTCCCCTGTGCCAGGCTTCTTTCTTCTGTCAGTATTTCTTACAAAAGCAGTTGTGCTGTTAGTGGAAGGTGCTAAATAAATGCAAATATCCCCCTTTTTATACTTTTAGGGAAGAGAATTTCCCTGTGAGCCCTGACAACCCACAGTAACTACTCCAAGGAGGCATCACAAGAAATAGGAGTAGGCCACCCTTCAAGCCTGCCCCGCCATTCAATATGATTATAGCTGATCTATGCCGGCCTTAACTCCTTTTCTGTGCCATTTCCCATCTATTCCTTGATCTATCAAATATTTATCTTACTCCACTTTGAATACTTCCAATGATCCAGCCTCCTCCACCTTTTGGAGCAGAGAATTCCAGAGAATCACCACCCTCTGTAAGAAGAAATTTCTACGCACCTCAGTTTTAAATGACTGTGAAGCAAGATGCTGCCTTGAAATGCTTTGAGTCCATTGATTCAGTTTCTTGCTCTGTTGACAATGGATGATCCTTTAACTTTCATCCCAGCAGGGTGACTTTATATAGTTAATCTGAAATAGACCCATGTGGGTTGTCATCACTCCCACTCATGCTAATTGATCAGGAAACCCAGGGGTCAGATGCTAATGCTGGCTTAAAATGCTGCTGCAAATGCATGGCTAAAACTTAATGGTTCCCCATGGACTACTAGGTTCCCCTGCTGCCAATGTGTCAAACAATTAAAATCCTGCCCTTGTTTTGTGTTAATATTTTGATTAAGTTACCATTCTTAGGTGGAAATTAAAAGCAAAACTGCTGTTTGATTATCAATACACAAATAGTCTGTGGATCTTCATGGTTACTTTGTAATTCTGAGATGATCTTAAAAAGATCTCATTTAGGGTTCAGTATTGACCATCATCCTCCTCCTTTTCTCCTTGAATAAATCTCTCTGAAACTAAATCATTTATCATTAATTTAAACTTCTACTCGGAGATGTTTTGAGGAGGGTTGGCATGGGAAATTTAAATTTCATACTTGCACAATAGGTTTGCTTCTGAGTTGTGGGCAAGTTATATTAAGGTTGAAATCACAATATGGCATAGAACCATAGAAAATTACAGCTCAGAAACAGGCCTTTTGGCCCTTCTTGTCTGTGCCGAACCATTTTATGCCTAGTCCCACTGACCTGCACTTGGACCATATCCCTCCACACCCCTCTCATCCATGAACCCGTCCAAGTTTTTCTTAAATGTTAAAAGTGACCCCGCATTTACCACTTTATCTGGCAGCTCATTCCACACTCCCACCACTCTCTGCGTGAAGATACCATACTAGTAATTAATATCTTTATTAAAATAGTGAACATACAACAAAGTAAATGTATCTGTTACTCGAATGTTACACTGTGTTCCAACTCATTACTAGGGATAAGCAACAGGAAATTTTGCATATACCAGTCCTGTTAAAGGTTATAATTTCACTCGAGAGTGCTTGATGCTGGCAGGTGGTAAAAAAGGCAAACAGATTTCATTCTCTGGAATTTGCCTTGTCACTTTTGTGATAAATTTGCACAAAAATCTTTGAAGAAATTCTTTTGGATGTATATGATATACTTCAAAAGCTTCAAAGCAGATTTGATGGTCAAACAGTTAAAGCAGCTTTAGATTACATTGTAAGTATTGTATTTTCTATTAAAACCATACAAAGATACACTAACATTTTTGAGTGGCACATTTTAAAGCTACCTTATTCCAAGCCTTTATGCAGAGGCATTAGATCAGCTCCATTGTGCAAATGTTCAGTCTCTTGTCAAATATGGTTGATAAGACTGAATAAAATGAGATATGACATATTACATCTCCTTTTCAGTGAACATATTTGTTTAGAATGCTCTGAATCTGGCACTTTATCCAACTGTTGCAGTCTTCAGTGAACTGAAAGTGAGCCAAATTGCAATGTCACAGCAGAGATTGCTACTGACAGATTGGAAGGTTATAACCTTCACCAGTACTTGTCCTTGGTATTTTTTGAAAGGCTCTGTTGACTTTTATTACCATTATTTACCCACAGAAGAACAAAAATGAAAACACATAATATGATGGTTAAGAGGAATCTATTGCATTAATGGCATCACTTCTATAGTGCACTCAGACTACTTCAGCATTCCAACAGTTTTGAAAAATAAGGCATATATCACCACAACCTATGCACCACACAGGGATTGCTTTCTGATGGATTTGCACCTTAGTAATAGCATTCTATATTTCTCCTCTCCAGCATCCTCCACCCCACCCCTGCAGCACCCAACTATTAGTTTCTATTATTCAGCCTTTGAAAATGCTGACAAATGGGGATAAAGCTCTGCAGACATCCTTGAATGGACTAGATAGTCATTCTTCATGTCTGAGTCCTGGAATTGAGTGTCAGTGAGCTACTTAATCCTGGGAGCTCTGAATCCAAGCTCACTCCTACCATCTACCATCTTGAACACACACGCACTTTCCATTAGGTATCAATGAATAATGACATTGAGAGGAAGATTATTAATTATTTTCCCGGTCCATGACATATGCACATTGAAATCATTTGTAACCCCCCAAGCTCCACACCACCCCTCCCCCCCCCACCTCCCCGCCCCCCCCCCCCCACCCCCCACCCCCTGGCCCGCCTCTCCTACTGGCTGATTCCGTTCAGATTAGGGATTGATTGTCAGACCTTTCTGCTTTGTGAATCTTAGTTCATGTTGCATTGAGCAATTAGTGGGAACTTTTGTTAGAAAAAGTTGGCAATGTCATGCTTTTATCTGTGAAACTACTTAAAAGGAAAAGCAGGTGGAATGCAAAATGAACTACCAATTCCCTCTGGGTCTGTTTTGCATTTTCTCCCAAGGCAATTTTCACCATGGTTGCAGATAGGGTTGGGAGTTGACCCTCTGCAGCCAACTTAACCAACTTGCTAATACCTTGGTACCTTTAAATAAAAGGCTGTTCCAGAACATAATATACTGAATGCAGTCTACGTTTAAAATTAAGGATAGGACATGTGTTCACTGGTCAAGATACTACCATGTGCTAAAAATACTTGCTTCAAATGACAATATAAACTTCAAGTAAATAGAAAGATTCCGGTACTGCTGAAGTGAACGGAGATTTAGCTGAGCGCCAAATTTTCCATTCTCGCTGGCAGGGGTGACAGGACATGAATGGCCAGAGAATAGTCTGAGGTGGATTGTGTAAACTCTACACTGAATCTCAACCCAATTCAGCTGGATGCTTCTTTTGCCTCTAGATGCACTTAGCCAAAGTTGGCCTGCCTTTCCCATCCTGATGAAGCAATCTCTCACTGAATTTGTAAACTTCAGTGGGCGGCATGGTGGCACTGCTGCCTCACAGTGCCATGGACCCAGGTTCGATTCCGGCCTGGGGTGACTATATGGAGTTTGCACGTTCTCCCCTTGTCTGTGTGGTTTTCATCCGAGTGCTCCAGTTTTCTCCCACAGTGCAAAGATGTGCGGGTTTGGTTAATTGGCCATGCTAAATTAACCCTTAGTCTCAGGGGGGATTAGCAGGGTAAATATGTGGGGTTACAGGGTTAGGGCCGGGTGGAATTGTTGTCGGTGCAGCCTCGATGGGCCGAATGGCCTCTTTCTGCACTATAGGGGTTCTATAATTCTAACTTTGGCTGGGTCAGCAATAGAAATTGCAGCCTGCACTTCTGTCAGGAAATGACACCCCACTCCTCACCTGTGGATTAATTGCCCTAATGAAACTCATCAAATTAATGGAGTTATGAATTTTGAGTTATGAGTTTTAATGAATTCATGTATTCTACTTCATTTTCGTACAATTGCTTTCTGCCACTGCACTTTGCCAGAAGGCTGAGAGACTGGGAAATGGAAATCTCCCTTGCCTTGCTCTGTTACTGATGGCTAGACTTAGGATCTACAGAAAAAGCTGATCATGTTAATATTTCTTCTCATATTATATAAGGAAAGAAAGACTTGCATTTATATCACTCCTTTGATGACCTCAGGATGTTACAAATCACTTTTCAAGCAATGAGTACTTTTGATATGTTGTCATTCTTGTAAAGTAAGTTGTTGTAATATCGAACATATTGCTTCAATATATTCCATCTAGCAACCAGCCAGAAACTAATGATGCAGGACAAATTCTATACTTGGCAGGATTGCTTGAAGGGTCGGACTTACTAAAAGGTGTTAAAAATTGAATGGACACTTAAATCTCTAGCCTCGAAACCAAGTCTACCGAAGGATCCATCTGTCATTTAAATGTCTGTTTTTATTAATACTAATTGCATGCACAAAGAAAGGAGAAAAAAAAAAGCCTTTTAACCTTGGAGAGAATTTCTTTCACTTATTCATAGATTTCTTCTCACATTTTTTCAAAGCTCCTTAGAAATTTCAGTGAAGTTAAAAACTAGGGTTGAATATCTGTAACACGTCTTCGAATTATCCACTGCATGTCTGGCAGAAAAAATTATAGAAACACTCTGGAGGTAGTATTCATGATGTTTCTCCAGAAATTCCATGGGTTGGATTTTATGCCTCCTCTCCACCCCCGCAGGATGTGTTTGTAACTGGGGAAGGGCCACGTAAAATATGTCAAGTATCCGTCCATCCCCAACGCAGTCCCCATAATATAGGGGTTAGGCAGCCACTAGGCCATCTACACATAGACCTATTGACAGCCTAAAGTAACCAATTATTGCCTACTTAAGGCCCTCAGTGAGCCCTTAAATCGCTGGGCAGTGGCAGGTGGGTGGGAATTGGAAGACCATTTGTTAAACAACGTTTTGGAAAAGACAGGCAAGGAAGAGAGGCTTATCATTGGCAGGGGGGCCCTACACATTTCAATGGAGTTCCAGTACTGCTGGACCGTGACCAATATGTTTGGCCGACAGCTGTCGAGGGTGACTCATCCTCCCACTGAGGGGCAGAAGTCCGACTCTCAGCTTGTTTAGGCAACTCCCAGTGTATTATAGCTGTGGTGCAGCCTTGTTTAAAGTCAATTCATTTGAAGCTAACTTTTCCTCTATGGTTGGGGAGGGGGAGAGGAGTGGGGGTGATAAGCATGCATTCCCCGACACACCCAGAAAATTCAACCCCATGGATTTGTTGCTGAATTTATGACAAACAACTGGGAAAACTCCTCCATAAATTAATAGTACCTTCCAAATCTGCAAGGACTGTGACAAAGGGGCTCGTACTGGGGAAGGTGTGACCTCTATGAGAAGGATGGTCTACACCTTAATCAGAAGGGGACCAATATCCTGGGGGGTAAATTTGCTAAGGCCATGCAGGGAGGTTTAAACTGATTCGGGGGGGGGAGGGATCCTGAGTAGTGGGGCTGAAAGTGAGGGATGCATGGATGGGGACTGCAATGCACGGCATTGCAGAGGTGGGGTGGAGCAGGGTTTGAAATGTGTATACTTCAATGCCAGGAGTATTCGCAATAAAGTGGGTGAACTTGCAGCGTGGATCAGTACCTGGGACTTCGATGTTGTGGCTATTTCAGAGACATGGATAGAGCCGGGGCAGGAATGGATGCTGCAGGTCCCGGGGTTCAAATGTTTTAGTCGAAGTAGGGAAGGAGGTAGAAGAGGGGGAGGGGTAGCATTATTGGTCAGAGATTGTATCACAGTGTCAGAGAGGAGGTTTGATGAGGACTTATCTGTTGAGGTAGTATGGGCGGAGATTAGAAATAGGAGAGGAGAGGTCACCCTGTTGGGAGTCTTTTATAGACCTCCTAAAAGTTCTAGAGAGGTTGAGGAAAGGATTGCGGAGTCAATCCTGCTTAGGAGTGAAAGTAATAGGGCAATTGTTATGGGGGATTTTAACTTGACTAATATTGACTGGAATTGTTATAGCTCTAGCTCGTTAGAGGGGTCAGTTTTTGTTCAAAGCGTGCAGGAAGGTTTTTTGACTCAGTATGTAGACAGGCCAACTAGAGGTGAGGCTATATTGGATCTGGTGCTGGGAAATGAGCCAGACCAGGTGCTAGACTTGGAAGTTGGTGTGCATTTTGGTGATAGTGACCACAATTCGGTTACGTTCACCTTAGTGATGGAAAGGGATAGGCATGAACCTCGGGCCAGTGGTTTTAGCTGGGGGAAGGGTAATTATGAGGCTATTAGGAGAGAATTAGGAAACATAGGTTGGACTAGGAGATTACAGGGACTGGGAACGTCCGACATGTGGAGTTTTTTCAAGGAGCAGCTACTGCGAGTCTGTGATAGGTATGTCCCTGTCAGGCAAGGAGGAATTGGTAGGGCTAGGGAACCGTGGTGCACCAAAAAAGTTTCTTTGTTGGTTAAAAAGAAAAAGGAGGCTTATGTTCGAATGAGACGTGAGCACTCGGGTAGTGCACGAGAAAGCTTTAGATTAGCTAAGAGGGAGTTGAAGAGCGAGCTTAGAAGGGCTAAAAGGGGACATGAGAAGACTTTGGCGGATAGGGTTAAAGAGAATCCTAAGGCGTTCTATAGGTATGTCAAGAACAGAAGGTTGGTTAGGGCAAGTTTAGGGCCAGTTATAGATGGCAGAGGGAAGTTATGTGTGGAACCGGAGGAGATTGGTGAAGCATTGAACCAATATTTCTCTTCGGTGTTCACGCAAGGGGACATGAATATAGCTGAGGAGGACACTGGGTTGCAGGGGAGTAGAATAGACAGTATTACAGTTGATAAGGAGGATGTGCAGGATATTCTGGAGGGTCTGAAAATAGATAAATCCCCTGGTCCGGATGGGATTTATCCAAGGATTCTCTGGGAGGCAAGAGAAGTGATTGCAGAGCCTCTGGCTCTGATCTTCAGGTCGTCGTTGGCCTCTGGTATAGTACCAGAAGATTGGAGGTTAGCGAATGTTGTCCCATTGTTTAAGAAGGGGAACAGAGACTTCCCCGGGAATTATAGACCGGTGAGTCTCACTTCTGTTGTCGGCAAGATGTTGGAAAAAATTATAAGGGATAGGATTTATAGTTATTTGGAGAGTAATGAATTGATAGGTGATAGTCAGCATGGTTTTGTGGCAGGTAGGTCGTGCCTTACTAACCTTATTGAGTTTTTTGAGAAAGTGACCAAGGAGGTGGATGGGGGCAAGGCAGTGGACGTGGTATATATGGATTTTAGTAAGGCGTTTGATAAGGTTCACCATGGTAGGCTTCTGCAGAAAATGCAGATGTATGGGATTGGGGGTGATCTAGGAAATTGGATCAGGAATTGGCTAGCGGATAGGAAACAGAGGGTGGTGGTTGATAGTAAATATTCATCATGGAGTGCGGTTACAAGTGGTGTACCTCAGGGATCTGTTTTGGGGCCACTGCTGTTTGTAATATTTATTAATGATCTGGATGAGGGTATAGTTGGGTGGATTAGCAAATTTTCTGATGACACCAAAGTCGGTGGTGTGGTAGACAGTGAGGAAGGGTGTCGTAGTTTGCAGGAAGACTTAGACAGGTTGCAAAGTTGGGCCGAGAGGTGGCGGATGGAGTTTAATGCGGAGAAGTGTGAGGTAATTCACTTTGGTAGGAATAACAGATGTGTTGAGTATAGGGCTAACGGGAGGACTTTGAATAGTGTGGAGGAGCAGAGGGATCTAGGTGTATGTGTGCATAGATCCCTGAAAGTTGGGAATCAAGTAGATAAGGTTGTTAAGAAGGCATATGGTGTCTTGGCGTTTATTGGTAGGGGGATTGAATTTAGGAGTCGTAGCGTTATGTTGCAACTGTACACAACTCTGGTGCGGCCGCACTTGGAGTACTGTGTGCAGTTCTGGTCCCCACATTACAGGAAGGATGTGGAGGCTTTGGAGAGGGTGCAGAGGAGGTTTACCAGGATGTTGCCTGGTATGGAGGGGAGATCCTATGAGGAGAGGCTGAGGGATTTGGGATTGTTTTCGCTGGAAAGGCGGCGGCTAAGAGGGGATCTTATTGAAACATATAAGATGATTAGAGGTTTAGATAGGGTGGATAGTGATAGCCTTTTTCCTCTGATGGAGAAATCCAGCACGAGGGGGCATGGCTTTAAATTGAGGGGGGGTAGTTATAGAACCGATGTCAGGGGTAGGTTCTTTACCCAGAGGGTGGTGAGGGATTGGAATGCCCTGCCAGCATCAGTTGTAAATGCGCCTAGTTTGGGGGCGTTTAAGAGATCCGTAGATAGGTTCATGGACGAAAAGAAATTGGTTTAGGTTGGAGGGTCACAGTTTTTTTTTTTAACTGGTCGGTGCAACATCGTGGGCCGAAGGGCCTGTTCTGCGCTGTAATGTTCTATGTTCTATGTTCTAAAGGGACTTCCCCTCCAGCACTGATCCCACTGGAGTGTGCAAGATTTGGGGAGATTACCTCATTTCACTTTGGACTGTTGACCACCATTGGTCTTGTGAGCATGGAGTGGATCTCTGATGCTTGACTAGCTAAAACTGAAGGAAAGTCAGGTATCTGTGGTGGAGGAGTCTGGGGTGGGAAAGTGTCTTCCCTGCACCCCAGCAGGAACAGGTTTTTAATCTTTTGCAGGCCTACAGATTGTTTGACTGTTATAGTACCTCAAATCCAGTTTCTGAAAATCAGTGATGTCTGAAACTGGGCAATTTTTTAAGGACACCTTGAACTATTTTTTTCCTGAGAATAATTTTCCCTTAATCTGCTAGAGCAGTGCTATTGCAATCTGTGAAATTTTAGCTATTAGATTTATAATCTATGCAAGCTTTGGAGTGGTACGTATGTAGGATGAGGTACTGGAGGAATTGGTTGAGGCAGAGACATTGACAGCATCTAAAAGGCATTTGGACAGATGCATGGATAGGAAAGGTTGAGAGGGATATGGGCCAAATGCAGGCAAATGGGGTTATCTTAGGTGGACTTTTTGGTTGACATGGACCAGTTTGGGCCAAAGGGCCTGTCTCCATGCCAGTTATTCTATGATTCTATGATTCTATTGCAGGCATTGCATTCTCAGATAGCTGCCAAATACATGGTACATGTTTATGTAAGAAAATAATAATGAATTTTGATCAATCACCTGAAATTGCCCAATCCAAAAACCAGTAACATCCAAAATGTAGCATGGACTCGGTCCCAAGTTTGCCAGTTTTGAGATGCGCTACCTGTACAATATTCGAGGGTCCAGGCTGATTCCCTGAACTGCCTCCAGGTGAGGCTTACAGTATAACACTTAATTGGAGTAGTGTTCCTTATCTGAATGTTACTTCCCTTCCCCGTCCCATCTTTGAAACACTAGACTTTTGACTTCAGGACCTTCCAGAAGGTCCATCTTCTATCTTCAGGATGTTCCAGGAGTGGATCATCTGACTTCAGTGACACAATGCAAATGGTTGTGATATCACCAAGGATGGATCTCTCAGGACAGGGGTTCAGCATGTGTGCGATGGTGGAAGGCCGCAGTCACAATCTGAGCTGTTCCTCGTGTTCCATTTGTGGAGCAAGTGATCACATTTCCCCTAGCCCATCCACAAGAGGTTGAGGATTGTCCAGATTTTCTGTGACAGTTTAAAACCTGGGACGATACCACCCAGGTCAGATATCAGGTTATGGTTGATGATGTTTGCAGTCAACCAGGAGATACGCTATCATGAGGTGGGCCCTCAGCAGTTAGTAGGGTATGGAATGTGTTCCAAAAGGGATTATGGGATTTCAGATGAGCACATGGGATTTTTTTGAGGTCCTATCTCAAGGGCAGTTATTCATTCGCTGTCAGTCAGTGGCATTCTTTGAGGAGGATGTTTTCATTGCAGACATCAGGAGGTTTATTGTGTGCTAGCACAGGAAGACATTCAAACTGTGTTGGTCTAAGGGCCCAGAAACAAGCCTTGTGATTTCTGGGAGGTGCATAGCTATTACATTTGTGTGGTGGTACCTGAGCCATGAAGAAGCCGAACAAATAGACAGCCTGACCAGTGAGCAAGAGGAAACACTGAGGAGGAAGGAGGCCGTAGCCAGGCACTGTCAGGCATGGCTCTGAAACAAACAGGAGGAGGGAAGCCAGCAATCTGGGGAGCAGGGAAGTTGACAATGGGGGGAAAAGGGGAAAGCTCAATGTTCAAGGAGAGGGGAGATCGACAATCAGGGAAGGGCAGGCCAATAGTTACGGAACGTCAGGGTGGACATTTTGGGATGTGGGAATTGACAATCATGGATGCAGGAGATTGACAACTGGGAGTGTCCAATGGGATTTTCATTCTTCACCCTGCACCACGTAGACTGCTAACAGGCCTAAGGATATCTGTGCCTTGCTAGATCAACCAGTTTTGTACTTTTTCAGACCAAGCCTTAGATTAAAAGTCCAGTAATAAATATATTCTGAGATAAGGAATGTATTTATTTTATCCTTTCACAATTGATAACACAGGGATAAAAAATACATTGAAATTTTAAAAATGAAATTTGAGTTGCTCCAACATCTCTCCTGTTGTACTCCTGTTCGCTATTCATTCTGCCCTTTTATTATTTTTATTAACCTTTAAAATGTCTATTCTGAAATAACAAGTCTGTTAAAAGCTGTAAACACTGAATGGTCAGCTGAAATCTTCATTAGAAGCACAATAACCTTTAAGGAATCAGTTCCAAGTGCCTATTTATTGTTTCACATAATGATACATGCCACGAAAGAGAAATAACTTTTCCATAATTGGACAAGATGGTCATAAATTAGTCTTGTAAACATGATTGATTTCAATGTCTGAAAGATAGTTACTTTGTTTATGTGAAATAACTGCTGTTGTATAGGATTTCATTTTCTGAAGATTGTCTTCATCATTCTGATAGCACTGGCTTTCTCTCCTTTACATTCACATTTGGATCCTATTAGGAAGAGTGACTTAAAGCTTGGTCAAAGAGGCGGATGTTAAGAAAGGTCTTAAAGAAGGAGAGAGAGGTAGAGAGGCAATGGATCTTAAGGAGTGAATTCCAGAGCAAGTGACCTAGCAGGCTCAAAGATCAATGTGAATGGGGTGAAGGGAGGTGGTTGCAGAGGTGGGTGAGGCCAGAACTAAAGGAACATAAGTTTGTGGGGGGTTGCAGCTCTGAAATAGTATCTTAAGAACATCCTAACCAGGAGCAGGAGTAGACCATATGGCCCTTTGAGTTTGTTCCACCTGTAAGGAGTTGTGACAGTCCCTTTTGGAGTCCCACTGAATCTAATGGGAATGAGTGATAATGACAATTTTATTGAATATTGAATTACAATTAAAATGACAGTGACTGTAATCATGATGAGATGACAATTAGAATTGATAATATAAAAAGAATAAAGAGAAAGAAAGATAACTTTACTGAAAGGAGAAAGTAAGTACCTTTCACTAGTACTGGCATGGTGGCACAGTGGTTAGCACTGCAACCTCACAGTTTCAGGGTCTCGGGTTCAATTCTGGCCTTGAGTGACCGTCCATGTGGAGTTTGCACATTCTCCCTGTTTCCTCCCACACTCCAAAGATGTGCCGGTTAGGTGGATGGGCCATGGTAAATTGCCCCTTCGTGTCCTAAGATGTGTAGGTTAGCTCGATTAGCCATGGTAAATGTGTGGGATTACAGAGAGAGCCGGGGAGAGAGCCTGGGTAAGATTCTCTGTCAGAGAGTCATGCAGAATTGATGGATCAAATGGCCTCTGCTGCACTGTAAGGATTCTATGATTCTATATCTTACATACACCCACGGTAGTTAACAGAGCTCTGAACTGTGTCCGACCCATCCTCCATGCCACTCCCTCCCAGAACCAGGAAAGCGACTGCCTTGTCCTCACTTTTCACCCCAACAGCCTCCGCTTGCAAACGATCATCCTCTGCCATTTCCACCAACTCCAACATGATGCCACGACCAAACACATCTTCCCCTCACTCACTGTCAGCATTTGTCAGGGACCATTCCCTCTGGGATATCCTGGTCCACTCCTCCATCATACCCTTCCCACAGCATCTTCCCATGCAATCCCAGACGGTGCACCACCTGCTCCTTTACCTCCTCCCTGCTCACCATCCAAGGGCCTAAACACTCAGAGACCACAAAGCTGTCTCTTTCATCCTTACAAATATTCAACGATGGAACATTCACATTTCAAAGCATCACCAAAAGAAATTTCTCCTCATCTCATTCATAAATGATTGGCCGCACCAGCGTGTACTGTGTTCCCCAGCCAGCAAAAAGAACCTTTCATTGTCGACATTGTCAAGTCTCTTCAGGAACTTTTGTTTCAGGTCTTGTATGTTTCACTCTTCTAACTGCCAGAGTATTAAGTCCAATTTATTCAATTTATTCAGCTCAACACTCTCACCCTAGGCACCTAGATTGAACATTCACTTTAATGCAATATATATTTCCTTAAATATGGAGATCGATATTGCACATGGTATTCCAGATGTTCTCTTGCCAAAACCTTATATAATTGTAGCAAGACTTCCTCATTTTTGTTCTCCAATCCGCTCGCAGTAACAGCCCACATGTCATTTGCCTTCCTAATTGCTGCTGTACATGTGGGATAACTTCCCGTCTTCCTTGTACTGGACGTAGCCAGTTCTTTCTGAAGATTAACATTTAGAAATTGTATATATTTTTTAAAAGATTATAATTTTCTATTCTTGCTAAAGTAAATAACCTCATACTTCCCCAAATTTGACTCAATCTTTCTCATAGCTTACATTCCCACCTATCTTTGTATTATCAGCAAATTTGATACATTACTTTCAGTCTCCTTGTCTACGTCATTAGTTTAGATTGTAGACAGCTGAAGCCCCAGCACTCGTCATCAAATGTCACTAGTTACAGTCTGTCAACTTGAAAAAAGTCTCATTTAATCCCTACTCTCTGCTCCTGTCCATTAACCCAATCCTCCATCCATGTCAACATATTAACCTCAACATGACTGATTATCTTGTGTGTTAACTTTTGTGCGGTACATCTTTTGGAAATCCAAGTATATAACATCCACTGGCTCCTCTTTAACTACCCTACTACTTACCTCCTCAAAAAATCTCTTGTCAATTTTGCAGCACTGAGTACAAGAATCTTATTACCAATAATCATAGAATAGAATCATAGAATCCCTACAGTGCAGATGGAGGTCATTCGGCCCATCGAGTCTGCACTGACAACAATCCCACCCAGGCC
Source organism: Mustelus asterias (assembly GCF_964213995.1). NCBI lineage: Eukaryota > Metazoa > Chordata > Chondrichthyes > Carcharhiniformes > Triakidae > Mustelus > Mustelus asterias. Next base: position 63,266,362 of record NC_135807.1, on the reverse strand, counting down.
CTATCCTTGTAACCCCATGTAATGCCCTTGACACTAAAGGGCAATCCCGTCCAGACCTGTTCCCTGTAACCCCAAGCATTTACCCCGCTAATCCCCCTAACCAACACATCTTGGATCACTAAGGGGCAATTTAGCATGGCCAATCCACCTAATCCAATGAGAGAACAAACCTCATCGATCAGAAAGACCTTTAAATTCCCAAAGCGAGATTATCAAAAATCTTATTGCCTTCAAGATTTTGTCCTTGTAATTTATTTAACATTTAACTGTGCAAAGGTCTTCCAAGATGAGGAGCCCCTCCTTCAATGCCTCCATTCTGGCTTGGCTATTTTGGCTGCGTTTCTGGAGGCAGGAGATTTCCAGATGTTTCTGTGGCTGAACATTTCTCCAAGCTACCCTGCAATGAGTTGAATTCATCTTGTGTACTGACACACTGCAGGGCAATGTTCACACTGCTGTACCACCCATTTACTGCAAATCTTGGGACAATCCACACAGAACTTCCTTACAAATTAAATGCTCTTCTTATATCCTTCCCTTATAGAATCATAGATCCATAGAAACCCTACAGTGCAGAAAGAGGCCATTTGGCCCATCGAGTCTGCACCGACCACAATCCCACCCAGGCCCTACCCCCATATCCCTACATATTTACCCGCTAATCCCTCTAAGCTACGCAACTCAGGACACTAAGGGGCAATTTTAGCATGGCCAATCAACCTAACCCGCACATCTTTGGACTGTGGGAGGAAACCGGAGCACCCGGAGGAAACCCGCGCAGACACGAGGAGAATGTGCAAACTCCACACAGACAGTGACCCAAGCCGGGAATCGAACCCAGGTCGCTGGAGCTGTGAAGCAGCAGTGCTAACCACTGTGCTACCATGCCACTCCATTGATGGTAGGACCCTTGAGATTCATTTGTTTGTGATTCATCCATGGGCTGCCATGTGGTAAGCTGGTCAATGACAGCAGCTTCTGTTACGTCAGCATTCTCTAGCTTCTTGATATGGTATATACTAAATCCTCATATCCGGCCCACCTTTTTCTGCCTCCATAACATCACTCAACTTCACTCTGCCTCAGCTCATCTGCTGCTGAAACCCTAATCTATGCCTTCATTAGCTTATAGACTTGGCTATTCCCACATACTCCTGACTGGTCTCCCGTATTCTACCCTCTGTAAACCTGAGGCCATTCAAAGCTCTGCTGTTTGTGTATTAACGCGCACCAAGTCCTGTTCCACTAACAGCCCGGAAATCACTGGCCTTGGCTCCCAGTCAAGTAACATCTTGATTTTGCATCCTTGTTTCCAAGTGCCTCCAAAGCCTTGCCCCCTTTCTATCTCTGCAGTCTCCTCCAACTCCACGACCCTCTTGAGGTGCTTTGTGCTCTTCTGGCCTCTTTTGCGTCCCCAGTCATGAATGCTCCACCGCTGGTGGCTATGTGTTCAGTTGCATCAGGAAGTCCCTCCCTACACCTCTCAGCCTCTCTGGCTCACTTTCCTACACTAGCAAACTTCTTAAAATCTAACTCTGGGATCAACAGGAGTTTGGTCATCTGACCTAATATCTCCTTATGTGGCTCAGTGTCAGATTTGTTTTATAAAGGACTGTCATATTTGACAGGACTGTCATATGAGGAAAGATTAAGTTGGTTAGCATTATATTCACTGGAGTTTAGAAGAGTGAGAGGGGATCTCACAGAGACTTATAAAATTCTAACAGGATTAGACAGGGTAGATTCAGAAAGAATGTTCCCAATGGTGGGGGAATCCAGAACTAGGGTTCATAGTTTGAGGATAAGAGGTAAACCTTTAAGGACTGAGGTGAAGTGAAATGTCTTCACCCAAGAATGAGGGGTGATCTTACTCAAGCATATAAGATCCTGAGGAGTCTTGACAGGGTAGATGGTGAGATGTTTTCACTAGAGGGAGAGTCGTGAACAAGGTGACATAGCTACAAGACAAGACAAGACTCATTTAAAATTGAGGTGTATAGAAATTTCTTCTCGCAGAGGATGCTGAATCTTTGGAATTCTCAGCCCCAAAGGGTGGTGGAGACTGGAGCATTATATGTATTAAAGTGGACGTGGATAAATATTTGATAGATCGAGAAATGGATGGCTATGGGGAAACGGCTGAGAAAAGGAGTTGAAGTCAGCATGGATCAGTCATGATTGTATTGAATGGCGGGACAGGCTTGAAGGGCCTGGTGGCTTATTCCTGCTTCTATTTATTGTATTCTTATGTGTGTCTGTTCAGAGAGTGGTTGTGGTGAACCATCGTTGGTTCCCACTAGATAGTACTGAGCCAGGGTCTGGCCTGTACTACAAGTATGTATATATGTTGCTGTTGGGGTTAGGGATGGGTTGTTCTACTTGTTGCTGTTGGGGTTAGGGTTGGGCTGTTACACCTTGTATTATAGTTATTGTGGTACATCCCAGTCGGGCTCCGCCTCCTGGGAGAGGTATAAAGGTCTCTACTCTGTCTGGGACCCCTCAGTCTGGGATCGTGTATACAATTAGTAGCTTTGTTGTAACAGCAAATAAAAGCCTTTATTTCCTGAGCATCTCAAGCCTCGTGTGTGATAACCCGCATCAATTTTATTTGCTGTTAAGTAAACTCTCGTCGGAAGAAAAAAAAACGATACAGAGAGTATGGAGCAGATATTGAAACCTGAACGTCTTACACTGGATCCACGTGCGGCGGGCGCCTCTAACACCTTTGACCACTGGTTGAAATGTTTTGAGGACTACCTGGCAGCCTCTGCAGCGGTCACCACAGATGATGACAGACTCCGGGTCCTCCATGCGAGGGTAAGCGACACCGTCTACCTCGCGATCTGTGCGGCCACCGACTACACAAAGGCCCTCGAGCTTCTTAAGAAGCGTTACATTAAACCGCCCAACGAAATGCATGCTCGATACCTCTTAGCCACTCGACGACGGCAGTCTAGCGAAACGACGGAAGAATACGCGAACGAGCTCCTACAGCGAGCCAGGGGCTGTAACTGCAAAGCAGAGTCGGCAGATCAGAATATGAACGACCTCGCTCGAGATGCGTTTGTGGCGGGAATCGGATCATCTTACATCCGACTCAGACTACTGGAGAAAGGTAATCTTGACCTCACTAAGGCAATAGAACTAGCGGATATGTTGGAGACGGCCTCCAAAAGCCTAGTATTGTATCCTGAAGACCACGTGGAGACAACGTAGCAGGAGCAGTCGCTGATCCCTCCTCGTCCCTCGGGTTCGAAAAGCTGTGTGATGGCGTGCTCACACTCGGGCCAGACGACGGCAGCAGCTCCGAGCGGCCCGCGGTGTTACTTCTGTGGGGGAGCGAAGCATACTCGGCAACGGTGTCCCGCTAAAGCTGTGTTGTGCTCCGCCTGCGGTAAGAAGGGGCACTATTCGAAAGTGTGCCGATCTAAATCTGCTTCTCGGAACAGCAGTGCGGCCTGCGATTCCTCGGAGCCCGGTTCTTCGTCGTTGGCATCGTCGAGGGTTTCGTCCACGTGCGAGGCCAGGATGACGCCATTACGGTCGATGGAGTCGGAGATGTGTGACCACCAGGGGTCGCTGAGTTTGGCGCCATCACCCACGTGCGACCTATGGGAGCGGCCATGTTGGTCGGCACCGACCGCGAACGACCAGCAGGGGTCATCCTCGTCAATCTCAGCTGCCTGCAGTGGCGCTCATGAACCAACGGTGGCGTCGATCATCCTGGACCAGGCCAAGCCTCATAGACTTTACAAGTCTATGATGGACATTCAGGTAAACGACCACTTGATTTATTGTCTGTTTGACAGCGGGAGCACTGAGAGTTTTATCCACCCAGACGCTGTGAAGTGGTGTGGACTCCGGATTCAACCTGTCAAACAGACAATTTCTATGGCATCAAGGTCCTGGTCTGTCACCGTGCTAGGGAGTTGCGTGGTAACTTTAACGGTGCAAGGCACGGTTTATGAGCGTTTCAAGCTCCTGGTGTTGCCGCACCTTTGCGCGCCAATACTTCTCAAACTAAACTTCATGGTCCACTTGAGGAGTGTAACCCTACAGTACGGTGGGCCACTCCCTTCACTTTCAGTGGGAGAACTGCAGCCTCCAAATTGCCCAATGCAATGTAGCCTCTCGACGCTGAAGATTACCACACCCTCCCTGTTCCAGAATCTTGTGCCAGGCTGCAAGCCCATTGCGACTAAGAGTAGGCGTTACAGCGCTGAGGATCGGATCTTCATTCGATCTGAAGTTCAGCGGCTCCTCAAGGAAAGGATCATACAACCTAGCGCTAGTCCATGGAGAGCGCAGGTCGTGGTGGTCAAGAGTGGGAACAAACCCCGGATGGTCATTGACTACAATCAGACCATTAATAGATACACGCAGCTGGATGCGTATCCCCTCCCGTGCATATCTGACATGGTCAATCAGATTGCGCAGTACCGGGTGTTCTCCACCATAGACCTCAAGTCTGCCTACCACCAACTCCCCATTCACTCAGAGGACCGACAATACACGGCTTTTGAGGCGGATGGTCGCTTGTATCACTTTCTCAGGGTTCCCTTTGGTGTCACCAATGGGGTCTCGGTCTTCCAGCGTGCCATGGACCGAATGGTGGACCAGAACGGGCTGCGAGCTACCTTCCCGTACCTGGATAACGTCACCATCTGCGGCCATGACCAGCAGGACCACGACACAAATCTCCTGAATTTCCTACGCACTGCATCTCGCCTGAACCTGACCTACAACAGGGAGAAGTGTGTGTTTCATACGTGCCATTTAGCCATCCTCGGATACGTGGTGGAAAACGGGGTCATTGGCCCTGATCCAGACCGTATGCGTCCCCTCTCTGAACTTCCCCTGCCCACTAGTGCAAAAGCACTGAGAAGATGCTTAGGCTTCTTCTCTTATTATGCACAGTGGGTTCCCAATTACGCGGACAAAGCCCGTCCGCTCATCAAGTCCACTTCTTTTCCCCTAACACCAGAGGCCCGATTGGCCTTTGATAATCTAAAAGCCGACATCGCGAAAGCTACGATGCACGCTGTTGATGAGTCCATGCACTTTCAGGTGGTGAGCGATGCATCTGATTTCGCCCTGGCCGCCACACTTAACCAGGCGGGCAGGCTCGTCGCCTTTTTTTCCCGCACCCTCCAAGGCCCCGAAATTCGGCATTCAGCGGTGGAAAAGGAGGCCCAGGCCATTGTGGAGGCCGTCAGGCACTGGCGCCATTACTTGGCGGGAAAACGGTTCACCCTGATCACGGACCAGCGGTCCGTGGCGTTCATGTTTAATAACACGCTGAGGGGCAAGATCAAGAACGACAAGATCTTGTGGTGGAGAATTGAACTCTCCACCTATAACTATGACATTATGTATCATCCAGGGAAACTCAATGAGCCCTCGGATGCCCTGTCGCGTGGAACATGCGCCAGTATACAGGAGGACCGTTTGCAGGCTCTCCATAATGACCTATGCCATCCTGGGGTCACTCGGCTCTACCACTTTATAAAAGCCCGCAATCTGCCCTACTCGGTGGAGGATGTCAGGTCCATAACAAGAAGCTGTCGGGTATGCGCGGAATGCAAACCGCACTTTTACCGACCTGACCGGGCACAATTAGTCAAGGCCACTCGTCCCTTCGAAAGACTGAATGTCGACTTTAAGGGCCCCCTTCCCTCAACAGGTCGGAATGTGTACTTCCTCAACATCATTGACGAGTACTCGAGATTCCCTTTTGTTATTCCCTGCTCTGATACATCCGCTGCCACGGTTATCAAGGCATTCCGTGATCTTTTCACCCTGTTCGGGTACCCCAGCTACATTCACAGCGACAGGGGCTCGTCGTTCATGAGCGATGACTTGAGGCAATACCTGCTCTCATACGGGATTGCCTCTAGTAGAACCACGAGCTACAACCCTAGGGGTAACGGACAGGTGGAACGTGAGAATGCTACAGTCTGGAAGGCTGTCTTACTGGCGTTGAAGTCAAAAAGCCTTCCAGTCTCCCATTGGCAAGAGGTGCTCCCTGATGCGCTCCATTCCATACGCTCACTCCTGTGTACGGCAACCAACGCTACTCCCCATGAGAGGCTGTTTTCATTCCCTCGGAAGTCTTCCTCTGGGACCTCATTACCGTCTTGGTTGACGTACTCAGGACCTGTCCTCCTGCGGCGACATGTTAGGGCCCGCAAGTCCGACCCGTTGGTCGAACAGGTCCATCTCCTCCACGCCAACCCTCAGTATGCCTATGTGGCATACCCTGACGGGCGAGAGGACACGGTCTCGATCCGAGACCTGGTGCCAGCAGGGGACGTAGAAACCCCTGTCGCTCCCATACCCCCTGTTACAAACCCCATAACTCTTGTTTCCCCTCCGGTCACGGCACGGGCAGCATCGGGACCATTACTTAACCCTTTTACTCCCGTGTCCAGCTTGCCTGAGTCCAGAGGATGGTCGCCACTTCAGGGCGTGTCGGAACTCCATGGATTACCATCACCTCGGGGTCAACCGGCCCGTGAGACTGTGGAGGAACAGTTGGACATCGCCTTGGGGAGAACGCCACCGCGAGTGCCTACTCCGGTGTCATCTCCAGTATTGAGGAGGTCACAACGACGGTGCGGTCCCCCTGACCGTCTGAACTTATAGACTGATGACAAATTATTCTGTTTTTTTGTACCTCGCCGGCCTTTGTCTTCAAAGGAGGGGTGAATGTGGTGAACCATCGTTGGTTCCCACTAGATAGTACTGAGCCAGGGTCTGGCCAGTACTACAAGTATGTATATATGTTGCTGTTGGGGTTAGGGATGGGTTGTTCTACTTGTTGCTGTTGGGGTTAGGGTTGGGCTGGTACACCTTGTATTATAGTTATTGTGGTACATCCCAGTCGGGCTCCGCCTCCTGGGAGAGGTATAAAGGTCTCTGCTCTGTCTGGGACCCCTCAGTCTGGGATCGTGTATACAATTAGTAGCTTCGTTGTAACAGCAAATAAAAGCCTTTATTTCCTGAGCATCTCAAGCCTCGTGTGTAATAACGCGCATCAGTGGTGAACCTGTGAAATTCACTATCACAGAAGGTAATTGAGGCAAAAACATTGTGTGATTTCAAGAAGGAATTAGATATAGCTCTTGGGGATAAAGGGAACAAGGAATATAGGGGGAAGGCGGGATCAGGGTATTGCATTTGAAGATCAGTCATGATCATAATGAATGACACACCAGGCTCGAAAGGCTGAATGGCCTACTCCTGCTTCTATTTTCTATGCAAGTTTCTATGTACACGTTTCATTACATTAAAGTCACAATATAAATTTAATTTCCTGTTGTTGATTTTCCTGGTATTGGGACTTGTTCAGCTATTGATGGAGGGACCTGGAGAATCTCCTGTCTGCTTTCACTCTCGTCTGAAAAATGTGTCTATTCTTCTGCTGACTTCTTAAACAGGCAGCGCCAAAGAAATGCTTGTAAATTTGAGGGCTCTTTCATTCAAATGAAAGTGCTTGCAGCCAAGTTTATCAGGTTCAGGAGGCCTATAAATGGAATTCGGGATGATTGGTCTTACTCTCCTCCCTCCATTAAAAGAATTGCCAATGTGTTAACAACATAAGCATCACTGGCAACTCCCTTTTGTCCAATGAGGCACTAATATGGCCCTTGCACCTATTCTGTCTCTGACTTACCTCCCTTCCATTCATTTGCCTCTTGCTCTCGCCCAAGTGATTGCTCTGTCCATTTTCTGATGCACCATTAAAACAATTTCTCCCACACTAATTCATCCTTATGTTTTGATCAGTTTTTTTTAAACTATTCACCATCATACTGAATACCACAGAATAGAATTATAAAAGAATGCTATTGTTAGAACCATTTTATAGCAGACTCCTTAGAAAATTAATCATGCCATTACAGTTTGAACATGACACAAATGTGACTACAGAGTGATGCTATTGCCTGTTGCAGAATGTAAATTTTCCCATTCAGTATGCTTATTTGAGGTTTATAGGCCTGTTAAGGAATAGTTTATAATGTTAACATTTCCACAAAAATGCACATTCTTTTATCACTGCATATCATAAACTCGAATGAAGATTGGGCACGGTTCAAACATAGTTTGCCTTTATTTAAGGGTGTAATGCTCATATTTAATGGTATTTTCTTTCCTTCTCTTTCCTCTTTCAGCATTTTAAATAATTCTAACTCAAAGCCTCCACTAACGTCAAGCTGTAACTAGCCACCAAATGTGTGAGGATGGAGTCATTAATTCCAAATTTGACCTTTCTTTCTCCCATTTTCCTTTATAATCTGGCAGTCACTGTGGGGAATATTCTAAAAACCTATGTCATATGTTTCAGTGGTCCAGTGTATTATAGCTACAACAACCGTGCCAGTGTACCTGTCGCTTCCCCAGTCTCTCGCACATTGAGAATATGTAGGGGTGGAGAGATTCACTGGATTCTTTGCAGTGAAAACATTTCTGCAGTGGCTAATATGGAGCTAATAATAGGCTAATATGGACATTTAGTGCAAAACGCCATTGAGGCAAATTGAAGCATGTGTTTGAATAGACAGCCACCTGGGGCATAATTAAGGAGCTAATTGATAGTTAATTTTCTTGCTGTTGCACAATATTTTGTGGACAACATTGAATTTAACACTCTCTCCTCACAGTCAGCAGTTGAACAAGAATAAGTGACTCGACGCTGAGGATTTGTAAAGTCATGCTTAACTTGTTGATTGAGATAGACTGACTACACCCTGTTTGAAATGTACTTATGAGACATGTCAGGATCCTTTCTGCTCTCTCATAACTTCAGCAACACTCTATCAATACTTTTCTTGGAAATGCTCTTCGGGCTTCACTTAAAAAGGGAGTGCTTGGTCAAGAGCATTTTGCCCAGGCTCCCCCTTGCTCTGTATGAAAAATTGAGAAAGAAGATGAGTCCAGGCAGAACAGCATTAGAGTGCTGTTTACATCCTGCGTTACGCTTATTTAAACCCAAAGGTGTTTAAACAGGAAGGGATTCCATTCTCTCCACATGCATGACCAGCAGTAGATCAATACCTGCTATCTGCAGAGCTGTACAGTGAGACAATCAGCCATCCCCAGGTCTTTGAGCCCCATTGCAGTGTGCGTTACTAGTTGACAGGGGATGGTCTCCGATGCTATGGTTCATGACTCCACTGAGAAACCCCCAGACTCAGTTGAATCCATATACAATGAGGGCCGGTGAACCACCAGGAATATCACTGAGCAGACAACTACAGCCTGGAAGTAGACAGTTCGATGTTTCAGTCAGTCAGGAGGTGCCCTGCACTTTTCAGCCAAGAATGCTTTCAGACTCGTGATGGCTTGCTCCACACCCCATCATGTCATGTTCATAAAGGATCAGCTGTTAAAAACCAGCAATTGTGTCAGAGGGTAAACTCGGGAGCCGCGGGGGGAGCAGGAGGGGGCTTGGTGTGGAAAAGGAGGACAGATGAGGAAGAAGGGAAGCATCAGAGACCTCATCATCTTCCTCCCCCATTCAGGTTCTGCTGCTGTTCCATATGTGCTTTTTTATAGAGAAGAAAGAGTGGGGAATGTGACTGAGTGTATTGACAAGTGTGTTTGTGACTATGATGCCTCACATGGATGAAGCACTGTGTGGTGGATGCAGTAGTGTGTGGTGTGTGAATGTCATCGTGTAGTTGAATGGTGGAAGAAGTGTGTTGAGTTTGAGATACAGGTGATGTTCCAGTTGTTGAGCACTGTGTTTGGAGATGGGATTTTATCTTGACCACAAATGTCAGATCATTATGTTTCTTGTGGTATTGGAGCAATGTCCTGGCCAGAGATACTGGCTGCTATCTCCTGGGTGACCTCTTCCCACATATGGTGCATTAGCTGCCTTGAGGTCTCTTCCCTCGCTGTAAGCAGAGGACGTCCCTTCTCCTCCCTACCTCCTCCACCAAGGCCTCTAGTACCATGTTTGAAACATTGTGTGCCTTCTCCCTCAGTTCCTGAGACACCTTTGTTGACCTCTCTCAGTTAGCACACTCCCCACCTTCAGTGGAAGTTGGTGGGTACAGTTACATATTCAACTCCAGGATAATTGTGTTAAATCAGCTCTCGAGTGCAAAATCTGCAGTTGTTGGTTTCAACATTTGCAGGCACGTTTGAATCACAATAATCATCCATTACCTTCATCCCTCCCTTATTATTTGTATTAGTTAAAAGGAAATTACCCAGTGTTTTCTTTCTGGTTCATAGATCCAAATTAACCTCTGGGCCAATTTTGGAACAGCGTGAGCTGGAAAGCTAACCACTGTTCCAGCAATGAGTTCCCAGAGCCTCATTTAAATCCCACCGGGATTGACAAGATGACTGAGTCTGTGGTGGAGCTTTTCTTGTGGGAGACCTCTTGGTCTGCAAAGACAATGAAAAAGGAAGTTGAAAATCTTTAGCTTCTTGAACCTCTTCTGGCAACTATTCACGACTGCAGCTTCTACCACAAGCTGCCAAGTTAAAAATCCAGTCAGGTCCCAATGACACCATATGTAAACAAAGGTCCCACTGGCTTTGAGCAGATGTTCTTGCTGCTTGCTCCATTGCGCAGGTCGAAGTCCCAACTGGTCATGTCCCAGAGGGGTACCAGTGTTTGATTAACCTGAATAATTTAACTGCCCACTCAGTTTCCACTGGGCAGATCAGATTGAAAATAATCCCTTACTGTTTCCTAATGATTTTGGTGGTGTTATATGTGTAATAATAAGCAGGCTTGTAGTAGAATGTCAGAAGCAGTTTTTAGTTATTTACCAGAAAATTATGAACTCATTATGAACTTCTTCAGCGCCATCATTGGCTGCAACCTTAACAATTTCCCTTCCTGCGGTGGCCTGTATTGATTTTTCTGTGGGGGTTAAAATTATGTGAAGGATAAATAGGAAAGTGATGGGGTCTGGTTGTAAATTGTGAAAATTCTTGACGTGCAGAACTGTAGGAGAGAAACGCAATTGAAATAAATTTCAATTCAGGAGGGCACCTCACCTGTTAAAAGTCACAGCAACATAAACAAATCTTTAAGTACAACATTCCTGCTATTTCATTTCAAATTGTGGGTTACAGAACCCAAATTGATTAATTTGAATTAATGAACTGAAATTAGATGAACAGCAACGTAACTTGTGTGTGACACTTAGCAACCATTCACATTCAGAGTCCTCCGCAATATTTCTGATATTATCAAACTTTCAATGATAATTTCCGATTCAACAGAAATAGGCACAACTAAACAAGAATTTGGAAATTATAAACCTTTTTTAGCAGCAAAGGTTAAGTATGGACGTTATTTTCAACTAAAAATCACATTGAAATTGTCAATTTATTTTCAATCACTAAATCGAGAAAGTTAATAACTGAAAAGCAATGGTGAGTTGACGACCAAAAAATTGACACGAGGATCATGGTGTACAGTCAACCCGTGCCTGGTGATTGCATTGCAGACAGCATGTTAACTTTTGTGTTATTGACTCTTTTAAATGATTGGTGTGTGTTGCTCATGCTACTGGTGTTGGTCATTGGCTATATCGCCCAGTGTCGCAGATTGCTAATATTACTTAAAGACAGTCTGCAGCTCTTAAAGGGAGGTGCACTGTGGCTGCAAGAAGAAGCGAGAGTCCTATGTGAACTGAATCTGTGTTGTGAAACATTGCAAAATTGATGAAGATGCAGAGACTGTGTACTTAGGGATATTGATAATGCACTGGAGACCCTAGTAGAAAGACGAAATTGCATGATTTCTCACGAATTGTCAAGGTGAGTAAGTGCATCTTCAAATGGCATATCCTCCCACCTGCAGCACTAGTTTCATCTCCTGTGCAATTCCCTACACTCATCATTCACCTCACAAAAATCTCTAATCAATCAGAACTCAGTTTTACCTCAACCTCCTACACTTAGCACTGTGGCAAGCCCCATAGCCATAATTCACAGCTTGCACACACTGGCAGCCATTTAATCATGACCACCATGTCACCCAAACAGATTACAGGACACTCCCTCATTGACACAGTTCCCCTTTTCTTGCAGGAGAAGGTGGCAGATAGCAGGGCGCACCAGGAATTAACTGGAGGGGGACAAACATGCCTCTGTTTTAACCCCATAGAAAAATCAGTGTAGGCCACCACAGGAAGGGAAATTGCTAAGGTTGCAGCCAGTGATAGCACTGAAGAAGTTTGTAATGAGGGTATCTGCATACCTCCCACCTTTTCCCTTCTGTCTTCTGACCCAAAAGCTAGAGGGTGTAGGCCGGCACTTTCTCCTCATTGTATCTACTTCATTTTCGTTACCCAAGAACTGGAACCTGCCCAGCTGGTGTAGGAAGAAGAAGCACAAGAGCTAAGAGACTTGAATAGAGGAGGGCTCTTCACTTAGTGAAATATTGAACACAAGTGCACAGGAACCAGAGTAGGGAGAAAGCAACGTGCAGGTGCCAATTTATCAGAGAATAAGACCACACAATATTTCTGCACAGGGAACTCAGATGAGGACTTCAATAGGCCAGGCCACAGAGGCAGCTTTTGGGTATAGTGTCCAATTCTTCCAAGCTTGATTAGTGTGTCTGTTGACCGCTCACTGTGCATATGCATGATTAGTTAAGTCTGGATGTGGGCACTTAGAAACTAAATTGAAGCAAGCTGCTGTAAATATGAGAGCAGACATTTTAAAACATTGAATAAAGCTCTTGTTACACACAGACAAGCTGCTTGTCATCTCTGCATATATCTGAGGCATAAAACAGTGTTATGACTGGGTTGGGAGGAATGCACAGTCTATCTAGTCCCACTACACTGCAGGTTGCACCATTAGTTTTAAAAGTTTAATTCAGTCACCAAACCTGCCAATTACTTACCTTCACTGTTGTACAGACTTTAATCAGGATTCTTTCAGTAAACTGAGAATGATTGATTGATTATAAACAAAACTTCCTTTTTGAAACCAGTTGCAATTGCAAGAACTGATACACACACAACTATTCTGGAAGTATAACTACCTACCCCTTTTTAAACAATACCCCAGCACACACACAAAGGACCAACAGATAGGGGTGGGATTTTCTGACCCTTCCTGATGATCCCACTGAAGATGACACTTGTGGTTAGTTCCCCGGCGGTGGATCGGGGCAGACACACAAAACGCCATAAACATCGGAGGGACAAGACATACCCTCCTCCGCAAAACACATCACGGGGGGAGGAGGATGTGGGAAAAAAAACACCCAGTGTCTCTGCAGAGGTGGGCTTTGCAGGATGGGCTTCACAAAATAAAGGAAAAAGATTGCAGTGCTGTTGATCTCGAATTCCCTCATATAAAGATAAGCAACTGGATCCAGTAGATGTCTGGATGGAATGGAGCTTCAGCACGTAGGAGAATATGGAGATGTACATAAAGCAAGGGCAACAGAAGTGAGGTGCATGCTGATTGTACACAACATTGACTCTGAGAGCTGTGCACTCTGCATCCAAAAGTAAATATTTTCTTTGTTTTTAACCATTTGAAGTTGATAGTTTTATTAATATAGAAATTATTAAGCATTTTCTATAACACATTATGGAAAATTTTTGATTTTATTTTATTATCGTCACATGTATGAGTGAACAGTGAAAAGTATTGTTTCTTGCATGCTATACAGACAAAGCATACTGTCCATAGAGAAGGAAAGGAGATGGTGCAGAATGTAATGTTACAGTCATAGCTAGGGTGTAGAGAAAGATCAACTTAATACGAGGTAGGTCCATTCAGAAGTCTGATGGCAGCAGGGAAGAAGCTGTTCTTGAGTCAGTTAGTACGTGTCCTCAGAATTTTGTATCTTTTTCTCAACAGAAGAAAGTGGAAGAGAGAATGTCCGGGGTGCATGGGGTCCATGATTATGTTGGCTGCTTTTCCGAGGCAATGGAAAGTGTAAGCAGAACCAATGGCTGGTTTGCGTGATGGACTGGGCTACATTCACAACCCTTTGTAGTTTCTTGTGGTCTTGGGCAGAGCAGGAGCCATACCAAGCTGTGATACAACCAGAAACAATGCTTTCTATGCTGCATCTGTAAAAGTTGGTGAGAGTCGTAGCGGAGAAAGTAGAGGTGTAGATGGGCATTCTTAACGATAGTGTCGGCATGGGGGGACCAGGACAGTTTGTTGGTGATCTGGACACCTAAAAACATGAAGCTCTTGACCATTTCTACTTTGTCCCCATTGATGTAGACAGGGGCATGTCCTCCACCACGCTTCCTGAAGTCGACGACTATCTCCTTTGTTTTGTTGACATTGAGAGAGAGATTATTGTCGTCGCATCAGTTCACCAGATTCTCTATCTCATTCCTGTACTCTGTCTCGTCATTGTTTGAGATCCAACCCACTATAGTGGTGTCATCAGCAAACTTGAAAATCAAGCTGGAAGGGAATTTGGCCATACAGCCAAAGGTGTATAAGGAGTATAGTAAGGGACTGAGGACACAGCCTTGTGGGGCACTGGTGTTGAGGATGATTGTGGAGGAGGTGTTGCCTATACTTACTGATTGCGGTCTATGGGTTCGGAAGTCTAGGATCCAGTCACAGAGGGAGGAGCTGAGTCCCAGGCCACGGAGCATGCAGATGAGTTTTGTTGGAATTATGGTGTCGAAGGCTGAGCTGTAGTCTATGAATAGGAGTTTGACATAGGTGGTTTTGTTATCAAGGTGTTCCAGGGTTGAGTGCAGGGTGAGGGAATGTAATTAAACATATTTAATCGTATTCCTGGGGTCATGGTTAGTGAATAAGCCTGATTTCAGTCTTGTGGCCCGTTGAGATGAAGGAGGGTCACTCATGTAGCCCACCCACTAGCCTAGGTTGTGCATTACTGGCTTAAACAGTGCAAATTTAAAATGGTTACAAGTACTCTGAATGAAGTACGAAATAACATTCAAGTAGATTATAGAGTCAGGATGCTAGTTACCACTGAATGATTGATTGAAAGGTGTATTGCTTTTTAATGAATAGCTCTGACAAGGGCAGCAAATGTTGTCAGTAATATTCTTCATTGGCCCTTATGGTCAATAACCCTTATGGGCATTTGCTGACATGGTATCAGAAATTTGATATTGTTATTTCAAGTGTTACTGCTTTAAAACCAAATTTGTTTTGGTAAGATTTGGTACATTACATATCTGCTGCTATGTGAAACTATGCAGCCTGATAAATAATGGTGAATTGGCTTTTCAATTCACTGGACAATTATTGCTATCTGGAGCTCTTATTTCAGCGGCATGGTGGCACAGTGTTTAGCACTGCTGCTTCACAGTGCCAGGGACCCAGGTTCGATTCCCGGCTTGGGTCATTGTCTGTGTGGAGTTTGTACATTCTCACTGTGTCTGCATGGGTTTCCTCTGGGTGCTCTGTTTCCTCCCACAGTTCAAAAGATGTGCAGGTTAGGTGAATTGGCCATGTTAAATTCTCCCCCAGTGTACCGCAACAGGTGCTGGAATGTGGCGACTAGGGGATTTTCGCAGTAACTTCATTGCAATGTGAATGTAAGCCTACTTGTGACTAATAAATAAACTTTACTTTAAATAATTAAGAAAAAAAACTAATTCTAGTAAGAATTTAGTTTTTCATTTCAATCCCTCTAGTTTTTAAGACTTCCAACAACCTGAAAATATAACAGCACCCAGCAGGTAAATTCTGGCATCAATGTATTTACCCATTTTCCCACCTGAATTAACTATCAGGCAGTCCTGTAAATTGGTGCACAGACCTGCATCCCGAAAAGGGCAAATGACTGCAAATCAGTGACTTATCAGAGGAATCCAATTGGACCTTTCAAGGGGAAGTAGGTGAAAGATCTATGGCACATGATAGTCCCACTTTCTCCAAGTATTGAGAGGTCAGTGAAAGAGGCTGTTGAAGGCCAAAAGTAAGCTAATTGCAAGATTTATCGGGAACCAGGCCCCGTAGAAATCTTCCACCTTGCTGCTGGGCTGTTATCATATCCTCACACATCCTCCCAACTGGAGTTATTTGCTGACTGGGTGGATATAATAGGGATTGATTTCCTTTGTGATCAGACTGGTGAACTGCAGTGGTACATTCACTTATCAACAGTGACTCTCTGAGTAAATGAGACACAAACCTGAAAGTGGTTTGGGCCTCTCGACCTTTGTGTTCAGTGGTCGCTCCAAACACATCTCCTGAAAGTATCTCTGCATAGCATTTCATGAATAATTTATGGGATGGATGAAACAAAGTAGGCTTGGCTAAGCAGAAACAATGCATTGACTTACATGTACTATTTCTATATTTACAATGCAATGGCTTCTTTTTAGTTATTCTGACATAAGACTTGGCAGCAACTGTGTCAAGCTTCACAGCGTTTACCTTTTAAAGTACGTGTCACAGGCAGTGATTAGAACAATCAGAAAGAACTAGAAAGTGAACATTGTGAAACTTGATTTACTTAATGTTGATCAGAAGTACAAAGTCATCTTGATTGATTTTTCTTTGAACTTTATAATCTTCAATTATTTTTACTTACAAAATTAAATGTTAGCAAGAAACTGTGCTCTATTTACTTTTGGTGCTGTGCAATCTACAATTTGGATGATTTATATGCTGACCAGTAATAGGTGAACGATTCCAAGTTCATGATGTAACGTGCATTTCTAACTAGAATAGTTATTTTGGAAATATAATAATCAAGATAAAAGAGAACAGTGCTGAGAAATAAGATTAATTTCGTCATTGCAGTAATCATCTCAAGATAATTAAGTAGGACAAAGTCTAGCGTATCATACATTGTATTCGGTCTGTTGAAGTAACAGGGTTAATAGGCCTCTTTTTCCATTCATCTTTTTGCTTATTGCAGTATATTTCTGATTGTTATGATTCTCACAAGGATGCTTAATCCACTTATACAAAATTGCTGCGCGTGTGTTTTTTTATTGCAGGTGTTGACCCAATAAATAGGTTAACACAGGCATTTTAAAATGCACAGTAGGGTTTCCCAGGAGTATGATATTAAAAACAGCACTGCCAGGAAAATATAACCTCTATAATTGGGCACTTCTAGGTTCGACATTGTGAGTTCCTTTCACATTGTTTCATAATCTCAGTCTGAGATAAAGAAATTTTTATTATTAATCATGCCAATTCCATCTTCCAAGTTGTCCTTATATTTTCTGCAGCAACTTTCCCACCCACCAAGCTACATGGAAATGTGTGGAAATCATACATAGCCTTTGAAAGAATTCAGGCTGTGTACTTGACTCGCACTGGATCTAATTTTCAAATGCACTCTCCATAATGTAGCTCAGATCACATGCCCATTATAAGATTCACCCAACTTTTAATACCACTGGTAATGCAAATTAGACATGTTCTATGAAAGATGGAAGTCTTGCTCCATCACATTATTGCCATAGTCAATGGCATTGAAAATAACCCCCATCATTTTCCACAAACGTCTGAGAAAATTATTTTCATTATACTTTCATGTATGCAATTTGAAGCCAGCTACCAGAAAGGGAAGAAAGTAATCTAAATTGATCTGCCTCTAACAGTCCCAAAGGGGAAAAGAAGCAATGTAATTATTGACTGGTGTTTTTATCTAGTTACCATAATCTACTCATAGATGGTTTTTGGTGGAGTTGGCAAAAAATATCTCAGTTAGGCTCGACTTTTCTTCCCAACACCTCATTTGACTCTTCCCACTTGACAGACCAAATCACTATTTCTATTTCCTTGCTCTAAATAGTCATGTGACTTATTACATGGTGATGGGGAGTATGGTCGCCATGCAATACCTTGTACCTTTGACCTACGGCAGAACCTGACATCTGTTAGTGTCTAAGTTTGCAAGAGTTTTGGAGTGGATAAAAAAGTAATATTTATCGAGAAAGAACAAGATCAAACATATCACCAATCATCAACAACAAGAAGTTGCATTTATATAGCATTTATATTGCATTTATATACATCCCAATATACTTCACATAAATATAACCAGACAAACACTGACACAAAGCATTTGCAGTGATTCTGAGGCAACTGGAACTCTATTGTACCTTTACAATGTCTAATTTAGAAATTATTATTCGTTCTTAAACCTAAATGTCTTTACAGAAACAGTCAGCTAAACAATTATTTGGGGTGATTTTAACTCTCTCCACCTGGTGGAAATAATGATTACCATGTTAAAAACTTCTTACTCCCATTCTACCCTCATTTTCCTCAAGGCTTTCTGCCTTAATAATCAATGTAAATCAGGGTCATATTGCATTGAACTCCAGTGGAATTTTAATGGCCTACAGAGTGGAACCAGGAACAGGGTGCTCCTCCAAGCTTCGCAAAACCAACGTAGCCAGCTGCCTCCAACTCTCACCCACCAACCTCCTCAGTGAGAAAATTTGATCAACAGGATCTCAAAGCTTTTGCTGCGCTTTTCTTTCCTGCAGTCGATAAACAATCCTGATGAAGCATTGCAAACAACAATTTGTCACTTTCGGAGGAAACATTGTACAAGGAACTTGCTCGATGGAAAAGCTTTCAGAACATTTTGAACTAATTACACAAAGAGTATTGATAAAGGAATGTGAAACTCCATTTAGCTATTGCTAGGTTCACAATGCTCTGTCATAGCACCTTACCATATTTCTAAGGATTTATCCTTCAGTTAGGAATGTGCAAGTCTAACAGTCAGCTTTTGATGTTTTCTTTGAAATGGCTTTTTAGTATCTCATTGTTTGAATTGCAATTTGTAGCAGCTGGCTACATCTCCAATGTTTCATTCTGATTAAATAAGATAAACAATATACCCAATATACAATAAAACTATGAAAATATTTTGAACGATAGGACTGGATTTAATACTGAGGGCGCGTGCCCTGCACACAGGTGTAAATGCTGGGGGGGAGCTTGTTTCCATTTGACTGGCTCACCCTGCTTCCATTGTGTGGCCAAAGGGCTGTTAATAGGTATGAAGCCAGGCATCCATCCCTCTCCGGGATGAAGTTCCACCTCATAGAGCTGTTGATCAGTTGGAAGCTTTGCAGTGCAAACAGTGCTGCTGAAAGTGGTGGCCACTTCTGGTATTGCACTGAGAACATCAAGGAGGTGTTCAGCAAAGGACCCGGACTTAGAGTTAAGTCTGTTGTTTAAATTTTAAAGTTTATTTATTATTGTCACAAGTAAGCTTACATTAACACTGCAATTAAGTTACTGTGAAAACTCCCTAGTCGTCGCACTCTGGCGCCTGTTCGGGTGCACTGAGGGTGAATTTAGCATGGCCAATGCACCTAACCAGCTCGTGTTTCAGATTGTGGGAGGAAACCGGAACACCCGAAGGAAACCCAAGCAGACACAAGGAGAACGTGCAGACTCCGCACAAACAGTGACCCAGGGGGGGAAATCGAACCTGGGTCCCTGGCACTGTGAGGCAGCAGAGCTAACCACTGTGCCACCGTGCGTCGTCTAACTGGGACCAGGATGGCACGCCATGGTGAGGGGAATGAATTGGTGGGGCATGAGGGAAGCACGTTAAACAGGTCTGGAGGGGAGGGTAAATGTACAGAGGGCATACTGTGGTGGGTGGGCATTGATTAGCACTGGGGTCCTGGAAAGGAGGAACACTCCACCCCCACCCCCTAATAGGCTGGCCAACATCCTGCAGGGTCAAATCTTCTGGGCTACACATTGGGTGCTGACTTCTGTAAATACTTGCTAAATCACAGTGATGGTAGGATGAGGTCCTTAAATGGGCATTAAGCACCCACTTCAGAGCCTCACTTGGCTCAGTGTGAGTAATGCTCCCTATGCTTGACCCACTGCTTATAAAAGTACAGTGGTGTGGGGTTGGCATGTAGCTGATTGCACAATGTCTTATTTTATGGGCCCATGCACCTGATTTTCCACTTGTGGTCCATAAAACCTACATATTATGCTCTGCAATGCTTGCCCTTTGACATGTCTATGCATCATTTCAACAAAATCTCCGAGCCTTGATTATATGTACTTAGATTCCCTTATGCACTGACAACTTAACATTGATGTGGATAGATTCTGCAGTGCTAAATTGCATTGTATGTGTAGACACAGTAAGAAGTTTAACAACACCAGGTTAAAGTCCAACAGGTTTATTTGGTAGCAAAAGCCACACAAGCTTTCGAGGCTCTGAGCCCCTTCTTCAGGTGAGTGGGAATTCTGTTCACAAACAGAACTTATAAGACACAGACTCAATTTACATGAATAATGGTTGGAATGCGAATACTTACAACTAATCCAGTCTTTAAGAAACAAAACAATGGGAGTGGAGAGAGCATCAAGACAGGCTAAAAAGATGTGTATTGTCTCCAGACAAGACAGCCAGTGAAACTCTGCAGGTCCACGCAACTGTGGGAGTTACAAATAGTGTGACATAAATTCTGATTCTAGGATCGCATGATAAAGACTCAGGAGGAAAAAAGCAGAAATATTTATGTGAAATAGTGTGACATAAACCCAATATCCCGGTTGAGGCCGTCCTTGTGTGTGCGGAACCTGGCTATCAGTTTCTGCTCCGCGACTCTGCGCTGTCGTGTGTCTCGAAGGCCGCCTTGGAGAACGCTTACCCGAATATCAGAGGCCGAATGCCCGTGACCGCTGAAGTGCTCCCCAACAGGAAGAGAACAGTCTTGCCTGGTGATTGTCGAGCGGTGTTCATTCATCCGTTGTCGCAGCGTCTGCATAGTTTCCCCAATGTACCATGCCTCGGGACATCCTTTCTTGCAGCGTATCAGGTAGACAACGTTGGCCGAGTTGCAAGAGTATGTACCGTGTACCTGGTGGATGGTGTTCTCACGTGAGATGATGGCATCTGTGTCGATGATCCGGCACGTCTTGCAGAGGTTGCTGTGGCAGGGTTGTGTGGTGTCCCGGTCACTGCTCTCCTGAAGGCCGGGTAGTTTGCTGCGGACAATGGTCTGTTCGAGGTTGTGCGGTTGTTTGAAGGCAAGAAGTGGGGGTGTGGGGATGGCCTTGGCGAGATTTTGGCCTTGTATGTGTAGGCCAGAGAAGAAAGTAGAGAGAGCTCACTGCAAAAGGCCCCAAAAGAGGTTTTATTTTACCTTGCCACAAAGTTGAATAAAGATTTAACCATAAAGCAAATGTACAAATACAGGCCACCAACATTCTGCTGAAGATGATGAATTGTTTTACAACATTAGTTACATTAGTTTTCCTATGGCATTCCTCATGTTGATGTGTATGTCAGCCTCTCATTCTGTACTTGGATTACGAGAGTGACGACACTTCAGAAGTATTTCATTGACTGTAAAACATTTTGAGACGTCTGGTGGTCATGAAAAGTACTGTATAAATGCTCAAGTTTCTTTTACCACCACAGCTACTCTCTTACTGGTCACAAATGCTCTCTTGCTTGTTATTCCCTTATACCTCTTCCTGACCCCACATGGTCACCTCTTTCATGTTACATCATTATATCTCTTTTGACGTCACCCACATAAAGTTCTGTTACTTTTCTTATGTTCATTGCTTTTCTTATGTTCATTTGCTGTCCCTTTTTAACTTCTGTCATACTCCCTTCTGTTGTTGCAACCCACCACTCCTCTCTGAATGTTGATTGCTCTCCCCTTGACTTTCTATACATCCTTAATTTCTGCTTATTTGTCCATGTTATCCTCTTCCATTGCCCCATCTGCTGCTTCTGTCCCCCATTCCCCTTTTCACTGATCCACAATGTAACCTTACTCACTGGTCCCCCTACTTTTTTAGTCCCCTTAGTCTTCCTGTCATGCTCTATTTATGTCCTCTCACACTTCATTGTCCTCCTTGTTTCCCTATATCTCGCTACCCTGATTCACTGCCCTGTGATGAGTTGCTTATATTTCATTCATATTGGCCTATTCCTGAAACATACCTCTTTGCTCCATTACTTATAGCACCCCAGGTTGCACTCCCTTGTTGAACCCATATTTGAGGTCAAATGGGAAGAAATATGGGAGGAACAAGATGTCCAAAAGTGTTGAACTCAGATGTTTAAGTGGATCAAATGGCTATCCTTAGAGACCATAGAGGGGACATTTGGGATGAGAACAAAAGCTGCAGGCCCAAGTCACAGTGAAGGTGAGGCCAAAAGGGTCAATTTTCATGCCGTAGGAGGCATGGGCAGATTGTTATCTTAGACCTGACAGGATCAAAAAGGCTAAAAATCTAAATTAGTAGAAATTCAGCATAATGGGCCCAGAAGCACAGCATGGGGGACTTGAAAGAATGGACTATCTGGAAGGGGAAAAGTACAAATGAAAAAAAATTGGAAAGTTATCTTACAGAATGGTAACTTAACATGGCTGACATACAAGAGCTTCCAAAGAAGCATGCATTCTAAATAATGCTAATAATAATTCTAAAATGCATTCCAGTATCCCACTATCAGCATGGTTCTCAATAACATAGTTCAGGTTACAATTGACAACTTTAATGGCCATTGCATGCAGTTTGGCTATCCTGACACAAGGTGGTGAAATCATGGACACATGAGGTCGGCCTCAACCGGGTTCATGTCACACTATCTGTAACCCCCACGACTTGCCTGAGCTCACAAAACCCCACTAACTGTCCTGGCTGGAGACAATACACATTTCTTTAACCTGTGCTTAACCCTCTCTCCACTCACATTGTCTGCACCTTTAAGACTTGATTACCTGTAAAGACTCGCATTCCAACCATTATCTTGTAAATTGAGTTTGTGTCTTTATATGCCCTGTTTGTGAACACAACTCCCACTCACCTGATGAAGGGGCAGTGCTCCGAAAGCTTGTGGCTTGTGCCACCAAATAAACTTGTTGGACTTTAACCTGGTGTTGTGAGACTTCTTACTGTGCTTACCCCAGTCCAATGCCGGCATCTCAACATCATGGAAATCATGGAAGCCAGGGCTGAAACAAATCAGTTGTCCCCAAGCTTCTTAATTTATTCAATAAAGACAATTGGAAATGGGGAATCAACCCAAACATGATAGTCACCTATTGCTCATCAATGCACAAAAAACGTTTTGGTTCCAGTCCCAAACCCAAAACACGACCCTTTCGGAATCAAAATCTATGCGAGTGCCTTCCCAAAGACCATGTTTCATGATTGTTTTAATCTTAAGAAGCCAAGTTGGGAATATTTCTTGGTTGACTTTGATATAGTCATCAAACTGGCACCCTTAAGAATGATGATCACATTAGCATTGATACAGAATGCTGCTTGAAGGAACATATACCACAAAGTATATCTTAGGGTATTTGATGAAGACAAAAAATTTATGATGATTAGATTAAATACTTTTAGACAAAATCTTTTGCTTTTGATATAATAACAGCAAGTTGAGAAACTTATTGCTACAATCACAAATGAATAATATAAAACTCAGCAACAGAGCATAAGAAACAGGAGCTTGTGTACACTATATAGTCCCTTGACCCTGCTCCTCCATTCCATATGACCATGGCTGCTGTTCTGCAATATAAAGATACAAGTCTGCACACCAATGATCAACATACCCTTCCCTTTATAGAAGTTTCCTGTATGCAGATGCTCTTTGTGTTACTGCTAAAAGTCAGACTTTTGATAGGATTGAACTAACCCCAAGTGAAGTCCCAGCTCAGCTGAAACAATATTATATTGCCAATCCAAACAAAATATTGGTATGTGCTCTTTATTTTTAGAACAGAGAAGCTAAATGGGAATTCCATATTGAGTAATATGGGAATAAACTTAACCATTGTTTTGACTCCGTCTACCTTGGTGTAACACTGCATCATACTTAGAGTTCCATGGAATATATCATCAGGACTAAAGCTCAAGTTGAAATAGGAGTTACATTCTACCAAATATAGCAAGCTGAAAGTAGGGCACTAATCCAAACATTCTCCAGACTACATCTCTGACACTCTGTTTTCAACTGCCAAATATGTATGGGGACACTGCAGCCTTGCAAATAAATTGCAGTCTGTTTTTGATGTCTGCTGCCATTGCAATGCTGGTTACCGTAAACCTACTGATATAGATGATTCTTACCTACTGTAACATATTGCATTTATAGTTATATTTAGAGCAACCCAAGGAAACAAAATAATGAGCCTTACCATTCCTTGTTCTAGCACCATGCAGCACAGGGTAAACTGAAGTTGAGATACTTCCTGCAGTCTGACAACTTCTTGATTCCAATGTAAAACAGTGGACAATAAGTGCTTGGAAAATATATCTACTGAATGAGTCACATTACTTGAATATCAAACCTGATGAAGATCTGCCAGCTGGAGTCTCTGAACCATGGCCAGTTGTACTGGTGCTGGTCTTTCGAAAGTAATGATGTAGAAACGTAGTTACAATGACAGTAACTCGGTAAGATAGGACATGGTAATGAGCCGCAAAAGATGAACCATCTGCTCTACTGTGAATTCCTGCTTGAATCTTGTAATAGCATTGACCTTGCCAAAAACAATGATAATGCCAAGCCATGTGTAGCCTTGTGACAGTGAAGAGTGTGAAAATACAATACAACTTTGACCCAATGTACTTGGAAGGCCTGTCAATGCATCAAGATTTCTGTGTCACTGTTCAATGGTTCTCCATTCTATCAGAGTTGAGCATCTGTGTCCAGCTAAGGTGGGACTTGTCACTGCTGTCCTGGGACCACTATCTAGCCATGTTCACTTGTGAGATGTGAGTATTTGAGTGCCTCCAATGTATGGCTATCTGGGCTGGTGTCTGGTATGGAAGAGTCCTGTGATTGAACATCCTCAGAAGAACACTGCTTCTCTGAGCATTCATCATTTGTGATCTTCAGCAACTCCTATTGCATGCATGAAGGCCCTATCTGAGATAAAATACATGAATTAGTACAGGCAAGTTAAAAATGTGACAAATTATAATGATGAAGATGATCATGGACAGAATTTTAGAAACCCGTACCCCACCGCCTTCCCCCCCTCTCCATTCCCACAAGATGTGCTTTTTGCAAAAGTTGCATGCAAAAAATGATGGGTGGCTAGTCTACTATCTTCCTGCAAAGCCCTCATCAATTCTCCATTAAACAATGGGTAGGTAATGCATCTACTATTCCACTCACCTTTAGGCCTATTGAGGCCATTTCTTCACAATTAAGTTCCGATTAAAGGCTTAATTCTGCCTCCACCACAATAATATGATTGGTGGTAGAAAGTGGATGAAAGAGCAGGATGGAAGTGCGGTACCTCCTTTTGGGGGAGTGCCCTTTAGGCATTGGGGAAATCTCCCCCGCCCCGACCTCCAATACCTAACGGCCCTCCCCGTACCCTCCCAAAGCACCTCTCCTTTACTGTCTCCAAACTCCCAAGGGTGCCCGATCACTCACGACCCAATCATGTCAGACTTGTTGGCCACAAATGGAGACCAGGCATGATGGTCATGCCAAGGGGGCTCGAAGGCCATTGAAGTACATGGATGGTCAAGGACATGGCACCCTGGCAGTGCCAATCTGCCAGTGCTAACTGGAACCCTGGTGATGCTAGGTGGATACTGCCGGATGCACACTGCCAGGTTGCCAGGACCTCTGTGAAGCTGGGCTTGCCAGTATGTTTAGTGCCCACCCCTCTCAGAACTGGTGCAAAACTTCTCTCTCTCCTGCCAGCCAATCTGAATCGGCAGCAGGTCCTGAGGGAAGGACTTGCTTCCATTGAGGAGCAGCAGTCCCACTTCCTGCTTGCTGAGGTTGCCTGCAGTGTAACATCACTGCGTGGCAGCCCTTTTTAAAGTTGGTCAGTTTGAAACAGACTTTTCTAATGGTGGAAGAGCAGCAATATGCTCCCCTCCACCCGCCCGCACGCGAGTAACATTCCCTCCCATATGTCACTCAATGTTGAAATATGGTAATTATATCTGCATTCTGTACGAATTGTGGGTCACTGATATTTAATATTGTCACCAGGTCGCTGGAAGCAGCTCCCTGTCACCCCCATCTACAATGAACAGGCATGACGAAATCCCAATACCTTCTGCTATGTATTTGTTAACTTTAAAAAGGGTGGAGATCCTACTTCCAGTTTTCTCCCCCATTCTGGTGTTCTGTGCTTTCTGCTGCCATGAGAGAAAGAGTAGTCCCCAGAGTGAGTGTAATGACATGTCTTCACTCAGTGGATGGAATACATTAGGAGGGAAAAGCATGAAACTGAATAAGGATGAGAATGAATAGCTATGATGAATGGGCAGATGGAGGTGTGAGGAAGTGCAGAGAAAGGTAAGGCTGAATGGACATGCATGATAATTGGATGTAAGAGTGATGTGCCAGACTAGGCTTGATAAGTTTTGGGGTGATGTGCACAGCAGGATGTGCATGTGCATTGAACTCACCTTTTCTAACCGGGTTAGGTCATCAAAGTGTTTCCTGCACAGAATCCTGATGCAGAGCACTGTGTTCCTCCTGCTGACCATTTGACCATGCCTTCTCTTCACCTTCTTTGTGGCAGCAGCAGGTGCCTTCCTCCCAGTGGTGAGAAAGAACATTGCGCTGTGCTCCAGCAACTGTGCTCCAAAAGAAAGTATTGTTGAAGTGGGAAGTAGCTTTGAAGCATCTTCCATGATTGCTGTCTCTGTGCTAGGGTTAGGGTTAACCTAAACCTAACCTCCCAATTCCTCTGCATTGGCCTGTTACATCCTGGATTTGTGATTGCATCATACAGGTCTTCAACTTACCCACTGCTACAGATTTGACAACAAATCTGGAAGTAAAAGCTAATAAGCCGGCTGAGATAGAAAACCACTGAATTTAGTTCCAGATTTCCTGTGTAATATTGGGTCCTCCCACTCCCAAAACATGCCTGAGTAAATATCAGGGTCAGTAACTCTATTCCTCTTTCTGAGGCTTGGCTTGCTCAATATTTCCAGAACTTTCTGTGTTTTATAATCTATGTTAAATAGGTTCATGCCTTGTTAAAATTGCGGCCAAATTATTTTATAGAAATGTATTAATGTATTTATTAATTCACACTACACAACACAATTTAAATTCAGATATATGTATATATATTTTAAGAAACTAAAACTTATGGAAGTGAATAAAATAGGTAAACATTTAAATAGATTTTAAAAAATTGGGATTTTCTGGCCACGCTCGCCCCAAAACTGGAGAATCCCATCCGAGGTCAACAGACCTTTGCATGGTCCTCCCCTCGCCCACTACAATTCCCGTGGTGCGACAGGAAAATTCCCCCCATTGTATCAGTTTACACAAATGGGTGCAATTGTATTTAATTGTTGGTAATTTTGTAGACGTTGGTTGTTTGTAATATGCAGAGTAGGATGTCTTGCGGTAGCATACCTACCTCTGGATCAGAAGTTCCAGGTTCAGGGCCAATGCTTGGACTTGTTGGCCATGAAAAGAGCATTTATAAGGCCAATAACAAGGCTAATAATCAACCTGGGAATCCTCCCACCATTCCCTCAAGGGAAAAAAAGTGTGTGAAGAAATGCTTTAAAATAACCAGCACACAGACCATACCCAACCAACCTGCACTTGAACAACACAAAACAAAACCTTTACTTTCAGATATGATTCTGAGCTTGGGCAGCACTCTCTAAACAATTCTGGGTGTGCTACTATCGACACTAACAACCAATATAAGAAAGCCAGATATGATCTATGGAGATTTATCAAAAATGTCGAAAGACCAAGCTAGAATCCGAGGCCAGCCACATGGACTCCGGCCAACTATGGCAAGGTCTGTAAGACACAACAGGCTATAAGATGAAGACAGGTAAAATCGCCAGCTTCAATGCACCCCTCCCCGATGAGATCAACACATTCTATGCCTGTTTTGAGCAAGAGATCAGCGTGAGCACGCCTTCCATCCCAGAAGCCTCAGACAAACCTGTATCCAAGGTCACCATTGCGCTTCAGAGCAGCCTTCTCGAAGGCCAACCCACAGAAAGCAACTGGCCCAGACGGGGTACCCGGACGAGCACTCAGATCCTGCGCATACCAGCTGGTGGGGGTATTTGCAGACATCTTCAGCCTCTCTTTACACCAATCTGAGGTCCCTACCTGCTTCAAGAAGACGACCATCATCCCGGTACCAAAGAAAAGTCAGGCAGCATGCCTTAATGACAATCATCCGGTGGCTCTGACATCCATCATTATGAAGTACTTCGAAAGGTTAGTTATGGCACAAATCAATTCCTTCCTCTCAGACCACCTGGATCCACTACAATTTGCCTATTGCTGCAATAGGTCCACAGCAGACGCCATCTCCCTGGCCCTACACTCAACCCTGGAACACCTAGATAACAAAGGCTGCTATGTCAGACTCCTTTTCATAGACTACAGCTCAGCCTTTAACACCATTATTCCTATGAGACTCATCTCCAAACATCATGGCCTGGGGCTCAGCTCCTCCCTCTGTGATTGGATCCTAGACTTCCTAACCCACAGACCGCAGTCAGTAAGGATAGGCAATGACACCTCCTCCACGATCGTCCTCATCACCGGTGCTCTGCAAGGCTGTATCCTGTCTCTTACTATACTCCTTATACACCAATGAGTGTGTGGCCAAATTCCCCTCCAACTCGGTTTTCAGGTTTGCTGATGACACCACCGTTGTCAGATGACAAGACACAGTACAGGAAAGAGATAGAGAATCTGGTGAACTGGTGTGACGACAATCTCTCCCTCAATGTCAACAAAACGGAGAAGATAGTTATCGACTTCAAGAAGCATAGTGGAGGGCATGCCCCTGTCTACATCAATGGGGATGAAGTAGAAATGATCGAGAGCTTCAAAGTTTTAGGTGTCCAGATCACCAACAACCTGTCCTGGTCCCTCCATGCGGACACCATAGTTAAGAAAGCTCACCAACAAAGAGAACAAAGAACAAAGAAAATTGCAGCACAGGAACAGGCCTTTCGGCCCTCCAAGTCTGCACTGACAATGCTGCCCGACTTAACTAAAACCCCCTACCCTTCTGGGGACCATATCCGTCTATTCCTATTCTATTCATGTATTTGTCCAGACGCCCCTTAAAAGTCACTATCGCTTCTGCTTCCTCTACCTCCCCCAGCAGCGAGTTCTAGACACCCACCACCCTCTGTGTAAAAAACTTGCCTTGTACATCTACTTTAAACCTTGCCCCTCGCAGCTTAAATTTATGCCCCATAGTGATTGACTCTTCCACCCTGGTAAAAAGCTTCTGACTTTCCACTCTGTCCATGCCCCTCATAATCTTGTAGACTTCTATCAGGTCGCCCCTCAAGCTCCGTCGTTCCAGTGAGAACAAACCAACTTTCTCTAACTTCTCCTCATAGCTAATGCCCTCCATACCAGGCAACATCCTGGTAAATCTTTTCTATATCCTCTCCAAAGCCTCCACATCCTTTCGTAGTGTGGTGACCAAAATTAAACACTATATTCCAAGTGGGGGCGAACTAAGGTTCTATAAAGCTGCAACATGACTTGCCAATTTTTAAACTCAATGCCCCAGCCGATGAAGGCAAGCATGCCATATGCCTTCTTGACTACCTTCTGCACCTGCGTTGCCACTTTCAGTGACCTGTGTATCGGAAACACACAGATCCCTCTCCCTATCAATACTCTGAAGGGTTCTGCCATTTACTGTATATTTCCTATCTTTATTAGACCTTCCAAAATGCATTATCTCACATTTGTCCGGATTAAACTCCATCTGCCATCTCTCCGCCCAAATCTCCGACCGATCTGGTGATCAAGAAGGCAAATGGGATGTTGGCCTATATTGCGAGGGGGATAGAATATAAAAGCAGGGATGTCTTGATGCACCTGTACAGGGCATTGGTGAGGCCGCAGCTGGAATACTGTGTGCAGTATTGGTCCCCTTATATGAGGAAGGATATATTGGCGTTGGAGGGAGTGCAGAGAAGGTTCACCAGGTTGATACCGGAGATGAGGGGTTTGGATTATGAGGAGAGGCTGAGGAGATTGGGTTTGTACTCGTTGGAGTTTAGAAGGATGAGGGGGAATCTTATGGAGACTTATAAGATAATGCGGGGGCTGGATAGGGTGGAGGCGGAGAGATTCTTTCCACTTAGTAAGGAAGTTAAAACTAGAGGACACAGCCTCAAAATAAAGGGGGGTCGGTTTAAGACAGAGTTGAGGAGGAACTTCTTCTCCCAGAGGGTGGTGAATCTCTGGAATTCTCTGCCCACTGAGGTGGTGGAGGCTACCTCGCTGAATATGTTTAAAGCGCGGATGGATGGATTCCTGATCGGTAAGGGAATTAAGGGTTATGGGGATCAGGCGGGTAAGTGGTACTGATCCACGTCAGATCAGCCATGATCTTATTGAATGGCGGGGCAGGCTCAAGGGGCTAGATGGCCTACTCCTGCTCCTATTTCTTATGTTCTTATGTTCTTATGATCTATATCGTGCTGTATCCTCTGATGGTCCTCACTATCCGCAAATCCACCAACCATTGTGTCGTCTGCAAACTTACTAATCAAACCAGTTAAATTTTCCTCCAAATCATTTATATATATTACAAACAGCAAAGATCTCAGCACTGATCCCTGAGGAACGCCACTTGTGACAGCCCTCCATTCAGAAATGCACCTTTCCACTATTACCCTCTGTCTTCTATGACCAAGTCAGTTCTGTATCCATCTTGCCAGTTCACCTCTGATCACATGCAACTTCACCTTCTGCACCAGTCTGCCATGAGGGATCTTGTCAAAGGCCTTACTAATGCCCATATAGACAACATCCACTGCTCTACCCTCATCAATCATCTTCGTCACTTCCTCGAAAAACTCGACCAAGTTAGTGAGACATGACCTCCCCTT
This sequence comes from Mustelus asterias, assembly GCF_964213995.1. Classification (NCBI taxonomy): domain Eukaryota; kingdom Metazoa; phylum Chordata; class Chondrichthyes; order Carcharhiniformes; family Triakidae; genus Mustelus; species Mustelus asterias. The sequence continues at coordinate 63,235,537 of NC_135807.1, read as the reverse complement.
TACAAAATCATGTTACCTCTCACTAATACGTCCATTTATTTCTAAGTGGGAGTAAATCCTGTCTCGAAAAATCCTCTCCAATAATTTCCCTACCACTGAAGTAAGGCTCACCGGCCTGTAATCACCTGGATTATCCTTGCTACCCTTCTTAAACAAAGGAACAACATTGGCTGTTCTCCAATCCTCTAGGACCTCCCCTGTTGCCGGTGAGGATACAAAGATTTCTCTTAAGACCCCAGCAATTTCTTCCCTTGCCTCTCTCAGTATTCTGGTGTATATCACATCAGGTCCTGGGGACTTGTCTACCTTAATGTCTCTCAGGACCCCCAATACCTCCTCCTGTTTGATTTCAACATGACTCAAACTATCTAACACCCTTCCGCACACTCATCATCCACCAAGTCCTTCTCTTTGGTGAATACTGACGCAAAGTACTCATTTAATACCTCGCCCATTTCCTCTGGATCCATGCATAGACTCCCCCCTGTCCTTGAGTGGGCCAACTGGCTACCCTCTTGCTCTTTATATATGTATAAAAAGCCTTGGGAGTTTCCTTAATCCTGCTGGTCAATGACTTTTCATGACCCCTTTTAGCCCTCCTTACTGCTTGCTTAAGTTTCTTTCTACTTTCCTTGTATTCCTTACACTTACTTCGTGTATTCCCAGCCTCCTAGCCTTGACAAATGCTTCCTTTTTCTCTCTGACTAGGCTCAAAATATCTCTCATTATCCAAGATTCCCCAAAATTCCCATACTTATTCTTCATCCTTACAGGAATGTGTCGGTCCTGAATTCCTATCAACTTACACTTGAAAGCCTCCCACATGCCAGATGTTGATTTGTCCTCAAACATCTGCCCCCAATCTATACTCTTCAGTTCCTGCCTAATATTGTTGTAATTAGTTTTCCCCCAATTTAACACCTTCACTTGAGGACTACACTTATTTTATCCATCAGTACCTTAAAGCTTACTGAATTGTGGTCACTGTCCCTGAACTGCTCCTCTACTGAAACGTCGACCACCTGGCCGTGCCCATTCCCCAATACCAGGTCCAGTATGGTCCCTTCCCTAGTTGGACTATCTACATACTGTTTCAAGAAGCCCTCCTGGATGCTCCTTACAAACTCTGCCCCATTCATGCCCCAAGCAGCAAGTAACGCCTCTACCTTCTCAGGAAACTAAGGAAATTTGGCATGTCCGCTACAGTTCTCACCAACTTCTACAGATGGGCCATAGAAAACATTCTTTCTGGTTGTATCACAGCTTGGTATGGCTCCTGCTCCGTCCAAGACTGCAAGAAACTACAAAAAGTCATGAACGAAGCCCAGTCCATCACTCAAACCAGCCATTGACACCGTCTACACTTCCCGCTGCCTCAGAAAAGCAACCAGTATAATCAAGGACCCCACGCACCCTGGACATACTCTCTTCCACTTTGTTTCATTGGGAAAAAGTGATTTTGATTTGATTTATTATTGTCACATGTATTAGCATACAGTGAAAAGTATTGTTTCTTACGCACTATCCAGACAGAGAATACCATTCATAGAGAAGGAAATGAGAGAGTGCAGAATGTGATGTTACAGTCATAGTTAGCGTGTAGAGAAAGATCAACTTAATGCAAGGTAAGTCCATTCAAAAGTCTGACGGCAGCAGGGAAGAAGCTGTTCTTGAGTCGGTTGGTATTTGACCCCAGACTTTTGCATCTTTTTCCGACGGAAGAAGGTGGAAGAGAGTATGTCCAGGGTGCATGAGGTCCTTAATTATGCTGGCTGCTTTGCCGAGGCAGCGAGAAGTGTAGACAGAGTCAATGGATGGGAGACTGAAAACTCTGAGTACATGTACCAACCAACTTAAAACCAGCTTCTTCCCTGCTGCCATCAGATTTTTGAATGGACTTACCTAACATTAAGTTGATCTTTCTCTACACTCTAACTATTACTGTAACACTTCATCCTGCACTCTCTCCTTTCCTTTCCTATGTACAGCTTTTTCTGTATAACGCACTAAAAACAATATTTTTCACTGTATATTATTACATGTGACAATAATAAATCAAGTCAAATCAAAAACAATCAATTTAAGATGATCAGTTGAGCTGCTAACTTGGTCATTTAAACTTGTTAAAGTTGACATACATTCATACACAGGGACCTGTTCTCTGCAAACTACAGGCATATGTTCAAACCTTGCAGCTGTTTTGAATTCCCTCGGAGCTTGGAGAGTCTACAGTTCCTGGTTGCTTTCTCCATGGCAACACCTAAGCCAATCGGAGTTCACTTGGCAACCAGTCAGCATTATTTTCTCTTGTATCATAAATCATTGTGATTGTTTGGAATTTGGCATTCTCGACTTTGTCCCTGATGAATGCAAGATGAAAAACTTTGGCAACGTATCTCTCTCTTCAGCAACATTCAAGTTTTAAAGTGTTGAAAATTCCCAAGCATATTCCTTTGAATATTGAATCAATTGTTTAAGCTTACTTGAAGTTAGTAGCTTCATTTCATTTGCTATGTATGTGAGATTAGGAAATCCAGAACTGATATTTTAGCCTTTAAAACTTGGCAGGAATGAAGAGCTACTATGATTGGAAAGCAGCACTTATTTATTCTTCCATCTGCAATCCTACTCGCCCCATTTTGTTGGGAGAGTCTCCGACTAGCTCATGCTGTTTCACGCTCTGATGAGCATTGATTGGCAGAACACAGGACTTCCATTCTCACTTTGGTGTAAGTTCCAACTTGGAGCCTAGCCCCTCCAGGTACAGCATTGCAGTGACCAAAAGAGGCACTGTAACAACATGCCCACAATAAGTTCAGGGAGCTAGAGTGAAGGTGAGTGGCAGGAGTCTCAGGGATCCTGCCTGATCTGTCATTTGCCCAGCTCCCACTTAAATTGGGGCAAGGGTGGAATTGGGGCAAGGGTGGGCACCCCCGAGGCCTGTCTGGTCCCACCGTAAAATTGCTGAGAGTTGCCCATGCTAAGCTTTCAGAGATGTATTCTTCGTTGATTTTGAAGTGTATAGCCAGTTGAGTAGTAAATTAATGAGCATCACAAATGTTTCAACCACGGGCCAACTCATACTATAAAGCACTCCTTCTATCTCACAGTGACAACATGAAACCATTACTGCTGAACATGAATAGTTAATCTATTCCATATGGCAGGTTGGCTCAATGCTCTGCAGGTACCTAGGTTATGTAATAGGATTGTGAGCCACAGATTTATAAAACACAAAACTCATCAGATACACTAAGATAGTGGTAGCCACCCTGCAGCCTGAGGGCCACATGCGGCCAATCTGGGTTCTGAGTGCGGCCCACAAGACATTACCTACACACTAGGTGGCCACATTCAGCTGATTTCCGACTACCTAGTTCTTTTCCTACTGGTATAACTGAAGTGATATGCACATAAAGCAAGACAAGTGAAGTGAGGTGCATGCTGATTGCACATAAAATTAATTGAGAGAGCCATGCGCTCCCTCTGCGTCCAAAGTGTAAATATTTCTTTAGTTTTTACCTTTTGAAGTTGATATTCTATTAATATATAAATGTCTAAGCATTTTCTATAACTCATTATGGAATATTCAGCATGTATTAAACGTACTTAATCTTATTCATGGGGTCATGGTTAGTGAAAAAGGATGAGTTCAATCTTGTGGCCCGCTGAGATGAAGGAGGGCCACTCATGTGGCCCACTCACTCATTAGCCTAGGTCACCCATCACTGCTGTCCTCCAATGATTCACATAATCTGCATTTACTCGATGTTTAGATGCAGTCAATAAGAATGCCTTTGAGGGGGGGCTGAAATTCACTTTTGGAAATTGGGACCACTGCCATCCCACAGATGTGTAAAGTCTGCCGTGATGAAATGGGGTCCCTAACTCAACATCAACATGTTGACCTCCGATATTTAAAACAACTAATTAAAAGGCAGTTCAACTTGGTTCGACTTTGTTGGCAGAATCATGCCTTTGCTTACTTACTGCTGATGTCATTGTCCATAGGCCCTTGCACAGCAGCAGGTTTTATAACTTCCTGGGCCACATGGAGTACCTGTCCTTGGCTGGCTTCCCTCCTCCTTCCACTTCTCCTTACTGGAGGTTAAGTTCCCTCTAAAATGTACAATGTCCATTGGGACAATGACCTCGGGTCCAATATTGGCATGCAGAAAATTCACTTAACATTCACTTAAATTCAATTAACTCCCAAGGAAGGCTCAAAATGATTTTTAAATGAATTTTCAACACCAGCAAACTCACGCACCTTCACCAGAGTATAAAGGATGATGTACCTCCAAATGCCTGAGTGTTATTGCCTGGGAAGACTGCATCTCTCCAGAAAGACAAAAAACATCAACCTGTGACATGTTGGCTGGGGAGACTGTCTCAGATTGGGTTGGTGGGCATCTATGGCCTTGAAGGTCACAGTGACGCTGAAGATTTTTCCTTCAGGGATCATCTGAAATTATGAAATATTGCTGCCAGCAGTCCATCACTGTATCAAGGTTTTTACAGATATTATGTTCAGGCATGTCCAAGAGCATTTAGCAAGGTGAATGCCAGTCAAGCATTCAGAGCAAAAGCTTCAGTAGCAGTTTCAGATTTCCAAAGATTCAAGGAATTTTCAGTTGTGCACAAAGAATCATAGAACTCCTACAGTGCAAAAGGAGGCCATTCGCACCATCAAGCCTGCATCGACAACAATCCCACCCAGGTCCTATTCCCGCAACCCCACATATTTACCCTCCTAATCTCCCTGACACTGACGGGCAATTGAACATGGCCAATCCACCTAACCTGCACATCTTTGGACTGTGGGAGGAAACCAGAGCACCCAGAGGAAACCCACGCAGATACGGGGAGAATGTGCAAACTCCACATAGACAGTGATCCGAGGCCGGAATTGAACCCGGGTCCCTGGCGCTGTGAGGCAGCAGAGCTAACCACTGTGCTACCGAAGCCCTCATGTTGCAACAAAAGTTAAATTTGAACAGCCAGGTGCATTTTTAAATGGGAAAGGAAATCAACATCCAGACCGTGTGCATTCATATGCAAAGGATAATGTAGGTCTGTGCATGTTATCTGGGTAGCCATGATGTGGAGATGCCGGCATTGGACTGGGGTAAACACAGTAAGAAGCCTCACAACACCAGGTTAAAGTCCAACAGGTTTATTTGGTAGCAAAAGCCACTAGCTTTTGGAGCGCTGCTCCTTCATCAGGTAAGTGGGAGTTCTGTTTACAAATGTGAACAGACAAACAGAAAAGTGTCTTTATATGCCCTGTTTGTGAACAGAACTCCTACTTACCTGATGAAGGAGCAGCGCTCCGAAAGCTAGTGACTTTTGCTATCAAATAAACCTGTTGGACTTTAACCTGGTGTTGTGAGACTTCTTACTATGTTATCTGGGTGGCAGACATGATGCATCCACACTTTGGCATTCCAAGACACCTAGGATGTTCACCACCTGGAACCTTTGCATGGCTGACTTCTGGGAGATAAAAAATACCCTGTAAAGAGATTGCTGATGACATCAGTGAGGAATCCAGGTACAGAGTCTGAGAGGAGGAATAATGATGGTCTTGCATCCACTCAGGCTATCACTGAGCAGAAAATGCACTTTCAATGTTTGGAACAATCATGTGGCACTCTGCAATATGTTAGAATCTCACTTGTGATCATTGTCTGTTATACATTGTGCAACCTGGCCATCCGGGGATGGGAAGGGGGGTGGAGCAGGGAGGTAGGGAGAGGAGCGATGCCCTGGAAGATGGGGACAACCTTATCCTCTAGTGACGATTTTAGCGATGAGGTTGAGACATGCCGGCCAATTGATTCAGCCGGTCCACAGAAACATAAGAACCCAAGAACTAGGAACAAGGTTAGGCCATCTGGCCCTTCAAGCCTGCTCCACCATTCAATAAGATCATGGCTGATCTTTTCATGGACTCAGCTCCATTTAACTGTCCGTCACCATAACCCTTAATTCCTTTACTGTTCAAAAATCTATCTATCTTTTCCTTAAAAACATTCAACAAGATAGCCTCAAGTGCTTCACTAGGAAGGGAATTCCATAGATTCACAACCCTTTGGGTGAAGAAGTTTCTCTTCAACTTGGTCCTAAATCTCCTCCCCCTTATTTTGAGCCTATGGCCCCTAGTTCTAGTTTCACCCGCCAGTGGAAACAACTTCCCTGCTTCTATCTTACCTATTCCCTTCATAATTTTATAATATTTCTATAAGATCCTCCCTCATTCTTCTAAATTCCAATGAGTATAGTCCCAATCTACTCAGTCTCTCCTCATAAGACAACCCTCTCAACTCTGGAATCAACCTGGTGAATCTCCCCTGCACCCCCTCCAGTGCCAGTATATCCTTTCTCAAGTAAGGAGACCAAAACTGTACAAAGTACTCCAGGTGTGGCCCTGCACCTTATACAGTTGCAACATAACCTCCCTGTTTTTAAGCTCCAACCCTATAGCAACGAAGGACAAAATTCCATTTGCCTTCTTAATTACCTGCTGCAAACCAACTTTTTGCGATTCATGCACAAGGACACCCAGGTTCCTCTGCACAGCAGCATGCTGCAATTTTTTACCATATAAATAGTCCATTTTTCTGTTATTCCTACCAAAATGGATGACCTCACATTTACCAACATTATTCTCCGTCTGCCAGACCCTTGCCCACTCACTTTATACTATCTATATCCCTTTGCAGATGTTCAGTGTCCTCTGCATACTTTGCTCTACCGCTCATCTTAGGGTCATCTGCAAACTTGGACACTTCACTTGTCCCCAATTCCAAATCATCTATCTAAATTGTAAACAATTGCGGTCCCAACACTGATCCCTGAGGCACACCACTGGTCACTGATCGCCAACCAGAAAAACACCCATTTACCCCCACTCTTTGCTTTCTGTTAGTTAACTAATCCTCTATCCACACCCGTAACGCCATGCACCTTTATCTTATGCGGCAGCCTTTTATGTGACACCTTGTTGAATGCCTTCTGGAAATCCAGATACACCACATCCACTGGTTCCCCATTATCCACCGCGCTCATAATGTCCTCAAAAAATTCCAGTAAATTAGTTAGACATGACCTGCCTTTCATGACCCACGCTACGTCTTCCCAATAAGACAATTTCTATCCAGATGTCTCGCTATTTCTTCCTTGGTGATAGATTCAAGCATTTTCCCCATTACAGAAGTTAAGTTAACCGGCCTATAGTTAGCTGCCTTTTGTCTACCTCTGTTTTTAAACAGTGGTGTTACATTTACTGTTTTCCAATCTGCTGGAACTGCCCCAGAGTCCAGTGAATTTTGGTAAATTACCACAAGTGCATTTGCTATTTCCCCCGCCATCTCTTTCAGTACCCTGGGATGCATTCCATCAGGACCAGGAGACTTGTCTACTTTTAGTCCCATTAGCTTGCCCAACACTACTTCTTTAGTGATAATGATCGTTTCTAGGTCCTCACCTGCCATAGACGCCTTGTCATCAATTTTTGGCATGTTATTTGTGTCTTCCACTGTGAAGACTGACACAAAATACCTGTTCAACGCCTCGACCATTTCCTCATTTCCCGTTATTAAATCCTCCTTCTCATTCTTTAAAGGACCAATGTTTTCCTTAGCCACTCTTTTTTCTTTATACATAATTGTTGAAACTTTTGCGACTGTTTTTATATTCTGAGCTAGTTTACTCTCATAGGGCCTGATTTTACAATTACGTGGCACCCGTTTTTGGGCGCGATAACGTGGTAAAGTCGGCTGTGAGGCCATTAACGCGATCCACGCCCGTGTCCGCGCAGATGGCCACTTTACCGAAACCCGGGAACGGCCGCGATCCGATTTGCGCCCGAAACAGGCGCAACGGTGATTTAAATGCATTTGCATACATTTAAATTGAATTAATGAACTACCCGCCCAACTTTATCAGCATTTCCCCCTTTACCGCCGTGTTCGCCGAACCGGAATCGCGTAATCATGAACCTGCTGAATAAAAGTTTGAATCGGGCGCTCCAGCTGCTGAACAGCGAGTTCAGAGATTCCAACGGCTTTCTGACTCAGATCGGTGGTAGCGGCGGGGGGGGGGGGGGGGGGGGGGGGGGAGCGGGGGGAGGAGGGAGGCGGGTCAGATCATTCTCTGGTTGGCGGCGGGGGGGAGGAGTGAGGTCAGATCGTTGTCTGGTTGCGGGGGGGGAGGAGGAGGAGGCGAGTCAGATGCATCTCTGGTGGGGGGGAGGGCTGATCGTTGTCTGGTGATGGGGGGGGGCTGATCGTTGTCTGGTGGTGGGGGGGCTGATTGTTGTCTGGTGGTGGGGGGGTGGGGGGGGAAGGGTTGATCGTTGTCTGGTGATGGGGGGGCTGATCGTTGTCTGGTGGTGGGGGGGCTGATCGTTGTCTGGTGGTGGGGGGGCTGATCGTTGTCTGGTGGGAAGGGTGGAGGAGGCGGGTCAGATGTTCCCCTGGGGTGGGGGGAGGGGGGGGTTGGGTGAGTGAGGTCAGACCATTCTCTGGGGGGAGGGGGGGGGTGAGTGAGGCCAGATCATTCTCTGAGGGGGGGGATGAGGGAGGCGGGTAAGATGTATCTCTGGTGGAGGGGGGGGGGGCAGATGGATCTCTGGTGGTCGGGCAGGGGGTCCGCTGCCACTCTGCGGGCGATCAGCGGGGGGGAAGGGGGCAGGGGGTGGCGATCGGTCTGGGTAACACGGGGGCTGGATAAGGGGGGGGGAAGTGATGTGTGTGTGCATCATCGCTCCCGCTTTCCGCTCCCGAGCCGTTTTCTCCACTTTCTGTGGCTCGGGAACGATCTGACACGGGTGCGCTTTTTCAATTTTTTCTAACTCCGCATGCGCAGTTCAAAGCTCCAATTGTTCTGGATGCGCTAAGCGCGAATGGGACCTGCAATTTTTTTTCAGGCTAAGTGCATATGGGGGCGCCTGAAAGCAGATTTCTAAGTCGGATCTGCATTATGCCCAGATTCAGCACTTAGAATGAAAATGGTAAAATCAGGTCCATAATCTATCTTACTTTTCTTTGTTGTTTTTTTCATGTCTTTCTGCTGATCCTTAAAGATTTCCCAATCCTCTAGTTTTCCATTAATCTTGTATACATTTTCTTTCAATTTGACACCCTCCTTTATTTCCTCAGATATCCATGGCTGATTATCCCTTTTTCTACAGTCCTTCCTTATCACTGGTATATACTTTTGCTGAGCACTGTGAAAAATCACTTTGAAAGTCCTCCACTGTTCCTCAATTGGCCTACCATAAAGCCTTTGCTCCCAGTCTACCTTAGCCAACTGCTCCCTCATTCCATTGTAGTCTTCTTTTTAAAGCACAAGACACTGGTATTAGATTTCACCCTCTCACAGTCCATCTGTATTTTAAATTCAACCATACGGTAATTGCTTCTTCTGAGAGGATCCCTAACTGTAAGATCATTAATTATTCCTGTTTCATTACACAGGACCAGACCTAGGATAGCTTGCTCCCTCGTAGGTTCCATTACATACTGTTCGAGGAAACTATCGCAGATACATTCTATGATCTCCTCCTCAAGGCTGCTTTGACCGACCTGGTTTAACCAATTGACATGTAGATTAAAATCCCTCATGATAATTGCCGAAACATTTCTACAAGCATCAGTTATTTCTATGTTTATTACTCACCCCACTATGATGTTATTATTTGGCGGCATATAGACTATGCCTATCAGTGACTTTTTCTCCTTACTATTTCTAATTTCTACCCAAATGGATTTACCTTTTCTCCATAGAACCTATAAGGCTCTCAGTGCTCAGAAGACATAAGATTCTCTAATACTATGAAGATTCCATGAGCAATGTGTTTCTTGCTCAACTATACTATCTTGGCAATAGCCACTTTTTCCTGTAATTGCCCTCACGTGAACATCAAGGCCACCTCTGAGAAGGGCAATGTAGAATGACCAAAGAAGGTCGATGGTATCCTCATGAATGCAAACTCTCTTAACAGCATCCAATAAATCTAATTCATCACACACAGCTAAGGCAAAAATTCAGCCATAGCATCATGTGAAAAGAACAATCATAGAAACATAGAAACTAGAAGAATGAGCAGGCCATTCGGCCCTTTGAGCCTGCTCCGCCATTCATTTTGATCATGGCTGATCATCTAATTCAATAGCCTGGTCCCTCCTTCCCCCCATATCCCTTGATCCCTTTAGCCCCAAGAGCTATATCCAATGTCTTCTTGAAATGACACAAACATTTGGCCTCAGCTACATTCTGTGGTAGTGAATTCCACACATACACCATCCTCTGGGTGAAGAAATTTCTCCTCACTTCAGTTCTAAAAGGTTTACCCCTTATCCTCAAATATGACCCCTAGTTCTGGACTCCCCCACCATTGGGAACATTCTTTCTGAATCTACCCTGTCTAACCATGTTAGAATTTTATAAGTGTCTATGAGATCCCCTCTCACTCTTCTAAACTCCAGTGAATATAATCCCAACCGACTTAGTCTCTCCTCATACGACAGACCTGCCATCCCAGGAATCAGGTAAATTTAATTATAATCTTCAAAACTCTCAAATATGAAAATCACCCATGTGAACACACATGCTACTACTGTGGCCTGTTATTTAACTTCTTTAGAAGAAGAAGAATCCCTACAGTGCAGAAGGAAGCCATTTGACCGACAACAGTCCCTATCCCCATAACCCTACGTATTTATCCCGCTAATTCCCAGACACTAAGGGGAAAGTTAGCATGGCCAGTTGGAATCTCTGCCACATCTCCACAAACCTCGTGCTGCATTTCCAGCATCTGTCACCTGATGATAACTGGAGAGCCTCGCCGTCCACCTAGGACTCAGCACCTAGATCAGTTCCAGCATTCCTGAGTGCCAGAGACCTTCACTGTAATCTTCTCTGACTGCTGTTCCTACCACTGTAGCTCTCACCATTAAGCAGATCCTTTAGAGATGTCTCACGTATACTTACTGAGGTGCGTGCATCTGTGCTGGTGCGAGGTGTGGAGTAAGGTCCCTTGAGGAAGTTTTTAAGTGCAACAGAAATATGCTCATTATTATTGCTGCAAGATGACCAGGGCCCAGCTCCTATCCACTGATGCTGCTACTCCAGTATTGAGGGGAATTCAATGTTAAAGTTTTCAGTCTTCTCCCCTCAGCCTCCAGAGCACCAATTCTGCTGCAGCTGCCACAAACCCAGGCCAAGGTCTCTTTAAATGAGTGGCCATGACTGACTTCCAGTTCTCGGCCTGCCCTCTTTGTTCCCAGAACTCCTGTCTTTCATGGCTGATTGGGATTGCTGCCCACCACGCTCACTGCTGTTGGCGAGCTTCCTACTGGGTGGCTGTTATTTGCCGAGAAGTCATTTATCTGGCATCTTTAAAAAGTGGGATAGTGGTAGTTGCGAACCACACATGACTAGGTCAGATACCTGTCCACTGCCGAGAAGTTTTACATGAAGGTGCAATGCATTCATCCCAGGTACTGAGCATTCACAAGGAATTTTTTAATATCATGTTGCTAGTATAGACCGATAGAATGGTAACTTCACCGATTTATATCCCATGGGATTGTTGGCATTCTTGATTTAACACAATTCAAGTCTTTCACACCCTAAGCTGTGTGGCAAGTCATCACTTGCACAGCATCGCTGCAGCTGCCAAACTGTATTTTCTTTTGACAAACTGGAAAGATAAAATGGACATAATTTTGTAATCTTCTCTTGATGTCTACTGATGAATGAGTGGGTAAAGTTACAAGAGGACTATTCCTTTACCGAATGTTATGGTGAGCTATCATCTCTCTGTAACCTGCTGAGAGAATGATAGCATCTTTCTTATTTGCTTAGTTTGTAGATCCATTTCCACAGACCTATTTCCCAAAGCTGTGGAGTGGATATAGGCAGAGATGGAGTATCACTGTTGACAACTCGAATTAAGATATTACAGTTGGGACAGAAATTTAAACTTCCTTGCTGATGTTCAATTCCTTTCAAAAATAATTTCAGTGTCACTCGACAAAGTGACTTGAAGCTTACACATTTCCAAAGTGTTTTATCACAATAACAATTCTTTGACTGCTCGCAGCAGAATAGACTGACAATAATGGAAGAGAGCTGAGATTATATTGTATACTGTGTACATGAAGAAATGGTCATGTGTTGAATGGAATTTTGCACTGTATTTTTGTCAAGGATAGGTTTAGTTATTTTTGAGTCTCAGATCAAATGATATGACATGAATATTTGGAAGAATGGGGGAATAATCCATACAGCACTAAGATAAATCAACAAGTTACAGCCAATTTAAAAATACACACATTACTGTGTATAAGATACTTGTTATATTGCATAGTGTTTCTGCATTAAAAAAATCTTCAACATGAAGCAACAGTTGTGCAATCAGATGAATAAATCAACTTATAAAAGCAAAGAACAGATATGTAAGGGAGATTTTGCACCCGTGTTTACCACAAGCATAAACGACGACCTGGGTGTAAAATCCGCCGGTGAGGCGGTGCAGTGATTAGCAGTGCTGCCTCACAACACCAGGAACTCAGGTTTGATTCTTGGCTTGGGTCACTGTCTGTGCGGAGTCTGCACGTTCTCCTTGTGTTTGCGTGGGTTTTCTCCGGGTGCTCCGGTTTCCTCCCACAGTCTGAAAGATATGCTGGTTAGGTGCATTGGCCATGCTAAATTCTCCCTCAGTGTACCCAAACAGGTGCTGGAATGCGCGACTGGGAGATTTTCACAGTAACTTCATTGCAGTGTTCATGTAAGCCTACTTGTGACAATAATAAATGAACTCTAAACTCTAAAATCCTGCCAGAGACAGGAAACATGATTCTCACCAGCAAGATCTTGATCCCCGATTACCCCACCCATCGCTGGTGATGTAATGAGTTTCCCGTCCAAGGAGGGCGAGAAGCTCATTTAAAAGGATTTTAATAAGTTTGAATATTATTAATGGGCATCCCAGCCACATGATCCTCCCCTCATTAAATATTCAAATCTTGTCAACGCGACGTCCTGTCAGCGAGACTTACAACAACTTCAGAGGAACAGGATTTAGTCAAGGGAATCCTGCCATGGGTGCCAAGGTAAGTCTAGCCCCCAGGGGGTGAAGGATATGCCCGGGTAGTGCCTTGGCACTGCCTCACAACACAGGTTGACACTGCAATGATGTCTGCTGGTGTCGGGTCCAGAAAATCCCACCCATATATAGTTATAAGGCCCAAATTGGAGTGGCCTTTTGTCATAGTGTTCTAGTCAAACAAAACAACATCAAAGCTTGCTATCTTGGATAATTGCATCAAGTAGGGAAATTTAAATTCCATTCTTTAAACTCTAATAAATCTTACCAACAAGATTAAACATACAACAGAAAATATAAATTCTGCTTGTTAAAAAGCTGATTAAATTAACAATAATAAAGTTGATGAGATTCACCTTATCAACAGAAGAACCATATTGTTCTGAATGCTAATGACAACAGTGAGTACTGCTAACATAATTCAAAATCATTGGGGGAACATCAGTCACTGTTTCCTTTAAGCCTAACTTCTTTCAAACTAGATTGCCTTTTCCAAACTTAAAATAGAAGTATTAGACTAAAAATTGGTTAAAGCTCATGTTGGATGCAGAGTTTGTGGTATGCAAACCTGGTGCTACCTCTTCCTGTGCCTGATCAGTGTTGGGCCAGGGAGGACCCATATTGCTGGCTGCCTGAATACTCGGCAGAAGGCTAAGAAGGGGGCGGCACGGTAACACAGTGGTTAACACTGCTGCCTCACAGGGCCAGGGACCCGGGTTCAATTCTGGCCTCAGGTCACAGTCTGTGTGGAGTTTGCACATCCTCCCCGTGTCTGCGTGGGTTTCCTTTGGGTGCTCCGGTTTCCTCCCACAATCCAAAGCTGTGCGGATTAGGTTGATTGACCATGCTAAATTGACCCTAGTGTCAGGAGATTAGCAGGGTAAATATGTGGGGTTACGGGAATAGGGCCTGGTGAGATTGTGGTCGGCGCAGACTCGATGGGCTGAATGGCTGTTTCTGCACTGTAGGGATTCTATGAAGTAAATGTTGATAGCATGTGTTGCAGCCATCCTTCTCTTTTAAAAGGGTCTTTTCCCCTTTTCACAGAAGGCTTCAGGCTGTTGCTGCTGAATACTATTACAGCAATTCTAAACAAGGAAAATGGAGCATCGGGGCAGAGAGAGGGCTTCCATGTTCACAAATGCGATGCTATAAGCCTTAGTGATGACGATGAAAGGGAGGAGAGAGGTCATATTTCTGCAGGGGGTCAGGAGCCTCTCAAGGATTTCCTTCATGGTCAGGGAAGTCAATGCAAGGAGTCTTGTCCCAAGTGTTACATTCCAGAAAGCAAAGCAGTATGGGATAGAGCCATTAATGAGGATTCTCTTTTATCCTTTCATGAAATGTGAACATTGCTGGCAAGACCAATGGTTGTTTCCCATCCCTGATTGTCCATAAGAAGGTGGGGGTAAACTGCTTCAGTACATCAGGTGCAGGTACATCCATAGTGCTGCAGTGAGGAAGTTCCAGAATTTGGACCCAGTGACTTTGAAGGTGTAGTGAACCATCGTTGGTTCCCACTGGATAGTACTGAGCCAGGGTCTTCGAAGCACTTCGGCCAGTGGTCGAAGGTGTTAGAGGCGCCCACCGCACGTGGATCTAGTGTAAGGCGTTCCGGCTTCAGGATCTGCTCCATACTCTCTTTTTTTGAATCTCGACGAGAGTTTAACAACAGTAAATAAAATTGAGGCGCGTTATCAAACACGAGGCTAGATGCTCGGGAAATAAAGGCTTTTATTTACTGTAATGAAGCAGCCAATAATTATATACACAATCCCAGACTGAGGGGTCCCAGCCAGAGCAGGAACCTTTATACCTCTCCCAGGAGGCGGAGCCCGACTGGGATGTACCACAACACTACAGTACAAAGGTGTAACAACCCCACCCTAACCCCAACAGCAACAAGTAGCACAACCCAACAGTAACATATGTACATCCTTGTAGTACTGGCCAGACCCTGGCTCAGTACTATCTAGTGGGAACCAACGATGGTTCACCACAGAAGGAAAGGTGATATACTTCCAAGTTAGGATGGTATGAGGCTTGGAGAGGCAGCTGGTGTGCTGCCCTTCTCCTTCTAGGTGGTAGAGGTTTGGGAGGTGATGCTAAAAGAACCTTACATGGCGGGTTCTGCAGTGAAGGTTTTACATGGTACATGTTGCAGCCACTGCATGCTGGTGTTGGGGGGAAGAAATATTTAAGGTGATGGATGGGGTGCCAATCAGGTGGTTTGATTTCTCTTGAATGGCTTTGAGCTTCTTGAGTGTTTTTGGAGCTGCACTCATGCAGGAAAGTAGATTTATTATATCAACACTCCTGGCTTGGCCTTGTAGACAGTGGACAGGCTTTGCAAGTCAGGAACTGAGTTACTCGCCTTGGAATTCCCAGTCTTTGACATGCTCTTGTGGACACAGAATTTCTATGGCTGGTCCAGTTCAGTTTCTGGTCAATGGCAATCACCAGGATTTGATGTTATTCACTACAAAGATACACATTTCAGTCACGCACCTCCTCACCCAACAACCATGGTTTCAGTCTGTTCCTTTCTATTGGGACACACGTAATTCTCTAGTTGGTGCCAAACACCTGCATACAATTAGATATAATTAATATAAATTAACACCAAAGGCTTGGCAGCGGCATGAAGTCTAATGAACTCATCTGGGTGGTTAAGGTGAGTGAATGCTTCTTTATAAGACAAGTGCTACCCACCACACCATCAGCTTCTCATGCTGTTCACTGCAACGCACTCACATCACACCCATCAACATAGCTTGGCAATTCAAACTCCCAACTGATGTTCATATTCTCCACATCACATTCCAATAATAAAACCCACCTCTCACTACCTCCACATACATCCAGCGATGCAGACACATCACCCAAGCACACTGCCCTTGCAGGACAAGGGCACCACATCATCAAAGAACAGAGCAAATGCCTGCATCATTTAAGCCCTTAAAAGGAGGTGACTCTCAGCATCATGAGGCTGACAGCAACAGAAATGTAGTATTCAGCATCACTGACAACATTTTTGAAAATTAATTATTTCATGGCATTTGTTGCCCAGCACAAATAACTCTTCAACTGAATAACTTGCCAGGCCACTTCAGAAGGCTGTTAAGAATCAATCACATTGCTTTGCGTATGAAATCATATGTAGGCCCCCAGATCAGGTAAGAACAGCAGATTAGTAGCAACATCCAACGCTGGTTTCATTACTGTAATTGGCTTCAATTCCAGATTTATTAACTGAATTTAAATTTCACCAGGTGCTATGGTGGGATTTGAACCTGTGTCCCCATGGTATTAGGCTGGGCCATGAATTTTGCTACAGGAAACTCAGATGGGGAATTTGATGGGGCAGCACTCAAGCTAAGAAGTTTAACAACACCAGGTTAAAGTCCAACAGGTTTATTTGGTAGCAAAAGCCACAAGCTTTCGGAGCCTTAAGCCCCTTCTTCAGGTGAGTGGGAATTCTGTTCACAAACAGGGCATATAAAGACACAGACTCAATTTACAGAATAATGGTTGGAATGCGAATACTTACAGATAATCAAGTCTTTAAGAGACAAACAATGTGAGTGGAGAAAGCATTAAGACAGGTTAAAGAGATGTGTATTGTCTCCAGACAGGACAGCCAGTTCGCATTCCAACCATTATTCTGTAAATTGAGTTTGTGTCTTTATATGCCCTGTTTGTGAACAGAATTCCCACTCACCTGAAGAAGGGGCTTAAGGCTCCGAAAGCTTGTGGCTTTTGCTACCAAATAAACCTGTTGGACTTTAACCTGGTGTTGTTAAACTTCTTAGTGTGTTTATCCCAGTCCAATGCCGGCATCTCCACATCAGCATTCAAGAGCAGAGTGATGGGGATGCACCCTGTGCTGCTGATGGATTGCCTGCCCAGTGATATGGCTCACTGTGGAGGAGTTTGGCTCTACTTTAACAGAAGGCATATTGTACAGAATTTCCCCTCTGGAGTCTCTACTTCATCTCCTTACCATGCTGCATACACACAACGGCAACAGCAGCCCCCATACCTGTTAGGGTCTGTGTGTGTAGACAGATCACCAACATTCCTGCTTTCCTTACGAGCAGATTGCAACATCCCCCGCCAAATCCAACAACAACACAACAACCCAAAAAACTATAATTATTCTGGAAATTTTGCAAATCAGAAGTTAGGGTAAATCAACTGAACTGCATGTTGGGTGCTTGGAACTTTAAATAATGTTAGTCGGGCCCTTTTAATGACATTAATTAGTGGGTCGCACTGGCAGCTTTATGAATGCTCTTTGGTGAGTGACAAGCAAGTAATTTGAATGGACCTTCACCATTAGAGTGAATCAGCTGCTTGATGTTATGATCTGTCTTTCTGAGAAAGATTTCAGGACATGCACAGCACACGTGCACAAACCTCCCAGCTTGAGATATTGCATGGGCTGACCCTGAAGTGGTCAACCGCACTGCAGACTCTGCCTTCCATTGTGTATAACAAAAACTTCTGTCCTTAACTCTGGGTTAGATGTGAGAGTTGCAATAAATGAGACGACACTCAAACCGCATTAAAAAGTAATCTCTTTACTAGGCTTGATAGGAATGCTAGTTAACAGAACCATAGGCAGCCTTTCATCTCATGAGATGAGTTGTATCTTGATGGTCAACTCGCGGTTAAACATCACTTGGTGTAGCTCAGGTGTCTCACTCTGGTATGACAGTCCCTGGCACATTTGCTATAGATGAAGATAGTTGGCTGAGAAAGTGCAAGATTTGCTGACCTGTTTTCTCTGGGCTTTCTTCTCAGCCAGCTCAGCTTTTTGTTTCTCTTTGCCTTGTCCAATACCCCTAAAAACAGACAGCTTTCAGAGTTATGCCTGTCAGCAGCTGTCTACAAGTTGTCTGTGTCAATGTCCAGTATCTTAATTTCTCACTTGCAGGTCCTTTTAGCAAAGATATGGACATCTCAGTAGGAAGTTTGGGCCAGTATTCTTATTTCCCCGTTTTTCCCCCTACTTTTTTTTCCTTCTGAGATCCAGCAGGTTGCAACCCAGTGGCCAGTTCACCTTAGAGAATCTGTTTGGGTAAACAGCTATCATCCATCTGATGAATGCGGTTGTAATTGTCTTAGCAATGAGCGTGTGCTGATGGAATTGGCATGCCCCAGTACCTCTGAATTGGTGACCTTGTTTTTCTTTTATTCATGGGATGTGAGCACGGCTGGCTGGGCCAGCACTTGTTGCCCATCCCCAATTGCCCTTGAACTGAGTGGCTTGCTAGGCATTTCAGAGAGCATTTAAGTGTCAACCACATTGCTGTGAATCTGGAGTCACATGTAAGCCAGACGAGGTAAGGATTGGCGATGGCCTGCCAAGAGATGTGGAGGATGTATCTGCAACAACAAAGGTGGCAACTGTTTGGCTTGTCTTCTGCCTAGTATATGTTGAACAGGTTTCACCACTGTAGAGTGCACTGACAACACAAGCTTGGTAAACTTGCAGTTTGGTGTCCTTGATCAAATTGCTGTGTTCCACACTCTCTTACTCAGCTTGGACATAATACCTGCAGCTTTTGCAATGTGCAAATTGATTTCAGCATCAAGTGACAGATTGCTGGTGTTTGTGGAACCTAGGAACAACGCCCAGTATTATATTGTACAGTTAACAATATAATGCACCTGCTAGTCATAAATGCATGACAAAAAGTTACAAATACAGTCCCCCAGTAAATGGTCACTTCATATTGATGTATTCTTTGGCAGCTGACCAGGCTGCTGTCCGTGGAGCCAAACTCTACTTGCAATGATCTTAAAATATTTCTTTCCATGGTGGTAATGGACATTTTACTGACCAGGTCATACTGTTCAATCAAAATCCACCTCTAGTAATGATTGTCCAATGATATTTTTAATTATTTGTTTGAACAATTGGATTAAATTCTGCCTTGATGTGTACCACGTTTCTTAAATGTTAAATTGGGGCTAGGTTTGATGGCTGAGGTGAAGAGCCGGTGGTAACCCCACCATGGCCTTTCCCTGACACCCTGCCAAGATTAAAAGCCAATCAGCCACCAACCTGTCTGTTATCAAGATTCCCTGGTCTTGAACAATGGATGTCCTGCCTCCAAGAGCTACTAGCCAATCAGGCAACTGTTCGGTACCAACAGTGCCACTTGGAGTAGCGGTCACTGCCTACAGAGGGAGGTACAAAGGTGGAGGCTCCAGAACACAGGTAGATGTGGTAGCTGGGACCAGTTAGGCAGGATCCTTTGAGGAGTGAGAAGGAATCGGTGTAAGAGGTTAGCAGTCTTGTCTTGGGCAGCACTTGCCACTCTCGGGTCACTTCCATTGGAGGGCCCCTCCAGGTCATTGGCAGGCCTACGAGGGTAGATCTGGCAATCTAACCACATGGCCTGCCTACTTATACAGCTGGTTAAATATCAGCGCTAGTGGGTTGAGGTTCTTAAATGGCCATCAATTTGCCACTTCAGGACCTCATTTGACCTAAGGGCTGGGAAGGAGGCAGCCCTTGATCATTCCTGTCTTAGACCTAACTGGAGGCTGTTGGGAAGGCAACAGGTTCTCACCCCAAGATCTCCTGCCACATTATATGGTACCGCCTGCTATCAACCTCGCTCTGGCGGGGTGGGGGGGGGGGAGGGGGGGGGGCAGGGTATTAAATTCCACCCTTACCTGTACAATCAGCTGCTCTGCGTTTCAAAAGTAGACAAACCCTGATATCATCAATAAACCTCAGTTTGTGTCAGCTGTCTTGCAGCTTCAACACACTCTGTACATCACTGATATAAGCTGAATTGATCATTTTCAAAGATGTTCAGCCATGCCGATCTTTTATCCAACTTCCCCCACCCCCGCCACACACACACACACACCACCCCTAAGACTAGACACCATGTCAGAATCAGACAGTTATTCCTTTCCATGCCTGCCCAGTTTCTTATTGAAACATGACATTTCATTCATGTCCTAACTTTGCACCAAAGCAAAACAGCCTTTTGAAGTATGGCTCTATGTTGGTTTCAGTGTTATTTATGACCACCGAGTCTCTCATCACAGACCAGTAATCCTGCTTATCTGTGGGAAAGAAAAACAACCTGACTGTTAGGATAGCATGGTTTTCAAAATGTGCATGTTAAAGAAGACTTCAGTATGCTAACAGAAAATGTTATGAACTACTTGTAGCAATACACATATATACAATAGAATACTCAAGCAAGGAGCTATTGCCGTGTCCAGGTCTTAACACATCTCTGCTCATGACCACATTGGGTCATGTGCCTTCCTACATTTCTGTGTGGGTGATACTGCACTTAGTCCCACATTGAACCAGTATGATCCAGATACTTACTCAACACTGACAACTGTGCAAAGCAGCAAAAACTGCTTTGCCTTTTGTCTGAATATTATATACCATCCCCCTCTTCTGCCCCCACCCCCCCCCCGCCCCCCAGCCCCCCCCCCCCCCCCCCATCATATTGAATAGCTTTTGTGAAATTCTGACTAATATTGTAATATTACAGTTTCTTTATTGTAGTGCTGGCTGCAATGCTGCTACAAATCCGAATTTTGTCCTCATCAAGTTTTAAAACCTGAAAAGAAGTGTTTGCAGCATGTGTGCAGGAAATGTGACATTGCCATCACACATGGATGGGTCTTTAGATATAATTGTACCGTGTATACAAGGCATAATTTACATGCAGAAGTCCATTGTTATTATAATGGCTTAGAGTTTGCGATAGAAATAATGATGAGACTACCACCATTATTAAGGGACAAGTTGAACAGTTAATTCCAGCATTTGCACATGCACAATTAAATGGAGAAAAGTTGAGTTGCTATGCTTATTAAGAAGCTTCATTATACTGCTACCTCCTAAAAGATTCAGAGTTCTAATACATAAAAGTTGGGTACTTGCATGGTAGATGCCTATGAAACATTTTAGAAAATGTTAGGACTTGTCAATTCAAATGTAAATGAATTTTTAATGGCATGTTAAGTCTTCATTACTGGCAAACAATCTCTCTGGCATTTATAATCATGAAGTTTTATTTATTCTGAGTTGAATTATTGTCAGAGGTTTTTTGTTAATTACAAAGTGAGATAACTTTGAAAAAATCTGGCTCTTTCATCTCTCTTTCTTCATCCCATCTTTCTTTCCCTCTCTCTATTTAATATGTTTTGGAAATAACTTGGCATTGAATTAACCGTTCTAATTGATGCTTCCTGGTTTAGTCCTCATATGAATCAGTAAGGATTCATTAATCCAATTGGTTAAGGAGACACACATTCCCTGCCCTGTTCACACATGTTCTACATGCCTCAAAGAGGATGCGCACTGTTTTTCACAGAAAAATCATAAATGAGTCCAACTTCCAATGCAAATGACTTTTTATTTGATTTATTATTATCACATGTATTGGGATACAGTGAAAAGCATTGTTTCTTGCGTGCTACACCTCAGGACGAATGACAGCAAATATAAATGTAATAAATGGCTAATGTTGTTTATTTACCACTAACCAAAATGTCCAGGCCAATATATCCCTGAGCAAATTGTTAGCGATCTGTAATATAAAACTCTGGGGGATTTTTGTAAAATGATCAAAATCTAAAAGAAAATAAAAATTAGACAATATTGAAGCAAAAGTAATGCTTCAATAAGATCAGAAAGCCTGTGTATTATGCAGCCATCTCTTGTCAAAGGGTCAGAGCAAAATGAGCAACAAAAAAGAGACAAAATATCAAAGCAAAATTAGTGTTGAAGTCCCATTGACCAAGAACAATGGCCCAGACAATGATTGGAAGGAACTGCCAACAAATGCACCGGTGTGGAGATGTCATGCCTTCAAAACATCATTCAGATCGATTAGACAAGATAATGATGACAGACGATTTTATCCTATCCATTTCTTGATCGAAACTTGTTTAATGTAGACATAAAAACAGAGGCATAAAAAATCGTATGACATCTATTCTACAGAATGCAACTAGAATTAAAGGGTTCTGAAGAAGGGGAGATGTCAGGGGACTTCTAAAAAAACACCAGAAGGTGATGCATCAAGCTAGCTCCAAAGGCTGAACATTTGACCAACTTCAAGATCTTGAGTGCTATCCAGCAGGTTAAAGCTATTCTACTCTCATTCTTTCCATGGGTAGAATTGTACATATGTTGGAGAGGTGTATGCTGGACCCAGGAACACATTAAATAACGATGATGATGTCAGGCGAGTGTCCCAAAGTCATCACGCATTCATGCGGTATTTTGGTTGGCAGGCGCAAGCTCAATAAATAATATGCCCGCCGACAATTATCTAGCTTGTTGAGGGGATTAAATCCCCAGTGAACCAAAAGCTTATCTTGTGATTTCAAGCTCAGCTCATGGGAAACATGGGCAGGCGGACTAACTGTTTTTTAACATTTTGGATTCAAGGGCAGGATAAAAGGGAAATGGAGCAAATGTTGGATGAAGAGTTGAGAGTTTCAGTGAGTGACTTGAGATATTGACAGATTGTTTTCTGTGTCGGACTCAGCATAGTGTGGAACTCTCAGGAGATTAGGTTTGCCTCCCTCAGTCACCTTTTGTGCATGGGTCGTATGTAGATGGGTATTGTTTAATCAGCAAGGAACACTTTCCCTGAGGAGGACAATGGGGAACAAAGAAGAGGGAGGATGGTGGGTTGCAGGAACTCTCCTTCTGCCTGCTATGTTTTTTTTTAATCTCTGGGACATAGGTATCGCTGGCTGGCCAGCATTTATTGCCCATCCCTAGTTGCCCTTGGAGAGCAATTGAAAGTCAACCACATTGCTGTGTCTCTGGAGTCACATGTAGGCCAGACCAGGTAAGGACAGCAGATTTCCTTCCCTAAAGAACATTAATGAACCAGATGAATTTTTCCAATAAATGACATTGGTTTCATGATCATTAGTACATTCATAATTCCAGATTTTTTTATTGAATTCAAATTCCACCATCTGTCATGGCAGGATTCGAACCCAGGTCTCCAGAACATTAACTGAGTTTCTGGGATTAATAGTCTAGCGATAATACCACTCAGCCATCACCTCTCCATGTTTCTCGGCACTGGTCATTCTGCAGGCAGTAATGACTTTGCGGCTTCTGCATTCTTTAAACTTTAAACTTTACGGTGGGCTGCCATTGGACGTAGAGGGAAATTGAGGAGCAAATATGTGAGGAGATTACAGATTGCTCCAAGAAAAATAGGGTGGTAATAGTCGGGGACTTTAACTTTCCCAAAATTGACTGGGACAGCCATAGTATTAGAGGCTTGGATGAAGTGAAATTTGTTGAATGTATTCAGGAGGAGTTTTTCATTCAGTATGTGGATGGCCTGACTAGAGAGGGGGCAAAACTTGACCTCCTCTTGGGAAATAAGGAAGGGCAGGTGACAGAAGTGTCAGTGAGGATCACTTTAGGACCAGTGATCACAATTCCATTAGTTTTAAGATAGCTATGGAGATTGATAGGCTGGCCCAAAAGTTAAAATTCTAAATTGGAGTAAGGCAAATTTTGATGGTATTAGATAGGAACTTTCAAAAGTTAATTGGGGATGTCTGTTGGCAGGCAAAGAGACATCTGGTAAGTGGGAGGCTTTCAAAAGTGTGTTAACCAGGGTTCAGGGTAAACACATTCCTCTTAGAGTAAAGAGCAAGGCTGGTAGAAGTAGGAAACCCTGGATGACTCGGGATATTGAGGCCCTGGTCAAGAAGAAGAAGGAGGCACATGACATGCATAGGCAGCTGGGATCAAGTGGATCCCTTGAAGAGAATAAAGGGTGTCGGAGTAGACTTATGAAATAAGTCAGGAGGGCAGAAAGGGGATATGAGATTGCTTTGACAGATAAGGCAAAGGAGAATCCAAAGAGCTTCTACGAATACATAAAGGGCAAAAGAGTAACAAGGGAAAGAGTAGGGCCTCTTAAGGATCAACAAGGTCATCATCCATGTGCAGATCCACAAGAGATGGATATTAGAGAGAAGGAGGTGCTGGAACTCTTAATGTGCATCAAGATAGATAAATCCCCAGGACGTGAAGACATGCATCCCAGGGAGTTGTGGGAGACTAGGGAGGAAATTGTGGATCCCCTAGCAGAGATATTTGAATCATTGATAGTCACATTTGAGGTGCCTGAAGATTGGACAGTGGCAAATGTTGTGCCTTTGTTTAAGAAGGGCTGCAGGGAAAAGCCTGGGAACTTCAGGCCAGTGAGCCTAATGTCTGTAGTGGATAAATTGTTAGAAGATATTCTGAGACACAGGATCTACAGGCATTTAAAGAGACAAGGACTGATTATGGACAGTCAGCATGGCTTTGTGAATGGAAAATCATGTCTCATGAATGTGATTGAGATTTTTGAAGGGATAACCAAGAAAGTAGATGAGGGCAGTGCATTTGACATTGTCTACATGGACTTTAGCAAGGCATTTGACAAGATATCGCATGATAGGTTGTTGCATAAGGTAAAATCTCACAGGATCCAGGGTGAGGTAGCCAATTGGATACAAAATTGGTTTGATGACAGAAACCAGAGGGTGGTTGTAGAGGGTTGTTTTTCAAACTGGAGGCCTGTGACCAGCGGTGTGCCTCAGGGATCAGCGCTGGGTCCACTGTTATTTGTCATTTATATTAATGATTTGGATGAGAATTTAGGAAGCATTGTTAGTAAGTTTGCAGATGACACCAAGATTGGTGGCATAGTGGACAGTGAAGAAGGTTCCCCCATTCCACTGCACTAATTTATTAGCCGGGAGATTCTCACACGGCCGATTCGCGGGGTTCACGCATGTGTTCGCATCCTCCTACTGTCTCCCAGAGCTGGGTTTCTGGTGATGTCAGATCCACACCAGAAATCGGCGGGGAGGTGCAAAGACCATTTAAATCATCATTGGCATAGAATTTACATGTTTTTTAATATAATTTACATGTTTTTTTACATAATTTGCATCTCCCCCCACCAGAGTGGTTCACTCCAGTGGGGTTTAGAGTAGCTCGGCACCAATGGAGAACGAGCAGTCCGACCCCACTGGACTGAAGGGGGAGCAATCAGAGCTCCCCAGAGAGTTGGGCGGTGGGGGGGTGCCCCTGGGCTTTAGCATCCTGGCAGTGCCAGCCTGTGCCCCCGGCACTGCCCAGGGGACACTTTGGCACTGTCCATCGGGCATGGGGCACTGCCAAGGTGGCAGTAAATATGGGGGCAGGGTGGAGAGTCTCGCTGCCACTCTGTATAGGGATCAGTGGGGAAAGGTGGGAAGGTAGCGATCGGGACGTGGGGGGATGGAGAACCGGCATTGCGGGGGTCGCAAGGCTGGGCAGCGATCGAGCTGGCCAGCAATCAGGAGGCCATCAGTGCATGGCCATTGCGCATGCGTGATCTCGGCATTGACAGATCGGCACATGCGCAGAATTCTGCCCGCTATCTAGCATTGCAATGGGATCTTGATCAATTGGGCCAGTGGGCTGATGAATGGCAGATGGAATTTAATTTAGATAAATGCGTGGTGATCCATTTAGGCAAATCGAACCAAGGTAGGACTTACTCAGTTAATGGGAGGGCATTGAGGAGAGTTATACAACAGAGATCTGGGAGTACAGGTTCGTAGCTCCTTGAAAGTGGAGTCACAGGTGGACAGGATGGTGAAGAAGAACCTGATGAAGTGTATCCCAGGATGTTGTGGGAGGTTAGGGAGGAAATTGTGGGTCCGCTAGCAGAGATATTTGTATCATCGATAGTCACAGGTGAGGTGCCTGAAGATAGGAGGGTGGCAAATGTTGTGCCTTTGTTTAAAAAGGGCTGCAGAGAAAAGCCTGGGAACTACAGGCCGGTGAGCCTCACATCTGTAGTGGGTAAGTTGTTAGAAGGTATTTTGAGAGACAGGATCTACAGGCACTTAGAGAGGCAAGGACTGATTAAGGATAGTCAGCATGGCTTTGTGAGTGGAAAATCATGTCTCGCAAATTTGATTGAGTTTTTTGAAGGGGTAATCAAGGAGGTCGATGAGGGCAGTGCAGTTGGCATTGTCCACATGGACTTTAGCAAGTTCTTTGACAAGGTACCGCATGGTAGGTTGTTGCAAAAGGTTAAATCTCATGGGATCCAGATCTAGGTTCTGTAGTCCTTTCACATCCAGTCAAGAATGGTGGTGGACAATTAAACAACTCACTGGAGGAGGAGGCTCCACAAATATCCCCATCCTCAATGATGGAGGAGCCCAGCACATCAGTGTAAAAGGTAAGGCTGAAGTATTCGCAGCAATCTTCAGCCTGAAGTGCCGAGTGGATGATCCATCTCGGCCTCCTCCAGTGGTCCCCAACATCTCAGATGCCAGTCTCCAGCCAATTCGATTCACTCCATGTGATATCAAGAAACGGTTGGAGGCACTGGGATACTGCAAAGGCAATGGGCACTGATAACATTCCGGCAATACTACTGAAGGCTTGTGCTCCAGAATTTGCTGCTCCCCTAGCCAAGCTCTTCCAGTACAGTTACAACACTGGCGTCTCCCCAACAATGTGGAAAATTGCCTAGGTATGTCTTGTACACAAAAAGCAGGACAAATCCAACCTGGCCAATTACCACCCAATCAGTCTACTCTCAATCATCAGTAAAGTGATGGAAGGGGTCATCAACAGTGCTATCAAGCAGCACCTGCTCAGCAATCACCTGCTCAGTGACACCCAGTTTGGGTTTTGCCAGGGTCACTCAGCTCCTGACCTCATTACAACCTTGGTTCAAACATGGACAAAAGAGCTGAATTCTAGAGATGAAGTGAGAATGACAGCCCTTGACATCAAGGCTGCATTCAATATATAAATATAATATCAGCGATTCTGAATTGCTCTACAGAAGTCTGTGGGCGGGGCTTAACGTGCCCGAAACCCCCGCAGCTCCGATCGGCGCCTCCAGCTGCACATGCACAGTGAAGAAAATAGAAAAACGCTCTCCTGCCACATCGTTCATGGGTCGGATAATGCCTCCCCCTGGCCTCCACAGACATTGCCCCACCCCCACAACATAACTGACCCCCTTATCCCCCCACCCATCCCCGCTACCCAGACCGATCATGGCCCCTCTCCCCCTTCCCCCTGCTGAATGCACGCAGAGTGGCAGCAGACCTCCCCTTCTCCCACCAATCGCACACAGAGTGGCAGTGGACCCCCACTTCACCCCCACTGATCACACGCAGAGTGGCAGCAGACTCCCCTTCCCCCCCCCACCAATCATACGCGGAGTGGCAGAGGACCCCACCGACCTCCCTCCCCCCCTACCAGAGAGCCATCTGACCCGCCTCCCTCCCCCCCCCACCAGAGTCTTCTGACCCACCTGCCTCCCCCCCCCTCCCACCAGAGTCTTCTGACCCACCTCCCTCCCCCCGGCCAGAGAACCATCTGACTCACCTCCCTCCCCCCACCAGACAGCCATCTGACCCCACCTCCCTCCCCCACACCAGAGCCATTTGATCCACCTCCCTCCCCCCACCAGATAGCCATCTGACCCACCTCCCTCCCTCCAATAGAGCCATCTGACTTGTCTCCCTCCCCCCCACCAGAGAGCCATCTGATTCACCTCCCTCCCCCCTACCAGAGAGCCATCTGACGCACCTCCCTCCCCCCCACCAGAGAGCCATCTAACCCACCTCCCTCCCGCTCCCCCCACCACCACCACCGATCTGAATCAGAGAGCCGCCAGAAGCTCTAAACTTACCTCTTCAGAAGCTGTAACGCCCACATCGGACCTTCGTGGACCATGTCTGTTTCGCGCTGAATCTGGATGGGCGAACGTGGTGGTAAAGGGGAAAGTGCTGGTAGGTTTGGGCGTGCAGCCCATTAAGTCAATTTAAATTCATGCAGGTGCATTTAAATTGACGTCGCGCCCGTTTTGGGCACAGTCCTGACGGTGGCCATTTTGGCCATTGGTAAAGGAGGAATGGACGCTGAGGCGGTCGTGGATCGCGCTACTTGCCTCACGCCCGACTTTACCAAGTTTTCACGCCCGAAAACGGGCGCAACTCTTGATGGTAAAATTGGGCCCATTGTGTGTGAAATTCTGCCCCATGTACAGCATGTGTCAGTTTTATTGATAAAAGGCATCTTTGATTGACAAAATAACATGCTTCTCTGTAATCTGTTGCCCCTTATCATTGAATTTAAATAAGGACAGATGGAAATGATCTTTTGTCTCACAGTAACAGAATCAATTACTAATGCTTTGGCTGAGCCTTTCATCAGGACTTCCTGTTTCATTTTATCTTCAGGTACATATGTACTCCAATTAAATTACTCTTGTACCTGCTGCACAAGTTTCATTAAACTGTGTGAAAATTTGATTTGTATTCTCTATTTACACAAAGGAAATGCATAACGGTGCAAATTTCCTGACATCAATGTCACTATGATTACATTTTAGCACAAGAAAATCAAGATTTTACCTATTACCCAGGCGTCAAAAACTAAGTATTCAGAAAGTGGCAACTGTAATGATCATGGATGCCAAAACTAATAGTTAAATTCTAGTGGAGTAGTTGAATTGTTTTTGTAGGCCAATTTAAAAAAAAAATTTTTTTTTTGATGCGTGTGGGTGTCACTGGCTCAGCCAGTATTTATTGTTCATCCCTAATTGCTCTTGACAAGGTGGTGGTGAGCTTTCGTGAATTGTTGCAGTTCATGTGGTGTATACACCCATAGGGAGTTCCAGGATTTTGACCTTGCAACAGTGGAGGAACAGAGATATATTTCCAAGTCAGGATTGTGTGTTGCTTGGAGGGGTACTTGCAAGTGGTGGTGTTCCCATGTGTCGCCTGCCCTTGTCCTTCAAGGTGGGAGAGATCATGAGTTTGGAAGGTGTTGTCAAAGGAGCCTTGGCTACTTAAAAGATTAGTGGCCTGTTTGACAGTCCTGCATTTCTCTACTGCAGATTTTCCATCAAACCTCAAACATATAGGGGGAGATTCTCCCAGCCAAGTGCAGCAGGCACGAGTCTGAAGCGGAGGCTGTGTAGTGGGCTTCCCGCTGGACGCCACGGCCACCGCGTCTCTGGCTGCAGGATTTCCAGCGTCGTCAGCTCTGTGCCAGAAATCGGTGCGGAGCTGAATAAGTTATTCGAATGAGGATTTTAATATCATTCGCGGGCCCAGGTCTGAAGTCTCTGGGCCCGCTAGCGTCTGCCATCCCGCCAGGAGTGTTTCACTCCAGTGGGGTTTGCAGCAACTCCCCACTTGCAGGGAGCTGGTGGCCTGATCCTGATGTAGCGAAGGGAACCATGGAAGCCCCCCAGAGTTACGGGGCAAGGGGTGTGTGTGCCCCCTGGGCATTGCCAGCTTAGCAGTGCCAGCCTGGCTCCCTGGCACTGCCCAAGGAGCAAAATGGCACTGCCCACCGGACATCGGACACACCCAGGAGCCCAGCAATCGGGGTGTGGGGGATCAGAGGAGCAGCGATGCGAGGTTATGGGGCTGGCCAGCAATCAGGAGGCCAGCAGAGTGGGGCTACTGCGCATGTGCCGATCTCGGTGCTGACAGAGTGGCCCGCTCAGCGCTATGCTGCCAGCCTCTCCAGCAGGAATAGGCCCATGGATTTTTAGTTTGATTCGTGCTAGGGCACTCTGATGTACAGAGTGTGGGAGATTCATTTTGAAAGTCCAACTGAAAAAACTAAAGGGATTTACTCCAGTTTTTACACAAATTTGACACTTAGAATTTTTTTGGGAGAATCCCACCCATAGATTGGATTTTATCACAGAGCACTATATAGTAGCATGTATTTCAGGAATTTTAGAACATAAGTCAGCATATTCTGCAGAACTCTATCCATTAAAATTAATGAACTGCACTGACGCAATGCCCTAATTCTTGATATGCATTTCCATCGAAGGAAGTTCTGCATCAGGTGTCTTAATTTGTTAAATTTGAAAATGAATAATAATGTCCGACTGTGATTTCACTAAATGTGCAATAAATGCATTTTCTGTCGGGTGGCTCGGCTGTGAACCACTCTTAAAATTCCATCACAGGATTACACATATTAAGCAAATTTTGTCAGGGTAACCTATTAATATTAAGTAAAATGTGTTATAAAAAATATGACTCCATTATTATTAATAAAAGTCTGATTGATGGCACTTAGTGAGATTTGAACCAATGAGCAAAAGGATTAAGATGGGGCAAATAGATTTTTGCGAGTAAATGTGAGGTGACATGGATTGGAACATGACACACAGGTACCGTACTGAGTGTGCTTTGACACAGGTAGAACAATGAGTTATCAACAAACTGAATCAACTTTGTGAATGTGTCTCAAGCGGTTTTACTTATAATTCACTTATAACTTGGTGCTAAGGTGAAATTGAGAAAATTATGTGCAGATTTCGATGTTTTTTTTATCAAAAGTGCATTGATGCATTAGAAAATATGTACAGAAATAACAACAATGATTCTTGGCTAGGGTCTCTATATGATGAAAATAGGCTCACCATCTAAGCTTATTTTCATTAAAATTTGCTTAGACAGCATGCTCAGGGTTTTAAAAATGATGACAAATTTGGGCTGTAACTGTAAAATTCAAGAACTAAAGAACAAAATGAGCAATTCTCCAACAAACATAAAAAATTCCTTCCTGTTGACCACAGGTGGGATTTTCTGGTTTTGGAGCGACCGTTCTGTGTTTCTCATGTTAATATATTGGTCATTTACGACTGATAAAGTGAAATGTGAAAAGTGTTAATGAGGCAGGGAAATCCATACTGAACGGACAGATTGATGGCTTATGGATTTTTTTTATTCATTAGTGGGGCATGGGCATCGCTGGCTGGCCAGCATTTATTGCCTATTCCTAGATGTCCTTGAGAAGGTGGTGGTAAACTGCCTTCTTGAATTGCTGCAGTCCATGTTCTGTGGGTTGACCCACAATGCCTTTAGGGAGGGAATTCCAGGATTTTGACCCAGTGACTGCGAAGGAATGGTGATATATTTCCAAGTCAGGGTGGTGAGTGACTTGGAGGGGAACTTGCAGGTGGTGGTATTCCCTTGCCCTTGTTCTTCCAGGTGGAAGTGGTCATGGGTTTGGAAGATGCTGTCTAAGGATACCTGTAGAAAGTCTATATAAGTCCTACAATTACAACATGAAAGCTCATTTTTAGTTTAAAAAGGTAGAAAGAATTACATGTGGGAGGAATGGAAGGATCTGCTGAGTTCATTAATTTGAATGGCCTCTGCTACCACAGCCAGAATTCTTTGGCCATTCATGCTCCGCTGTTGCTGCCAGCGAATATGGAAAGTTTGGCGCTCAGCCAAATCTCCCTTCACTGCTGTGGAACCGGAGAATCCCAGCCGTGGGTGAGGTCGGAAAATCCTGCCCTCTCTGTCTCTTTGTCTATCAAATATCATAGAGGAGAGCTGGTGGTCTGAGATCAGTTTCAGACGGAGGTGAGTATTGCTATCAGGTTCAATCATGCCTCACTACTGGAACATAGTTGGTCAGTCTATTGTAATTTTAAACATACCATTTTTGAAAAATGGATGTTTACTTGATTCTAATTGTCTAGTTTACTGAACATATAAACAGTTGCTGAAGCAGGTCTGATTATGTGTGGTGTTGAGATTGAACAGAATAATGAAGTGAGTTACAAATTAGGAAGTAAAGAGGGTTGCTGGAGTGGCAGTTCCTTAATGAGCTCCACCATTTTTGAAACTCTATCCATGGCCATTGATCACCATCCCTTGTTGTTTTGTTCACCATCACACACCCACCCTGCCTTAACAATACCCCAATCTCCTGCTGAAGCCCCTTACCCCTAACACTGATTCATTTTAGTCAAAACTGCAAGTTCAACATCCCTCACTACTTAACATTTTTCAAATCCCTTCTAACTTTAGTTCATTCTGTATTAACTTAAAGCAACACTCCTAAGCCTCATACAATAGCATTTTTTTCAAATTCCAAGTTCTCTAGCTTTTGACTCTTCACTAACCATAATACATGTACAATAATCACACTCTCATTTCAAACCTTTTTACTTTTGTCCCCACTAACTCCTTTATTCTCTCCCCATGGTCACTCCTCTTGATGTTGCCACTCCCTTTTCTTTCTTCAGTCTAACATTTCTAAAAAGAACTCTACTCTACTACTCTATTTCTATGTGAGTATTATTTGAAGGAGATGTCTTGAAGGCAACATTTTAATGTACCATTCTCTTTTATTTCTGTAGTCATCCTCCAAGAACAAGTCTGAGCTCCCAATGAAGCCAAGGAAGCTATTACTTCCCATCAGCCACCGTCATTCGCATTGACTATTGCAAGCAACAGCATAGGTTCATCCATTATGGATGATTTCGATAGAGAAAAGAACACTGGATAAATTACAACATAAATAACAATAAAAGCAAAATACCTGGGATGCTGGAGATCTGAAACAAAAACAGAAAGCGCTGGAAAAACTCAGTCGGTTTGGCAGTATCTGTGGAGAGAGAAACAGGGTTAATGCTTCAAGTCCAATATAACTCTTCTTTGGAACTGCACAAGTGACCTGGAGATCACTGTCATTCATGCCTTACATGATATGCAATTGCTTGCTGCATTTACTTGTCATCGCACCCATTGCTGAGAACTAAGTGTTACCACATATCATAGTGTCTCTTTTTGCTCATTGCGTCAAGGTCGAGACGTAACATAACAGCATCATGTCTGTGCAACAAATGGTAATCCCCAGAACTTCACAGTCACTCTGACTATATGAGGGAGAAATAATTCATGTTCAGAGGGGGATACAATAGACAATGTCAGAAAAAGAGATTTCAAAGGGAATGTTGGAGCTGTTGATTTATACTACTTCTCCTTCTATCATACCCTTCATGAACCATTCACATCAATCCTACTGAAAGCATCATGGAAGCTCCACTTCCAAAAGAACCATTATAACCTTTGTGGTAAACCACTGTCGTGCCTTCGGCACGGTTGAGCTGTATATATTGTTGCCACTACTGTTCATATATGAGACACTCCTTGACACCTTTAATTCGGCTGCACCCTTAACTGGAGGCTCCGCCCTCAGGGTATAAAGGCTGCAGCCCTCCCCCCACATGCTCAGTATTGTCTGTTTATTGACTGTTCCACATCGTTCCTTTTTAGTGAATAAAAGCCTTCTGTTTCTGGCAACATCAGCTTTGTCTATTTACCAGACGCGCATCAACCTTCTTTCCTTTTCCCATTAGATGTGAAGCAGCATGAATAAATGGATAATAGTCCAGCAGTAAAGGCATGTTGGGACATTGTTTGTTGCTCAATGTGGATCATGGCTCCTACATTTCACTAAATGATTTTCTTGCTTCCACTCTGTAGGTTGACAGAATCTTTCCCTTCTTGGAATCTCAAGCCCATATTATTTTGATTTGATAATTCATTTTGCTGGTAATGATTATGTGTCGCTCTCCCCTACAGCTTCAATTCTGTGGCCTTTTGACAGTGATGAGGAGCAGCCCAAAGTGTTCATCAGCTACCAGTGGGATGTGCAATCAAAGGTGAGCAATGGATAATAATCTGTACATCATCAATTTGTTTTATTAAAACCTCATGTATTCCATAAGGAGCAATGTGTGATGATCAATAACAAAGTAAGTCGATGAATTTCATTTTGTGGTGCTGTATTATCTGTCAAATTAACAGTGATAGAAGCTCACTTTAATTGCTGCATAACAAATCACTGAAAAGGTTTTATGTCTGTGGTACTTCATTATAAAATCAAATTATGTAGAATTGCCTCGATGATATATTAAAATTTTCATATAGATTTTGATTTGGATCAAATATTGCCTACCCAGCAGTGACACTTCATCTGAAAATTTTAATTGGGGCAGGATTCTTGTGTCATAGAAAATCTTTGGCTGTTGGGGCTGTTGTTGGGTCCTGACTCCATTTGCAACAGCAGCAGCGCACCTTCAACATTTCTAGAAGGCGGGGAACCCGCCTTCATGATTGGTATCCAATTAGGAATGGCGGACAATATGAGGAGGTGGCAGATCCATTCAACACGTACCATTGCAAGGTTGGTCAGCGGTTTTTGTCTGCAGTGAGAGCTCACTCAGAGGGTCATGGGAGTCAGGAACTCACTGCCTGAAAGGATGGTGGAGGCAGAGACCCTCATAACAGTTAAGAAGTATTTAGTTCTGCATTTGCGATGCCAAGGCATGGAAGTGTTGGAAAATTGGATTAGAATAGTTGTGTGGTTTGTCTTTGACTTGTGCAGGTGCAATGGGCCGAAGGGCCTTTTTCTGTGCTGTAGACCTCTCTGACTCTATGCTGCTAAGGGATGGCAAGTTCCAGTGGATGATGTCAGCCTTGTCATTTTTTTCAACTGTTAAAGGTTAAAATGTCTTGAACTCTCAGGTTGCTACAAATTCTTGATGTGCAAACTTCTCCGAGTTGTTGAGGTGCTGACACATAGGCAGGATTCTCTGGTCCCTCTGCTGTCAACAGGACTTCCCGTTGAATTCATCCCATGCTGCCAGAAGACCCGAGGCAGGGTGCGCTATTGGTGGGAAAATCTCACCCATCGTGGGGCTTGTGTGATGCAGGGAATGTTATAATGTCTATCCAAGTTTGCTATTGATTGACTAATTATCCATCTCAAATGGCCTCCCACCCACTGCTGAGTAGGTTTCTGGTGCTGAGGATTCCAAATGTAGCATATACTCTACCAGTATTGCCAAAAAGAAAAATATAGGCTTAGCTTAGAGCACTCTGATTTGCATATCGAACTATGTTACTGCCTGGCTCGCATTAATGTTTTGCCTTGGATTGCCAATTGTGATTGTAGGCATTCCTGGAGGTTTGATAACATAACATTCCAACCACATAACTCCTGACTATATGATGCCTAATCACATGATAAATGATCATGTGACATTCGATCATGTGCCATTTGTTCACATGCCTTTTACAAATGTTACTGCATTTACTGTAGAAATGTCAGAGGATCTGCTGGGATATGTCCAACAGGTCGATCTGATGCGTCTAGTGTGTGGGTGAACTGAGCTGGTGTGCCTCCTGCTTTTTGTGTGGTAGTTTTGCTTCTGCCTATAGCACTGGCTAACAACAATGTGAAAATGTCTCTCCCCATCAGTACACAACTCCATTGGCAAGTGCACAGCTGTGCCTCCTCATGGCGACACACAGAAACTGTCGCCCTCATGGCTCCAGGCTAAAGCTTCTGAGGACTTCAGAGGAAACCTGGCCCCCAGACATGCAGTATGCAGGCCCATGATGTGTTGACACACTGTGGAACTCATGAATCAAGCTCCAGCATTGGCGAATAGCTCCACTGCCTTGTGGATGCCTCAGGAGAATTGAAGGCTAAGGGAGGTAATCCTGACAAAAAAATCTGGAGTGGAGCCCAGAGGACTGATGTCTAATGATGTCATCTTTCTGGCAACTCTTGCCACCAAGCCAATGGCAAACATAGCACTTTCCATTCCTTTGGACCCCGCAGAGAAGTTTGAGAGGGGGGATCCTGATATTTGGACAGCCCAGGATCCCCATACATTTTTTCCAGACTTGAGCCCTGGAGCAGACACTCCAGTGCTTTAACACAACTTGGAAGACAGAGTTAGGAGTGATAAGCCCAACTCAATTGAAGAAAGGGTGCTATGGGCTGCCTCTGATGTTGAGAGGGGCCACTGTGTCCCATTGGTCAGCCACCATCAAGTCAGGAAATAAGGTGCTGACCTGCCACGGTGCATCTGGACCAAATCCATCACAGCAAACAAACAAAACAAAGGCAAAGAAAGAAGATGCCAAACTTTGATTGGCAAAATGGAACACCAGGACCTCATGCATGGGATTGACAGATGAGTTGCAGTTAGTCAATAATGTGCGCAAGACAGCGTGATCAACATGGATCCTGATTAGCTGCACAATGGCATAACTTCCAACAAGAGACCAGGCTCGTCAAGAGTGGATCACTGAAAGTAAAACATAACCAATTCTTTGGCAGGGGATGGGTTCAGTGGCAAGGCATGAACAAGGTGTAGACTTTGGCGTGAGGAACTCGCTGCCCTTGATGATAGAACTCTCCACAAATGGTTCAGAACGTGTTCTCTCCATCGGCCTCGCAATTAAAACCAGACCTGTTAACCTCATGATTATCTATGCACGATTGCAATGCTTCACTATAAAGGTGAGAGACCTGGGCCTTGCTTCTCCAGTTCCATGTATGCATGTACAAATCGCACTAGGGCTGAAGAATTGCAGGGGAAGGGCCACAGCACAGTTAGTTATCGCTGATGAGAACCCCTTTTGAGGGGGTCGGGTCTGCAGCGGGGGTGTTGATCAGGACTGCTGGGGTGGTAATCAGGACTGCCTGGGGCGCGGGGGGGGGGGGGTTCGGATTGCCGGGGGGGTTGTCGAGACTGCTGGGGGAGGTGATCAGGAAGATCGGGGTTAGAGGAACATTGGGAGAGGTCCGGGATGTCAGCGATCAGGGGGTTGGAGTGGGGGGGCGGAGGGTCAGCGACACAGGATCGCAGGGCTGGTCAGCAATCTGAGGCCAGCAATCGAGCTGCCGGCAGTGCGGGGCCACTGTGCATGTGCCGATCTCCGCTCTGACAGATCGGCGCATGCGCAGTGGCCCGCTCAGCGCTATGCTGCCGGCCTCTCCAGCGGGAATACGCCCAGTTCCCTGACTTTCAGCATGAATCTCAGTCGGGTACTCTGCGGTGCAAAGAGTGTGGGAGATTCATTTTGAAGATCCCGCTAAAAAACCAATGGGTGTTACTCCCGTTTTTACCCGAATTCTGCACTTAAAATTTTTTGGGGAGAATCCCAGCCACCGATTTTAAATTCTCCAAGAAGAGAAACGAAAAGGCTAGTGGGACACAAGTTAACTGAATAATCAGTTATGGGACTCAGTAATGTGATTAGTTTAGCATAGGTGCCACTGGAAGACTATGTTTAAGGAATTAATTTGTTGGCTCTGCAGCTGAACAAACAGTGAGTTTAGTGTGCGGTTTTTGGGTGTCTCAGGGAGAGATGCAAGTTGGTTGCGAAGCTCAGGAATGCACAATAAGAAAAAGCGTTTGTGACTGTCCCAGTCCCAAGGCCTTTGTATCAAACTAGTAGTAACTTCTAACTCATTAATGTGTCTAAAAAAACATTCGGTAAAGGAATAGTGGGAATTTGAGTCCTCCTCTTGTGTGTTTATGTTGAGATCTTACCAACCCTTTTGTCTGGTGTAATATAGTTCACATTTCTTGTTTAAATAAATGTTTTATCTCTGTATTAAAAATTCATCAGCAGACTGTGAATTTGTAACTTGCATCCATGGCTTCCAGAAAAAAGTTAGAATTTATCAAGCCATGTTTCACTCTTGGATTTGACTTATCCAGTTTTAACATCAGCTGGAATTGTAACATTGTGGGGTGGGGGGTGGTGGGATTCACTAACCTCATCAGACAGCTGGTGGGAATACTGATGCCCCACTGAATGGGGCGTCGACCAATAAACAGGACTCCCGATGGGCGTGGTGGCTTCACCCGACCCACCCCGCTGGCCCTGATTGGGTTGCGGGTTTGATGGCCCATCCACCAGCCCCTCCCAACCATTCAGCTGGCCCTCTAGTGGGAACTGCACCGGGTGGGCTTTGTTGTTGGTAATCATCAGCGTGGACATGGCCATATGTGTCCCTGGATCACTGTCACTTGGCAACAGTAAAGTTTTTCTACTCTGGGTTTTTTTTTCCCCAGAACCACTGAACTTTCAACCCCTTTTAACCAAGCCTATGCTTCTATTTACAAACCCCATGAACCTCTAGGCCTTTCTAACCACTTACTCACTATGCTGAGAGTCCATCGGAACACCACCAACCACTCAGAAAAAAGGGACATTTTCCCCCGCCACCATTCAAATCATGGGTCACTGACCCTGACACCACATGACCTGACCCCCCCCCCCCACACCCTCAGGCTCCCTTCCCCCTCAGACCTACCCCACTCTATTCTCCACAGCTGTGCACTCAGCCCCAATGTATTCACACAACTTTGATTTGAAGTTTCTGAGGCTTCGGACCACGCTGAAACCTTTGAAACCCTCATTATTCCATTGGAACCCTTTGATCTCTGTCAATTTCAAAATGCAGTGCTTTGAAGGAGGTTTTCATTGACAGCTTAATGGATTTATAGTGGGCTCCAGTCAGCTGTATTTATTTACATTTCCCTTCATGCTTGAATGAATCCCAAATGCTCCATTGTTCCTAACCATAATGTCTACCAAGATTCTAAGCCTGATTGACAGCCATGGTTTCTTCAGAGGGAATAAGCGGTCTGCAAAACAGGAAGTTAAATCATTGAGTGGTTAGAAGTGTCTAAGGGCTGAGGGCTGAGGGTTCGGGTTGGTTCACCCTCATGCCTGTGTGGTGTGGGGTGGGTTATCTCTTATTTGTGGGTGGTGGGATTGGGTGCTCCTCTTTGGTGAGGGGTTGATGGTTCTCCCCTAATCAGTGGTGAGGATGGGGGGGTGGCACCATTTCATTTCTTGGGGGAGGGGGACCTGTCAGAGAGCATGGAGATCCTTTAAAAATGGCCCCCCACAATCTCCAAACAGCGGGGCTGGTGGGCAGGTTCCCCAAGATGAGCTCCTTTTCATCCTTCAGTTGGGTGAATCCCACCTGACAGACGTTGCCAACACACTCCTGACATGGCCAGGAAAACTGGAGAATTCCCCCCGTAATATTTACTTCCAGTCTCAAATATGTATTACTTGATTTCTCTTTTCTACTTAGGCTTACCCAGTAATGACTGTTGGTGTAATCAAAATTTGTGTATACATTTGTTGGTGTGTGCCTGAACTTGTGACATGAAGAGTTGGAGAAAGGATATTTATTCTTTGCATCAGCATCAACGTTTGTGATCAGGATTTTTAGGGAGTGTCTGAGTGAAAGCATTAACTACAGACTGTAAAATAAAGAACCTATTATAAAATTTGGGTGAGGTGATTTATCTGGAGGCTGCATGAGGGTTAATGCAGCTGCTGTCACATTGAGCAAATTTATTTTGAACATGCCCTTCAAAAAAAGAGGTCCTGAAAGGAGGAAAAGCTCTGGTAATTCAAATATGGTGAGGTAACATTGTATACACGTTGATTAAAGTCACTTGATTCAGCCATTAATTCATCGCTGTTACAATAAGTTGGCATTTGACTCTGATTGATGTTCACACATGATGCATGGCGTTGTCATGAGATTTCTAACTCCAGGTTGCAACGCAGGGTAACTGATATTCAAAATGTTGGCAGTTACACATTTCTTAAAGAGCTACAACAGCCAGAACAGCCCTGGGAGATGTGTTTGCAATCATACTAATAAGCAAGGCACACCACCTGAGAGCTGCTTATATGCCCTTTAATGAGTTGTTGCTTCACACAGTTGAATGAAGGATTAGATGAGATGAAGCTGGCTACAAATGTGTGGTGGTTGTGATGGGAAAGAAATAACAGCAACTTTCAGTTTTGCCATGTGTCACATTGGCAGATTTGGCAGATTACCATGAAAAAAATCTGTAAATAATGCATTTATCTCACAAGAACTTCAAATATAATTTGGTCAATGATAGCCTACTTAGATGGTCAGTCATGGGCAGTACTTATTAATTCAAACAGGAAATTATTAATCCCTGTCCTGACACTATGGGCATTGAGTAAAGCAATCACTGGTGCCCTGGGCTTCTTTTCTCTAAGTGTCAGTCGCTAGATTTTAGTGATTCTTTTTGCTCCAGCTTCCTCTATTGTACTTGCACCTTTTCAGTGTTGAACCCATTCAGATCTATTTCTATCAGTAGCAGTTTGCTGTACCGGGTTGTACGCATTGAAACCAGAATGTGCTGTTTACCCACACCTTACTTACTTCAATAAGACCACTTAAAATCTGCCGCACATACAAATAAATAAATTGTGTTTTTAGTGATCATTCTTTGAGTGCCAATTGAAGCAACTGTCAAATCCTTTGCATATGCAAAGTAAGGACTTAATGTTTGTTTAACACTTCAAGATTGCTCTGTTGTAACCCATGTGATAACCCAATGTTATCACTGACCACACAGTGTAATACTGAACCTTGCCATCAACTGTAAACTATAAAGTTTTTTCACATTTACTCACTGTTCCTATTGACCCTAAATTTAGTGAAATCTCTTCGCCACTTGTGCCTTTTTTGTTCTTCACCCATCACTCCCACTTCTGATCACCCCTGACACAAATTCTCAATTAAAAGTGCATTGCATAAGACAACTATACAAGGACAGGTTCTTCATCAGCCAACGATCCAAATTTTGCAACTCCAATGACCACAACATTGGGTCCTTTATTTAGCACCTTCTCAAGCCTTTGGTTCCAGTATCGCCTACTTTGTGAACTAGCATTTGGCTGTCTCTGAACACAAGTTGTTGAGCCTGATTGATCTAAAGTGATTTCATACTGAAGAACAAATTCCAGACCCAAGATGATGGAAACCAGATTAGCTGTCTTTGTTCTTAAGCACCTTGTATTATGGCAGCTGACTGGCAAAGGCACAATATGTGTGTGTGTCCCAGAATGTTCCTGAAAACACTTCAGGTTGACACTTATGAGAATGTGAGTAGTACTCCCTTGGATATTCACTCACTAAATATAATCAAATCTCGCAAAGGGCATTTGATTAAGGAGTCATATATCATATTTAACTGATGTGATCCATTCCATAGTGAGGTTAATTTTCACCATTCCACTTGAGGGCGGGGGGGCGGGGGGGCGGGGGGGGGGGGCGGGGGGGCGGGGGGGCGGGGGCGGGGGGCGGGGGGCGCGGGGGCGGGGGGCGGGGGGCGCGGGGGGCGGGGCGGGGGGGGTGTGGGGGGGGTGGGGTGGGGGGGTAAACTGGCAAAGGAGATTGTGTGTTCTAGAACCAATCTGTTTTATTTTATTTTCATTAATTCTATGCATCATAAAAAAAAAGAATCAGCTCTATTTTCACACATATGCATGAATTGCAATTTGCTGGTTTGGTGATCCTTGGTTAGATATGGGAATATTGCTGTTAACAGTCATTGTTTAATTCTTCTAGGTCAAACAGTATCATGGTGGCACAGTGGTTAGCACTGCTGCCTCACAGCTCTAGAGACTTGAGTCGATTCCCGGCTTGGGTCACTGTCTGTGTGGGGTTTGCATGCTCTCGCTGTGTCTGTGTGGGTTTCCTCCAGGTGCTCCAGTTTCCTCCTCCACTCCAAAGATGTGCGGGTTTGGTTGATTGGCCAAGCTAAATTGCCCCTTAGTGTCCCGGGATGTGTAGGTTAGAGGGATTAGCAGGGTAAATGTGTGGGGTTGTGGGGATAGAGCCTGGGGTAAGATTGTTGTCGATGCAGACTCGATGGGCCAAATGGCCTCCTTCTGCACTATAGGGTTTCTATGATTCTATGTATGGGCCAGATTTTGCCAACAATTTGTGCCCGTTTTCGGGTGCAAAATCGCGGTAAAGTTGGGTGTGAGGCCTTTATCGCGATCTGCACCTGCGTCCGTGCAGATCGCCGCTTTACCGAGACCAGCAAATGGCGAGGATCCATTCCGCGCCCAAATCGGGCACAACGACGATTTAAATTCATTTGCATGCATTTAAATTGAATTAATGAACTGCCCGCCCAACTCTATCAGCATTTCCCCCTTTACCACCGTGTTTGCCGATCCGGAACCACGCTTTTAGGGACCTGCTGAATAAAAGTCTGAGTCGGGTGCTCCAGCTTCTGAAGGGCGCGTTCAGAGCTTCCAACGGCTCTCTGACTCAGATCAGTGGTGGGGGTGGGAGGAGGGAGGCAGGTCAGATCATTCTCTGGTTGGAGGGGGGAGGAGGGGAGTGAGGCCAGATCGTTGTTTGTTTGGGGGGGGAGGAGGAGGAGGCGGGTCAGATGTATCTCTGGCGGGGGGGGAGGAGGGCTGATCGTTGTCTGGTGGTGGGGGGGGAGGCAGGTCAGATGTTCTTCTGGAGGGGAGGGGGAGTGAGGC
Organism: Mustelus asterias; assembly: GCF_964213995.1. NCBI lineage: Eukaryota > Metazoa > Chordata > Chondrichthyes > Carcharhiniformes > Triakidae > Mustelus > Mustelus asterias. The sequence continues at coordinate 63,193,383 of NC_135807.1, read as the reverse complement.
CAGACCATTCTCTTGGGGAGGAGTGAGGCAAGTTCGTTGTCGGGGGAGGAAGTGAGGCCAGATCGTCGTCTTGGGAGGGGGGGGAGGAATGAGGCAGATCATTGTATGGGGGGGGAGGGGGGAATGAGGCCGGACCATTCTTTGTGGGGGGCCAGAAGGAGTGAGGCCGGATCGTTGTCTTGGAGGGGGGGGGGTGGGGGAGGGAGTGAGGCCAGATCGTTGTCTTGCGGGGGAGGAGGGAGGCGGGTAAGATGTATCTCGGGAAGGGGGGGCAGATGGATCTCTGGTGGGGGGGCAGATGGATCTCTGGTGAGGGAGGCAGATGGATCTCTGGTGGGGGGGGCAGATGGATTCTGGTGGGGGGGGGCAGATGGATCTCTGGTGGGGACAGGGGGGTCCGCTGCCACTCTGGGCAATCGGTGGGGGGAGAGGGGGGCAGGGGTGGTGATCGGTCTGGGTAGTGGGAGGGGGTGAATAAGGGGGACACACACACATCACTGTCCGCCTTATCCACCACCCCCCGCTACCCAGACCGATCGCCACCCCTGCCCCCCTCCCCCCCACCAATCACCCGCAGAGTGGCAGCGGACCCCCCTGCCCCCCACCAGAGATCCATCTGCCCCCCCTCCACCAGAGATCCATATGCGCCCTTCCCCCTGCACCGAGATACACCCTCGCTCCTGCTTGTCACTCCCGGGCCGCTTTCTCTGCTTTCTGCGGCTCGGGAGTGATCCGACACGGGCGCGCTTTTTCCAATTTCTTTCTAACTGCGCATGCGCAGTTCAGAGCTCCAATCGTTCCAACAGTGCTAAGCCCCGCCCACAGTGCGAATCGGACTGGAGATGGCTGAGAGCCTATGGGGGCGCCTGAAAGTGGATTTCTAAGTCGGATCTGTACTACGCACAGATTCGGCACTTAGAATGAAAATGGTAAAATTGGGCCCTTTATGTCAAAAGGCAGATTATTAACAACAAATTCTTCATCATCTCACTTTTAACAAGACTGAATTGCTTTCATGAAATGTCTTGTCTTTTATGTTTGGATCATTTACGGATAAATGACTGTAAATTAATATTTAATTTACAATTTGCCAGGTACAAAAGATAAGGAACTATTTGGAGGCTAATGGTCTGCCTTGCTGGGCAGATTTGAGTGTTCGAGGGCAATCACAGATGAGTGCTCGTTCATCTTTTGCCTCCGATATGGCTACAGAAACTTTGCAATGCAAAATACAAAGAAATATGAAGGTAAGAAACTGATAGAAATTACAGCAAATGGGTTTCTTGGCCTACTTTTACTCGAAATCATATTCCACTGCATTCCCAACATTTCCATGAATGCTCAATTCAATTGTTTGGTTGTTCAGGCTATTTATTGACCTGTAAGCAAAATATTAACTAGTTACTAAATCTTATCTCTTTTTTCTTGTTGAACTAAATTTATGTTAAGAAAAATTAAAGAATGCTAAATAATCAATTCAAGGTAAGTTGAACAAACCAATGAGAATTTGTTTTATTTAAGATATGAGAGAAGTATTTGGTTATGTTTGATATTGCTGAGATGTAGGATGCTGTTGCCAAGGGGGCGAATGCAAAAGTAAAATTGGGGGAGGACAAGAATAGATGCTTGGAGGACTCCAGAGGTACTTTAGGGAAAGGAAGGGAAGCCCTTAGTGGAGAGTCTATCCTCTTCAAGTTATGACTGGCCTCACTACAGAAAATATTACCAAATATAGCAGTTGATCTCTCCAGCCTCATACTGTGTCTTTGATGCAGCTGTGCGGGGAGAATGTCCCAGGTTACATTAGTAATCCCTCATTCAGAAATGAATGCTTCAAATATAAACTTTATTAAAGCTTGCTGACATAATGAGCTAGACTTTCCAATCAAGGGCTCTGTTTGAACATTATTTTTGAATTATTAAGAGCACTAATTATTAAAGAATCCATCCTGACTGATTTTGCACTCACCTTCATTTACAGAGTGGATATACCGTGAGCTGTATCAGTCCAGCATTTGGAAATCATTACTAAGGGCTATCAATAAGGAATGATGGGTCATTATAAGGACATTGGCACATTAATGTGGATAAAATTGATGGTAACAATTATGAAGGCTGATAGTCTTGATACTTAACTTAGCTCTTGCAAAACAAGGAACAAGAGACTCTGCTTCGAGCACAATTGTGATCCAGGTAAAAATGGAACTCCAAGTTGTGCTATTTCTCAGTTTTTCTTAGCCAGTTTCTACATAAACCTATTTGCATATCATTAAACATAAAACCTACCAGCAAATTCAAGTATTATTTTAGTAAGTAAAAATGTTGCATTTCAATAGCAATCCTTGAGGTATTTAAGAGTAGTAACCCGGTGCAGCTTTATTAATACAGCTTTAAACAAAAAAAAACATTAATCTCAGTCCATTCCAACAACAGCAAGTAACCCAATTTTAAATGGTTGAAAATTACTTTAAAAGAATTATGCAGATCCATTTGTCAGTTATACTATATTGCTGTACAATAATTGGTTTCTTTGTAAGACACATTTGAGCTTTTAAATTCTGCCGATCAATGTTCTTGTTCTCAAAATAAACTCTTAATTTTGAAGATCCACAATAGGCATCGCGGAAACTCTCAATGATGATTCATTTATTCTGCCGAGTTTTGTGGCTGTGCTTGATTTCTTATCCGATGTTTTTAACCAGCAAAACATATTGTGGAAACTTTATGCTTAAAATTCCACAGTTTTTGTGCTATAATGACAAGTTTGGGCAATTTGTGGTGGAAAAAAAAGGCACAACGCAGCAAAAAGTATCCTGAGCAAGAATTTATTACAGGCAGTGGTTAAAGCAGACACCATTGCATCTTTAAAAGGAAAACTCTACAAATAAAGCAAAGGATAATGCAGAGCATTGGGTTGGTAGTAGGGCTGTTTACATTCTTTTAAGGTCACCTTAACATAGAGCTGATGCAGAAATTAAGGACCAAATAGCCTGTTCTGTATTGTAGACATTTTATAATGTCATGATTCTAATAGCTCTAATAGTTTGTTTTTAAAGAATTTAGCATAATGCTTTGTATAATCATGCTTTAAAATTAACAAATGTCTCTGCGATAAAAGTTCCATTTCCCATTGTAAACTATGATAAATTAGGAAGAATTAAAATCCAAAGTGTTGCTGTTACAATTAATTGTAAATGATCTGCAAAATGATGCATTGTAATTTTGACTCGGTCAAAGTAAGATCCATTCCATTTCTATGTCGATACTTTCAAAATCAGCCCACATAGAGTAAATTTTTTGCATTCAATGGATTTATGCATCAACCTAATTGGATATTGCAGCTCTTATTTAATGTGAAATTGTGCTTTAAAAATCCAATTACACTGGTTAGAGCCAAGCTTTTAGGAAGTTCTGATTAAAATTGTAGACACTGCAAAATACATTTGCAAATATCACTTACAGTGCTCTTTAGAAAATGGAGAGACCCAGGTGAAATTATATATTAAAATTATGTTTTGCAAATAAGGAATGCTGGAGTAAATTTTCATCTTTATCTCTCCCAGTAATCAGTTCTATATTTATCACTATTTCATATTTATTTCTCCATGAATTACAATGGAACAAATAGTAAAAAACTGAAAGGCAGATATAGAAAAGTATTTGCATTTATATAAGTATCTTTCACAATCTCAAAACTTCCCACTAAACTTCACGGATAATGAAGTGTTGTTGTAATGTGGGGAAGTGCAACAGCAAATTTGGCCACCAATGTTCCACCAGCAAGTGTAAGTTTATTTATTAGTGTCACCAGTCGGCTTACATTAACGCTGCAATGAAATTACTGTGAAAATCCCCTAGTCGCCACACTCCGGCACTTGTTTGGGTACACTGAGGGAGAATTTAACATGCCCAATGCACCTAACCAACACATCTTTCAGACAATGAGATAATATGCAGCTTGCTGATAACTGGAGGTGACTCGGTATAGCAGACTCGGTATAGCAGGCTTAAAACAAGAAGACTTATTCAACGAGTCGAAACTGATTACAACCAAACGGTTTGCAACACAACAACACAGGTCTGCTCCCAACAACTCCCTAACTCACTCTGCCACACAGGTCATTTTGTTTTTTGTTACATCCACTTTTTAAAAAAAACGGTTGAAACTGATTTGTACTGAGTGCAATTTCAGGACCAAAATTATGTAGGCTTTATTGCTTTTAGTGATGCAGCTTAATGGGGCTTACATTTGGTAGTTTTTTAAAAATTCATTGCAGATGTTGGTGTGGCAGGCTAAGCCAGCATTTATTGCCCATCCCTAGTTGCCCTTGAGAAGGTGGTGGTGAGCTGCCTTCTGAGGTGTAGGTACACCCACCATTAGGGAGGGTGCCATTAGGGAGGAAGCTCCAGGATTTTGACCTGGTGATAGTGAAGGAATGGTGATATATTTCCAAGTCAAGATGATGTGTGGTTTGGAGATGCACAATAATTGCCAGCAGAGTTTTCCAAGGACTGTTCTAAAGTTGGCTTTGGGTCTGATTGGCACAACTCAAGCGAACTTTGGGCATCATTACAAGGCTACAGAGAGAGAGATGCTAGGCGAGACTTTCCAGCCACGCTCGCCCCGAAACCGGAAAATCCTGCCCGAGGTCAATGGACCTTTGCGTGGTCCGTGTGGGACGGTAAAATTCTGCCCAGTGAGTCCAGGGTGATAGCAGCACACAATGTTAATGGGGAGGCAGAAGAACATGCAGATGCCTCACTCCATTTCCACAATCTGCAGTTTGAATCTGATCCTCCACAAAGCTGGCAGAAGACAGCTGCTTGAAATGAGCAGAGTCCTGCTTTAAAAATCCAGACAGAGGCTCGACTGTAATTTTAACCTAAGGTCTGAGTAAAGGAGTTGTTGCAGTTTTACCCACTAAAAGAATCCGTGAAAATGGGAGCTGAAAAGGGTCGCAATGAGATATGTTTTTCTTTTTACGTTTGAGAGGAATAGACCAACAAGGAACACTTACCCCACTTCTGTAATCCCATGTACCATCACAGAAATGACCTCTCTATGATTTACTTGAGTAGCAGAGACATATTGACTGCCCTTTGCCCTTTGACATTTTGTCCCTGCCCACCAGTTAGCTGCTACTAACTGGAGCATGTGTTTCCATCCCAGGAGTTAAAAATCTCTCTGGCCTTAGGTAGCTGAGGATAGGATGAGGTAGTCTTGGTGTTTTTCTCATTCCTTGCTCACCTGCGTCTCACCTTTAGTTTGGCATAAGTCTTAATGAGGCTGTATAACTGTAACACTATGATAGCAACCTGTTGTTCCTCAGATGTAAGTGTTTTGTATTTCTGAAAATGTGTTCCCAACGAAGCAATGAAGTAGACTTTCACTGAGGTAACACAGAAGCAAAATACTATGGATGTTGGAAATCTGAAATAAAACAAAAACTGCTGGAAATGTACAGCAGGTCGGACAGCATCTGGAGAGAAACAGAGTTAAAGACTAGGTTTTCATCCTTGAGGCGGGTAACAGGAGTCAGGAAAAGTCCCAGCTTAGTCTGTCCACTTCCAGGGAGAGTGCACACAAAGACTGGATTTTTCATTTTGAGGAAGGCAGGTATAGGCTGGAATCTGGCCAGCCAACCCAGGGAAAACGTTCAGAGGCAGCCAGCTGGATGTAGAGGTGAGCTATTTAAAATGTGCGACTCGTGCTGTGGGGCTTTATCCCACTTGCAAATAAAAATACAAAGCCTCTCCAGCCCTGACCCTTCACCCCCACACACTCCCCATGCCACATCCATGTCATCTCCTGCTCCCATCCACCCCCTATGGCTCCCATACCAAGCTTTACCCGCCAAATAATCCCAGTGGCCCCTCATGCCCCCGCCTCCCCGATATCAGCCTGCACTCCTAAAAGTTACTCCTGAAAATCAGAAACCCCTGGAATGAGGTCAGGAATCCTGAAATTGGGCCCCAGCTGTCATTTTTAAAGGGCTCCAGAGTTATCTAACTTGGCAAAAATAAAGCCCAATGTTTCAGATCAATGACCTTTCTTCAGCACAGAAGGTAGATAGAAATGTTGGAGTTCTTAAGCTAGAAAAAGGAAGATCAAATGGGAAGCTCTGTGATAGCTAAAGATTCCATGATGCAAATGCCAAGGAGAGTGATCATGGGATTAGTAAAGAACTAAAGGTTGTGTCTAGATGAGGCATGAATGACTAAAAATCAGCTACGTATATGCAACAGGAAGGGAAAAGGATGAAAGAAGTCAATAAAGAAACCCCAAAAAGTGCATTGAACAAGATGGAGGCAGATGTTATGATCTAAATGTATTAAACTCAAAATTGAGTCCAGAATGCTTTAGTGTGGAGATCAAAGATGAGGTGCTGTTCTTTGAGTGTGCTTTGAGCTTCATTGGAACAATCTCGCAGGCCAAGTTCAGAGTAGGTGCAAGGTGGAGAATTAAAGTGGTGCACAACAGGAAGTTTGGGGTCATGTTTTCAGACAGAATGGAATTGTTCCATAAAGCAGTCTCACAGTCTATGTTTGATCTCCTCAAAATAAAGGAAACCACATTGCAAACAGTGAATACACGAAGGTGCTTCTGAGAGCAATGGACAGCAGAGTGTGTGAAATACATTGGACATAGTGGAGGGCTCTGTCAAACATGCTTAGGTGGAATCCTCAGTTGAGGAAAAAGGAAGACTAGTCTGAAGTATTATTGTGGAAGGTTGAAACATCAGAAACAGATACGACAGAGACAGAGAAACCAGGAGAATGCAATTGAGTCTTGACAAGAGGCAGGATGTGAGGAAGTGTAGTCAAGGCAGCTGTGGGAGTCCATGGGTTTGTAGTGAATATTAGTTATTCCGGTTTTGTTCATTTGTTTATTTCTTTAACCCTTCATGTGACATTCAGATGGCTGCTATATAGACATTCAAGTGTCCTCTAGACACGACCTTTATTTTTTTTATGATACCTATTACCAATTTCTTTGGTTTTTGCATCATGAAATCTTTTGTTAGTTAATCTCTCCTGCCCTCCACCCTATCACAGACTTTCCCTTTTGTTATTCCTGCCCATCTCCCCCCCCCCACCCCCGTCACCATCTCCCCCCCCCCCCCCCCCACCCCCCCTCACCCCCCCCCCCCCCACCACCACTTCCCCTTTCTGCTGGCTGAAAAGCTCTTACATTTCTATCTTTTTTTGGTTCTGATGAAAGGTCATCAATTTGAATTCTCTCCACAGATGTTGCCTGACCTGCTGAGTGTTTCCAAAATGTTTTGTTTTTATTTCATTGCAGTGAGGTGGACTAAAAGTGTTTAGTCTAATAACATGGATCTTGTTTAGGAGATCTCTTTGGACATCTTGGACAGCAACTGTAATGGTGATTACTTGAACTGGCAGGAAAAAATGAAACTTTTAAAGATTTTGATCTGGATGAATTATCATGATTTGTTTTTAAAGTTAATGGTCTAAAGAAGGACGATTTAACACTCTCAATTCTTTCGCCCCTTTTCTTAATTCTTTGTAACAACTTTCTCCACACACACCCAGGTTATCAAACCTGATAAAATATGCAGGTTAGATGTTCAAAATCGGACAGTCTTAAAAACAGAATTATTCAAAAACTGTATATTATTGAAACGGCATGCTGATTTAGCCCCCTGAGAAAGGCTTGGCACTGATAAATTGGTTCTGAAATAACCTACCGTAACCCCGCCTTTCATTTTATAAGAGAGTGTCTCTCTTCCTAATTGCATGCAACACTGTTTGAAAGGTATTGGCTTAAAATAATTGACCATGCACAATTAAAGTATAACTTCAGCAGCTGGTATAATGCGCAGAAGAGCATAAAATCCAAAATCCGGCATGGTCTTGGTACTGAGGAGGCTGGATTTTGGATGAAGTGTTTGTATTTAAACATCACTTCCAACAGTTGCACTCTTGTATCCCTACCACTGACTGGCCGATACGTCATCCTTATCACACATCACCTTCTCACAATAATTGGAAAGAACATAGATTCTTCTTGACAACTAAGCTGCCATTTTTGCTACCAGTCTCTGCTGTCATCACTAATAAACAAAACTGATTGTTTTTACTGGTTTAATGTGAATGTTTGAGAATTTTAGCTCTGCGCATATTTTGTTGATTGTTGTTCATTTAATTCTGAACCCAGAATTTCTATCTGTTGCTTTGGAAATCATCTACTGTAATTAACATTTCACAGACTTGAATTTATAATAATTGAGGTCAAAAATCAAGTCGTATGGAACAATTGACTTGGTTTTGGTCCAGAATTCAATTACGTGCTACCAATGGCATTGCTAAATTAGTGAAAATGCAGTTTTATAATTATTGTTTTGATTAAGAAGGAAGTGGAAGTAAAATTTCATACTTCGCTTACTGAATCTGAATTATGCCACGATATGAAAAAACCAAATTGCTTTTCAAGATAATTTGTAAAGAAAAACATTCTGTCCTCCAGCCAAGTGGTAAAGAATATGTAGACCTGCCTTATCTCTCCATTTATTCTGTCTGATATTCTTAAGAATAATGAGCTTGCAAAAAGTGTGGAAAATCCTATTTGGTTCTTTCCATTTATTGCTTTAAAATAGTGATGAATATATTTTATTGAGAGATGTTGTATTAATAGACCAATGATTCATGTATGACCCATGCAAATTGCCATTACATGACCACATTTTATTCTAGAGTACAAAGAACAATAACTTCTCGAAACAAAGTTTGTCTTACAAAGAACAAAGAAAAGTACAGCACAGGAACAGGTCTTTTGGCCCTCCGAGCTTGTGCCGATCATGATGCCCTAACTAAACTAAAAAAAACCTTCTGACCTTACTCGGACCATATCCCTACATTCCCTCCCTATTCATGTACCCATCCAGATGCCTCTTAAATGTTGCTAATGTGCCAGATTCCACCACCTACTCTGCCAGCGCGTTCCAGGCACCAACAGGTAGGACTGAATTGTATGATATATTCCCTGCCCCCTGACCGAATAGTTGGCCGTCAGCTTGCCCACCTGAAACCCAACTATCCTGCAGCAACATGACACTGGGAACAGCCTGCAATGTTTCAGCATGAGACTTTCACACCCATCTGGGAGGAAAGTCTTGTTCGAGAGAGCTGCCAGCCAATGTGGTCCCAGCAGCACCGGGATTGAGCAGTGGCTGTGACTGAGGCTGCAGGCAGTCCCCGAGATGGAGAAGTGACAGAGCCCAGGGTGACATGAGAGTCTGGGATTTTGGATGTGACTGGCTGCAGGCCCTCGTGAGGAGTTGAGGGGGAAGGCAGTGGTGGAGGGTCATGCTTGAGAGGCCAGTGTGAGGGTTAAAGAGTGATATGATCTTTAGAGGAGGGGGGTTGTCCCAAAGGAGGTATACCACCTCTCCCCAACCCCACCCAACACAGTCCGTTCAGTGCAAGTTGCCGGGTATCCACCTTGCCTCTGCCTTCCTCTTCCACACATAAAACAGAGGTGGAATGAAATCCTTAGGTGGCCATTAATACGGATCTCAATAGGCCTCAGGACAGACCAGCTACCTGACACCTTCCGACCCATTGTAATGTGGCGGGTAGGAAGGCAGTGGGAAGACCACCTGCTTTATTTTATGAGATCCCTGCCTTCAAATAAAAATCGGCAGGGGGCAGTAAAATCTGAATTGCCAACCTGTTTTCATTGCATGATTATCACATTCAAATTAAAAAGTTGGGCAGGGTGTAAAACAGTCTGCCAATTCATTAGTTGCCATTGTGCTATTCCTCAAGATAAAGTTGTATCCTGTTAATTTTAACACTTCCCGGCTAATGTGCTGTCAATATGTAAAATATCAGGAAAACAGAAACTATGCCTATTAGGGTACATCCAAATTAGTCCGAATTATAGAACTCAGGGAGGTTAAATTAGCTTGTTTGTGTTTATTAAACTGAATTCACAAGTGGAACACCTTTGCCACCCCAGACATTCCCAGTTCATGTACAGTACAAGGTGTAACCCCAGACAAGATCCCCTGCTCCACCTGTGCCAATTTTCTGTCCCCCCTGGAAATTATGCATGATGAAATTGTTGCTTTTGTTAAAAATAACAAACGTGGGAACATTGCCCCATCAGACGCTGCCTCCATCTGGTGAACATGAGAGGATAGAAATTCCTGATTGTGTAAGATTCTGACAGGAACAGTGTAATAATACCTGAGATGCTGCCAATATTAGATGCCTAATTCGGGTGTTATGTGCCTGCTGTCTAATTGAAAATAGAGCTGGAAGGGACTCGGGGACTTTCTTTCAAATTGTTCATCTTCCCACCATCCCATTTCCACTGAGTTAGTTGGATGGTAGGCAAAATAAAATTATTCCCCCACCAATACTAGTTTGTAGTTAGCTTTATGAGCAATGTATTGTGAGCAATCTGTCTTCTATCCTGAGTAACCCAGTTAGATTGTTAGCCTTCAGGCACTCTGCATTACATTGACTTTCTGAATAATGTTAAGTTTCGGTTAATAAGAAGTTGCTACTGTTGTGAACATTGTTAAAGAACATTGAGCTTAACAATTGTCAAAGAGGCAGTGATAACAACAAATTTGAGGTCACAGTAAACTACAACATTGAATAGTCTTCAGGAAAACATAGGCAGACAAGTGGATATGTGTAACCAATTTGAGATTCTGAGGTACTGCAGTATATAGAAAAGTGGCCTTCTGCTCTGGACTGAAATTTTTAATGGAATGGGTGGAGGAAGGACCTTCATTTATTTAGTGCCTTTAACATAGTACAGCATTCCAAGCAGTGATCAAACAAAATCTGACACCAAATCACATGAGGAGATTTTAGGACAGGAAGATAAAGGAGTGCCCTAAAAAGGAAGAGAGAGGTAAGGGAGGTTCAGGGAGGAAATTCCAGATCTTAGAGCCCAGGTGAAGGCACAGTCACCAGTGGTGGAGCAATTAAAATTGGGGATGCCTAAGAGAGGTTTGTAAGGCTGGAGGAGATTTTAGATGTGGGGGAGGTGGGGGCAGTGGCTGGTGAGCCCCCAAAGGGATTTGAAAAAAGAGGGAGAATTTTAAAGTTTAGTCTTTGGTGGGCAAGAGCTAATTATGGCCAGGAAACACAGGGTGATGCATGAATGCAACTTGGTGTGAGTTAGGGCACGAGCAGCAAAGTTCTGAATGGATGCAACTTTCTGTAGTGTGGTGGAACATATGAGGTTGGCAAAGAGAGTATTAGAATAGTCAAGTCTTGAGGTGACAAAAGCATGGATAAGGATCTCAGCAGTAAATGAGCTGAGGCAGGGAAAAGGATGGACGATGTTACATGGGGGGTGGTGGGCAATCTTGGATAAGATATCAGACTGGATCTTAGAACCAGGACAGGGTCGGGATTGAAGGCTTACAAGAATTTCATGTTGCCAGCCGTCATGGGAGTTTGACACCAAGATCCCAACCTACGGCCGATTTTGGAGATACCAGGTTGGGATCAGATCAACTGCACTCCAGCAAGTGGCAGGCAGCCAGCTGAGGGCATTTAGGAACATCAACAGAACCTAACACGGCCCAGTTCCCATGCTGACTGGAATTACCGATCGACAGTGTAAGAGAGATTGGCCTGACAACCATGGTGGGCTCACACTGGGAAAGAGTGGTGATTATTCTTACTGAGATAATCCTCACCCACATCAGTCATGGCTGACAGACCACAGTTGCCCACTGCTACCTTCACCCCCAATCCCGAAACATGACAGGTAGCTGTGGGTGTGGTATCTCTCTCCTTCTTATCAAACTGTAAAGAAAAGATTAATGGTAGGCCAGAATCATGGGACAATTATAGAAAGCAGCAAAGAATGATTACAAACAAATAAAGAGGGAGAAATTAGAGCATGACAGTAAACTATTAAGAAATGTGAACAAGACAGTAAATTTCTACAAATATATAAAAAGGATGAAATTAGCTTAAGAGAGCATTGGTCCCTTAGAGGATAAAACTGGAGAATTAATAATGGGAAACAAGGGAATGGGCTGAGACTTTGAGTACGTATTTTGTATCTGCCTTCAAAGTAGAGGATACAAAAAGTATCTAAAAAAGAGTAGAAAATCAAGAGGTAATTCCTCTTTCAAAAGGGAGGGAGGAACAACAATCAATTTCACTGGAGAAAAAGCACAAGGAAAACTGGGTTTAAAGACTTGATAGCCTGCATCCGAGGGTCCTAAAAGTAATGGCAGCAGAGATAGAGGATGTATTGGTTGTAAACTTCCAAAATTATGTAGCTTTTGGAACAGTGCCAGTGGATTGGGAAGCCACAAATGTAACAACTACTCAAGCAAGGAAGGAGACAGAAAGCAAGAAACTAAAGGCCAGTTAGCTTAACATCTGTTGCTCGGAAAAGGCGAGAATCTATTATTAAGGAAGTAGTAGCAGGACATTTAGAAAATTCTAATGCAATCGGGCAGAGTCAACATGATGTTGAAATTGTGTTTGACAAATGCATTAGTGTTCTTTGACGATACAAAAGCAGATCAATAAAAGGGAACCAGTAGATGCAGTGTATTCAGATTTCCAAAAGGCATTCTTTGCCGCATGAAAAGTTACTACACAAGTTAAAAGCTCATTGTATTGGGGTAATATGCACGGATAGAGTATTGACTAGCTAAACAGAAATAGAGAGTCAGGACAAATGGATCATCTTCTGACTGGTAAACTATAACGAGTCGAGTGTCACAAGGATGAGTGTTGGGGCCTCAACTCTTACAATCTATATTAACAATGTGGATGAAAGGACAGAGTCTACTGTAAATTAATTTGCTGAAGGAGCAAAGATAGTACAGTGGGGTTAGCCCTGCTGTCTCACAGAGCCAGGGACCCGGGTTCAATTCCGGCCTTGAGTGACTGTCTGTGCAGAGTTTGCATGTTCTCCAGTGTCTGCATGGGTTTCTTCCAGGTGCTTAGGTTTCCTCCCACAGTCCTCCCACTTATAACCCATAGACAAAAAAGGAAAGACCATAAGTGCTGTATTTGTAACTGTTGAAATATCCAAAGGTAAACATTGAAAAATCGATTGTTCAATAGTAACAAGGAGGAAGGGACTCAAAATTATCATTAAAAGAGTGAAGGTAGAAGAAAGATTTTCACACAGAGCAACAAGATTATAACAGATGCCTCGTGTACCAAAATTGTAATATAATTTGAAATTTAATTGAATATTTGAACTAAAATTGAATTAAATATTTGAAAACTTAAAATATAAAAGGATATGTGGAATAAATTCACCATCACTGCTGTTGTATTATGTGCCTGCATGCCATTGTAATGAAAGGTGCTCGGTAGATCACAAGTTAGCATGAAACTGGAGAATAGCACTGGTCACAGTATGCTGCATAGAGTCACATGGTAATAAAGTCAGAGATAACAGTGTGGAAGCAGCCTATATTGAGCAGCACCATGCATGACAATATCTGGAATCTATAAATTGTTAAATATAAACAATATTTAAACATACAGTTCTCAAGATCTCATAATAAAGACATTGCAAACAAACCTATAAAGCAATATGGGTGACGGTGGTGGTCATTTCTAAAAGATCTCACTCAACGGAAGCATCATAACACAATGTGGTGATCGGCAGTGATATGAAAGGAACCTGAAATTGAGGCCAGTTCCATGTCCTGTTTTAAATGATGAACCTAGAACAGAATCCCAAGACATGAAAAGCATCTGAAATCTGGCCAGGGAGACATGTGCGTAAGAAGACTAATTGAAAAAAAACAATTGAATATGCTTTGCTACAGACTTTAAAGTTGAGGAATCCATCAGCGTGAGTGGAAGTCCATTGCAAAACTCCTGAGTGATGTGGAGTAAAGAGAAAACAAACTCGAGTGAGCAAAAAATACAAAATATTTGCAAGACCCTGAGTCACGTAGCGTCAAAGAACCTGATCAATTCATAAGATGGTGAGCAAGTTACAAAAAAATTGTGCTGATATTATAGCATAGGTGGCTCAACAAACTGCAACAGTGATGACCATGCTGCACTGAAGTTAAACAACATATACAATAATCAGCTGGAAGAGTAAAGGGAGAAATCTGCACAGCACTGTTTAAAAAAGGGGAAATGATCTGCAGAATTTAAGAGAAAACTCTTACAAGGGGGCATAACTATAGGGTTCGTGGTGGGAGATACAGGAAGGATATCAGAGGTAGGTTCTTTACGCAGAGAGTGGTTGGGGTGTGGAATGGACTGCCTGCAGTGATAGTGGAGTCAGACACTTTAGGAACATTTAAGCGGTTATTGGATAGGCACATGGAGCACACCAGGATGATAGGGAGTGGGATCGCTTGATCTTGGTTTCAGATAAAGCTCGGCACAACATCGTGGGCCGAAGGGCCTGTTCTGTGCTGTACTGTTCTGGGTTCTATGTTCTAGAAAGGGAACCTTTTTCAATCTGGTCCCTGGCTTCTTGTACAGAGGAATGAATTGCTGCTGTTTTAAAAGTTCCTGTAGAGTTTAAAAACAAAACTAAAAATCCCCTTCACTGCAAGCAGAGCTAACAAAAAGCGATGCTGTAGCTTTAAGTTTTTTTTAAAAAAGGATCCTGATCACAGCACAAGCTTGCCATGTCTCCCACAGTGCGGGACATTTGAAATCTTGCAGAGTAAAAAGATTTGCCCTGAAATTGGTCTTTGCAGCCCAGAGAAGTAATTGCTGCAGTCTCAAAAGTTAAAAACAAAAGCAGCCACTACTAGCAGGGAGCCTGCCAAAATATGAAAGTGTGGGAAACTTGCAGAGAAGAAACAGACAGCTGCAGACAGCCTGAGAGAAAAAAAACAGTGACTGCACTGAAGAGGCAATGACTTTTAAAGATGTAACTATAATAAAAACAACCATAGAGAGAAAATTCGAAGAGAAGCCAGAAAGAGGGCAACTCCCAATAAAGCACTGAGGGCAACTAAAGACCCCAGAGCAAGGATGACACAAGACTCCAGAGAAAGTATTCAAGTAAGGGATCTGGGTGTACAGGTACACAGGTCACTGAAAGTGGCAATGCAGGTGGAAAAGGTAGTCAAGAAGGCATACGGCATGCTTGCCTTCATCGGCCGGTGCACTGAGTTTAAAAATTGGCAAGTCATGTTGCCGCTTTATAGAACCTTAGTTAGGCCGCACTTGGAATATAGTGTTCAATTCTGGTCGCCATATTACCAGAAGGATGTGGAGGCTTTGGAGAGGGCACAGAAAAGATTTACCAGGATGTTGCCTGGTATGGAGGGCATTAGTTATGAGGAGAGGTTGGAGAAACTTGGTTTGTTCTCACTGGAGCGACGGAGGTTGAGGGGAGAGCTGATAGAAGTCTACAAGATTATGGGAGGCATGGACAGAGTGGATAGTCAGAAGCTTTTTCCCAGGGTGGAAGAGTCAATTACTAGGGGGCACAGGTTTAAGGTGCGAGGGGCAAGGTTTAAAGGAGATGTACGAGGCAGATTTTTTACACAGAGAGTAGTGGGTGCCTGGAACTCGTTGCCGGGGGAGATAGTGGAAGCAGATACGGTAGTGACTTTTAAGGGGCATCTTGACAAGTACATGAATAGGATGAGAATAGAGGGATATGGTCCCCGGAAGGGTAGGGGTTTTAGTGAAGTTGGGCAGCATGGTTGGTGCAGGCTTGGAGGGCCGAAGGGCCTGTTCCTGTGCTGTAATTTTCTTTGTTCTTTGTTCTGAAGCACAAAATGGTTGCAGACCATATTAGTGCATGAAATGCACAAGTCGAAGAGTTTAGAGCAGAAGAAAGAAGCTGAGAAGCAGCTGAGACGAGTTTTTTGAAAATGCTGACATGGTACCCAAATTGCAACAGCACATGGCAATGCAGAGTGAGCGGCTGGTTGTGAATGAAGAAAAACTATCTGAAGTAATTCAAAAGAACCAAAACATGTAAAATGTAAGTGCCACTCTTCTACAAGAAAATGTTCGCTTCAGAGCTAAACTAGAAGAAAGGAAGTGCAAGGTTTCCGCTGAGTATATATCTTTGAAAATGCACTATAAACTGAAGTCTTCAATGGACCAAGCTCTTCCAGATCTGAACAAATTAATTTCAGAGATGAAGCAAAGGTATCAGGAGGAAATAATAACCCTCAATTCCACAGTTAGCAAATCAAGGCAGCAGTTACGGTTATTCAACCAGGTACGCAATCAGGCAAAATAACAGGCAGAAAAGGCACGCAGAGAAGTTGCGACACTGAAAGACTCCTTGAAGAATCAATATGTAGCCATGAAGAAACATGAAGAACTAAAAAGGATGTTGACTGTTACTTCAGAAAAAGCCAGGTTGGAACGAACAGTAGCAACAAAATGATGCACTAAAGCTCAGACTGAGTTGGCAAGAGGTCAGCAAGAAAATTAACAGTTAAGAACAGTTGATTGTCCTAAAAATGCTTAAGCAACATGAAGAAATGAAGACTATCTTAAATAGCATCCTAAATGGAAACACACTAGAAGAAACTCACAAAGACTATTGAATTAAAGGAAATCTCAAAATGATATAAGCGAGTTTCGCAAAGAAAATTAAATTTTGTTGAAAGTCTTCAATGCACTACAAGAATCCACCAGGTAAAAATTTGTTCCTCTGGAAAATCAGAAGAGAAATAAAATGAATTGAATGTCAGTCCAAAAAAACCTGACAAACCAGTTGGCAGAGAAGTCTCAGCATTGTTCCATATTCCAGGAAGAAGCCGGAAGCTACAAGTAACAGACTGAAGGGCTGAGTGAGCAGCTGAATGTCAAAAAGGAGGCATTGAAAGGAAAAGCCGTAGAACTTTCCAAACTGTAGATGGAGAAAGAAAAGACAGAAATAAGATCGCAAATTGTAAATCCGACCCTGAAGCATAAACGGCACTGGTAGAATGAAAAGCTGAGCTGAATGAAAAGATTCATTGACTTGCAGAACTATATGAAAATAAAACAGCAAACAAATGTTCAGCTGAACTCGTGAAACAAGTGGAAATGAAGGTCCATTTGCAAAATGTGTACATCCAGTGAGAACATGGCTGACACCCACAGAAAAATAAAATTCGAGTCCCCTCGAGGACTGAACTGAGTGCACATTTTCTTTAGAAGGAATGGGAACAAACCAGTGTCTGAAAAAAAAGCAGATGAGCTGTTAACAAAGAGCAACTACAGGCATTCATGAACTTCAATAATATTGACTAATTGATAAAATTTAATTAATTGCTTTCATGCTAGTCTGAGACGTAATTCACCCATATAAACTGAATAAGTTCCAGCTCGACAGGCTTGCATTAACTGTGTTTGATGATTCCTTAAAGTGAGGTGACTGATGTTTTCCTGAATTTAAAAGTTCTATGTTTATAACAGAACTATCTTGTTTTAGGTTTTATTTCCTTCTTTATCTATTACTTGGATGCTCAAACCTTAAGGACCTCAGCTTTTACCATTATCTACTTGACTGCAGAGTACTGTGCACCCATAGAGTACAACTCATCCCATACCAGTCTTGTAGATATCCAGCTCAACACAGCTATATGTATCATCTTGGGTACCCTTTGATCAACTCAATTCCCCGGCTCCCATTCCTGAGCAACATTCATTCCCCTCACATTAAGGATGAAGCTTGCAACAAGAAAGCTCCTGGAGAAGGTTTACATCAATCCAAGCTTGCCGCTGCACAATCCAACTGCGACTCACTTCCCATCATGCTAGCCTGTATGGTTAAGACCACCATGCCAAGGAATAGCAGTGGAGGCCCTCTGGAGCAGGAATGGAACCAACATGGCACCATTAAAAAACAACTTCCTCATTACAAATCCCACATCCCGCACCATCCACCCAGCTTCAATCTGCCAGGTGAACATTGGGCTCTCCTTAACCATTTCCGCACAGGCAACAGCGTTTGTGTAGCAAATTGGTACAAGTGGGGAACCCAAACTGCAACTTGTGGTGCACCCCAATCATTGACTCACGTCATTGAAGACTGCCCCCTGACAAAATTCAACAAAGGGCTCAGAGAGCTCCATTTAGTCATAGTGGAAGGTATTATCTGGCTTGATGATTACTGCACACACTTAAAAAAAATACTTTCCTGAAACAAGGCCTTTCGTCCAGTGAAACATTTGCTGCCAGTAAAGCTGGGAGGCTGGGAATCCTTCCTGGCTGCAGAGCAGGATGGGGAGGACCAATTCATAGTGAGAGGTTGGCAGATTTAATCTGCTTCAAGACAGTATGTTAACTCCCGGCAATATTTGTGGTTACAGATCAGACAGTTTAGGTATGTGAAGGATCTACTTTTGCTGCTTTCATTTCAGGAAGGGAACGAGTGCAATTGTTTATTACACCATGAATGAGACATAGGGCCAGATTTTCATGTCTCTGTCCATGTCGGAATGAAAGAGGAAGGATACTAAAAATGTTGAATTAACATCTAGTTTATAGTGGTAAATCAAAGATAAATTGATTTATTTAAAAGTTTGGAAGAGTTAAATATATTACCCAATTTGAATTTAGTAGATGGATGCTATGTAGCTGCTGTGCAGGCATAGAATAAAAGCAGGATAGAGAAAGAAAGAATTACAGGCCCAAGACTGTAGAGCAAGGAATTATTGTTTCGCCTGAGTGCAGA
The DNA here is from genome assembly GCF_964213995.1 of Mustelus asterias. Lineage (NCBI taxonomy): Eukaryota > Metazoa > Chordata > Chondrichthyes > Carcharhiniformes > Triakidae > Mustelus > Mustelus asterias. The sequence goes on along the minus strand of NC_135807.1, from coordinate 63,174,746 downwards.
GTCCAGGATCAAAGTCCAATGGTGAATTCCTTCTCAGAGGTCAGCAAGCTGGAAACTGATGCTGGAAAATTCACTTTTCCATTAGAGATCACTTCTGTGATGAGATAAGCATGCAGAGATGAACCAGTTTTGTGGGTAATGGTATAGAGGTTACAGTAAAACAGTATATATGGGGAGCAAGATTTAGCCTGGGCAGAGCCTCTTTTTTGTGCACCTTCTAGGTAAATGGAAAAATAGTTTCTTAGTACCACAAAGCAATATTACTGGTTCCACCAGCTAGGGGTTCATGTTATAGGACTCCCATCTCTCCAGCGTGGCTTTGGCAAATGATGCATATCCCTTTATCTGGGTCCCTGAGATTGTCAAGTTCCAACAGATAAGTCTTGAATGGGAGGTTGGCTGACCAGGCCTGGCTTATGAAATGTAGATGTCGTTTGTATAGTTCCCTTTGAATTTGGCCTCTGCAGACCACATGGGGATTGTTAGGGTCTCTTCACAAATAACAAGGCATCAATTTCGGCAAAACCGCCATATTAGCTCTTATGTTCAAGGGTCACAGACAGACATAGCGGCAGCCATTTTAAAAAGGGTCTTTGTCCAGTTTTTAAAATTTCCAAAGTTAACCATGAGGCCATATATATTGTACAAAGATGTGAGGTTCTAACCTCCTGACGGCGATACTCTAACAAACTTCAAACTCAGGAGAGTACAGCAACTTCCATAAAGTATAATAATTAATCATCTCTCCTTCACTATTCTGCTCACAGTCAGTGGAGGGTGCTAGATTAGAGACTGTTCATTTTAACCAGAGAATGCCAAACTCAAATCCCCATGCAAATTATACATCTTTTAACCTGCTGCCAAAACTAGGAAAGTGTCAACTGTTTTCTAGGCAGGAGAAATGTGAAGGAGGCACAAGTTCCTTCAAGACAAACTGTGCACAAAGATGGGAAATGCATTTTTAGAAGAAGATGCAGCAAAATTCCAGGGTTGGTGCTCTGCTGCTAAAAATGTGGTAGAGTGGAACACCTGTTCAACTACAGCCAAGAGATTCAAGCCTGTTCAAAATTATGGTAAGATGGCCATTTAATGCAGGCCTCTCATGGACACAGTATTGAAACAGATAGATACTGTATTGAAGTACAAAACCAACCTAATTTATCAATTTTGGATTGTTCTAAAATTTCTCAATGATCATTACTTAACACGTTCCTTTCTTTCAAATCCTCTTGCAGGCAGCAGATGCGGTTGTAAGCTGCTTAACTCTCAGATACATCCAGTCTGACAACTATAACAAAGATGTGCAACTTGCTGAAACTTTACAGAAACCTCTGGTTCCAGTACTGTTCCAATTACTACAGTGGCCTCCCAAGGGAACATCGATTAAAATGCGAAGATTTCTATTTAATTTTCCAGTCATAGATCTCAGCAATGACAGACTCTTCCATCGAAACCTCGACCTCATTTTGAAGAGGCTTCACCAATATGTTTAAAGTTATATTTGTCCTGTTATGTCTGTTTACCAGTAACCTGTAACAACTCACAGACTGAGAACACTTCCAATAGAACTGAAGTAAATGGTGGCTATCAGACAATTGTTAGGATGCGATATTTACTGTAGTTTGGGTACTAGTTAGCACTTGTGTGTTATCCAAATAATCCAGGACTCCTGGCTTCATGCGCTTTTTCAAATATTTATTTTCAATGCCAGCCATCTAAGCTTTAGTTATAGATTGAATGGAGGTTAAATGTCTTACACTGGCTAATATAATCAGTGGAAAACACTGTAGTAAAATAGCAGCAGATCAGTATTTCTAGCATCATCTAAACTTGTGTTATTTTCCAATTCCCTGTTGAGAAAGGCCAGTTTAAAATCTAAGGTCAAAATCTAATGACGCTAAAACCAATGACATTCCCCTGGGCACCCTACGGCATCTATGTGCCCTTCACTTCAACTCCATCTATTTTCCTGACTGCTTACTCAGATACTTCCAAAATTCTGAGGGTTTGCTCTCCTGCTCATCTCAAGCTGACCTTCCGCCCACATGTTTGATCTTTTGCTTGAGACACGAGCAAAGTGCTTAAAGTGATTCATTGAAGATGGCCAAAGTAAGCACCAGAGGGAGATTAAAAAGGAAAGAGAATGACTGTACAAGTAGAAAATAAATAACTTCAGCTGCTGGAAATCTGACACAAATACAGAAAACGTTAGAAGCACTAAGCAGGTCAGGCAGCATCTGTGGTGAAAATGGTGGAGTTGACCTGCCAGCTGTGGACTTCTGACAAAATTGGAAATATTTCTGATAATTCTGTCCTTTCTTCAATATTGTTTAAGTGCTCAGGTTGTGGAACAGAAGTTATCATGTTATATACAAATTTGATACTCTTCATCGATGTTTGTCTCTATCATTTGCAAATCTATACCTAGCAAGAACCTTATTTAGCTTTTATTTGAAAAAATAAATTGATACACTGGAGAAGGATAAAATTTTGGTTTTGCTGCTGTGATCAGCATGTTTTGTAAGTCAGAGGTACAGCTTTTCTTAGCCTCAGAGTGTGGATCCAAAATTAAATAATTCATGCAGCAAGCTTTATATGAGTTTAAAAATAACATCTCACGCACACTCATACGCACAAAGATTGGCTGTAGGTAAAGATGTTCTTATACAAATAATGGTTAGTTCAATCTCTGCTTTACAATCTCTGGTCTCCCAGGAGGCAGTCTTGATTTCTTGAAGGAAGTTGATGTTTTGAAGTCGAAAAAAAGGTCTTGTAAGACAAAGGATTCTCAGCAGGCTGTGAGGTTTCCTGTTATCGAATTTCTAGGAGGTTGGTTCTCAGGTGAACTCAAATTTGGAACAGTTCAGGAAGAGTCGTCCCCTCTGTTGGGATCTCCTATTTACAAAATATTGCTGTTAATTACCTTGGCTGCTTGAATTACATGCAGCTTGTTTGGTTGCTTTAGTGGAAATGTTGTAAACAGCTTCTAGTTGATATTTAAAGCAGACAACAACATGGCCCCTCAACATTGTGACTTTTTACAAGTTCAAAGTCCTATCCAAATAACAGGCAGTGTGCATGTTGATTCCAATGTCCCGTGCTGTTGTCTAACAGCTTGTGCATTTGAGTCAGCCAGTATCTTTGTATTTGAATGATTGATTCGATCTGAGGATAATAACCTTTGCATTGATTTCAGTGAGGGACATTGATTCACATCGGTCTGGAATGTTCCTTTTACTTCCTCTTGAGACAGGGGAGTAAGTCCAATCCACAAAAGATATCAGGTGACTTTTAACCTACCAGCTGGCCTTAGATCTCCTCCGCTTCTGTCACCTCGCCATTTAGGACCTGGAAGATCCAACCTCCTGGCATTACTGAGGCAGATGCAGAAGAACAATAGCATCATTAGTCTCGCCTCCTGATTCCCATCTTTGACATTAAGTTCTGACCCATCATCATGGTTCCAACCCCCTCAATTGTCACTTCGACTGGTGAGTTCCAGGAAACATATGAGCCCTGTGTAACCAAAGGTAATCTGAAAAGCCCACTTTGATATTTTATTGCCAAAAGAGAAAATGCTGCAAAATCTCAGCAGGTCTGGCAGCATCTGTATGGAGAGAAAAGAGCTGATGTTTCGAGTCCAGATGACCCTTTGTCAAAGCTTTGATATTAAAGCAGACAACAGCATAGTTCCTCAACATTGTGACTTTTTACAAGTTCAAAGCTTTGACAAAGGGTCATCTGGACTCGAAACGTCAGCTGTTTTCTCTCCTTACAGATGCTGCCAGACCTGCTGAGATTTTCCAGCATTTTCTCTTTTGGTTTCAGGTTCCAGCATCTGCAGTAATTTGCTTTTATTGATATTTTATTGGGCAGTTCATGCATTGAAATTGTCAAACCACTTCTCCAGTCTCTCCCCAGTATATTAAAAACAGACAATGGAGTTTACTGTACGGGGAAAGCCAAAATCCACATCCACATTGTAAACATACATAAGATAAAGATAAACTTTCTTACAACTGAAAATAAATGAAAGCTGTTGGAGGATGTAAGAGGGAAAAGAGAAAAGAATTAAACACTTCCTTTTGAGAAAAAGTGAGGAGAGGAAAGAGAAAATGAATACTTCAATCCACCAAGGTAAGTGGACTGAGCAATCTCCAAAGGGGATTGCTGTGAAATAATGAAGAGACATTGGAATAATAAATGAACATGCAAAAACTAAGATGGTGCAAAGCCCACGCAAGGCACGAGGTCCCAAATCAAAACAAACTGCTGGCAACATACACTGGGGATAATTTTCCTTGGTTGATAAATGGGCTGAAGGGATTTCACTGGGATAAAGAGCACTTTGTAAAACTTCACTTATGAAGTCCAAGGTTTATGATTTGCGCCTGAGATTTATGAAGAATTACACAGGGTACACGATTGTGCCTGTAAGATTTTATTGTATATTCAAGAATGATTAAAATGCTTTAATGTGAGAAATAAACTAATAAAGTTACAAGAAATAAAACCATACATACAACCATGAATACGTGATTGATCCTTGTTGGTAAGATGACGGGCTAAATCAATCCATCCAACTGAACAAACAAGATTCCTTTAACAACTTTTACTTTTCTTTCAAAAGTGGACGGAATGTAAAACTAATGGCACCTTGCTGTCCGATCAAAATATACCTTAGGCTACAATATCCAATGGTATGTTGAATACTTTGGTTAACCCATGGAGTTCAAGTTTGCTTTGATACTGTCCACATTTCTTAAACTTCCTTCAGTAAATTTCCATTGCCCTTGACCCTGCAACTGTCTTCAGATTATCACACACAGCAACAGAACATCCTCTACTTCTTTGCCTGGTTACACATTCCAATCAGATTGAGCGACAGGTCTTCAACCCAGCCAGGCACAATTCTGCAGTGCCCAGAAGCTGTACTCTCCTGGAACTAAGCCCTGGGATCTTTGAAAAACTAAGTCCCATCAGAAGGCGGTAGTCAATTAAACAACTAACCGGAGGAGGAGGTTCCACCAATATACCCATCCTCAATGATGAGGGAGCCCAGCACATCAGTGCAAAACACAAGGCTGAAGCATTTGCAGCAATCTTCAGCCTCAACCTCCTCTTGCGGTCCCCAGCATCAGAGGTATCAGTCTTCAACCAATTTGCTTCACTCCACGTGATATCAAAATATTGCTGAAAGCTTTGGATACAGCTAAGGTTATGGGCCCTTATAATATCCCAGCTACTGAAAACTTGTGCTCCAGAACTTGCTATTTCTCAGGTCAAGTTGTTCCAGTGCAACTACAACACTAGCTAATACCCAACAATGTGGACAATTGCCCAGGTATACCCTGTCCCAAAAATACAGGACAAATTTAACCTGATCAATTCCCGCCCATCTGTTTACTCATCAAAAAAATGATGGAAGGCATCATTGACAGTGTTATCAAGCAGCACTTACAGCAATAACCTCCTCACTACTGCTCCAACAGGACTACTCGGCACCTGATCTTATTAAAGACTTGGTCCAACCATGGACAAGAGCTAGGCTCAAGAGGTAAGTGTGACTGCCTTTGACATCAAGCTAATAGTTGACTGAGTGTAGCACCAAGAAGCCTTAGCAAAATTGACATCAATAGGAATCAGGTGGAAACTGTTTGAGGTCAGTCATCTCAGTTCCAGGACATCACTGCAGGAGTTCCTCAGTCTCATTTCCCAGATTCTGTCATCTTCAGAAGCTTCATTAATGACTTTGCTTCCATCATAATGTCAGAAATGAGGATGTTCACTGATGATTGCACAATGTTCACAACTCTCAGTTACGTAAGCAGTCCATGTCCTAATGCAGCAAGATCTGGACAACAGTCAGTCTTGGGATAATAAGTGGAAAGTAACATTTGCACCACAGAAATGCCAGGTAATGGCCATCTCCAACAAGAGAGAATCTAACCATTTCCCCTTGACATGCAACAGCATTATTTGCTGAATCCTGCACCATCAGCTTCTGGGGCAGCAGGCTGCTTACCATTGACCAGGAGTTTAACTGGACCAATCATATAAATACTGTGACTACAAGAGACGACAAAAGTAGGTCAAAGGCTAAGAATCCTGCACCAAGTAACTCACATTCTGACTCCCCAAACCCACTACACCATCTACAAGGCACAGTCAGGAGTGAAATGGAGTACTCTCCACTTACTTTCATGAATGCAGTTCCAAAAGCACTCTAGAAGCTCAACACCATGCAGGACAAAACATCCCATCAACCATTTTAAACATTCACCACCACCAACACCACACTGTGTGCCATCTACAAGATGCACTGCGGCAATTCACCAAGTCTTCTTTGACAGCATGTTCCAAACACACAATCTCTTCTGCCTAGAAGGACAAGAGTAGCAGGCACATGGTAACAGAACCATTGGTCTTACAAGTATTGTTGCGGGAACTTCACAGGTATTCGACTATAGTGTACCTCACTTGTAACTGACCAAGTGACACTTGGAGTTCAAGTTCAAGATCTTTATTCATGTTATAGCAAGGAAATCTGCTGGCCATTAGGGGCTCACTGACTCCCTGAACAAGGAAATACAATGGCTATTATAGCCTTTGGCTCAATTACAAGCGATTAACATCTATCAATCAAAGGTGTATTTGTTTAAAAAATATCTATTCATAACTAATAATTGGGATTACATCATGCATAACATATGAGTGTAGCTATCCAATTACAATTTGAGCACATCTAATTAATTATACGACCACCAAGCACATAGTTCTTTTTATTTAACTTCCAGACACATGAATGATAAGAATATGTTTGACCAGTGATTACATGAGCTGCAGCTGCACCGTGTTCAATTCATTGCTGTATGCACATTGTGTGAAGAAAGTCTCCCTTATTATTAATACAGACATGGCCTTTGACTGTTATCTGTAGCTAAGGCAAATGGTTTGTCATCAGAAGCTTCTCTGTAGAATTTTAGCAACCTACGTGATTTCTAAACTTGCATGATTTTTAACTCTTTCAAGTATGTCCAAGGCTGAGATAGACAGACTTTTATTCAGGAAGGAATTCAGGGGATATGGGGATAAGTTGGGAAGGTGGAGTTGAGGATTATCATATCAGATCAGTCATGATCCAGTGATTCAGATGAGGAGACTCAATGGGTCCGATTTTACCATTGCGTCGCGCCCGTTTTCAGGTGGGAAAACGTGGTAAAGTCGGGCGTGAGGCCATTAACACGATCTGCGCCCACGTCCGCGCAGATGGCCACTTTACCGAGGTCCGGGAATAGCCGTGATCCGATTCGCGCCTGAAACGGGCGCAGCGACGATTTAATTGCATTTGCATGCATTTAAATTGAATTAATGAACTGTCTGCCCAACTTTATCAGCATTTCCCCCTTTACCATCGCGTTTGCCAATCCGGAATGCGCCGAGATGGACATACGAAATAAAAGTCTGTTTCAGGCACTCCAGCTGCTGAAAAGGTAAGTTCAGAGCTTCCAATGGCTCTCTGACTCAGGTCAGTGGTGGGGGTGGGGGGCAGATCATTCTCTGGTGAGGGGGTGGGGAGGGAGGAAGAGGCGGGTCAGATGTAGCTCTGGGGTGGGGGGGGTGGGGGAGTGAGGCCAGATCATTCTCTGGGGGGGGGGGTGTGGGGGGGTGGGAGTGAGGCCAGATCATTCTCTGTTGGGGGGAGGGGGGAGTGAGGCCAGATCATCCTCTGGGGAGGGGGGGGGAAGTAAGGCTAGATCATTCTCTGACGGGGGGAGGGAGTGAGGCCAGATCATTTTCTGGGGTGGGAGTGAGGCCAGATCATTCTCTGGGGACGGGGGGAGGAGGGAGGCGGATAAGATATATCTCTGGTTTGGGGGGGGAGGCCCGAACGCTCACTGGTGGGGGGGACGGGGAAGGCAGGGGGTCCGCTGCCACTCTGAGGGTGATCGGTTGGGGGGAAGGAGGCAGGGGGTCGTGATCGGTCTGGGTGGGGTGGGGTGGATAAGGGGAACAGTGATGTCTGTGGGGACCATCGCTCCCGCTTTTCGCTCTGGGCCGCTTTATCCGCTTTCTGCGGCCCGGGAACGATCTGACGCAGGCGCGCTTTTTCAATTTTTTTTCTAACTGCGCACGCACAGTTCAGAGCTCCGATCGTTTCAGATGTGCTAAGCCCCGCCCACAGCGTGATTCAGACCCATGATTTTATTTTCAGGCAAAGTGCTAATGGGGGCGCCTGAAAGCAGCTTTCCAAGTCGGATCTGAATTACGCCCAGATTCAGCACTTAGAGTGAAAATGGTAAATTCCGGCCCAATGAGCCGAATAGTCTACTTCTGCTGCTCCATCTTATCATCTTCTTACAGTTTCTCGCAAGACACTTGTTGCTATTCAGAGGGGATTCAGTTTCCAGTTGCTATTACTGCCCAAGTGGTGAAGGTGAAAATTCCCCCCACTAATTCTGCCATAAAGGAAATAAAAGGCTGAAGGGCAGTGGCAGTGCGACACAGCGCCTCCTTCTCTGTACAATGTGTACACCATGACCTGCAGAAACAGTTGGTAGCAACTTGACAGAGGTGGAAAATCAAACAAAACTAGCTTTCTGTCTTCCTGACATTCTTCTGTTCCCCATTGTAAAGTGAAATATGATACTATATGGTTCTGAACAACCAGTCAGCATTATGGCTAGTTAGTTAGATACATACATAAATTCACAAGTGGTGGTGGTGCCTGTTGTCACCACTTACATTGTGAAGAAGAGCATCTATTAACATAATTCCAAAGTGAAATTTCAGTTCTTTCTGCAGATATGGTTACTGGCAAGAAGGCACAGAATATCACTCAGGTGTCTAAAGATGCCTGGCCATTATTTAGATTGCCTTGGCATATTCAGAGCTTTGCTTTTTTTTTGCAAGGCATGTTCTTAAAAATGTAAGTCGATAGCAACACAATGAGGGAGGACTTCTGGGATCTATATGAACAAGGCAAGCAACTGTATCTCCTTAACAAATCAGATGGAAAGATTGTGAAACTAACAACACAAAGACGGAGAGAGAAATATGAATTACTGGGTACAAATTATTGTGTGAATTCAATGTCAAATCAGCTGCAAGAAGAGAAATAAAGGAGGGGATTTGATGAAGCCCACAAAGGCGGGAAATGTGGGGGACGATTCTCCCACCTCCTCGTATGGCCGGCTGGACCACCTTCATGCCTGGGGTTACCTATTATTTGTGGGTGGTGGGGGAGGGTGCCCCTCTTTAGTGAAGTGTTGGTGCTGCTCCTCCTGGTCAGGGGAAGCCAGTATTTCCTTTATTAGGGTGGAGGGGGTGCATGTCTCCAAGCACAGAGATTGGGGCTCCCTTTGAAAATGGTGGCCCCATCCCATAACAGTGGAGCTGGCTGGCAGGTTGTTCAAAATGAGCTTATTAGCATCTTTCAGGTGGGTGAATCCCACTTGAAAGATGCTGCCAGTGCCAATGGGAAACAGTCCTATTGTCCCGCTAACATGGGCTTTTAGCCTCAAAATGGGAGAATCGGGCCCCATGTGTGTGAGTAACTTAGGCAAAATGCAAAAGGCGACTTGAGATGCAGAGATGTCAGCAGCGTGTTTGCAGTGCGTCGGGCCTCATGCCCTCTGTGTGACAGGTTCATATTTGTAACAGGGTTGTATATTCTGAATACATGTTAGCGTAAAACCCTTTTTTAATAAAGTCCTACCTTGATGATATAGGCAGCAGTGCATAAGAATCGCATGGCATCCAGTTCATATTTTTTGCACCAGTCGGCTTTGTGCAGTTGTGTCTGAAGTCAATGGTATTTTTCTGTTGAACTCTGTGGTTGTGGTGATTGTCCCTTTGAGGGCAGACTAAGGGTCACCTGGTTTGGGTAACCAATCAGGAGTCAGAGTGGGGAATCACCCCAGGAAGAGGTAATTTAGAGCGAGCTACAAACTTGTTGCTGCTCTTGAAGATCACTAAATAAATCCCTATTTTGTTCACAAATGAAGTCTCTGAAAGTGTATTTTTGTGGTGTTTGAAGAATGGCAGCTTCTGGACTGGCAAGAGTGAGTTAGTGGTGAGGAGGGGAGAGCATGAGGAATTGGAGGATTGAAGTGGGAAGGACCTGGTATTCTAGGGGGGGAGCAGGGGCAGGGGCAGGTGGAAGGTGGAAGGTGGAGATAGTCAATTATGATAAAAAAATGAGGGGCCTAAGGGGTAGTGAGAGTATTGTGCACATGTCCAAAAATTTTAAACGTTCAAATGTAGTGTTAGCATCAAAGAATAAAGAACAGTACAGCACAGGAACAGACCTTTTGGCCCACCAAATCTGTGCCGACATGGATGCCTCTCTAATCTAATATTTTCTTGCCTCTACGTGGTCCAAATCCCTCTATTCCCTGCCTAGCCATTCATCTATCCAGCTGCCTCATGAACGTTGTTGTAGAATCTGCTTCCACCACCTCCTCCGGCAGCGCATTCCAGGCATTCACCACCCTCTGTGAAAAACTTGCCCCTTAAATCTCTTTTAAACTTTCCCCCTCTCATTTTCAACCTATGCCCCCGAGTAATTGACCCTTTGACCCTCGGAAAAAGATTCTGACTATCCATGCTTTCCAAGCCTATCATAATCTTGTAAACCTCTATCAGGTCTCCCCTCATCATCTGACGCTCCAATGAAAACAATCCAAGTTTGTTCAACTTTTCTTCATAGTCCATTTCCTCCAAACCAGGCAACATCCTAATAAATCTCTTCTGCCCACTTTCCAATGCATCCTTCCGGTAGTGTGGCGACTAGAATTGTACACTACTCCAAATGTGGCCTAACTACATATTTTATGTTAAATAGCAAATAAAGTCAATCATACCCATAACAGAAAAATGAAGCTGAATAATGCTGGCTGCATAGCGTGGTGTGAAATTAATCACCTTGGAGCAAAAGGTTCCAGTGTCATCCTTGCAATTTCTCACATGCAGAGTGGCTATTAGTTGGGTCATTTGTTACTTGGTGATGTGACTCCACAGAGAAAAGGGCAAAGGTATAAAACAGAAAGCGCTGGAAAAACTCAGCAGGTCTGGCGGCATCTGTGAAGAGAGACATAGAGCAAACATTTTGAGTCCAATATGACCCTTCTTCAGGACTGATAAATATCAAATGTGTGGTTAAATGTTAATATCCAAAATTATCTTTCAATGACATGATAACTTAATTACCATCAATCAACCATACTGCCACGTTGTTACAAATGTGGAGTCTCATTCCTTCAGATATTAACTGATGTAGAATTAAAATATCAATGTTTTTTTCACTTCTTCTTTTGTCTCACTTTTTTAATCCAGCCATTCTTTCCCTCCCGTTTGGTGGAATTTGACCAGTGGTCCACCATTCTCAAGAGCAGAACGGATGTGGGCATCAGTTCTGCTCTCTTGCTTTTTCTGTTTCTCATGGGATCATGATTAAAATTGGGTGGTGTACACAGGAAACACCTGAGATTCCGTAGTGGGAGATGCTTTTCAGTGGTGAAACCCCTTGTGAGCTGATAGTGCTGCAGCTACAGGTGAGCGATAAGGGAACATTGCAGCCAAATCTTGCTTACCCAACTACATTGTCATTAACATTAAATTTATTAAGAGAAAGAAGGTGTTACGGGTAATTTTTTTTCAAATTTAAATTTTACTTGTTAATAATTCCTTAGCTCTTTGAAAGTGAAGATTGGAAATTCCTCATGAGGGAGAGAGGTTGTGTAACTCACAGTGGACACAGACATCTGAGTGGGTTGCTGAGAAATCTGTCATATATGGTGCTGTGTAACGTATTCAACCACAGTTTGTCTGTTGATTAACATGTACCTCATGTTAATTCCGAATCTCCCAGTATAAGGTAGGTATTGTAATTGTTGCTCCTTTTCTGACTTTGTGGAGCAAAGTTTATTTTATTTGTTTATAAACCGTGGAATCTTATTTCTCTTAGTAAGTTCTTGAGATGTCAAACTTTAAACCAAAAATTACTGATTCCTAACTGGATCATAACAATAGGTCTGCTTCACTGAGTAAACTGCCTTAGCATGTTTTCAAAGCTGCAGTAATGCTTCCTCATTTGTTCCTAGGTCCATCTGCTTTTGTATAGATCAGTGACTTGCTGGGCTATTGCTTCCCATACAGCTTGAGTTTTTATTCATAGGTGGAGGCAACCACAAAGATAAAATAATCCTTCCTTTCTTGTACTGATCTCAGCAGTAGTTCCATACATCAAAGCTATGTTCTCCAGGCTTCTCCTGTACTGCTCCTGGAAGTACATATTGACAACTGTTTCCTCATAGGTGCCAAGTGCAATCTGATAGGAGCTGCTGGTTGATTCAACTTTTCAAATGACAGATAGTTAGCAAAGAAACTTCATGCCCTTCCCACTTTAGCCTTGCTGGGGAAGCCATTCAATGAGGGCCTGACCTAACTTGGGAAATCTAACACTCTGCACAGAATCACACCCCACCATTCCCAACCTGAGAAAATGGGGGCTTTGATAGAAACTCCATTTTGCTGCAGCTGCCCTCCATTTATCCGTATTCAGCCCTGCATCACTTAGTTTGTGTGATGCTAGTCAATAATTGGTAACAGGTTATAGTAAGGGCCTACGAGTCGTGACTTATTTCTCATTTTAAAACCAAATCAATTCTGTGAAAGAAACCAATTCCCCTGCGTCTCAATAAAAAATTGTGCCCAACTTACTGGAGAGTTTTAATTAACTCAGTTAAGGAGATTTTATATAGGCCACGTTATGTGAGAGTGATTTTACTGTTTAAAAATAAAACATCAGAAGCAATACATTATTTCCTGGCTTGGTTGCAGAAATCAGTTCTGTGGAATATTAATTAAGGCCTGCAATCAGTCTACACAGCTGTTTTTAATAGTTCTCAGTGGTATGTACAAATCGATATTTAATATCCAATATATGAGAATTAATGCCAAGCTTTTGCCTGGGAAACAGAGAACTTGAGTCATTTCTCATAGTAGCAATCTTGTGATGTGTACTAAAGCAGATAAGTGTGAATTCTGCACCCAAACAAATTTCTTTTTCTAGATAATGATGTTTTTAAAAAAAGAACTTTTATTCACGTCAAGTTTACCTCATCTCAGTGTGCTTCAATTATGTCTAACAAGTCTGTAGGTTAACTTGACACCTGTTTTTCACACAGGAAGATTTCCTCAAACAATAAATGGGATGAATGGTCAGCAAATCTGATTTTGTGGGTATTGTATAAACCAGGATTGTTCAGGAGACTGGGATGACTACCCACACTTCTTTGGCATGGTATCGTGGGAACTTCAACATTAACTTGAATTTTCAAAATCAGCAAATAGGGTCTCGGTCAAATATTTAATCAAAAAGATCACACATTCAAATATCTCACATTCCCGCCATACTGCCCAGGAGCACCACCTCAGATTGTGATCTTACGATCTTAGCTTGAGGCTTGAACCCATAAACTTGGAAGCAAGAAGTAAGCACTATCAAACAGGCCGTGCTGACAACAAATCAATTCTGTTTATTATGATGAGAGCTATCAATGGCGTGGAATAGAATATGTCACTTCTCAGCTTTAAACACTTCTAATTCAGTTCCCATTTTGAAGAAAATTATTCATGGGATATTGGCATAGCATTTAATGCCCATCCCCCCGATTGATGTTGAGAAAGTAGTGATGAACTGCTTTCTTGAACTGCTGCAGTCTATCTGGCGTATGTATATCCTGTTAGGGTGGGAGTTCCAAGACTCAGATCCAGCGAAAGTGAAGGAACAGTGACATTTTTCCAAGCAGGATCTTATGTGGCTTGAAGAGGAACTTACTAGTGGTGTTGTTCATATCTGTCTGTTGCCCTTGTCCTTCTAGATGGTGGCAGTCGTGGGTTTGAAAGGTGCTTTCTAAGGAGCTTTGGTGAGTTTTCTCAGTGCATCTCGGGGATTATACATACTGCTGCCACTGTTTGTCTGGGGTCAGAAGGGAGTGAATGTTTGCAGATGGGGTGCCAATCAAATGGGCTGCTTTGTCCTGGACGATGTCGAGCTTCTTCAGTGTTGTTGGAGCTGCATTCATTTAGGCAAATGAAGAGTATTTAATCACACTCCATTAGCAGGTGCGAACTGACACACAGACCCAGAGTTCAGGCAGCAGTGAGTGTAGATCACAAGCTACAAGGCAAACTACAGAAGCAGCAACAGATCAAGATCTTAGGTCAAGCATGGACAACATTACCATTCCTAAAAACGTTTTGAAGCACTGAAGGCTCGGAAGAGGCTCAACAGTGGGACATTTGGAGGAAGTGATTCTCCAGATTCAGAACAGCTTCAGGTTTACATAAGAAGAAACAAAAGGATCAGGACAGTACTTTACCCTTGGCAGTCAGGGCCATTGCACACGCTGTAATAGACAGGGCATCGATGTGGCTTCAACCTTAAGTGGTGAAGTCTTCCAGGTATTCAATGCATACTTCAGTGTTCACATAAGTATGATCGTTGAGCAAGCAAAATTTAAATCATTGAACTTTAGTGATATTACATATTAATAATTTAATTGTGTTTTTTTTTAAGAGTGGAATAAAAGGCCAGATGAATGCCTGGATTCATTCATAATTGACTTATATTGGCTAGTGGAGAATTGTGACTACAGAATCCTCGGAGATGAATTATTCCGCAATTGTAGATTAGTTGGGGTCTTAGATGAAACCATATCAGATCTTGTACAAATGTGAGAAGATCTAACTCTCACAAAGGCACAACAATTAGTGCAGTAGACTGAGCTAGAAAACTAAACAGAGCAGTTGTTCATGGTGAAAGTGATATACCCTTTGAAAAAAATGAGTGAAGCAATTTAATATGTTGGACAAAAAAAGAGTGGGCAAAGAAAAAGCCCATGAAATCTGGGAAACCACCATCCTGAGATGTTCCTGGTAAGGGGGGAATCCCTGCACATGTGGGAAGCAGGTGGAGAAGAATACCACAACTGTGGAAAGTTAGGACACTTCAAAAATGTCTGCCAAACTAAAATACAAATAGCTCACAGGAAGGAAAAGAAAATAACAAGATCAAATTAAATTCAAGAAATGGAAGAAATGGAGAAAAAATTAACCTTCCAAGAGAAGGACTTAACAGAAAATCATTATTGCTGTCTTAAAGTAGAAGTTGATGGTTATCCCACAGAATTCAAGTTAGATAATGGTGGAGGTGTTTCAGTATTATCTGCTGAAGTAAAGTGGCTTAAAAATATCACATTACAACCATCATCCATCCAATTGTCAGGTCTGGGGTGACTGCTAAAAATAATCAGCCAACACTGGGTGAGATTAAGATACAAGGATAAGGAAATTATTGAACCCCTCTATGTTATACAAACCTGTTATTTTTGATCTGCCGTAGCATTAATTTGCGGGACGAATTTTACTGTCTTTCCCGCCAGCAGGATTTGCTGGTTCCATCAATGACAACCCCCTGCAATGGGTTCCCCAGCAACACGGCTGATGGACAAAGCAAATCGCAGTTGACATTAGTGAGACAGCAAGATCCCGCTGCAGGTCAATGGCGAGCTGCTGGAAAATATGCAGCAGGGAGGAGTTGGGGGGTTGGTGAGGTGTGAGTGGAATATCCAAAGAGGGCGATCCCTTTGATGCCTTAGGAAAAATGTAACTTCATTATCTGTCTCTTGGTGCTCTGAGAATACTGATAAGAAATAAAATGACTTACAGAATTTCACTGATACTCTCCCTTTCATTGCCTTGAGTTCTTTCATTCCCATTTCCCTTGTTCTCCTTGTGCTATTTTGTCTCCATTCCCCAAAAGTTATGTGTCACTGCTTTTGATGACCTTGTTCCTACTACCAGTAAAACAACTAATCATGTTCTCAAAGTATCTGTGAGGAATAAGCCTTTGAACGGCAAACAAGGATGGAAAAATAACTATTTGTGAATGCAACAATTGAGTACATAGTGCACTGTGCTGAGAAGTTATCTTTCTGTTTACAATACACTCCCATCAAATGCACTTTAATCTGCTCTTTTTGCCTTGAAATGTGAGTGAACTATTTTTGGCTAACACTAATACCTCTACTACAATACGGAGGTTCGTAATATTGTCCTAATTCTATTTCTCAGTGTACTTTGAAATACTGGAGAGGTTCGTGCTGGGGAAAACTAACCCATTGGAAGGCCAGCTTCAGGCATGATTACAGTATTGATTAAGTTTCAACATAAAGTGAAATTGTGTTTAGGTAAGTATCGTCAGTCAATGTAATCATCTTGTACTTTTGTCAGGCTTTTGATGCTGTAAATCAATTTATTTTTGTGATAAAATTATAATGACTGGTTGGAACAGAGTTTTTAATAATATTTGGGAAGTCCAGTCAGACATCTGGGTACTGTTACTTTGAGATTTATGTAAGTCCAAGTCATTGATGTTAATTTCCTATTCTTTTTCTTGATTTTTGTAGAAGTTGAAATTTTCACCTCTTGAAGAAATTTGGAATAATATTGATTATGTTTCAGTTATGTAAAATGAGCAATAACAAATCAACAGCTTGTTTTACACACAGTGTCACTCCCCTGCCTTCTCCTCAGAGGCCTCCACATTCTTCCTTTTCAGATAACAATCTTATTTGCTGTTGAATACATCGATTGAAGCTGCCTCTGCCACACTCTCAGGCAGCCCATTCCACATCTTAACCACTAACTGTCTGAAAAACTGTTTTCTCACGGTGCCATTGCTTCTCTGGTTAGCTATCCTTAAATCTGTGCCATTTTGTTCTCAATCCTACTACTGCTCCATCCTATCCCGTCTGAAACATTCCAGGCTGGATTTCCACAGCATGAATGCCTCTCATTTATTTTAACTGACCTTACCATTGAGGTATGGTCCACATCTGACCACACAATAGACAGCCGACAGCACAATAGCATGTCATCATTTTCCCTCCGGTATATTACAACAGAGTTTGTTCAAAATCCTTTCGAACCACTTTGATCGGCATGATTTTATGATTACCCTAACTTGCTGAAACAATAAAGAATAGTTTCCAAATGAGTATCTTTGCAAAGACGTGTTATGACAAAGTGGTCAAGCTTTTATTCAGCAACACAAGAATCAGATATGTCAGAAATGATAGACTAACTTCAAAAGTTATTATTATTGGGGAATGCATAAATTACAGAGCAGTCACAAAAGATGAACTGCTTCAAAGTGGAAATGTACTAATTTCTGTTCCTCTACAGTGCAGGCAGAACAAACCTCAGAAAATATTTAAGATATATTATCATGTCGTTCCCTGAGGCAGATTATTGGTATATTTATAGTGTTGTCAAAGATCTGTGCAGGAAAAACATGAAATAAAGAATGTGAAGTGCATGATGGATTAATTCTTTATAATACAAAGCAGAGGCAAAATTAAAGAGATAATTATTTAGTTAAAGTAATTGGTAAGCGTGTACATGACTAGATCAATAAACTAAATAACCCTTTATCTTTATATAATTTCTAACCTATATCTTGTAAGGTACGTAGAGCTTAATTTGGTTACATGGCATGAATGATGAGATTTAGTCGGTTTATTAAAGATCAGAGCCTTGGTTAAGCCCCATTTCCTTCACTAGAGTGCATCTCATCATGCACCGTCCTACCTACCTCTACTCCTGACCTCACTGGGTTGTTTGTTTCTTTACAGCATCATTCAGCCCATTGTGTCTACACTGGCTCGCTGAAAGAGTATTCTCCCTAAGCCCACTCCCCTGCCTTACCTCCATAACACTTGCACATTCTTTTTCAGGTAGGAATCCAATTTCTTTGTGAACACCTCCAACACCTGCCTTCACCACCCTCTCAGAAAGTTTGTTCCAGACTTCAACCACCCGCTGGGTGAAAAATGCTTTTCTCACATCATTTTGCCAATTATTTTGAATGTCCTGTAGTTCCTGATGTTCTCCTGAATGGGAAAGGTTTCTCACTACTTACCCTGTCCATACCCACAGGATTTTGAACACCTCAGTCAAATCTCCTCACAGCCTTCTTTTCTCGAAGGAAAACAGTAATGTTGTAACAACAGGGGTTATGGGCTTCTCAGCCTTTTGGCTAAGATCAAGCATCAGATCAAGCCCAAGATGGGATGCAATGCTTCAGCTTGTCAGCTTGGATCTTGTTTGTCTCACTTAAGGGGACTTTGAATTGGATTCAATTGGATTTTCAATTTGGTTTTTAGAGCAAGCAAGGAATGGATTTAGGTTTACCTGATCCATTCTGAGCACTGGCTTTGTAACTTTAAGGATGAAGTAAAAAAAAATTAAAAATATGTTCCTAAAAACCCCAAAAAAGCTATGGGTTTGCACACCTAGATTCAAACCAACACACAACAGAGATGTTCTCTGCGCTGCACAGAGTACAAACCGAAAGTAAAACGGCAGCCTCTGCAAACCCCCCAAGGGCATCACCATCAAATTGTGTGCCCGCAACCTTTTTAAATATATAATAAAAACAGATCCAATTCCTTCAATTTATCATCATAGCTACAGTCGTTCATCCCTGGGATCATTCTTGAGAATTTCATTTGTATTCTCTCCAATGCCTTCACATCCTTCCTCATGTATTGTGCCCAGAAATGGATTAAGTTCTCCAGATGAAGCCAAACTCATGTCTTATACAAGTTCAACATGACCTCCAGTTTCAGTACTGGTGAAGAGTGTACTTAAATCCTATAATGGTGCTCTCTCTGAGTGTGCTGTGACAGTGCTCACTCTGATCGCACTCTGAGTACACTGTGACGGTGCTCTCTCTGATCGCACTCTGAGTACACTGTGACGGTGCTCTCTCTGATCGCACTCTGAGTACACTGTGACGGTGCTCTCTCTCTGACGGCGTTCCCTCAGAGCATGCACCCTCCGTTGAAAAATCCTCAGCCCCTTTCAGCTCCTTCACTCTAAAAGAATCGTGGGTGATGAAAGTCATCAGCTGGAACAACTGTGTAGAAGCTATTCAACATCTACATTATGCAGAGATTGTCATTTAATCTTTTTGCAAAATAGTTACAGAAGAGTGTTTTTTTTTCTCTTTATACACTGGATGGACATCAGTGGCTGTATTTATTATCCATCCCTAATTGCCCTTGACAAAGTACTGGCAAGTTACCAACTTGAATTGAACTGAGTTATTTGCTGGACCATTTCTGAGGGCCATTAAGAATCAACTGTATTTCTGTAGTCTGAAGTCACATATAGACCAGATTGCCTAACATGGCAGATTTCTTACCCCATTGGATCTTAGTGAACTAGATTCTTTTTCACAGTAATTCTGTAGTTACATGGTCATCATTACTAATATGAACTTCTTATTCCAGATTTCTTTAATAAATAGACTTTAAATTCCTTAGCTGCCATGCTGGGATTTGAATTCATGCCTCTGGATCAACAGTCCAAGCCTATGGATGACAAATTGAGTAACATAACCATTGTGTTATCATACCCACACAAATGTACTAATTGGAGGCGATATTTTAAAGTCACTCATTGTGCCTTTATGAAACCCTCCCATTTCTCCTTTGCTTACATCCAACATCAGTACCCCCAGTGACCTCCAACTGGGAATTCCCACTCACCTGAAGAAGCAGCTTAAGGCTCCGAAAGCTTGTGGCTTTTGCTACCAAATAAACCTGTTGGACTTTAACCTGGTGTTGTTAAACTTCTTATTGTGTTTACCCCAGTCCAACGCTGGCATCTCCACATCATGAGCTCCAACCATGCCAGATTTATCAGTTACTGGCCTTCTCCTTCCAGCTTCTGAAAATAGCACTTCCCTTCTTGTCCAAGCAGTCTCCAGAATGACCTTCAGGGTAGAGTCTGGGTAACAGGGGACCTTTCAGTGTCTACATTCCTCCACACCGCACAAACAATATTTCCTGCAGACATTTTGTCACTTGCTGGGATCTTTTTAAAAAGAGAGCATTTCATTGACAGATGCATGCCGTCATCACACCCGCTTTCTTTAATTGCCCACAGAAGTGGGATGTTAATGCCATGGAGTACTTAAAGAGCCACAGCAAAGCCTGCTTCAGATTTCAGAAGGTGCCTGACCTGCTACAAATCCACTCATGTCTGCAAATATCATTTTAGAATTATGGCCAAAGTGGTGCACAAATAGAGACAGCAGGAGATAAATGACAGGGGACAGATTGCATTTCCTTGCCCTTGTAATGCAGGCGGTGCCATCAATGGAGTGGCCATGCTGAGGCCATGGCCAGCAATGGAGCTGAAACCATTGAAGGTGATGGCATATTCATAATGAATTCTCCTTCTCACATCCCACTTCTCCCTCATCCTACAATCTCTTCTGGCTCACCAGCTTCATATGGTGTCGACCAGCGCCTCTTACTTTTCCACCAACTCCTTCAATGTAGCCTGATTCTTGTGCCTTTCCCCTTTCAGACACCCAAGAGCTGCAACCTGACCAGGCAATGATGGAAGTGAAACAGGTGGGAAAGCAATAGGAAACTGATGATGCTAAAACACCGCCACAATCTCATGCTTGGAGCCACCAGCCCAGGTAACTTACAGGATAGCATGAAGGTGGGACATGTGCTGTAGTTTTTCTATGTTTCTTCTATGTTTCTATCCACATGGTGAAACACTGGACATGAATAGCTGGTAGCCTGACAAGGGGGCGAGGGCTTTGCAGATACCAGCTCACCAGAAGCTGAAGTTGTACACCAGATCAGCACTTGAATGGGGCAGGCTACATTTATCTGCTGCCCTTGCCCTTCTAGATGGAAGTGGTTGAGGGTTTGGAAGGTGCTGTCTAAGGATCTTTAGTGAATTGTTGCAGTGCATCTTGTAGATAGTACACACTGCTGTTCCTGAGTGTCGGTGGTGGAGGGATTGAATGTTTGTAGATGTGGTGCCAATCAAGCAGGCTGCTTTGTCCTGGATGGTGCCAAGCTTCTTGAATGTTGTTGGAGCTGCACCCATCCAGGCAAGTGGGGAGTATTCCATCACACTCCTGATTTGTGCTTTGTGGATAGGCTTTGGGGAGTCAAGAGGTGAGTTACACGCCACAGTAATCCTAGCTTCTGACCTGATTTTGTATCCACTGTGTTTATGTGGTGAGTCCAGTTGATTTTCTGGTCAATGGTAACCCTAAGGATGTTGACAGTGGGGGATTCAGTGATGGTTACACCATTGAATGTCAAGGGGCAACTCCAAGGGGTTGGAGTGTCTCTTATTGGTGAATTGCTTTTGGTTGTATTACATCTCAGAGTTGACATGTGGAACCTGCTCTTTAGTAACATGAGCGTTAATAGCCCTTCCATTATATTTATTGCTAAATTCAGACTATAGTCCTTTCTTGGAAGACAAGGCAAGGCAAGTATTAGGAATCAGATGAACAGATTTTCTTCTGAAATGGAAATGTTTGATTAGTGGTTACTATTTTTGGTTGGATACTACTGGAGTAGAAACAACAGAGTATAAAAATGAGCAATCTCTACTCCCTAGGTACATAATTAACAGAAAAGATGAATACGTCTATTGGATTTGTAGTAATTTATGGAAACATACCCAGTCTCTTTATGACATTATTCTATGGTACTTTTTCTATGGAATTATATAAGCCTTTAACACAGATTAAACAGGTAGGAATCAAACAATAAATCCATCTATGTGCTGTTACAGAAACTGCTCACATAATAAATGATTGTTTTGTTTATGTTTTTTGTTTGCCTATATATGCCATTTTTTACAAATATTTATTATTTGTATATGTTCTAATTCTATTGGAGATCTGTCGTTGCACTTCCTCTTGTATGCTCCTGTGGATAAATGTGATTGAAATAAATGTAAAAAGAAAGAGATTAAATGGTTTATCTAATACATTTAAGAAACTATGTTAACAAATATGTTTTTTTCTTCCAGTGAATTTGTGTAACAGCTAGAGATTACTAACAGGGAAGGAAGTACTGGGAAAATCTCAGGTTCAACCTTAGAGTAACTCCATTGGAGACATTGGGAGCAGGTTTGAAGAGTTTCCTCAGCAACATTACAAAGTTGGTCCCAGTACAGAATTACCTTGATGATTGCTACTGGGCTACAGAGGAGCCCTGTTTACATATCTTATTTCTCAGCGCTGGTGAGAAATAATTTCATTTCAATCACTTGCTCAATTCCATTTAACCAATTGCCAAGGGATAGGTACCCAAGGCTAAACCTTCCCCTGTCTATCACTCAGCCTCGAGGTCACCTCACCAATGCTTAATGAATTGCCTGGCACCACTTCTGCCAAACACTTGTCTCCATATGAGGCTACAAGACTCCAAGGCCTGTGCCAATAGACCTTGACTGAGACTTCTGAGAGCAGCATTCTCCTTGGCTCCTATCCCTGTTTATCCGTGCTTTGGCTACTAAGAGACTATTTTAGGAGAGAGAGGGAAAAAGATGAAAAGCAACCTTCTGCTGGACGGTTGCACTTCCAGCATTCCTTCTACATCTCACTAATTCAACAAGATTCTTAAAACCACTATTTTTCACAATCTGCTGATGTTACTTATTGTACAGGGTTATTACAAACTTATCATTGTAATCTTTTTAAGGTTTTGAGATTATGACAACTTACTATGTTTAGCTAATCGCAACACAATGCAAAGATAAGCATTAAACATTTCAATAACCAGATTTCTCATATATATTGTTGCAAGCTGACAGAATTAAATTCCAGACTGCTAGTAAGTGTTACCAGATAAGCTTAAAGGCACATTTTCTTACATCAATTTGACATTTGAGCTTGGCTTCAAGATATGATTCAGCCTAGTTCCTGCTCAGCTAAAGATTATTAAACTCTCAATAATAAATCATAGAATCATAGAAACCCTACAGCACAGAAAGAGACCATTCGGCCCATCGAGTCTGCACCGGCCACAATCCCACCCAGGCCCTACCCCCATATCCCTACATATTTTACCCACTAATCCCTCTAACCTACGCATCTCAGGACACTAAGGGGCAATTTTAGCATGGCCAATCAACCTAACCCGCACATGTTTGGACTGTGGGAGGAAACCAGAGCACCCGGAGGAAACCCACGCAGACACGAGGAGAATGTGCAAACTCCACACAGACAGTGACCCGAGCCGGGAATCGAACCCAGGTCCCTGGAGCTGTGAAGCAGCAGTGCTAACCACTGTGCTACCGTGTCGCCCCAAAGGGGTCAGTGTAGTTTTGAATGCAACAAATTTACAATTTGTCAGTAGAATAATGAACTAAATATCTCCAAGACAACAAACATCATGTCTTGTAGCATTTATGTGTTACTTAGGTGAGCTCAGGGGTGGAATGGGTGTCCACCGTATTTTACATGCACCCCCTCTCCCCCTCCACACCTCCAGCAGTAAATGCGCCTACTGCTGGGGGCAGATAAAATTCAGCCCTGTGAGTCTACATTGTAAGAGGGCTATTTATATCAGTTATTAATGTTTGTCTGATATTTTAATATCAGTAAATTACCAATGGATCTGACATACCAGAAAGTAGGCAATGGTCTCTTCAAATTTTCTTTGTGTGGCCATGCACACGCTGCATCTTAAAGGAGTCAGCTTTTGAGCTCGGCTTACAGGGAACATTGCATATAATTGTGTGATGCGAAGGCAAATTTTAACCTAGTTATTTCTGATCTGAGCAAGGTGAAGGTTATAAATACTGGTGGATAGGGCACATTTGCACTTTTTTCAGCCATTTAGATTTAAATATCTTAAATCAGGTACAGTATAGCCAGCTGGAAAGGATTGCTTTAGGCTGAAGGGCTCAGGGTAATTCACCTTGTATTTACTGTGAAATGTTTTACTTCCTAAACTGTCTTCCCTGAAAGACAGTGCTATTTTGTGTCAATTTTTCTGGTATTCATTCGTAGGACATGGGCGTCGCTGGCTGGCCAGCATTTATTGCCCATCCCTAGTTGCCCTTGAGAAGATGGTGATGAGCTGCCTTCTTGATTCGCTGCATGTGCTGTGGGTTGACCCACAATGCCATTAGGGAAGGAATTCCAGGATTTTGACCCAGCGACTGCGAAGGAATGGTGATATATTTGCAAGTCAGGACGGTGAGTGGGTTGGACGGGGGGAACTTGCAGGTGGTGGTGTTCCCATGTATCTGCTGCCCTTATCCTTCCAGATGGAAGTGGTTGCAAGTTTGGAAGGTGCTGTCTAAGATCTTTGGTGAATTGCTGCAGTGCATCTTGTGGATAGTACACATTGCTGCTGCTGTGTGTCGGTGGTGGAGGGAGTGGATATTTGTAGATGTGGTGCCAATCAAGTGGGTGCATTGTCAATTATAAACAAATAATTGTGCTAAGAATAGGGATGAGCATGCCCAAAATGCAGCATACTGCAGATGCTGGAAATATGAAAACAAAATCAGAAAGACTAGGACCTGAAACACGAATTGACTGACTAACCCTAAGTCTCCACAGCTGCTCCCTGACCTGCTGTGTATTTCCAGATTTTGCTCTTTAATCCTGAGGTTATTCAAATTCAGTTCATGTGAGACATAGGACAAGATATTTCTGCTGGCTGTGAGACTTCACTGTCAGAACCAAATGTGGGTGGTGAGCCCCCATTCGCTGGGATCCAGACTGGCGGCCTACTTTCTTAGAGGCAGCCTCCTAATTGGTGTCTACAATCTTGATCCAATTAAGGACCACAGTGGGGTCTCCTTAGGCTCGCCAAATCACAGGTTGCCAATTCTGGAGTCTCCGCAGCCTCACCGAGGGAGGTGGACACTGTTGATGCTGGTCAGAGAACGAGAGGGTGCCTCAAAATGGAGGGGTGAAAATCAATACACTTAAAGCAGGCATATCCCTCCAATCAGATGGTAAACTTCGCCAATCCCAACACCGAACCCTCCATGGCCCCACCATACACCCCAACAGTGGCATTATTTTGTTCTGTAGGTGCATCCTTTCCTTAAGGGGTCCCCCACTTTGAGGAATGGAACCTTTGTATCCAATAGCTCACCCTCTCAGACTGCCACAGAGAGGCCACCTCCATTTGGCAGGCCCTGCATGGAGTGGGAGGGGGCTCTACTGCTGGAAAAATGGCACTAAATGCTCTAAATGACCCCTAATGAGAGCTTTGATTGTGTCGATTACATAGACAATTCACATTCTATCCTGCCCCTGCGAATCTCCCCCTATGGCCTAAAAGTGTCAAAGAGCTATCCCAGCACCAACATACTCTCCCCCAACCCCTCTCTCAACACCTCCCCTCCCCCCACCCCCCCAACCCCCACCCCTCCCCTCCATCCCACCCCCCAGACTCCCACTACCTTAGGGCTGGGAAAATTCTGTCCATGCAGAGAGGAGACTCTCACCCATCAATCCGGATTGCATTTTGTCGAGAGATGGAATTAATGCTTAACTCCCTACACCACTTACTTACTTGAAGTTAAAGCACTGTACCTCACATTTTAATTAAATAACCAAATGCTGTATAAGATATGATGGCTCATTTATTAAGGAATGCAGAGAGGATTGGGAGTGTCAGCTACTGAAAGTCGCCATTGAGTTTAAATATTAATGATCTATGAATAAATAAGTAATGTGGATATGGCTTCATAACATTTGGGTGAAGAGATTATTTTGACTGAACTTTCACTCTGGAAATGAAATGAGTGAGTCTGAGTGCAAAATATAATAGATTGTACATGTTCTGTGCTTGGAGCGGGCTTCATAGCTGAATGAATTTTCGAACTACTTTGTTGTGTTCTCACATTCTTTTCCTTCTCATTAAGAGACCTGATAGCACTTGCTATTCCACGACTGAGAAGGTGACTAAGATTTCAATTACCTGCACTCTTCCATTCTAGAATTGGATACTAAAAAGTGAACTTTTCCCTCATATCGTTCTTCACCGAACTCCCACTTTGAAAAGTAGCGCACTGCTTCCTCTTCCATGATTTTTTCTGACAACCTGACTCAAATCACAAACTCAAAGTATGGTAAATCACGGCATCAGTCTCACCCTGTGCCCAGCACTCCTGAACATGCCACACTCCTCCTCAAATGCAGTGCATGACAGCTTTTTTCTCTTTTTAGGTTAATGGTCTCTATGGTCTAGTCCTGTCTGTCCAATTTAGAATGAGCATTGAGATAAATAATTTGAAAATGTAATGTATAATCAAGTTATGAATTTCATAAGCACTCTCATTATTTATCAAGTTAATAAGTTGACATATTAACAAGAGAAAATTTCCTCTGAAGCATCAAATAGAACTGCCCTTTGAAAATGTGGTTTATGTGAATGTGACAAATTGTCAAACTGTTACTCTATTTGAATTAATCCATTAGATTATGCTACTAAAAATACTGATTAAGTGTAAGCTTACCCAGAATTTAAGAAATGCACAGTTTTCACCAAATCGACCTGCGTAGTGCTGAGCCCATTTGAATTTCCAGAGTCAATCTGACTTAAATTTGGCCGATGAATATTTTGAACACCTCTGTTGGGGCAATAAAATAATTTTGCAGCTGCAGGATTTAAAGTTGTGCAGCAACCTACACTGACAGGCCTTGTGATTAAAGGTGTTTATGAAATGAAGAAATGTGTGGTGAAAAAGAGAACTGGGGCCAAAAGAATGTCCCAATTCTCCGATGACAGAATGTCCCAGTTCTCCAATATGGCCAGAAGGACGTTCTGTGATACTGAGGGTAGGGTCCTTCACAATGAGCAATAGAAATCAACAGCTGAAAGTGAATGTCTAGGTCGCCTCCACACCATAACATTCACGAGTGGAGGATGATATTGGAGGACCATATAAGATTGGGAGAAAAAAAGTAGAACCTACTGTGGCAATAAGTTAATATGATACACAAAACACATATGTTGCACTGACAATATTACTCTCTTATATTGTTTAAAGGGAAGGTGCAGTGACAGCATCCCTACTGCTGGCGAGAAGCTCCTGGTTTGAGTCTCACTTGATGGTGTGTTCATAATGTGAACAAACAGGTTGATTATTATCCTGTAAACCCTTCCAATACTCTGATGGTGGGCGCTAAATGTAAGAGAGTTTTCTGCTTGGTCAGACTGCAGAAGGCAGTAGGTAACCACTGCAGTACTTTGCCAATCATGGAGCAATCCAATGGAAGTCCATGGTTGCCAACATGCTCCTAGGACATGGTTTCTGGAAGAGGAAGTTTTTTTTTCAAGCTTATGCTGAGTGGCCACACAGCAATAATTTGCCCTTTACACTCCAGTACATCACTGTGCCAAAATCTTGCAAGAGTTCAACTTCCCAATGACAATTGCTCATGTCATCAAACCCATTGTATACTGCATGCTGACACTTGAGTATTACCAACTGCCACCAAACCATTGTAATATCTAACTTTGTTTTAAAATTCATTGCAGAAGAAAACATTCCCAAGTAACCAAATAGACAAAGGGACTGATGAAGGGTTATCCAGACTCAAAACGTTGGCTCTATTCTCTCTCCACAGATGCTGTCAAACCTGCTGAGATTTTTCAGCATTTTCTGTTTTTGTTTCAGATTCCAGCATCCACAGTATTTTGCCTTTGACCAAAATAGATCAATAATAAGTGGCTGACACCTAACATTCGAGTACTAACCTTATATTAGAAAGGAGACCGTGAAAAACATGGGGGAAAAGGCCACAGTGGCCATCAGCGAGGGAGAATCAAGAGCACAGCTACTTCATTTGCAACTTCTGTGACTTTACCTTCACATGCAATTCTCTCATTCACTAACTGGTAGTAACACATTATCAGTACTACTTATTGTGTTAATCCTTCTCCACAACAACATAGTAATCTGTCTTTGTTTTTTCTTTCTCTGAATTTACCATAACATCAAGCTAAACCCCATGGTATCAGGCTTCACAAAGGCATGTCAGTAATGATTTCTTAAAAATGAGGAAGCCCTGACATCCTGGCAGCTAAATCCTGAGATGAACCTGCCGAAAGCTGCAACATTTTATACACTGCACTTGTATGCCTTCAGCAACATAAAAATGTTGTAGGAGGTTAACAGGAAGGTCCAGATGCACTGAGTGCCAGATCTATAAACCTGTTCCCATTCCGATTGTGCTGCCACTTTTACTGGGCTCTATCTCACCAGGGTTACTGGTCTGCATAACATAATCTTCCCAATAAAAATAGTGAAGTTCTTCATCAGAGTTCTCCACTATCCATTAGCAATGTTGACAAGGCCAGAAGAAATAATCCAATCTAGCCCCCTTGACATTCTGGAAATCATTGCATTTAAGACATCTGTGCAAGGCCACTGCTTCTCCCATCTTATTCCTTTAAATTAACTTATGCATAGTTCACAACTTTCTTCCATTTATAATCGCTATGGTAGAGCTTGCATTGCTGAGTTAAAAGACTATGTGGACCTAATCTATGCTTATGCTTCCATACATTATTGAAATGGTGCTGCACTGTCAAAGATACCATGTGTTGTGGGAAAAATGAGATTGTGAGTCAGACTTGAAGGTTTCAACAATACAGTTTTATTTAACGAAGCTTCGTGGAGAAAAGGCACTAACAAGCTGCAAAACCTTCTCTCAATGAGACAATAGGAATGGTCCATCATTATACACTTTACACAATAGATGGACTGGACATCTAGCCATTATCACATCGTTGTAATCAAGTGGGTGATCGATCGTTAAACACATCAACACATCGTTATAGACCAATACAAACAGATACAGACATAAGCATGTTAACATCGCATTATTCTATGAATGGATACATTTCCTACATCAGTGACTATCAATGACTTTAGTTTCGGTCTATTCATACAGTAGTTGGCAGTAATTGGTTTTCCTGCAGTTATGTATTCCCGATCCCACCTGTAGTTAATCTCATTATCTATCCCTATTGTCCTTATCTTTAAGCACTGGCTAGCTTCCTGTAAGATTCGATTCCTGCATGTTTAACTTTGGATAACTGTCGGTCCTTTATGTTTTAATCTCAGGTGGCTGTTTGTACTGAAAGTCAGTGTCTGTTTAATGTCTCTTTCCCAGGTGACTGTTTGTGTGCCAGGCCATCATCTTATGTGTACCCATCTGTATATTTTTCCTCCTTCACCATGTGAATGTAAAATGGATATAAAAGCCCTCTTGGGCACAAATTAGAAAAGGGAAGGGTTTGTTCTCCAATACAGGGCAGTATTTATCCTTAAAACATCATCAGTAAAGAGACATGGTTGTTTATCTCATCAATGTTGGTATGATTTTGCTGTGTCGTAATTGACTCTTGTGTTTCCCTACATGCAACAAGAACACATTTTATTGGTTGGAAATCAGATTGAGTCATGCCAGGGCACAGTAGCCGGTTTATACATCAAATTCTTTAATTAAAGACATTTAACTTATGTTCAGTGTGCTTAATTTTGGTAACTATTTCAACTTCATCAGTTACAAAGATTGGTTTCTTGATAATTGTTTAATTATTCAGATAATTGTACCTAGTTAGAATTCTGTGCCCATTACATTAAGCATCATATTGATGAATAGGAACACAATTTGATTGATGTAAGTAAGGTCATTAACCATTATGAACTTTTGCCTTTCTGCACTGTTAGTATTCACTAAACAGATTAACTTTTAAGATAGATTTTCTTCTCATCACCAAGATGAGCATTGCCTCAAGGGAGCAAAGACAGGGGAATCTGATAGTGTAGTTCACAGGCTGAAAACAGAACCGAAATCATTTTCCTTCCATGAAAATTTGTTATAGGATAATGTAATGGGCTCTGTTCAGGAATTGACTTGAGAATGGATGAACTTCGCCATCAGGTTTTTCATTCTGTTCCATGCCCAAGCAGTGAAGACAGAGTCTATTCCAATATTTCTATTTAATGACAAGTAAGTATATTAAGTGTCTTAATCTGAAAGGTCCATTCTGGGTTCAATACCTATCCAGTTTGAAATGACTTATGCAATTAATTCTTTATAATCAGGATTCTCACTTGTAGGGAATGCACTTGGAATATCATTGGCACACAGTCCATTATTGTCCATTCACTAAAATCATAGATCATGCGTTAATGAAAACCTAACAAATGTTCCCTGAGACAGTGGGCACCACTGCCTGTTAGGAGTACAGGTAATATGAGTACAAACTATTGTAAATAGAGCAATTGCTGATCCTCCAGTCACATAATTCAATGTAATGCAGATTATTAACATAAAACAGCTTCCAATGGTAAGATTAACTATGGGACCTGTGATTAATGAAGACAGAAAAACAACTCGATAAAACCCAACATTTTATCACAAAAAGTAAAGTAAAAATACTGGGATTCCTCCAGGTCAGTAAAATATCTGATTTCTCTGGAGGAAGAATCTGGAAAATGAGAGAAAAATTGATTGATTCTGTTCGCTGGTGCATTCCTACCTCCTGCTGATTTTCCCGGGGAGAAGTCAGGAATTCTTGTGGCTGAGAAAGGAAGGCATTTAAGAGGAATTTTCCCAGTGGAGTTCCTCTTTCCCAACAGGCGAGCAGCCTCACCCAGTGCTTTCAACTCAGCAGTTGGTGAGGGCACAGTGGGAGGGACAGTGAAACTGACAAGCTGTGAAAGCTTTGATCAGTTGCACGAAAGAGCTGCAGAAATATCCAGGTGGAGATTCTATGATTCTGAGAGGTTGCATTGCAAAGCACGCTTTCTGTCAGCGAGCCTTATCACTGCTTGGCTGTTGAGTTTCAACTGCCTGTAGGCACTCCACCTGCACCAGCACTTCACCCACCCTCAGCTACATTTCACTGCTGCCGAATTTCAGATATGAGCAGGAGCAGCTTCTGCAGTTACACTGTTAAGGGTCGAGGGCAGGGGGCTTGCCACTGCAACATGTTCAAGCTGTAGCTGGAGCAACATCAGTAGCAGCCGCCTTCTCCATAGCAGTATGTCCTCCCAGGGCAGACGGGATGGCCACCAAGTTGCAGATGGTGAAAGGCAAAGGCAAGATTCCCCCCACTCCATTCCCCCCCACTCCCCCCACCCCCCTCAACAGAGGGTCTACATGCACAGGTCTAGCTATCCAGTCATGTGGCTCAGCCCGTCAGGATAAGCTGTACAACTACTGCTCGCTTCCAACTGTGCCATCTTGGTTGAGGTAGATGCCCTCTGCCTCCTGCAGCCCCTTAGCTCCCAAGATGGATCTACAGATAAGAATGGGAGACTTGGAGGACAGTCTTCCAAGGGCTAATTTGGGGGTGGTACTGGCATCCTTCCAATATTGGACTGGCCCCATGGTACGGGTAAAGTCCGGTAGGTTCATGGAGACAGCCCCCCAGCAGTAAACCAGTAAGCCATTGAGGCTTCCACGCAACCAACTACCCTCTGCTTCCCCTGCCCCCACCCCCTGTTTCCACCTCTGCCATAAGGGAGGCGGTGGAACAGTGGTATTGTCACTGGATTAGTAATCCAGAGACCCAGGGTAATGCTCTGGGGATCTCGGTTCGAATCCCATCATAGAATCCCGACAATGCAGAAGGTGGCCATTTGGTCCATCAAAGCTGCACCGACAACAATCCCACCCAGGCCCTGTGACCCCACATATCTACCCTGCTGGTCTCCCTGATACTATGGGACAGTTTAGCATGGCCAATCAACCTAACCCGAACATCTTTGGAGACAACAGATGGTGGAATTTAAAAACTCAATAAAACCAAATAAACTCAATAAAAATATTGCATTAATATTAAATGTCTAAGATGATCATGATAGGTGTGAAAATCCAACAGGTTCGCTAATGTATTTTAGGGAAAGAAATCTGCCATCCTTACCTGGTCTGACTACATGTTACTCCAGATCCACAGCAATATAGTTGACTCTTAACTGCCCACTGAAATGGCCTAATAAGCCAATCGATTGTGCTCAATCGCTACAAAAGGAATGAAACCGAAAGGACCACCCGGCATTGACCTAAGCACCAGAAATAACAACGGCAAACCAAGTGCTGTCAAGTCCTCCTTACTAGCCTGCGGCAAGGTGGCTCAGTGGTTAGCACTGCTGCCTCACAGTGCTAGGGAGCCAGGTTCGATTCCCGACTTGGGTCACTGTCTGTGTGGGAGTTTGTACATTCTTCCCGTGCCTACGAGGGTTTCCTCAGGGTGCTCTGGATTCCTCCCACAGTCCAAAGATGTGTGGGTTAGGTGGATTGGCCATGCTAAATTTCCCCTTAGTCGGGGACTCGGTAAATGCATGGGGTTATGGGGATAGGGCCTGGGTAGGATTGTGGTCGATGCAGACTCGATGGGCCAAATGGCCTCTTTCTGCACTGTAGGATTCTATGATTCTATGCCAAAATTGGGAGAGCTATCTCACAGACCAGTCAAGTAACAGCCTGACATAGTCATACTCACGGAATCATACCTCACAGATAATGTTCCTTCAGAGAAGGGAAGGTTGAGAGGAGAATTGACAGAGATGTTCAAAATTATGAGGGGTCTGAACAGAGTAGAGAGGGAAAACCTGTTCCCACTGGTGGAAGGATCAAGAACCAGAGGACAGTAAATTAAGATGATTGGCAAAAGAAACAATGGCGACATGAGGAAAGTCTCTTTTATTGCAGCAAGTGGTTAGGATCTGGAATGCACTGCCTGAGAGGGTGATGGTAGAAGATTCAATTGTGGCTATAAATAGGGAATTGGATCAGTATTTGAAGAGAAAGAAATGCCAGGGCTATCAGGAATAGGTGAAGGAATGTTGCTTTTGCAGGGAGCCAGCATAGATGTGATGTGCCACTTGGCCTTGTTCTGTGCTGTAACCATCCGATGATTCTATGAAATTTCTTTGATTGTCACTGTGGTTACTATAAGGAATAAATTCATACAATTTTAACAAATCAGGTGGCCGACCATGGGGGTGGGTGAAGGAGGGGGAATCAGTCCAGGCAGGTGGGGAGGTCGTGATAGGGCCCCTGCAGTAACCTGGAGGGTGTGGGGAGGGCGGTTGCTGTGTTTTAGGCTGGGAGACTGACTGATAACAGCAGAGGCTGACTGACAGGTGTCTGCTGCTAGAGACCTGCACATGCGCAATGACACCCTCTGCTCCTCTCAGCCAGCGTTCAGGTGACTTAAGTCCTGCCCCTCTCCCTATTGATTTTGCTATTTTTGTATGCACTGAATGGATAAGTTAGCAGATTTGGGACAGGATTTTCTCGCCGTGCTTGTCCCAAGATCGGAAAATCTTTTCATTGTCCTGTCCTGCCCGCTCTGATTCTGGTGGTGGACGGGATGGGAAAATTCCACCCTTGAACTCACCCAAAAAATAGATCTGAAACTCTCTTGTTTTCCCGCCGTTCTGTAAACATAGAAGATAGGAGAAGGAGGCTATTTGGCCCTTCGAGCCTGCTCCGCCATTCATTACGATCATGGCTGATCATCCAACTCAATTGCCTAATCCTACTTTTTCCCCATAACCTTTGATCCCATTCAGCCCAAGTGCTATATCCAGCCGCCTCTTGAATACATTCAATGTTTTGGCATCAACTACTTCCTGTTGTAATGAATTCCACAGGCTCACCACTCTTTGGGTGAAGAAATGTCTCCTCACCGCCATCCTAAATGGTCTACCCTGAATCCTCATCGTTTAGGATGGAGGTGAGGAGACATTTCTTCACCCAAAGAATGACTTAGACTATTTTTGGTAAGATCACCTCCATCAACTTTGTCTCTTTCCAAAGATGCTACTTGACCGACTAAGTATTTGCAATTTTTTTCTGTTTTTTTTATTATGAACTTTTCAAACACTGTTTTTGTTGAATGCATCTAGATAAGATACAAAATACATCATAGGTTTTCCTGACACAAGAGAATAGTTCACTCTGTGCTCCAATAAACAAACTCATTCAAAACAGCTCAACTTAAAACAAATGTAATCTTTATGCATATTGAAAGTGGAAACAGTTCTTCCATGCCAAAGGCAAAAGATTAATTTATTTTGACATGCCTCTCTGGAAGTAGGTTTTTGAATCAGAATATTCCCTTGGCATGAAAAACAGAATGATGATTGATGCACAAATAGACTCTGTATCATTTTTTTCATTCAGTATCTCTCTCTAGTTTACTGGGACATTGGTCGATTACTGAGTAACTCTTCAAGGAATCCAGAAATTGTATCAACGTTATTTAGTCATGACCATGGTCAATCGAATGCTACACACGTATTCAGATTGCCAGTGAGAGATCCACATTGTTCCCTAGAAGCATGAGGCTCGGTATATCCTTTGGTATATTTTGTAATGGGTTTTCACTGATTTGGAATGTTATGCATTTTTAAATCTTAAGAGCCTCTATTTCCTCACAAATCCAAGCTCGTTCAGAGCAATGAATATTCATTTGTCAAATTATTATTTGTATCTGAAGGACGACCTGAACAAGAGTCCCCCAACTTCAAATTAACAAACCAGGATTGCCAAATTGCATTACCATAAGTCATTATGTTATGTCAAGCTTAATAGAAGTCTATAATCACTCAAAAGGTACAGGCTCCAAAAATACTGTTAATATACTTAGCGAGTTTGTTTTGAACAGAACAACACATGCATAATGCCAAAGTCAAGAAGTTCTGCCAATTGTGATTTACCTGTCATTTGCTGTAATGTAACTGGAGCTCCACATAAGGCAATGGTTGACAGGCTTGCTTGTGAGTAAATTGGTTTGAGTACCTTTAAACAATGGTGCAGCAGTGACACTTCATGTAATGCACCTGCATTTAGTTCCTGGTGCACTAATCTTCAGTCCTGCACTGCTGAAAGTGTTGCTAATTCCTCCTTAGCATTTGTCATCACTTACTCCGGCATGGCTTTGCCATCATGATTATTGAATTGCATTCCATTGTCTGTTCTTGGGGAAATGTTAAGTAGCAGCAGACAGCAATTATTCTGGAATCCTAAGAATGTGAATTTACTATGAGTCTTTTATAACAATTCTGGTTGCGGTGTAAGATATATTCCATCTGTCTACGTTCATTCTATGGTTGGTACATCAGTATTATGTGCAATGATTGAATATAGTAGATATTCCAGTCCTTCTTCCGGTGCAAATTTCCAATCCTGCCAAAGGTGACACCCCCAGGGTGGGTTCCCTGACGATGCAGCTGGCGAGAAATGGAAATGATTTTGGGGGAACAGGAAGATCCCACCGGCAGCCCACGATGAGTCATCTCTGCCTCTGCGGGGGAGGGGCATGGAATATCCTGGCCTTTGTCTCATAGAAACATAGAAGATAGGAGCAGGAGGAGGCCATTTGGCCCTTCGAGCCTGCTCTGCAATTCATCACAATCATGGCTGATCCTCCAACTCAATAGCCTAATCCTGCTTTTCCCCATAACCTTTGATCCCATTCGTCCCAAGTAATTTTATTGCAGACTTTTGGATCCCAACATCAGGACCAAATGATGGGAATGCAATCTTCCAGGAGGTGGGCGTTTGCATAGACGCCAGCCATGGACATATCAGAAAGAAGCAGTTGAAAACTGCAAGTGAGTTCTTTATCTGAACTGGAAAGGGAGGTCCACCAGATTTCAATGAGATCCAGGTCACTGCAGCAAGGTTCAGTCTCTGAGTCAGAAATTTAGATGGTACCATTGCCATGGTCACCAAAAGCTATTTAAATACCCCCCTTGCCAGTCAAGGTGTTATGCCTGTGGAAAAGTCAGACATTCCCAGTTGGCATGTAGGAGTAGAGGAAACAGTAGTGCTGCGGGTCACAGTAAAGCCCCCGTTAACAGTCAGGCATGAGGTTCTGGCAGATTTAAAGCTTGTTCAGGAGTATGGAAATCCTCGGATACACCAATGATCGATATGGAATCAGATATTGATGTTATCGAGCAGGAAGATCAAAAGTTGTACTCAGGCAGGGAACAAGAAAAACACCACATGGAAGATGAGAGCAATAGGACAGACGTATTCTTACTGATCCTTACTGTAAATAATTCAGCTCAGTTTAAACAAAGGCAGAAGATAAAAGTCCAGTTTCCACAGCAGAAATGAAAGTTGGAGATTCACAACTCACTTTCATTGTTGATATAGTTGCAGCAGTGTCTGTCATCTTTGAATGAGAATACAAAAAGATTCTCTGGGTCACATTTCCTGATGCAAAACTGCTTTGAAACTGACCAGTTATTCCAATAACAATATTCCAGTGTGAGGTGAGGTTTGGTGTTCAGTGGAGAACATGAAGATATACCCAATTACTTATCATTGTTAATAGTTGAAGGGAATCAAAGTCTCCCTGATGATAAGGAACTGGCTTAAGAAAATACGGTTAAACTGGTCTGAGTTATTTACAGTAAAGACCTTCAAGAATATGCCTTACATTGAGAAAGTACTGAGAGAGCAAAAAGTAATCTTGGAACCAGGAGGACCAAATTATAAAATTAGGCATCACGAGGCTGAAGCAAAAGAGAGGACAATATCCAACCAATATTTTACAAGATTAGGCCAGTGCATCATACACAGGTATAAGCAGTAAGTAAACGGCGCAATAGGTTTGAAAGTACAGGGGCAATTAAGAAAGAAAAGAGCCACACCCAATGTGCTAGCTCAAGAAACAGACAGGTCCATTTGGATTTGTGAAGATTATGAACAAATGGTCGATAAGGTGATTGAGAATGATATTCATCCACTGCTGACCAGTGATGATTTGTTTTCTAATTTAGCCAACGGAAAGATGGTCACTGAGATAGATTGTCCATTATATATTTTCAATTAGGTTTAACTGGCAAGAACGAGGAACTGCTGACCATTCATACACACAGAGGGTTGCGCCAGTATGAAAGATTACCTTTTGAGATGATTTCTGTTCCCACAATGTTCCAGAGCATCATGGGTCAGATACAAAGTGGGATTGAAGTAGTGTGCTGCTTCTTAGATGATGCTGTAATTAGCAGTAAGACAGAAAAAAAGCACATTGTAAAGTTGAAAGAAGTCCTAGTTCGACTTCATTAGCATGACATCAAAGATAAAATAAAATGCACAACACTTACTTCACTTTGTCAAGTGTAGCATACCTGGATCACCAAGTCGATGGCCTAATCTCAGGTGATGTTTGAGGGGATTTTAAAATCAGAGAACAAAAGATGTGGGCCGCGATTCACCCAAATTTGGATGAAATGCCCATGCCAGCAGGAAGCCTGGAGGGCTTCCCGTTGGCATTAGTGGCGTCTATCAGGTGAGATTCACCCACCTGATGGATGCTAATTTATGCATCACAGAAACGCGCCATTTTTAAATGGTGACCCAACCTCCACGGTCGGAGACAGGCCCCCCTCCCACAAAAAAATAAATTGTGGCCTCCCCACTGACCAGGAGAGCATCACCAACTCTTCGCCAAAGAGGGGCATCCTCCCCCCAACCCACAAATAATGGGTAACCACCCCCCCCCCAACAACACACAGGCAAGAGGGTGACCCGGCCCCACTCAGCCCCCCTTCCGCTTAAGACCACGTACTCTGCTGCAAAGGTAGGGTCCCTCAGGGGTCCTGGAGTTTGGGTGGGCTCAGGCTGGGGGAAACGGGTTTACCTCACCACTTTCTGCTGGGATTAGCCCCGTCATGACCTGACTTCCCATTTTAGCCCTAGCAGACCTGAAGATCACCTCTGGCATGTTGATTTCAGGAACCCCTGTGATCAATCCCTACCTGTCAGCTCTGGCCAGGTCACTTTAATCACCATGCCCCCCACCTCCCAAGCCTTTGCATAGTTTTAACCTGTAAATAAACGAGTTGCGTTTCCCCTAAACTGAGCATCTTTACAAAAGAAGAATTTAGAACATTCATTGTTCATCCCTGATGTAGCTAATACATTCATTTCACTCTGTCAATTGTTCAAAGATGGAATAGGCTGGAAATGGTGTGTGGAATGTCAGAAAGCATTTGAAGAAGTGAGGAAATTTCTGACTCTTGATAAAAGCAAGATACTGCAGATGCTGGAATCTGAAACAAAAACAGAAAATGCTGGAAAATCTCAGCAGGTCTGACAGTATCTGTGGGGAGAGAATAGAGCCAATGTTTCGAGTCCAGATGACCCTTCGTCGGAGGTGGCAAAGATGCTTGAGATCGGTGGAGGGGACAAGGGGGGTCCGCTGGCACTCTACCTGAGATCAGTGGGGGGGGAAAGTGAAGAGGGACCCGCGATCGGTCTGGGTGTCAGAGGGGGTGGGGGGTAATGGGGTCAGTAACGTTGGGTGGTCTGTGGGGGCTGGGGGAGGTATTATCTGGCCCAGGCGCGATGTGGCAGGGGAGCTGCATTCTATAATTTTTTTTCTGCGCATGTGCAGTTGGAGGCGTCGATCGGAGCTGCAGGATTTCAGGCGCATTAAGCCCCGCTCACAGGCTTGTGCAGCGCCATTCAGAATCGCTGATATTTTCACAGGCAGAGTGCATATGGGGGCGCCTGAGAAGTCTGAAAGTTGGATCTGAAACACTCCCAGTTTCATGTCAACCCTGCACTTCAAATGAAAATGGTAAAATAGGGCCCTGCAAGTCAAAAAGAAAGTGAAAGTCGCAAAGGAACTGAAAGTTAGAGTCCCTGGTTGAGCAAAGTGAGTCAAATGTTACAACAAATGTAACTTTCATTCCATGGTCAAACACAAGAAAAACATGGGAAAAGGTACAAGTTGATTTCTTTGAGATGGAAGGGAAGGAGTACCTTGTTTTGGTCAATAGTTATAGCAAGTGGATAAAGTTTGAGCCTATACCCAATAGCAGAAGTGCCAAAATTATTGCACTGTGAGAAGAGTTTGAATAATTTCTGAGTAAGAATGGAGTCAGACACACACTACCACTATATCACCCAGTGTCGAATAGTGCCCCGAAAGGAAGTGTACAGATTGTGAAGAAGTCTTTGCAGAAGTATTTGCTCGGTGACAGTCTGGACAGTAATTTCCATGTTTCTCTTTGACACAGGCCTGATAATTTTCTGTTCTTTTACAGAGTAACCCCACAGTCTGTAAGAGGCTGCTCACCTTCTGAGATAGTATTTAAACACTCTCCTCAGACAAGGGTTAGTTTGCTAAAGCCTGAGATTGGTAGTAAAGGAAGAGGAAAGCAAATCAGAGGAAGATGAGGCATGAAACTTAGAGAGTTCTGGGCTGGTCAGAAAATCATGGTGAAATGCCACTGGGATGATAAGGAGAAGTGATTGGAGTTTTTAAAAAGAAACTAAGAGCATTCAGGTATATAATGAATATTAGAGAGACTCCACCAGTGTCACGTCAATCATTTTCTTGAAATAGGAAATCTGACAAAGGCAGAGCACAAGTAACCTCTCACAGTCCTAAAAGGAGGCACGTTGGTATAGTGGTTGGCACTGCTGCTTCACAGCGGCAAGGGACCCGGGTCCAATTCCCAGCTTGGGTCACTGTCTGTGCAGAGTCTGCATGTTCCCTTCATGTCTGCATGTGTTTCCTCTGGGTGCTCCAGTTTCCTCCCACAGTCTGAAAGATGTGCTGGTTAGGTGCATTGGCCATGCTAAATTCTCCCTCAGTGTACCTGAACAGGCGCTGTAATATGACGACCAGAGAATTTTCACGGTAACTTCATTGCAGTGTGAATGTAAGCCTACTTGTGACACTAATAAATAAACTAAAAAACTAAATTCCTCCAACAACCCAAAGTGCAAGTCAAAAAGAAAGTGAAAGTTACAAAGGAACTGAAAGTTAGAGTCCCTGGTTGAGCAAAGTGAGTCAGGGTATTCAATTAAGACAAATCAATCTATCAATGTCACAGTCTCAACCATTAACTGGAGTTGGTAGTCAAATTCAGATTTGAAACAGTCAGCTATTGAGAGGGAGCAGAGCCAAGTTAATGGAAATTGACAAAAATACTCAGAAGAAGAGAAAGAAGCAAGAGAGGTTAATTGAAAGTATGTATGAAGGAAGAAGAAAAATGTTGTTCTATTCATTATTTCTTGTCAAATGGTGATATTTTTGTGAAACACATACTGGTGTAAGGATTATTTTTGTACATGTAAATTACTCTGTCAGTAATGGCATTAATGTTTTTCTTATTATTACAGTAGAAACAAATAAGCAACTGAATCCATTAAATTTCAGGTACTGTTGTTGGTTTAGAGATATTGTATTCTGGGAAATTATGTACATGTGCCATTTACATTTTACTGTATAAGTTGCTTTTTTAAGTGTGAATGGTGCGTAGTATATTGGAAGAACTGAATATTGCTCTCTCTGCTGCTCCCTTTCTTGGAATAGTGTAAATAAAGTTAGTTCAAGAATGGCTGCCTGCACTTGAGCATGTGTTCATCCTATTCAGTGCAATAGAAAACATCCACCTCCTTGCCATCCTATTAAGGATGCTTAATTTTGCAGCCTCGTTCAAAGAGTTGGCAACTCTGGAGCCTTCAGCAGCCGCACCAGGAGAGGTGGGTACTGTTGGCGCAGGTCATGAGAACGCCTCAATATAGAGGCACCCTTTTTGGGCTGCACAACAGTGCAAATATAAAGAAAATATTGGATTGTAGGTCCATAATGATGAAGGGAAACCACTCCCCTGGATCAAGATCAGCTACGATTGCAACCTTTCTTGTTTGTGGCCCCATCAATAGCAGTCACTAACCTGCCGATAGTGGCCGCTTCCATTGAGATTCTGGTGGGGCCGCAAAATCACCCCTGATTTGGGCCATAACAAGCATAATTGGTTGCCTGTCTCTGTGGAGTGGTGAGCTAATCCAATTCCAAGCCCTCCTTGGAAAATCTTCCCAATGACAGGATTGAATTGGGGAGCTGTCCTGATGTTGCACATGGACATGGAATATTTCAGTATCTTAGGAATGCACTGAGCATTGTGAAATCAGCAGTGAAGAATCTCCACTTCTGATCAAAATGATGAAGGAAAAGTTATTGAGGGAGTAGCTAAAGATGTTTGAGCCTCGAATGTTATTCTGAGGAGCTCCTGCAGTGATGTCCTGGGACTGAAATGAAGGATCTCCAACAACCACAATCATCTTCTTTTGTGCCAGGTGTGACTCCAACCAATAGAGAGTTTTCCCCCAAATTCACATTGACTTCAAATTTTGCCAGGATTCCTTATTGCCACACACATTTGCTGCCTTGATGTCAAGGACAATCACTCTCACCCTACCTCTTGTCTATATTTGGACCAAGGCTGTAATGAGATCAGAAGCTGAGTCGCCCTGTACTAAGTTCCCTGATATTGAATGATTTAATGCAATCCCATGAGAAACCAGCAACCTTGGAACTGAGAAATGTGTTGAATCAATGTATCTTAAATGGAGCTTCCAGCTTTATCACTATAGAATTTTTCGTTAACATGTATCATCTGGGCAAGATAATCACAGCTTTCACCTTGCAATCAATTAGCTTGTGTCAGGAAAAGTACAGTATAAAAGCATTGTATCACACTCTCAACAGCTCTAATTCAGAGCTGCATGCAATCCTTGTATTTATCAGAAACCTCAGCCTGTTTATGGACATCATTCCTGTCAGCAGTTAAATCAGTGCATTGCCACTTATATAATGCTTCTGTCAGCAGTAGTTTTGGGCTCCTATATTTCATCAAACCCAAACTACTTTAACAATTAAACTTGGCTTTTAGCCCAACTAGCCTAAATATGCAGTGAAAGAGGTGTTATGTGTATAGTGCTACTATTAATCCCAGCTCCTTGGCTACGTTTTGTTGAGCACTGAATGGCCGAACGGAGACTTTGTCAACAATCATTTTATGTTTCCAACTGAATTCAATGCAACAAATTGCCTACAATCACATCACTCAATTTGTAAAGTGATAGAAGCAATCTAAAAAAAATGTTTAACTTGGAGGAAGTTTCAAAGTCCACTGAGAATTTTATGAGATAAAGTAATTAATATATGTTGAACGGAAGATCATACCTACATATTCACCCAATTACTTTAATATTTTCTTTTCCTCTCTCTTCTCATTTTGTCTCCTTACAGTTGAGAGTATAGCCAGGTAACCCATTCCCAGAGCTTATAGCCAATGCTGCACTGCAGCCAATCTCTGATTTTTTTTCAACAATACTTCATTTTCTGTTCTGCTGATTCACTGCAACAGAAAACAAACAAGTGATCGACCGAGAGCTCCGTGATCGGTGTCTGAAATAGCAAAGGGTTTCATTTTTGACAATGTATGAGGGTGGATTATATTTGAAATGTGCTTGGCATATGCTACAGCTTTTGATGCATTTTGAGGCTGTGTGGATTATTGCATGACATTGATATGTCACAATAATTGCTCCATTGACTCTCAGGAAAAATACTGCACTGTCATATTGTTGTTGACTGATGGAGATGGACTGTCCAAGACATTTTGCAATGCTGCTCAATGCAATTCCTCGAGTAACAGGCCAAGAGGTGCTCTTTAGTTTGCAAGGTTGGCCAGATGTTTTAGCTCCCTACATTTAAGTTTATTTATTAGTGTCTCAAGTAGGCTTACATTAACACTACAATGAAGTTACTGTGAAAATCCCCGAGTTGTCACACTCTGAAAACTTGTAAGCAAGACACGATAATAAGTAATAAAGTTTACAGATAAACAAATGCATAAACAAGTTTTCAGTTGTAACTTTTTTCCAATTCAATTTTCAGACACTAACATCTACCATCACAGGTGAAGAATCAATTTCAATATTCCGTTTGTTTTTGTCTGCCACTTTCTTAAATACTGAATGTTCAAAGTTAGGTTTTAAACAAAATAAACACATTTTGAAAGCGATATATTTCACATTGTTATTACAGATGTATATTGTAGGATCCATTTGCAAAAGTGCCAGAAAGTTCTAACAGAAACACCATTACTTAAACCGCAGTCCAATTTCAA
The DNA here is from genome assembly GCF_964213995.1 of Mustelus asterias. Taxonomy (NCBI): domain Eukaryota; kingdom Metazoa; phylum Chordata; class Chondrichthyes; order Carcharhiniformes; family Triakidae; genus Mustelus; species Mustelus asterias. The sequence goes on along the minus strand of NC_135807.1, from coordinate 63,131,894 downwards.
CAAACCTTTGCAAAAACCCACTGAGCCTCTCACCAAAACAGTTGAAATAGCTCTGCCCGATTCAAGACATTGATAATATTGGATTTCCGGAGTTAAAGCTACTTTAATCACTGCTGTCATTTATACCATTAAATGTTTGTGGTGGCCTCTACGACTACAAAAATAAACTCCATAATGCCTGGTTTATTGCTACTACAAATGTCACTTTAGCTCCAAAATGGCATTTATGTACACACTTTGGGTAAAACTAATCATTAGTCTCCAACCCTGCTCCCAGGAACAGGCAGGAGGTCATTTAGTAAGGAGAGAAACTGCAGGGCAGAGACCCTTTGACTTCCCACTCCCCCCTGATCAAGTCAGGGGCGGAGAAAATCAAGGTCAGCTGTCTCACATGAAGGCCAATTGAAGCTCTTAATAGGCAATTAAAGGCCACGAGGAGGTTTATTCTGCTTCTGCTGGTCTTCTCCAAGGGCTGTGATACTGACCTCCTACACTGCCACCTCCTGCTCACTGGGCCGGTTGAATCTGCCCCACTCACCTCTTTTCCCAGTGTCCCATTGTCACGACTAGACAAGGCCTCCCGCAGAAGTGGCCAGTGCTCCTCACTGAACGGCTTGGATTGAAGAGCTGCAAGGCTTCTGAGTTGGACTCTCTGCATTTAAAGGCCTGGGAACTCTGATGGCAGGCAGTTAACGGCCTGTTAGGCACTTCATTCAATTGGCATTCCCAGAACTGGCACCTGTGGAGCTGTCACCAGTTTTCTGGCTGGTGAACCGGGCCACCGTCATGGTCATTAAATTCAATTCTCCTGGCATGAACCACACTGGTTGTTGTTAGCACGCATGTTGGGAGCATCCACCAGTAGTATGAAGGCTAGGCAGATCATTCAAAATGTAATCATGACTTGATACCAGTGCTGTCATTTTGGAGCTCAATGTTCCAGCTAACAGTGGGTGGCACAGTGGTTAGCAATGCTGCCTCATGGTGCCAGGGACCCGGGTTCAATTCCAGCCTCAGGTCACTGTCTGTGTGGAGTTGCGCATTCTCCCTGTGTCTGCGTGGGTTTCCTCTGGGTGCTCCAGTTTCCTCCCACAGTCCAAAGATGTGCAGGTTAGGTGGATTGACTATGGTAAATTGCCCCTTAGTGTCAGGGGGACTAGCAGGGTAAATACGTGGGGTTATGGGGCTAGGGCCTGGATGGAATTGTTGTTGGTGCAGGTTCAATGGGCCGAATGGCCCCCTTCTGCACTGCAGGGAATCTATGGACATGTCACTGAAACAGTCACAGCTGAACATGTGCTCAGCAGCTGGAAAGACTTCCCAATAGTGCTGTTTAGTTTCTGACTGGTTTCTACTGCAACTTGTTGCAATTATGGAAGTTTTTATTGGATTCTGGAGGACTTTAATGTTGCATGGGGCACATGCTGAAGAAGTTGATGCTGACTTCAAGGATCCTGTACAAACCACATGCTCCCAGATATAGGTGGAGACATTTGCATAGTCTTTGGACTACAACATGACAGGGAGAATAAACAAAGGTGACACAGCTGCCTGAAAGAGGGAAGAGGAGGAAAGGGCAAAGGATTTCAGCAGGAGGCCAGCTGCCAATGTGTTCAGAGAGCAATTCCCCTGCCTGAACCAATTAGCAACAACCAGTTGTCATAAATCTTCAGTAGGGCAGCCTGACTGAAGTCTGACAGCCGTTGCAGCAAGAGCTGCAGCTTCAGAGATGTGCAAGGGCAGCATTGACAGTGGCTATGCAGGTGCCTAGGGATGTGAACTCCTTTCCTCCAGGTTCCTTCCAGCTGGAGCTGGAGATATTTACTGCCCACTGTTCTGTAAGGAAGGTAAATGAGGCTCTATAATCTGAGACAGCTGAATATATTTAATTCCCTCTTACCAGATAAAGGCAGGCACAGTGCGCACATGCCTTTGTGAGGTTTGCAGCTCTTCAACGGGGTTCACAAAACCATTGACTTCACACACATCACTTTACGGGTGCCTCCTGAGGACAGATCACATCAGTCCTCCTCTCCACCTCCTTCACCGAGGTATCCAATGTAACATCAGAGAACCCAGGAGCACATTCTGTCCCCCTTGCGGCACCACAATTCGTTGTTTTTCCTGGAGACTCCCTTCCAGAAATATTTTCAGTACCTGCTCCATCCAAGATGGACCTCTTCTTTAAGAGCTTTGGGTTAACTTTAAATGGGGTGGCACGGTGGCACAGTAGTTAGCACTGTTGCCTCACAGCATCAGGGACCCAGGTTCGATTCCCAGCTTGGGTCACTCTCTGTGTGGAGTCTCCACGTTCTCCCGAGTTTCCTCAGGGTCCTCCAGTTTCCTCCCACAGTCCAAAAGACATGCTGGTTAGGTGCATTGGCCAGGCTAAATTCTCCCTCAGCGTACCCGAACAGATGCCAGAATGTAGCAACTAGGGATTTTCACAGTAACTTCATTGCAGTGTTAAAGTAAGCCTACTTGTGACACTGATAAATTTAAAAAATGGTGCCAGCTTCCACAAACTTAAGCCCCCTGCCAAGGCTGCCATCAACTGCCTGTTTAATGCTAGTTGCATCTGCAGCAATCATGCACCTCAATGATCGTGGTCATTTTTTGGGGCTGTTCAATTTTCCCCCTATGTACACAGGTAGAAGAAATTCACACTCTGTTTTGAATGACAGAATATTGATGATTTATTTGAATTAATTGGTGCAAGTGATAAGCCAATATTAGCTTTCCAGACAACATACATCCCTCCGTGAAGTGCCAATAAAATGTGTTGGCCAAATTTCAAATTCAGAGCTGCTCTCTGGAACAAAGAATATGGCCAGCAGCTTTGTTTCGAAACACTTCTATCAGTATGTTCATCGTCCAAGTGTAGGTGAATGGAAGAGTTTGCAATGTCAAGTTGGTGTCCTGCTGCTCGTCACTTCAAATCAGGCATTATTTGTAACTGTGGATAGAAGTGGTTTTACTAAATGTTTATTAAATTCATTAAGATATATTTAGAACATATGTTTGCAGTGAGTGTGGTGAATTTGAATGTGCAATATGACATTGTTGCAATATACTGGATCTATAAGCATGACTCTGCGGGGCAGTTTGGTGATATTCCGCAGAGCCTGCAAACAAAATGCAAAATGAGTTTTTATACTCTGAAATCACCAGAACTAAGTATGGTTGATGAAACCTAAGATTTCAAGACATGGCATTCATTTTGTATATCCTGCTGGCAGCTTACACCTTTAACCAGGCTTAAATACAAAATTCAAATTTAAACATGCAACTATTTTAACAGAAAGCTAAAATGCTGGATGGAACAATAACTTGAGAGTGTGTCCTCCTGTGCTTCCAAATAGCAAATCAACAGACCTTTGTGTGAGAGTATTTTGTTAATGTTAGCAAGTGCTTGGCAGGTGAATTACTTTCACACAGATCCCTACCATGGAAGTATACTAAGCAGGAATAATATTTAATTACAGACTGGCTGGCTAAGCAAATCAGTTCTCATATTAATTTGTTTCGTGTGGATTCTCCAAGTAATTATCACGATTAAACAATGAAGTTTCAGCACTAATTTTTGTAAAACTTCCTTTTGACAAGTGATAATGTATAATTAAATCCCTCTGTTGTTGGGTGCAGATGTATCACAGCATTTCACAGGAATGGAAGATCAATGCATACAACAAAGCACAAATCAAATTCACAGTTAACAACATCCAATATGAGGCAGCAAACTAAACAATTCACCAGCAGTGAAAGGAGTCTCCTAATTGTCATTACATTCTTTTGTTTACATTGTTATTTTAGTAACTCTGAATATTGATACAAATCTTATGGAATATCATATTCAATTGGACTAAGGATAATTGGCAAGTTGCTGAATTAAAAAGGTGAGAGATATCCTCGGTGTTAATCAGGGTGGCACAGTGGTTAGCACTGGTTAGCACTGTTGCCCCACAGCTCCAGGGACCCGGGTTTCAATTCCAGCCTTGGGTGACAGTCTGTGTGGAGTTTGCACATTCTCCCCGTGTCTGCGTGGATTTCCTCCGGGTGCTCTGGTTTCCTCCCACAGTCCAAAAGATGTGCAGGTTAGGTGGATTGGCCTTGCTAAATTGTCCCTTAGTGTCCCAAGATGTATAGGTTAGTTGGATTAGCCATGGTAAATGTGTGGGGTTATAGGGATAGGGCGGGGAAGAGGACCTGGGTAAGATTCTCTGTCAGAGGGTCAGTGCAGACGCGATGGGATGAATGGCCTCTTCAGCACTGTAGGGATTCTATGAATAGACAAAGAGTTACCAGTTTCTTTATTTATTCAAACAATTTGCAGTAGGAATTGATACTAGCATACATAAAGTCACAAGTACATGAAACATTTCAACGGTTGTATCTCAGCTTGATACATCTCCTGCTCTGTCCAAGATCACAATAAACTATAAAGGATCGTGAATGAAACTCAGTCCATCACTCAAATCAGCTTCCCACCTATTCACACTGTCTACGCTTCCTGCGGCCTCGGAAAAGCAGACAGCATAGTCAAGGACCCCACGCACCCTGGACATACTCTTTTCCATCTTCTTCCATCAGGAAAAATATACAAAAGTCTGAGGATACGTACCAACCGACTCAAGAACAGCTTCCTCCCGGCTGCCATCAGCCTTCTGAATGGACCTACCTCGCACTAAATTGATTGTGCTCTACACCCTAGCTATGTCTGTAACACTACGTTCTGCACTCTCTCGTTTCCTCCTCCATGAATGGTGTGCTTTGTCTGTATAGTGCGCAAGAAACAATACTTTTCACTATACATGTGACAATAATAAATCAAATCAAAATTTTTAAAATATCCCTTTAAATTGTATCTCTTCATATTACAATATTCTTTGTGGACCTAGATACAAATAAATTATATCGCCAAGCTCACAGGACTCAGAAATGCCAAGATATGGGTTGGAAATATCCTTGCATTGGAATGAGTAGGCATGAGGCCCACCTGATCTTGAACCTGCAGCTTGTTTCCACCAGATATTAAAAAATAACTTTTAATTTGGGAGTGCTGCTTTGTTGAAAGGGTGTGTTGACTGTCTCTCGATTCAAGGATGACATCTACTCAGGGATGCAAGTTTTTGCCATGGGTCTTCATGTGACTGAATGGGCCCATTCTCAACCCACAGATCTTGGGGCCTATGGGGCAGGATACCTTATGAGCCTGTGGGATCTGGAGTGCAGGAGTTGCTTTCTTTCCTTCCCTTCTCTACTGTTGCTTTGCTTCATCATTCTGGCATTTGGATTCAAAGCATGATGCAGCTTGATATGAACATATAAACATATGTACATATGTACAAACATACAAATTATGAGCAGGAGTAGGCCATATGGTCCCTTGGCTCCCTACTTTTGTAATCAATTCCTCTCATAATAAACAATAACACTCTATTAGCTTTTCTAATTACTTGCTATACCTCTATACTAACCTTTTGTGATTCATGTACCAGGACACCCAGATCCCTCTGCACATCAGAACTCAGAAATCTCCCACCATTTAGATGAAGCTTCTTTTTTATTCTTCTTGTCAAAAAGGACAATTTCACATTTGCATACATTATACTCCATTTGCCAGAATTTTGCCCACTCACTTAACCCATTTACATCTCTTTATAGCCTCTTTTGGCCTCTTCACAATTTACTTTGCTACCTGTCTTTGTGTTGTCAGCAGATATAGTAACCATACCTTTAGCCTTTTCATCAAAATCATTGATATCAATTGTAAAAAGTTGAGGCTCCAGAACTGATCCCTGTGGCAGATCATTTGTCACATCCCACCAACAAGAAAAAGACTGATTTATGCCAACTTGTTTCTTGTCAGCTAGCTAATCTTCTGTCCATGCCAATATGTTAGCCATTACATCTTGACGTTTAATTTTATGCAATAGCTTTTGATGTGGCACCTTAACAAATGCGTAAGTGCATTACATTCACCGGTTCCCCTTTATCCACAGCACACGTTGCTTCTTCAAAGATGGACAAATTATCACCATTTTCTATAATTAGGAATAAGCTCCTTGCAGAAATTGATGTCAATGTTCCTGCACACTAAGAAAAGTTTCAAAGTGTTATTGAAATGTTTTCTTTGGGCCTGATTTTGCCAAAGCTTCGGGCCCGTTTTCGGGCGCGGAATCGCGGTAAAGTTGGGCGTCAGGCCAATACCGCGATCTGCACCCGATTCCGAGCAGAACGCGGCTTTACCGACACCTGATCCGGGAGCGGGTCCAGCGCGTGCCCGAATCGGGGGGCCCGACGATTTAAATGCATTAGCATGCATTTAAATCGACTTAATGAACCGCGCGCCCAACTCTACCGCCAAATCCTACTTTACCTTTTCTGGCCCGATCCGGATCTGCGCTTATAACGACCTGGTAAATAAAAGTCTGAAGTTGTCGCTGCAGCTTCCAAAGAGCGGGGTCAGAGCCTCCAACAGCTCTCTGACCCAGGTCATCCTCTGGTTGGGGGGGCGGTGGGGGTGGGGGGGGCAGGGAGGAGGAGGAGGGGGGTGGGGGGTGGGACCCAGATCATCCTCTGGTTGGGGGGGTGTGGGGGTCCGCTGCCAGTCTGCGGCCGATCGGTGGGGAGGGAGGGGGCAGGGGGATCCACCGCCACTCTGCGGGGGCGATCCCTCCTCCCCACCGGAGGAACGAATCCCTCCTGCCGGAGTGGTCATGCGGCCATGCCATCCCACTGAACCTTTAAGATGAAGCAATTCCTCACTAAGAAGATGAAGCAGAACTGGCCGATTCCACAGTGGATCCGCATGAAAACCGGCTACAAGATCAGTACAAGTCCAAGAGGAGACACTGGAGAAGGACCAAGCTGGGCCTGTAAAGGGATACACCATCATTGGTACACTACCAGCCACAGATTACTCTTCCCTGCAGGGGCAAGAGAGCGGGAGAGATGGCTGTGGCTGGTAGTGTACCAATGATGGTGTATCCCTTTACAGGCCCGGCTTGGCCCTTCTCCAGTGTCTCCTCTTGGACTTGTACTGATCTTGTAGCCGGTTTTCATGCGGATCCACTGTGGAATCGGCCGGTTCTGCTTCATCTTCTTAGCGAGGAATTGCTTCATCCTGAAGGTTCAGTGGGATGGCATGGCCGCACGTCCACTCCGGCAGGAGGGATTCGTTCCTCTGGTGGGGAAGAGGGATCGCCCGCAGAGTGGGGGTGGACACCCCCTGCCTCCTCCCTCCCCACCGATCGGCCACACACTGGCAACGGACCCCCACACCCCCCCCGACCAGAGGATGACCGTCAGAGAGCCACTCTCTCCGCTTTCTGCTTTTTTTTTCTTTTGCGTCCAGGCACATTCTGTCAGATTTTTTTCGAACTGCGCATGCGCAGTTCAGAGCTCCAATCGGTCCGCCAGCGTTAAGCCCCGCCCACAGCGCGAATCGGACTGGAGCAGGCAAAACGTGTATGGGCGCGCTGGAAAGAGGATTCCTGGCTCGGATCTATTTGACGCCCAGATTCGGCACTTAGACTCAAAATGGTAAAATCAGGCTCTTTGTCTCCCTTTGGAATCCTGCCCATCCGATTAGGCCATTCAGACACAGTGTCCAGTCCATTATTGTTGGTTTTTGCAGACATTTCACCTGAATTCCTATCCAGCTGGCTTCAGGAAAGAGCTAACTTTTGTTCAATAGTCCTCCCATTGAAACGAAAGGATTCAGCAAAGATATTGCTAAGTGAATTTCTCTGACACCCATACGTGTGACTGAGAGACAGTCCAGGTCTGACTGCAGTACAGGGCTATGATGACAACTGTTCTGTTCACTCGGGTTTTGTTGACTTGCGGAGATCATTATTGCCCAACACTCATTGCCATAGTTCGTAAATGCCAGAGCTGGTGCAGCTGATCTGGTGTTGGATTTTCTCATCAATGATTTTTTTTTAAGAGAGTTGGCTGTCAAGTCATGGGAATTGCTCAACATTTTTCAGAGTCTCTCCTTCAATGAATATGGGGCAGGGGTGCAATATTTGGCTGAACAGGTCTGGATTGATGTATGCATTTTATTTTGGCTGCATTCAAGGACAGTATCTTATGAGCAGAATTAAAGAGAGCAAGAGTGGTTTGCAAACTGGTAAAGAGTGGACAATGACACTGCAGTCTTCCACAAACTGTAGGTCATGTATGTCCATGGTGGTCAGTTTAGTTTTGGCATGGGGTTGACTGAGGTTAAAGATTTCCATCTCGGCAGTATTTAATACTCACACCAGAGGGCGGTTGATTTTTGATGAGATGAATAGCCACTGCCACGTAGATTGTAAATAGTGTGGAGGCTATCACACAGCCTTGCCTGTATTTTGAAGGGGGCTGTTTCAGATCTCTAACTCAAGATCGTTGTTGTCATATTATCATGAAGCAGTTGCAGGATTGTAATGAGGCTTCATGGACATCTAAATCTCTGTAGCACAATGCACTGAGTCTTGTAATTTACTGAGTCAAATGCTTTGTCATGTTGATGAATGCAATGAAGTATTCCTGGTCCAAAAAGAGAAAATGCTGGAAAATCTCAGCATCTGTGGGGAGAGGATAGAGCCAACGTTTCGAGTTGAGATGACCCTTCACCAGCTCTGAAGAAGGGTTATACGGACTTGAAACATTGAGCTCAATTTTGCCATTTAGATTCTAAGTGCTGGGCACATTTGAAACTGGGAGTGTTTCAGATCCGACTTTTAGACCCATTCTGAGGTGCCCCCATCCGCACTCTGCCTGAAAAAATATCAGCGAGTCCGAATTGCGCTGCACAAGCCTGTGGGCGGGGCTTAACGCGCTCGAAACCCTGCAGCTCCGATCGGTGCCTCCAACTGCGCATTCATGCAAAAAGAAATGATAGACTGTGGCTCCCCTGCTACATCCCTCCCGGGCCGGATAATGCCTCTCCCGGCCCCCACAGACATTGCCCCACTCCCACAACATTACTGACCGCCTTATCCCTCCACCTGCTCCGTCACCCAGACCGATCGCGGGCCCCTCACCCCTTCATCTCAGGCAGAGTGGCAGTGAACCCCCACTGATCTCAGGCAGTGTGGCAGCAGATCCACTTTCACGCCCACTGATCTCAGGCAGAGTGGCAGCGGACCCCCCTTCGCCCCCCACCCCCCCAACACCGAGCTCAAGCAGAGTGGCCACAGACCCATCTTCCACCACCTCCCCCCACCGACCTCAAGCAGATTGCTTTCGGATACTAGGCACTTACCTTCTCACTAACCTTCACTGATGGAGCACCCGAATTGAACTTATATGGAACATACCTGATTCACGCCAATTCTGGATGGGTGGTAAAGGGGGAAGTGCCGGTAAAGTTGGGCATGCAGCCCATTAAATCAATTTAAATGCATGCCAATGTGTGCCTGACTTTACCAAGTTGCTGTGCCCGAAAAATGGCGCAATGCGACGGTAAAATCGGGCCCGTTAACTCTGTTTCTCTCTCCACGGATACTGCAAGACTTGCCTGAGTTCCTCCAGCATTTTCAGTTTTTATTTCTCTACAATTACTTTTGGCATTAAGTTAACGTGGCAGTGTCAGGCATGAAGTTTTGGAAACAAGCCTGAGAACATGCGTTCATACCTTGTTAAACATCTGGAGTAAAGCAGTGTATCTGCTAGACAGGGTGACATTTAATTATGCAAATTGCTATCTGTAAGTGAATACCAAATGGAGACTGGTTAGAATATTCTGTCTATGTATAACTTTTGAAACATGGAGACAACATTGTGTTACTGGTTGGCAACACACCCTGTGACCTGCTCATCAACAAAGTCAATAACTGGAGAAAATAGGTTTTCAGTGTTGCTAATAATTATGATTTCTGTAATGCTTATTCATTTTGCATCATTATTTTACTGAACATGAGTCACTTGAATTGAAATTAGATATATTTTTGCTACAATGCACTAGCAGAAAGGACGAACAAAGATGGAGACTGAGGGGAGACCCTGATAGAGGTCTACAAAATTATGAGAGGCATAGACAGGGTGGAGGCTTTTTCCCAGGGTGGAAGTATCAATTACAAGGTTCAAGATGAGAGGGGGAAAGTTTAAGGGAGATGTGCGGGGGAAGTTTTTCATGCAGAGAATGGTGGGTGCCTGGAACCCGCTGCCAGAGGAAGTGTTGGAAGCAGGCACATCAACAGCATTCAAGAGACATCTGGATGAATACATGAATAGGGAGGGAATAAAGGGATACGGACTGAGTAAGGGCAGAAGGTTTTTTTTTTAGTTTTGTTGGGGCATCATGATCGGCACAGGCTTGGGGGGCTGAAGGGCCTGCTTCTGGGCTTTACTGTTCTTTGTTCTTTGAGTGCAATTGACCAGTACAAACTTTCATGCCGAACTACTCAAATTTTGATTGAAGTTGCTTCGAAATATATAGCATTGGGTGTATTTGTAAAGTCATCTACTATATGTGACTTAGATATTTCCTCTGATGTAAAGTGTGATGTGTACCCCATTTAAAGATTCTCAATTTTTAACATTTTTTCCACATGGGTGACGTGACCTGAATGTCTGCACTCTCACTGTTTACTGTTTGATCTTGTGTTCCCTTTGAAATATTGCTTTTCCACACATCTTCAATAAGAGTTTGATTTTTTCACAAGTTTGAAATATCAGGGAGAAATTTTTGATGTCGACAAATTAAAATGCCCACTCTGGCTGACTTCCAATTCTGAATGTTACAAAGGTGAACTATATAAAATATCTAACTCTATAGGTCATATTTTCCTCTGAAGATCTTTTTCAGGAAAACTTAAATATGTGTAAACAGCGGTGCAATACCTGAAAAAAAAAGCAGTAATTCACTGCTTACCATTTGTAATCCTACTCTGGCTAACACTGCCATCTTAAAATGAGTTCACACAGCGAAAATTGCATTTTGTTAAAGCCAATCATGATAAATTCAAACAGAAAAGGGATAAAAATGAAAAGTCAGCATCAGTGAATCCTAACATCTGTCAGCTCAAGGTTCCCCAGCACAGACCACAATCCATCATGGTATCTGCCTGCTGCTTGCAGCTGATTGGATAACATGCTCTCAAAATCAGCCAATTCAGATGCCGCTTGGCTCAGATGGTGTTGTATTTTCTGAGTGACTGCTGATTGGTAGATTTAAGGACCTAATGGCTTTCTGGGCCCATCTGGAGGGAAGAGGGATGGAGGAAGCAAAATTGCATTTGGGAATTGGTCCCCCAAACTCTTACTTTGTGCCGATTAAGCGGGCCTGATAGGGATAATATTCTCCCAGTTACTTCTAACCTCTCTCTTCAATTTCTTAATGACAATTTTAAATAAATAGTTCCCTCACTTCTGACTCCAAAAGCAGAACAATTAGGGGGTTATTTTGGCTAAAGGATGAAATAAATTTGATACAAAATTTATGACTGTTTGCAAATCAGGATTGTCAGATATGATTTTGGTCCTAATTGCTAATTATCATAACGTGAGCTTGCTTGGAGCTGTTAAAATAGATACCAACAGGTTTAGGACATAAGTGCTGAGTAGAATTAATTTTCATGGAGCAGTATTTGTGGGGCCCACACACCCACTTCCATTAAAGTTGTGGAGCAACTCACCAAGCATCTTTAAACAGAATTTTCCATGCACACAACATGTATCATCTGAAAGGACAAGGGTAGCAGATGCATGGAAACGCCACCACCTGCAAGTACACCTCTAAGTCACACATCATCCTGACTTGGAACTATATCGCTGTCCCTTCGCTATCTGATGCGCTTCTCAAACACGAGGCCAGATGCTCGGTAAATAAAAGGCTTTTATTTACTGTAATGAAGCAGCCAATAATTATATACACTATCCCAGACTGAAGGGGTCCCGGCCAGAGCAGGGACTCTTATACCTCTCCCAGGAGGCGGAGCCCGACTGGGATGTACCACAACACTACAGTACAAAGGTGTAACAACCCCACCCTAACCCCAACAGCAACAAGTAGCACAACCCAACAGTAACATATGTACATCCTTGCAGTACTGGCCAGACCCTGGCTCAGTACTATCCAGTGGGAACCAACGATGGTTCACCACACTATCATTGGGTCAAAATCCTGGCCTAACAGCATGACATGTATACCCACATCCCATTGATTGCGGCAGTTTAAGGAGGCAGTACAACCCTCTTAAGGGCAATTAGGATTGGACAGTAATTGCTGGCCTTGCCAACACTCCCCATATCCTAAGAATGAATATAAAATAAAGGCTGCTGGATAACAATCTAGTGGCAGGGCTCATAATGTTTCAAAGAATAAGTGAGAGTGTGCACAGATGGGGCACTTGAGGTCCTGGTGGAGCAGATCCATAGGAAGCAGGATGCCTGCATCCACATGGGGTCAATGAGCCTTCCTCACTCTTCTAGCTCTCAGCTCCTTCATAGAAATCATAGAAACCCTACAGTGCAGAAAGAGGCCATTGGGCCCATCGAGTCTGCACCGACCACAATCCCACCCAGTACCTACCCCCATATCGCTACATATTTTACCCGCTAATCCCTCTAACCTACGCATCTCAGGACTCTAAGGGGCAATTTTTAGCATGGCCAATCAACCTAACCCGCACATCTTTGGACTGTGGGAGGAAACCAGAGCACCCGGAGGAAACCCACGCAGACATGAGGAGAATGTGCAAACTCCACACAGACAGTGACCCAAGCCGGGAATCGAACCCAGGTCCCTGGAGCTGTGAAACAGCAGTGCTAACCATTGTGCTACCGTGCCTTCCTTCATGCTTTGCACCAAATCCTTGCCAAGACCAAGACCCTTGCAAGGTGCTGATGACCAAGCACTCCCTTTCTTCTGATCATTCATACAAGATCTCCACAAAGGTAAAGTATCACAGCATTTACATATTTTAGGTAAAGCCATCAGAAAATTCCTGTTAAACATATTGTTTGATTGTAGATGAAGTCTTGATAAGGTGTCTCAGGCAATCTTTTAATATGTTCACAAGTCACCTTTGAAGCTCAAGGACTGTTAAGTGAAAAGTGATGTAACTTTAAATAGTATTTGTAATCCTCAGCAATGGCTTACTCCCAGTCAGCTGGCTCTTGTTAGGACTTTGTGTTCCTTGAGCGCTAGCCACCAAGATGTCAAGCAGCATCTTCAATGAGCGCCAGTGGGCAATTTAAACATCACTCAGTACCTTAAGCCTCTGTGGAAACTGCTCCTAGTGCATGCTTCAACCCATTTACCAAGATGACATCTTGCATTAAATACAGGTCAAAATAACAGTTGAGCTCAAGACTCCAGTTTGGCCATCATAGAGTCTGTTTAACATTTGAATGTATCATCAAAACTCCAGCCTCAAACTATCAATCTTTTACCATTCATTTTTTCAAAACCCTTCATAATTTAAGAACAAAATGATCAAAGTCCCTTCACTCCAATGAAAATTCCCCTAGAATCACAAATCTTTTCTCATTTCTGCACTTTCTCATCTCTGGTATCAGCCTGGTCAATCTACATTTCATTTTCTTTTTGACTTTTATGTCTTTACTATCATGGAATACACAAAACTGCAATCTAACTGCAATATAGCCTAATGGTTTAGCATTCCAATTTACCCCTTCATTTGTTAACTTCCTTTCATTTTAAAAAAATAATCCCCAAAGTACGTTTGGCCCTTTTCTGATTTTGTCTCTTCACAGGTATGGTAATATTAAAGTTAAAGTTTATTTATAAGTCACAAGTAGGCTTACATTCACACTGCAATGAAGGCACTGTGAAAGGTAATTAGTCATATATCTCAAGGGTCCAGACATGCATCACTCTGTTTTAGAGCAACAAGTGCTTATTAAGCTCGAGGACTGCCATTCCATGTCAACCATGGGGTAAGCAAGGGCAGCATTCCATAAAATACCACAGCCATTATTGGGATTGAACCCATGCTGTTGGCACCATCTTGCACCATACTTTAAACACCTAAGCTACCTGACCCACTCACTTTGCCCCTGCAAGGAATTATAGAAACATAGAAAACTACAACACAAAACAGGCCCTACGGCCCCACAAGTTGTGCCGAACATATCCCTAACTTTTAGGCCTACCTATAACCCTCCATCCTATTAAGTCCCATGTACTCATCCAGGAGTCTCTTAAAAGACCCTATGAGTTTGCCTCCACCACCACTGACGGCAGCCGATTCCACTCGCCCACCACCCTCTGTGTGAAAAACTTCCCCCTAACATTTCCCCTGTATCTATACCCCAGCATCTTAAACCTGTGTCCTCTCTTTGCAGCCATTTCCACCCTGGGAAAAAGCCTCTGAGAGTCCACCTGATCTATGCCTCTCAACATCTTATATACTTTATCTCATAATATGAATTAGGTGTTTGTTATCTGCATATTTCAGCATCTGTATATTTAATGGAGTGTTAGAATTTCTAAATTTGATAGCTGTAAAACTGCTCAAGGCTATCACCAGTCTCCCATTTCTCTCCCTGACATTTCCCAGAGTTTCTTCCTTTCTGTTAAAGGGACAGAGCCACCCTCCACCTCTTGAGAGGCAAATGAGAAAAACAGGGTAGTTCAGATTTCCTGCCTTGAGTTTGGACTGGGATGCAGCACATCAGTGAAGGCCAGTGCATTGAGTAAGATGTACCAATTTCCACAAGGACAAATCTGGGGGTGCTGCAGGAACAATGGCTGAGGTTGAGGAATGGGGGGAATGTAGAAAATTGGGGAAACCCATGCCTCACCATAGGCAGATAGTGGCCAAATCTTCAGGGGACATTGGACATATAACTGCCACATATGTTCCCAAAGCATCATGTAAATGAGGTGCCCTCCCTATGACCCTGAAACTGGAGTGGGATTAGTGCTGGAGGACACTGGTGGAAGAAATCCCATCAATAACCCTGAGACCAGATGCTGGAGAATTTTGGCTTGTGCTACTTTAATGGGCGAAAGCTTACGAAAAAATGGCAGAGTGTTTTTTTCAGCTAGAAAACCAGCGTGTTTCTCTCCTGATGTTATGATACTCTCCCCCAAAAATTAAGGGGGCGTGTTTCATGCTGTCATTCGGGAGGTGGGGGGGGGGGGGGGGGGGGGGGGAATGACCTCAGCACACCAGCAAAACCCGCTGCTCAGAGATCAGGGCACCATCTTTAAAGGGTGCCCCAATTAGAACATGAGTAAACCTTCTCCCCACAGAGGTCACAGGGGGCCCTCTCCCTTCCCCGATCAGAGTCAGCACTTCTTTACCTCCTCCATCCCCTAATTCATCGACCCTTTTGTCCCCGCATCTGGTCATCACCCCTTTCTCCCCGCCGCCCCCCTCACCCCCGTCCTGGAGAGAGTGCTCACTAATGACATGCTAATGTATTAAAATGAGCTTTCTGCAGTCCCGTCGCGTTTCAGGCCACTCCACTGGCAAGGAGCCAGTAAGATCGCAACTCAGAAACTCACCGGCATGAATCGTGCTCTACGGATTTTGATTACGCGCTGTCATTCCCGCAGACGGAGAGTGCAGGCTCAAAATCTCCCCCAGTATATTTTAACATTTCCCAATTCGTTATGACAAAAAGTTGCATCTGAATAATTATCAACATTTTGTTTTGAAAGGGAAATTTCATCATAGTGCTCGTGCCAAGATTAAGGGAAGAATCAATTAGTTTTTCTTTGATTTGCTTTAAATACCTCCCACTAACTCAGAACTACTGATCTTAAAACAACATTTCTGGACACTGTATTTGTGGATATCGAATGCAAAGGATAGTTGAGTTGTTTGATCCCCACAGATAAGAAGAGTCCCATAATCTAACTGGATCACATCTCCGGAGACTTTGAAGAAATTTAGAAATCTCTTCAGAAGTTATTTCTGATTTGAAACCAAGTGCTTCCTAGGCTATGCTCCATGTTTATTGAGAAACCAGAACTTTAAGATGTTGGAAACAAAGCAGCATGTGAACTTAAATCATTGTAAATAATCTGGTAAGTCTAATAGAAATAGCAACCAGCATCTCAACAGTTTTCTGTGCATTGACCCAATTTGGGAGGATAAGGGCATCAGAACAAATTCCTACTAAAATCAACGAACCTACTTGATCAAAATGACATGAAGGGCTCGATTTTACCATCATGTTGCGCCCATTTTTGGGCGCGAAAACTTGGTAAATTCGCGCGTGAGGCGAGTAGCACGATCCGTGCCCACCTCCGTGCCGGTTCCCCCTTTACTAAGGCCCGAAAATTGCCGTGATCGGGACCGCGCCCGAAATGGGTGCGACGGCCATTTAAATGCATTTGAATGCATTTAAATTGACTTAATGGGCTGCATGCCCAACTTTACTGGCACTTCCCCCTTTATCACCGTGTTTGCCCATCCAGAATCGGCACGAAACAGACATGCTTCATGTAAATCCGATTCGGGCGCTCCATCAGTGAGGGTTAGTGAGCAGGTAAGTGCCGAGTGTCCGACCGCTCTCTGTAGGGGAGGGTGAAGGTGGGTCCACTGCCACTCTGCCTGTGATCAGTGGGGGGGGGGGGGGGAGGGGGTCCGCTGCCACTCTGCCTGAGATCAGTGAGGGGGAAGGGGGTTCCGCTGCCACTCTGCCTGTGGTCAGTGAGGGGGAAGGGGGGTCTGCTGCCACTCTGCCTGTGATCAGTGGGGGGAAGGGGGTTGACTGCCACTCTGCCTGAGATCAGTGGGGGTGAAGGGGGAGGGGCCTGCTATCAGTCTGGGTGGTGGAGGAGGTGCGGGATAAGGAGGTCAGTAATGTGGGGGCTGGGGCAATGTCTGTGGGGGCCAGGGGGAGGCATTATCTGGCCCAAGAGGGATGTGGCAGGGGAGCTGCATTTATCATTTTTTTTCTACGCATGCGCAGTTGGAGGCGCCGTTCGGAGCTGCAGGATTTCGAGTGCATTAAGCCCCGCCCACAGGCTTGCGCAGCGCGATTCAGAATCGCAGATATTTTTGCAGGCAGAGTGCGTATGAGGGCACCTCAGAACGGCTCTAAAAGTCAGATCTGAAACACTCCCAGTTTCAAGGCCGCCCAGCACTTAGAATCAAAATGGTAGAATAGGACCCGAAGTGTGCCCTAACTGGATAAAGTGCACATATAACAATTGTAACAATGATACAAAAAATAAATAAGATGAAAGAAAAATTGACGTAGAAGTCAGAATTTACTGGCCATTCTCGCCGGTGGGATCTTCCAGTTCCATGGAAGATGGCAAACCTCTGCTGTGGGTTAGGTGGCAGTGAGGGGGATGGCGCATAGAATGGGCAATCCATTGACAGTAGTGGGATCAGATGATCCTGCCGCCAGCCAATTGCAGGGCACCTTTGCCGCTATGAAACTCAGCAAGGGCACGGAAAAACCCATGCAGGCGATGCAATTCTCCCAAGCTCCCACCAGCCGGTTCAAAGGCGAAGGTGGCAGGGACGAGGTGATGGGGATCAACTTGATGAGGGGCCCAAAAACTGGTTTGAAGCCAGTGTGAATTTCCCACTTCTTCTGCTGGTGCCCACCATGACAGATTGGAAAAACCCACTGGAAGCCGACGTGAAGCTCCTTTGAATCCCACTAATGGGATGCAGTCAAAGGCCCGACCACCCATGCTCAATTCTCCATGGTGGCAGCAGGAAAACTCCTCAGTGCACACATGTTTGACATGCAGATGTTGAGCCTCTTCCACTTTCCTGCCTCAGAATGTTCATGGAGATCCACCTTCTTTCTCAGGAAGTCCATCTTCTGGTCTCAGAGTGCTCAGATCTCAATCTTCATTTTTAGGAGGTCCACAATCTTTCTTCAAATGTGGGTCAGTGATGTCAGGGACCTTTTCAATATAATAGAGATTATTGAAACAACTTAAATCAAAGATATTAAAATGTTCCAGAACTAAATATCAAATCTAGCTGAAAGATTCCCTAGGGAGAGACAGTGGGTCTCAGTGCTAAAGCTTCAAGTACAGGAAAGATATCTTAACATCACTGAATCACCCAAAAACTTAGAAAAGTCATGAATCCCAAGCTACCTGAAAGGTTTAGACACATGGAAGGACCTAATGTAGGACCATTTGGTGGCTTGAATTTGACATGCCCACCTGTCCGCATACTCACCCCTATCAATGCCTAAACATTGGGGAGACAATGGCCCAGTGGCATTATCACGAGACTATTAATACAGAAACTCAGGTAATGTTCTAGGGACCCAGGTTCCATCCTGCCACAACAGACAGTGGAATTTGAATTCAATAAAAAGTATCTGGAATTAAGGATCTACTGATGTCGATTGTCGCAACAAAACCATCTGGTCTACATTTGTCCTTTAGGGAAGGAAATCGCCCATCCTTATTTGGGCTGGCCTACATGTGACTCTAGAGCCACAGCTATGTGGTTGACTCTCAACTGCCCTCAGGCAACCTGGGATGGGCAATAAATGCTGGCCAACCAGCAATGCCCGTGTCCCACAAATGAATTTTTAAAAAATTCATCCTGTTAACATTTTTCTCTGTCCACAGATGTTGCCTGATCTGCTGTGTTTCCAACGTTTCCTGTTTTATTTAAAATCTCCAGAGTCCGCAGTATTTTATTTTTGAATAAATTAAATATGTCAGCCGTAAATATGGGCCAGTCGTCGGTTAACTAATTAACTAAATTAGCATGTAAAATCAGATTTTGACAGTAGAATAGCTAAGTGTTAAAATAATTAATCCACTATAACTTTCTTTAGATCAAACACACTACCCTTAAATTCATGTAAGTGTTGCATGAATACATAAAATGTATTCTAAAATAGCCACTATGGACATGAGATCAAATCTCGGTAACAGCAACACAATGGTAGAATAATTAATCATCCCACTGATATCACTATTAACATATTGTAAAACACTGAGGCTGATTTTCATAGTAGTCGCACTCCAAAACTCACAGGGCTGAATTTTGCTCTCTCATCCTCCATGGGTAGGGGGAACAATCCTTAGCTTGAACCAATGTTGTAATGTGAGATCGATAACTTGCACACGGGCAGCACGGTGGCACAGTGGTTAGCACTGCTGCCTCACAGCTCCCGGGACCTGGGTTCGATTCCCAGCTTGGGTCACTGTCTGTGTGGAGTTAGCATGTTCTCCCCGTGTCTGCGTGGGTTTCCTCCGGGTGCTCCGGATTCCTCACACTGTCCAAAAATGTGCGGGTTAGGTGCATTGGCCATGCTAAATTGTCCCTTAGTGTCCCAGGATGCATAGATTAGAGGGTTTAGCGGGGTAAATATGTGGGGTTATGGGGATGGGCCTAGGTGACCTATCCCCGTAACCCCACGGGCATTGTTGTCGATGCAGGCTCGATGGGCCGAATGGCCTCCTTCTGCACTGTAGGGTTTCTATGATGACAACTGTCCTGAAACGTGCCTGCAGTGGATCAAGCATTCACCGGCTCCATGCACATTAATTCCCCTATCCCTGCCTCTTGTGTACTATCACAGAATCCATATCGGAGGGCACTGGCAGGTACAACATCATTGTAAGACAATGATATTCTGAAACCTCAGATCGAATTTTCCCGATGGAGGTTGGAATCAGGAGGTAGGACACATTTCACATTGCAATCCCACCTCCATGGCCTATCTGCCAGGAAGAAGTGGGATTTTCCCAGGCTCAAGGACTTAATTTGCCTGGAGATGGGCCTGCCACCCTTATTGCAGACCCACACTGGGAGTGGAGGCAGGCTGACACCAGAGAAAAGAACTGCCTCTGTTTCCACAAACATTGGCTCAAATCGTCTGAAGAAATTAGGGGTTAATGTTGAACTATACTGGGGAGGCCACATAATGTAGTTAAGAGCTAACTTGCAAAACAACACTCCCCATACTGTCGAATAGAGATCATCCCATTCATCCCCTCTGAACCCTCACACTGGTAGTAGTAGAAGCGGGTACAATGTTGTCTTTTAAAAAGAATTTAGATAGTTACATGGATAAGATGGGTATAGAGGAATATGGGCCAAATGCGGGCAATTGGGGTTAGCTTAAGGGTTTAAAAAAAAGGGCAGCATGGACAAGTTGGGTCAAAAGGCCTGCTTCCATGCTGTAAACCTCTATGATTCCCATTCCCACTCCTATTCCCAGCTCCCTTTCCCATTTTCCGCTCCCCTTCCCACTTTCCACTCCCACTCCTCGCTCCCTATTCTCCATTCCCCCTCCAACTCTGCGCTCCCCCTCCAGCTCCCCTTCCCACTCTCTGCTCCCCTTCCCACTCTCTGCTCCGCCCCACAAGTAACTTGTCAGGTTCCCTGCTAAGATCAAGATTACCATCATAAACTCCCTCCCTATGAATTAAAATATCATCCAAGGTCTCTCTGGAGTACGTACCTCTATCGTTTCTGTTCATTGGTTTCCCCCGCACTCCTTCCCACTTTCCTACACCTCCAATTAAAGAGCCCCCTTTCCCCTTGGCACCTCACACTTCCCCCTCTTGGTTCTCCGTCTCACTTTTCCCAAACTCTCTCTCTCTCCTTTTCCTTTTCTCCCTTCCACTCTCCACACCTCGGTCCAATTGCCATTTTCTAATCCTGCTTAACACAACAAGTGCTCTTGGTCTTGAGTCCCTATGTGCAATAAGGAATTCAGTTCAATTTCTGAAGGGACTACTGTGTTTTTTGATGATTTAATCCCATAGCTCTTTTTTTAAAACTATAAAGCAGAGTACCTAAGCAAGCTTGGGTCAAATTGACATAGATTAGTATAAAATCAATTGCTGAGTGCTTAGAGTGCACTCTAGAAATATACAAGTGTGTTTTATCTATATACATCACAGGATCAGTTTGCAATAGTCCACATCTCTTCAATCTAGCTTTATAGGGATATCCTGAGCCTGTCTTCAAACCCTGAGCTGTGGCAATATTGAAAAATAATGAGATTTAAATATCTAGCAAAACATCATAATCCTATTCCATTGTAAATTAATTCAGACTCATTCCTCTGAAAATACCTTAAAAGGTTTCTTTATCTTCTGATTAAAAATCAGTATGGCACCAAAGTCACTTTATGCTCTGAAGACATTATGGTTAATGCTTCACTCAACTTATTGATTGAAGAGCTCTTGTGTCCATTAACTGCAACAAACTTTACATTATAACTGTTATATTAAGTTTGTACAATGCTATCTGAGCACTGTGAATTCACTAACACAACAAAAATAACTTGACAAAGGAGTGCTTTCCTGTTAAGTAGAGAAGCATGAATACGCAAAGAAAAATGGGAATGAAAGTCACGCAATATTTTCTAAAAGAATGAAAGAGGGCATTTTAGACTAACGTCTTTGTGAATTATCAAAATGCCTGGCCACTAAACCCAACAGATGTGATAGCTTAATCCCTTTTGAATATAAAATGTCAAGTGCAGTGATCTCATACATCTCTCGTGGTTCATAAGATTAACCCACTGACAGTTAAGGCACAAGAGATAAAGTAGATTCAGCATGAATTGCCTGGAAATGGTGGAAATGTTGCTGAGATTTGACAAAAACAACAGCAAATACTTTCAGAGTAAGTGGATACTATGACAGCACAGTAATTAGCTGAAGGTTAAAAGGCATGATGGGAGGCTCACTTTAATCCATTCTTAAATCTGAAAACACTCGAGTTGTTGTGTGGCACATTAAAAACTGACATGCAAAGAATGTGATTATCCAGCTGCAGTCTCAAGTTTAAGTTTATTCATTAGTGTCACAAGTAGGCTTACATTAACATTGCAGTGAAGTTACTGTGAAAATTCCCCAGTCTCCACACTCAGGCGCCTGTTCGGGTACACTGAGGGAGAAATTAGCATGGCCAACTCACCTAACCAGCACGTCTTTCAGAATGTGGGAGGAAACCGAAGCACCCGGAGGAAACCCACGCAGACACGGAGAAAACGTGCAAACTCCGCACAAACAGTGACCCAAACCAGGAATTGAACCCGGGTCCCTGGCGCGGTGAGGCAGTAGTGTTAACCATTGTGCCACCGTGCTGCCCTAAAGGAGCAATGTGGGCGAAACACAACACGGCAGCTTCATTAATAGTAGTCGACTACCCCAGTGATCTTAAGAAAAGAAAACAACAATGTTTCACTCACCTGTGTCACTGGTCTGCAATAATGTAGTAAAAGTTGTAGAAATATCTTCACAGGTAGATATAATAGTCCATATCTTGTGGAATCCGGATTGTCAGAGACTGGATGTACCACAGAGGGTGTGCTCACGGGACTCCTGGGAAATCCCAATGCATTGGATCTGTGGAAATTATCCGGAAAGTTTGAACTTCCGACGGAAAATTCCCCTGCTCCCTGGGGCCCTCCAGAATGACCTCAAGCTCGGGTTAAAATTGGAGGCTTTAGACGGTTCTGAATGCCTTACCTAGATAGTTACCCAGGAAATGTTAGACAGAGAAATCCTAAACTAATTCCTGGGTAATGATTCAACTGATGCCCCAATCAGTCATGCTGACACCTTAATCCCTCCTCGACTACCTGACTACTTCCCTGACCATCTGACTATCCCCTCCCAAGCCCTGGCTCTCCATTACCTGACCTGATTAGCTCCCAACCCAAATTGACCTCACCCCACCCAATTCTCCCCACCGACCCAAATCAAAGAATTATGTTGAGGTTAAAATAATTGGTTTTCATGTCCATCTCAATCAGTCCAAAGCATGCTACATTGGCATAGAGATAGTGATTTAGGGTGGAGCCTTCATTAGGAGGATCTTATTTTTTATTTAGCTTTGTGCTTGCTGACAGATGCAGGCAGTTGAATTTGGGGAACAGGCAGGCAGTTGCAGCTTTGCTGTGGAATAGACTGCATCTAACTGGATTGAGAGAACCACAGGTGTTATTAGTCAATTAGGCCTGCACTTCAAGCTGAGAAAATGAAGATTTCATTGTTCACCATTTGTATGGTGAGCGGTGTTTAATTTTAGTTAGGTTCTGTGAGGGAAATGTAGCTGGATGATTTGTTCTAGCCTGCAGCTAGTGGAATAAATCTACAGGCAGTCAGCTTAAATAGTTAGCTTAGAAAGAGCTATACAGATTCTACAGGAGCGATCAGGGAGAAAAAAAAACTTGGTATGTCCAAAGCCAGGACAAGGAACTGAAGAATCCACAGTCATGAAGTATTTAAAGAAATTTGGAGGATTCCTTAGCCAAAAGCTAATGGAAGGATCTGCATGCTATTGGTACTTCAAATAATAGCTAGAATACCAAGGAGAATTAAAGTAAATTCTGGAGGGCTGTAGCATATCTTTATGCAATTTAAACAAAAGTGTATCAGATTATGCAAATTTTGCATGAAATGATTTCAATCAATTGCTTGGAGGACTTTTAGAGACATATTGTTCAGTTATTATTGGTTATTGTCATGATTAAAAGAAAAACTCCATCATATGTTATTAAAATTCCACCAGGAGTTTTTATCAGAATGGTCGTACTTCAAAATGTACAGATAAATATGGAAGTTACATATATATTTCATAAGGAATTAAAATTACGCTATACTTTAGCTAATGATGGTCATAATGAGAAATGTTTGCTCAATCTTAGCAGCTTATGTAAACAGTTCACGTAAGAATAAATTATTGTTATTTTTATCTATCACAATGAATTAATTTGCATTATCTTTCTCATGAGTTCAGATTTTTTGTTGTTCTGAGGCTTAACACGGAACCAGTATACATTTAGGGCTTATTGTAAAAATAAGGGCATTTCCACTACAAAAATTATTTCACATAAAAATGATCTGCTTTGCCCATTTGAATCCTTAATTTCTAATCATCATATTCCTTATCTGTAACACCTTGGATAAAGCACATGTCCATAATACTTCAATGTCCTGTAAATTCATAAAAATTTCCATCTTTGGAAAACAGAAGTACATTGAATTGCAGAGGTGCTTTCACAGAGATACCCTCCAATAAGAAATCTTATGTACATGAAGTTAGTCAGTGACACCCCTAATTCAGGAAGTATCTCATGATGATATTCGGTTGCAGTCCATGAGGAAATGTCAGCACTGTACCAACACGAGTAAAGGTACCAACTCTGTAAATTCTTCAGATTTCAGTTCATTCTGTGGCTGGCTGCAATATTTGGTGCAGGAGAGGAATGAAAGCTGACAACATTTCTCCTGAATTGGAAGCCTGGTAGGAATCCCCTCATGGCTGTGACGTGTTAAATATTTATCTTCAGCAGAGCAGCAATGATTCTTTCATAATGGATAGAAAGGAGTCCGTCAGTTACTGTACTTGGCCTTCCCAACAATGGGCTGACTTCCAACGTAGAGGGGATCCATGCAAGCAACTTTAGCAGCGAAGAAGGAGTGTATACAGTGCAATACTGCAAAAAGGTTGGAAAATTCCAGTTCCTGAAATCAAAAAAACAGAGGGATAAAATGTGCATTGTGGTTTCTGATTGAAGTATTAAATCAAAGGATTTATTCTAACCCTGCCTGATAGCATAACCATTTGGGCAGATAGCTAAACAGATTCACAGGACTCAGTTGCCAACACCTCTCACAATTCCACACATGAAAATTTTAACCTGCTCTAGCTGAACAGGTGAGAAGGACACATACAGACAAACAAACGTGTTCCTTCATTCAACACACAAATTGGGATTGAGCGTCATTACAGGGACCAAATTGTTATCGCAACTATCTGCCAAGTAAGATAGTGGTTACAGCTTTCTCATCAGGCTAACCTAATGGGAAGAGGTGGAGGGGTCAGGAGTGGCATAGAGAGGTCATTTTTAGAAGTATTCTTGGAGGGCCAATTGGCACAGCTGCTCCACTCCTTATAAAATGCAAACGTATTTGCCATTTCCTTCTTCTAGTTCAAGGATTACAGTAATTCACGTCTAGCACAAAGCTTCCCAGTGATTGCAGACTGATAACAGCATCCAAATGTGGAAAACTAACAACATACAAAAGCAGTTTGCATTTACATAACACCTTTAATGTTCAAAAACATTTCAAGGTGCATTATGAAATTCTAATTAGAAGGAGACATTAGAAAATATGATTAAAAGCTTGACTCGAAATGGATTATAAGGTGATTATGGAGTCAGGGTTAAGGAGGAAATTCCAGAACGCTGTGATTAGAAAGTTGAAGGTATGACCACCAATGATGGGTTGACTAGATTTTCAGATAGGATAGATTTAGAAATGCAAAGATCTTGGATGGAGCAGATTACTGAGAAAGGGAGGGGGATATCAGGACTAGTTAGAACATAGAACAGTTCAGCACAGAACAGGCCCGTCGGCCCACGATGTTGTGCCGAGCTTTATCTGAAACCAAGATCAAGCTATCCCACTCCCTATCATCCTGGTGTGCTCCATGTGCCTATCCAATAACCGCTTAAATGTTCCTAAAGTGTCTGACTCCACTATCACTGCAGGCAGTCCATTCCACACCCCAACCACTCTCTGCATAAAGAACCTACCTCTGATCCTTCCTATATCTCCCACTACGAACTATGCCCCCTTGTAATAGCTCCATCCACCCGAGGAAATAGTCTTTGAACGTTCACTCTATCTATCCCCTTCATCATTTTATAAACCTCTATTAAGTCTCCCCTCAGCCTCCTCCGCTCCAGAGAGAACAGCCCTAGCTCCCTCAACCTTTCCTCATAAGACCTACCCTCCAAACCAGACAGCATCCTGGTAAATCTCCTCTGCACTCTTTCCAGTGCTTCCATATCCTTCTTATAGTGAGGTGACCAGAACTGCACACAATATTCCAAATGTGTTCTGAATACAAGGATGATATTTTAGATTTAAGGCAGTGAGGGATCAGGAGTCAAAGCAGATCAGCTTTGGAGATGTGGGATCAGTGGAGATGAGTGATTGGGATTTGGTTTACTTAGGGTATTGGCATATTATGATTCTGAGCTGACCCCATAACTTCTTCATCACCAACAATTTCCAATTCCACCTCTATAGGATTACCTGTTTCAGCCTCTGTCTCGGTACCTCTACTACTCTGCAGTCTCAAATTACTGATTTTTCTGATTCCTGCCTCCTGGGCTTTTTCTCTGTTTGTCTCATTACTGGCAATTGTGCCTTCTGTCAGCAGGAATTGTGGAATTCTTGCACTAAAATCCATCTTTTTATTTCCCTCTTCCCTCTTAAGCCTTCATTTACCTTTCCTGGTATTTCCTTCTATGGCTTGAAGTCCTTTTACTTTGTGATACAATATCAAACTTTAGAAACTCCGTTTACACTGTGTTAACTACACTACCTTCAGCAACCGACTCCATTATGTTAACTTTGCATATTGCCTCAGAATTCCAATGGGATAATTGGACCCTTATTCTTGCTGCTTAAAGTTGATATAGGACCAACTAAACAACCTATCATGAAACCAGGTAAAATGGCAAGTGTCATCATTGATGGGAGTGTTGGGGAAATGGAATCAGTTCTACAAATTATTAGTCAGAATGATAAAATTAAAATGGTGTTTAATAAAAGAGAAAGAGGAAAAATTGGGGAATAGCAAAGACAAGTAGTACAGAAGTAAACTTTTAAGAGCCCTCATTTATGAATTTCAGTGAAAGAAAATTGATATTACAGAAATAAAACTATTCCAAAGATCTCAGTATTATTATTACTGTAACACTGGAAAAAATTTCAGCATTTCAATATCCATGAAATGTTACAAAGAAATATTTGGCCTTACACATATCTCATGGTGCATGGATTGGTGATGTATACCACATTGTAAAAAATCAAAGCAATTTCATTAGCATTCATTAACATGGAATGTTTCCAGTGTTTGAAAATTTATGATTTTCCGTACCGATAAGACTAAAACATCTCAGCAGTGACAGAAGCGACCTGATAGAAGTTTGTAAAATTATGAGGGGCATAGATAAGGAAGCTTCTTCCCAGGGCAGAAATGACAATTACAAGTTCAAGGTAAGGGGGGAAAGGTTCAGCAGCGATGTGTGGGGGAAGTTTTATTTACACAGAGGATGGTGGAGGCCTGGAATACACTGCCAAGTGAAGTGGTTGAGGCAGACACATTAGCGACATTTAAGACTTAAATGGATAGGCACATGAGCAGGTCAAGAATTCAGGAATACAGACGGTTGGTCCAGATAGGACAGCGTGATCAGCGCAGGCTTGGTGGACCAAAGGGCCTGGTCCTGTGCTGTACTGTTCTTTGTTCTTTTTCAGTGCCAGGGTCCAGGAACTGCATAAAGTTAAGCATGTCAGCAAGTGCAACGAGGTTACTTTATCTTTGAGGTTCAGTCTCCCTCTTTCCTAGTTAGGATATTGTTACAATCCTGAGAGAGGCAGATAACTTTTAAAAATACACTTGAATTTCCAATGACCAACTTAAAGGAATCGCACAACAGGATTTCAGGTTTTAAGACTTTTACTGCAACTAAAATAAACCTTGGCTAAACATTATTTAGAAGGCAACTAATACTTTAAATTACAGAAAATACATTCCTTATTAGTATTTTGACACTTGAAAATCCCACATCACATTTATATACAACAGCACACTCTCCTTAAAATTGCCAGTCTTGACAAGAACCATTTGAAAGTTACCCCCAACTCCTAACAATATTTTTCACATATGACAATAATAAATCAAATCAAATCAAAAAGATGTTAAAGACTGGAAAAGGCTCAAAGGACTGAGTGGCCCACTCATTTTTTTTTAAAGTTTGTTTATTAGTGTCACAAGTAGGCTAACATCAACATTGCAATGAAGTTACTGTGAAAATCCCCTAGTCGCCACACTCCAGCACCTGTTTGAGCACACTGAGGGAGAAATTTTAGCATGGCCAATGCACCTAACTAGCACGTCTTTCGGACTGTGGGAGGAAACCGGAGCAGACACTAGGAGAACGTGCAGACTCTGCACAGATAGTGACCCAAGCCAGGAATTGAACCCATGTCCCTGGCGCTGTGAGGCAGCAGTGCTAACCACTGTGCCACCATGCTGCCCCCATGCTCCACTTTTGCATCCTGGTATGTCTTGCCGCCAATGTCATATGTAACAACATAAAAATTTGGAGCAGGAGTAAGCTATTTGGCCCTTTGAGCCTGTTCCGCCATTCAATATCATGACTGATCTGATTGTGGCCTCAACTCCACTATCATTCCTATCTCCTATATCCTTTAACTCACTGTCAATCAAGAATCAATCTAACTTAGTCTTAAAAATATTCAATGACCCAGCGTCCACTGCTTTCTGGGGAAAAGAGTTCCAGAAGATCCTCTGAGAGAAAGAAATTTCTCTTCACCTCCATCTTAAATGGGAGACCCCTAATTTCTAAACCATGTCCCCTGGTTACAGTCTCTCCCATAAGGGGAAGTATCCTTTCAATACTTGTCCTATCAAGTACCCTCAGGGTCTCATATATTTCAATGAGATTACCTCTCACTTTTCTAAGCTCCAATGGATAAAGGTCCAGCCTATCCAACCTTTCCTTATAAGATAAACCCCTCATCCAGGAATCAGTTGAGTGAACACTCTCTGAACTGCTTCTAATGCATTTATATCCTTTCTTCAATAAGAAGGCTAAAACTATAGTAACAAAACACAGTACTCCACAGATTTGGTCTCCCCACTACCCTATACAACTGTAACAAAACATCCCTACTTCTACATTCGATTCCCCTTGCAATAAATAGCAACATTCATTTGTGCTTCGAATCACTTGTGAGATCTGCAAAATAATTTTTCCTGATTCATGTATCAGGAATGTGGATGAGGAGCAGCTATTTGAGGTCAAATCCATGTCTGGCATGTGGGAGGCTTTTAAAGGCCAGTTGATTGAAGTGCAGGACATGCATGTGCCCACAAAAATTGAGGATAGAAATGGCAGGATTCAGGAACCATGGATGACAAGGGAAATTGTAAGCTTAGTCGGAAGAAAAAAGGAAGCATATGACTGGTCTAGGCAACTAAAAACTGACAAAGCCCTTGAGGAGCATAAAGAAAGTAGGAAGGAACTTAAACACAGAATTAGGAGGGCTAAGAGGGGCCATGAAATGTCTTTAGTAAACAGGGTCAAGGGAAATCCCAAGGCCTTTTATGCATATATTAGGAGCAAGAGGGTAGCAAGAGAAAGAGTAGGTCCACTCAAGGACAATGGAGGGAGCCACAGGAAGTAGGTGAGATCCTTACTGAGTACTTTGTTTCAGTATTCACCAAGGAGAAGAACGTGACAGATGTTGAGGTCAGTGATGGGTGTGTGAACGCTCGAAAGAATATCAATATATTGAAGGAGGAAATGTTGGGTATCCTAAATTTCATTAAGGTAGACAAGTCGCTGGTTACTGCGGGAGGCAAGGGAAGAAATAGCTGGGGACTTAACAGATCTCTTCACATCCAGAGGACTGGAGAATAGCCAATGTTATTCTCTTGCTGAAGAAAGAAAGCAGGGATAATCCAGCAAATTATAAACCGGTGAGTCTGACATCAGTGGCGGGGAAGCTTTTGGAGAATATACTGAGGGGCAGGATATTTGCACATTTGGAAGAAAATTGACTAGTTAGTGAAAGGCAGCATGGTCTTGTAAGCGGAAGGTCATGTCTCACCAACTTAATTGAGTTTTTTGAAGAGGTGACAAAGATAATTGATGAGGGGAGGGCTGTGGATGTAATTTACATAGACTTTAGTAAGGCATTTGACTAGGTCCCATATGGCAGCCTGGTAAAAAACTAAAATCACATGGGATTCGGGGTGGGCTGTGTTGATGGATGCAGAACTGGCTTGGTCATTGAAGACGGAGAGTAGTGGTGGAAGGGTGCTTTTTAGAATGGAGACCTGTAGCTAGTGGTGTTCCACAGGAATCAGTGCTGGGACCTCTGTTGTTTGTAGTATATATAAATGATCTAAAGGAAAATGTGTGTTGTCAGATTAGTAAGTTTGGGCATGACACGAAGATTGGTGGAGTTGCTGATAGTGCCGGGCCATACTGGACTTGATATTGGGGAATGAGCCGGGCCAGGTGATCGATGTTTCACTGGGGGAGCGCTTTGGACTTAGCGACCATAATTCCATAAGATTTCAGGTAGTCGTGGATAAGGGCAAGGGTGGCCTTCGGGTGAGGGTGCTCAATGGGGCGAGGGCCAAATACATCCAAATTAGACAGGAACTGGTTAATTGAAATAATTGGCTGCCCATCTCGGGCCGCAGTCACTCCCACTTCTGGCAATATCTTGTGGTGGTGGGAAGATGTAGGGTTTCGCTCCTGGCACCATCCGCCACCATTTTACATCATCTCTCACATCTCAGCTTATTTCTGAAGAGAAGGTAAAATTCAGACCCTGGGGTGAACATCTATCTCAGATAGTTCTTAATGGAATTGCACGTGCAGTTTTTTTTTGTTTGGAAAAGTAAAATCTCTTTTCTCAATACACATGGGGCAAAATCAACTTCGAAAGAGTTATTTTTTTGAAATATACTTTCTCCATAGAAATACAACGGTACTATTGCACAAAATTTCTTCAATTTGTGTCACATGTCAGGTGCTGATTTCTAGAAGCCAACCTGAATAGATTTTAGATTAGTTGGGCACATGGGGATCCATGTGACATGCTCTCTGGCAACCTCAATTGCCCATTCTCCAGCTGAAAACACAGACAATGTAATCACTTCTCTGGAGAATGCCAACCTATCTAATTGAATAACACATGTACTTTTCAGGTCAATGTTCTCTTGGGAAAGTTCACTCATTCACCTCATCTTTTTCAATCTGTTGAGTGAAGTGGATGGTTAGCCTGCCTTACTTTCAATTTGATGAAAATGTTCCGGTGCCACAAAAAATATAAATGCACCATTTTTTTTAAAAAAAACACCATTAACACAGGTTTGTCTGGCCTGACACCAGTTTCGCACCACATTACCTTCGCTTCAATTTGTTTAGTGTCAATGTTCTGAAATAAAAACTTAATCTTGCTTTTCCCATCATCTGAAGAGCCTTTCAGCTGTGAAAATTTGTATCTCCAGAGGACAACCTGTAAAAACATGAGAACAGAAAGGCAATGGTGAAGAGGCTGTTGGATGATACAATGCTGACATTTTATTTTGTAGCATATTTCAATTTTGTGACTATTATTTACTCAGCAGAAGGGTTAATCTTCAACCAAACGTGCAATATGTTACAATTAGCTTAGTTTAACTAGCAGGACAGATGAGAAATGAGAAACTTCATGAGAAATCATTGTGATATTAACTTCCTCACTCTTCATTCACTCATTCCTTACTCATACTCTGAGTAAACCAGTTGAGCTCCAGGTTTACTGGTCTTCTGGTCAACATTGGAAAATGACATCTATTGTGCCACCCAAACTCTATCCTCCTGCACTCTGGACCAGGTCCTTAAAAAGATGTTACAAAGTTGATGGACTAATGGTATTTCACGTTGAATTCCTCTAAAACCATATCCAGCATATTCCACTTCCACAATGCCGATGCCAAAAAGGAATTGCATATCAACATGAACAGTCAGAGACTTGAAGCATGATCCCAGCGCAATATATTGGGAACTGACTCTAAATAGATTCCGTCCTTCCGGGAACAAGTGAAGAAAACAAAATCAGAAACAATCTACTAACTAAACTTGCTGGATTTACATGGGCACTGCTGCCACAACACGACAGGCCTCATCACTTGCCCTATCATACTCTGTAGCAGGATATGATGTACCTGTCTGGCAAAGGCCATCATACACACATCTTGTTAATACTCGATTGAATGCAACAATGCATGTCATAACTGGAATTCTCTGCACAATACCTCTCCTCTGGCTTTCTGTCCTCACAAACAATAATCCCCCACACTTCCACCATTGCCTGACAAAAATCCACAAGATGGCTGAAATTATCCATGCTGCAGCTCACTTACCACTCCATGATGACCTGTTAAATCTATCTACTAACTCCCTTCCATTGCAGTGTCCCATATGGAGCAGCCTTCCTGAGCAAGATCTACCAGTAGACATCCTTTGGATCAAGGAATTGGAAACACGGGAATTCACTAGGAAAGTTCCTGTGACAAACCCCATCTGTTTTATGACAGGTTTGAATTACTATGGAGAGAATGGTTCTTGCTAGGTAAGTTTAGGATAGACTAGGGCCCCTGTGCAGCTAAACCCACTGCTGGGTCCTAAGTACAAGCCCCATATGCACTTGTGGAAAGACACAAACAATGCTGCACATTACCGACGACTGCCCACTCTACAAACCAAGTGGTGAACTAATCACCTTAACTCAGCAAATGCGATAGCTATTTCATGGCTTTGTGGATATGCAAAATAATGCTAATAACTGGAAAATTAAGTCATTCATTAATTGAGTTCTGTCTCTGCCTCTACATTGAAAATGCATCCATTCATTATTTTTCATTGATTGACCTTCCTCTGTTTTACACAAAGCCCTGATGCAGGTGATTTCAATTTTGGATAGCCACTTATAATTAAAACTAAACAACTGAGCGGCAAGGATTGAAAAGGAAAATACTTCAAGATATTTGGGAGCGTGATTTCATCAAATTCATAACAAAATGCTCCCAGGTTTATCTGATAATTCCCATAGTATTAATTTCACCAATAAATCTATTACTAGCAAAAGACACATAGACATGAATACTTTTTGCATAGGATTAAATAGCTATTTATTTGCATATTTCTCAAGTGATGATACATGTATTTAATGATTTAGAATTATCCATTCATCATTATCAGAAATTTAGCAATAACAACTTGTCTTTTTTTTAAGCACCTTCAACATAGCAAGAGTCCCGAGGCACATATCAGGAGCATTATCAAGCACACTTTGACACTGAGCTACACTGAGGAGATCTTAGGGCAGATGATTGAAAGCTTGATCAAAGACTTGGATTGTAAGGAGTGCCTCAAAGGAGCTAAGAGAGAGATTGACAGGCAAAAAGTAGTGGGGAGGGAATTACTCAGCTTAGAACCTTGGCAGGAGACAACTCGCTCATCAATGGCAGAGTGATTAAAATTGGGAATATTCAAGAGGCCGTAAGGGAGCAAAGATATACTGGAAGGTTGTAAGGGCTGGAGGAGAATACCGAGATAGGAAGAGGCAAGGCCATGGAAGGACTGAAAACAAGGATGAGAGTTTTAAATTTGAGGCACTATCAGATCAGAAGTCAGTGTTGATCAGCAAGCACAGAGGTGATGGGTGAGCCATATTTCACATTCTTAAATCCACTTGGCGCAACCTATTTTTGAAATTCATCCATGGGATGCGAGTGTTGTTGGAATAGGCAGTATTAACTGCCCAACTCTAAATGCTCCTGAAATGGTGAAGGTGAGCTACCTTCTTGAACCACTGCAGACTATGGGGCGTAGGTGTACCTACAGCGCAGTTAGAGGGAGGTCTCCAGGATTTTGATCCAGCAACAGTGAAGGAATGGCAATATAGTTGAAAGTTAGGCTGGTGTACGACTTGACATACAAGGAACTTGCAAACTTGTGAATATCGGTTTACATCAGTGGCAGCATTCTTAACTCTGTTTCAGTAAATTGTGTGAGCAAGCTCAACTCCTGCCACTCAATCACATAGCCTAAGTTGAAAGTTTGTAGATGCTGAGTGTTGTAGGGTGGGAAATGTCATTCATAGGAGATATTCAACTGAGGCTACAGTTGCCTGTTCAGGAGGGTATAAAATATTCTGCGTTGCTATTTGAAGGGCAGAAGATTCTCTTATTGCCTTGACATCAACTATAAATTATCTAATTATTCATGCATGTTTTGTTCATTGGACTTGGCCATTTGAAAATTGGCTGATATGTGACAACAATGAATGCAGCTCCAAAAGTAATTTATTGGCTTTGGAGCTATTTGGGATTCTCCGATGATGTGAAAAAATGGAAGTTCTTTCTCGTTTCCTAACAATATATTAGACATAGAACTACTGGATATGATTCTTATTACACCCCTGAGACAGGCTTGTAAATTTGTTGTTTTGTGGATTGTCAGGTCATCTTTGTCTTTAATTAGCCATTCTAAATTGGTTAATCTTTGTTAGGTTTGTATCGCTCATTAATTCTTAACTGTTCAAAATATATGAGAAGCAAATAAAGATCACTCAGGACTTGTGCTTTCAACTGCTATACAGTGATCCCTCGTGCAAGTGGGGTGCTACATAGAACTGAGCTTGGATTGACATAAAAGGCCGTTGATTCTGACTTCAAAGTTCACACAGAGGAATGGTCACTTGAGTGAAACACTGTGGAGCTACATTCAAAACTGGACTGAATGCTGAAATATATATGCCAACATTTCTGAAGCAGTCTTCTGGATCTGGTGGAACTCCGGAGAAATTATAAAACAGTTAAAAGCAGCCACAGAGGCCAAGCTCTGCCAATGCTTGCCAAGCTGTTGGGTCATTGCCCTCGATCTTCCGGTGTTTGTCAGAAAGAGACAGATTCAAAAGGATCGACAGAGATACAGACAGACTTAGCTTGACAAAGGGAGCAAATTATGATTCCAGCGGCAGATGGAAGTGCAATATCATGTAATTGCACTGAACAAAGCCCCAACATGTTTTGGAGCAGTGTTGGAGGTCCCATTGACAGGATTAAGGGCAAGAAGAGAAAGATTCATTATCACCCTGGAGAAGGAAGTTCAAACAAAGAGTTTCAGAAAGCTTAGAGGATGATGCTACCACTTTACCTGTTCCTGCAATAAAAAATCACCGTGGAAATCATTTTAATGACCTCATTACGTTAGTCATGTTAAGTGAAGGCGTAAACACCCCTACAAATGTACGTTGGAAGTGTGACAATTCTGTACCATTCATATCCATAAGGCATAAAAAAATAAGAGTTAGTAATTAGGCACAAGAAAACTTCATCATTCACAGCTGTATGTCCCTCTCTGACTATACCCACTGACTCAAATCACATTTAATTGAGTCCTTTGATGAAAAGAGATCACTGCATTGCCCAGTGTGTCACCAGTGGGGCTTGGCTACTGCTGGAGACCCTTTGAATCCTTTCGATTGGACTGATCAGTAGCAACTTGTGTGAAATATTGTCAGCCCACTACCAGGATTCCTGCTGAGCCTCTGAGACTCTTTGGTATGTTTTCTTCAGGATTCTTCATTCTGAGGAACCTAACAAGTGTAGGGAGAGGCTGTTTAGGCAGGGGGGGGGGTCTTGTAGACCCTCTCCTACCTTGTTTAAATCAGCACATTAGTCCTGCATCTCCTACAGAAGCATTTACATTGCCAGGACAGTCACAGCAAATCCAAGGACAGGAGTGGGAAGTTGTGCGTGGAGTCTGAAGAGATAGGAGAGGCACTAAATGAATATTTTTCGTCGGTATTCACACTGGAGAGGGACAGTGTTGTTGAGGGGAGTACTGAGATGCAGGCTGTTGGACTGGATGGGATTGATGTTCATAAGGAGGAGGTGTTAGCAATTCTGGAAAGGGTAAAAATAGATAAGTCCCCTGGGCCGGATGGGATTTATCCTCGGATTCTCTGGGAGGCTAGAGAGGAGATTGCAGAGCCTTTGGCTTTGATCTTTGTGTCGTCATTGTCTACAGGAACAGTGCCAGAAGACTGGAGGATAGCAAATGTTGTCCCCTTGTTCAAGAAGGGGAGTAGCGAGAACCCTGGTAATTATAGACCGGTGAGCCTTACTTCTGTTGTGGGCAAAGTATTGGAAAGGATTATAAGAGATAGGATTTATAATCACCTAGAAAGGAATAATTTGATTAGGGATAGTCAGCACGGTTTTGTGAAGGGCAGGTCGTGCCTCACAAACCTTATTGAGGTCTTTGAGAAGGTGACCAAAGAGGTGGATGAGGGTAAAGCGGTTGATGTGGTGTATATGGATTTCAGCAAAGCGTTTGATAAGGTTCCCCATGGTAAGCCTTTGCAGAAAATACGGACACATGGGATTGAGGGTGATTTAGTGGTTTGGATCACGAATTGGCTAGCTGTAAGAAAACAAAGGGTGGTGGTTGATGGGAAATATTCATCCTGGAGTTCAATTACTAGTGGTGTACCGCAAGGATCTGTTTTGGGGCCACTGCTGTTTGTCATTTTTATTAATGACTTGGATGAGGGCGTGGAAGGATGGATTAGTAAATTTGCGGATGACACTAAAGTAGGTGGAGTTGTAGACAGTGCGGAGGGAAGTGCGGAGGTTACAGAGGGACGTAGATAAGCTGCAGAGCTGGGCTGAGAGGTGGCAAATGGAGTTTAATGCGAAAAAGTGTGAGGTGATTCACTTTGGAAGGAGTAACAGGAATACAGAGTACTGGGCTAATGGTAAGATACTTGGTAGTGTGGATGAACAGAGGGATCTGGGTGTCCATGTGCATAGATCCCTGAAAGTTGGCACCCAGGTTGATAGGGTTGTTAAGAAGGCGTACGGTGTGTTAGCTTTTATTGGTAGAGGGATTGAGTTTCGGAGCCAGGAGGTCATGCTGCAACTGTACAAAACTCTGGTGCTGCCGCATTTGGAGTATTGCGTACAGTTCTGGTCGCCGTATTATAGGAAAGATGTGGAAGTATTGGAAAGGGTGCAGAGGAGAGTTACCAGGATGTTGCCTGGTATGGTGGGAAAATCGTATGAGGAAAGGCTGAGGGGCTTGAGGTTGTTTTCGTTAGAGAGAAGAAGGTTAAGAGGTGACTTAATAGAGGCATACAAGATGATCAGAGGATTAGATAGGGTGCATAGTGAGAGCCTTTTTCCTCGGATGGTGTTGGCTAGCACGAGGGGACATAGCTTTAAATTGAGGGGTGAGAGATATAGGACAGATGTTAGAGGTAGGTTCTTTACTCAGAGAGTAGTAAGGGCGTGGAATGCCCTGCCTGCAGCAGTGGTGGACTCGTCAACGTTGAGAGCGTTCAAGTGGTTATTGGATAAACATATGGATGATATTGGAATAGTGTAGATTAGAGGGGCTTTAGATTGGTACCACTGGTCGGCGCAACATCGAGGGCCGAAGGGCCTGTACTGGGCTGTAATGTTCTATGTTCTATGTTCTAAGAGCAGTGTCATGGGAACAGAAATCTATGCAATGGATCCCTGGCCCATTTCCCTTGCCTTTGTTGTTGGGGAATGCCAATTCCCTAGATGAAGGAAAGAGGAAAACCTATCATGTGAGTCATCCGACTGGCATCAGTGATATACGAGTTTAATTAAGACAATGGATGAAGCTCTCTTCACTCAGTGAGTAAGTTGAACAGGTTCACAAACAATAGAAGTATTTCAACATATTATATGAAAAGGAACTGATTGGTTTATGTTCAGATTTGAAGATGAAATGACATGAATGGATTTGAATCATCAATAATTTGAAAATGTTAAGGCACTTTTGCTATTAACGTTTAATAATTTATCATATTATCTGACATGGCAGTGAATTTCAAATGTCTTTACAAACCTTAATTAAATATAAAGAAAATGACACTGTCCCACAAAAGCTTGAACAAGACATACACTTAAAATACAGACTTATTATGGTTTGTCACTACAGGGCATTCATTCAAATTTAGTTACCCATATGGTGGAATGTATCTGAATGCAGAGTTTTCTGTGATTAAAAAATGCCTTTCTTCAACTTATTTGACAGCTTCGTGATAAAACTTTACAAATCAATTAGTACTTGTGTGCTTAAATATTGAGCAGAAGGAACTTTGTGCAAATTTCCAACTAAATTAATGTTAATGAAAAGGCAACTTTCAATTTATTATCTTACCTTTGACGCAGCATCAAAACATACAAATCCCATATTGAAGTCTATTGTTAGTCCCATGAGGTGACTCTCCAGCACACATGCGTAGGTCTTACACTGAAACAGTAGGAAACAAAATATTGCAGGGAACGCTTGTTATAGATTTAGGTCACAGAGAGATTGTACTGAAACACATCATAGAAACATCTCCTGATGATCAATCCTCCTATAGAACTTTAGGCAGTTTCATAAAGATTTGAGGCCATCTTCCCATTTACTATTTGAATGGTCAGAAGATAAAATGGAGATGTTGCAGAAATTAAATTCATCCATTTGGTAAGATTCTAAAGTCTCTAAATTGCAACATCCAGATGTTTCTTAAATGGTTCCAGGATGTTCATTTCCACTGCTCTATCTGGAAGTCTATAATGGTCACTCTTTGTGTGAAGAAGGATTTCCTGACATGATTTAAATTTTCTTTTCAGTAGTCTGTGCCTGTGTCCCCTTGTACCAATCTTGCAATTTAAATTAATGTACTTTCTGTTCCCCTAACCACCATAAGATCACCTCTCCAATGCCTCCTGATATAAAAGTTGAATAAGACTGGACTGGGATGGATGTGAAAGCAAAACAGAGAGAAAGCTCTGAGGGGCTACAGGTCTTGTCATTAATTGGATGTTTTATCAGTCATTATGAATCTGTACATATCTTACCAATGTTTTATACAGTGCACAGAAGGGATAGTTACTTGTTGCAGTTTATAATCACTTACGAGCTCAAACAGAGCCTGGATTTTCATCGGGCCATTTCCCGATGTTGCAACCCTGCCTCCAGCATGGCAGTGCCCACCAGGGTACTTTTATTATATGCTGGCAGAAGAGGACTGGATTTCGGGTGAAAGTCTCTGGGAACAGCACTGAGTCAGAAACAGCGGCAGGGTGATGTTGAGAAGACCAGGCTAAAAGATCCACCTTAGTTTCCTGGGACATCAACCCAGTTTGGTACATAACCCTCATACTCTTTATTCCCTCACCTCCATGCCTCTCACTCTTTGATGCCATCTCCATCATGCCCACTCACCCACACCCCATAAACTCTCAACCACCCTCCATGCCCACTCACCCAGTATCCAATATGTTCAGAACTCCTGAACCCTGCAATGACATTGGGAAGTCTTTGAAGTGTAGATGAAACTATCAAAACGAACCAATCCATTCAAAAATAACTTTTAAAAATACCTTGTCTAGATAAGCAAACAGTCATTGAAAAACTACATCAAAAGATGCAATTTTATTAAGTGATCATAAAATGTTAAGATAAATAAACTCATAGCACCCTTGCCAACCGTCTCAGTAATCCCTGCTAATTGGGAAAGCGATGGCCTAGTGGTATTATCGCTAGACTATTAAACCAGAAACTCAACTAATGTTCTGGGGACCCGGGTTCGAATACTGCCACGGCAGATGGCGGAATTTGAATTCAATAAAAAATATCTGGAATTAAGAATCTATTGAAGGCCATGAAACTATTATTGATTGTCATTAAAAATCCATCTGGTTCATTAATGTGCTTTAGGGAAGGAAATCTGCCATCCTTACCCACTCTGGCCTACATGTGACTCCAGATCCTCAACAATGTGGTTGCCTCTCAAATGCCCTCTGAAAAGGCCTAACAAGCCA
This sequence comes from Mustelus asterias, assembly GCF_964213995.1. Taxonomy (NCBI): domain Eukaryota; kingdom Metazoa; phylum Chordata; class Chondrichthyes; order Carcharhiniformes; family Triakidae; genus Mustelus; species Mustelus asterias. The sequence goes on along the minus strand of NC_135807.1, from coordinate 63,092,499 downwards.
CTTAGTTGTCACCACAACTTTCTCAAGGTAACTAGGGATGGGCAATAAATGCTGGCTAGCCAGAAATGCCCATGTCCCATGAATGAATTTTTAAAAATCCATTAAGGGTTTGGAGCTCAGTCAAGCATTCATCATTGGGTTTCCATTGCACAGCTGTGGAAACAAACTCTTCAGAGCTGAATACATTAAAACCTTTGAAGTCATTGAAAGAGATCAGCCATCTGTTCAAGCTTAAAAACAGGGGAACAGATGTCTGAGATGTCTGAAATCAATAAAAAAAGTAAATCTCACGTGACCACTGGAAGAGTCAAATCTGAGTATCACTATTGTTCAATGCAGAAAAGTATTTTGTCCAGTGGATAATGTACTCGGAATGCATCTCAACAATTCCATTTTCACAATGTTAGTCAACATAATGGTCATTGTCTTTTAAGAACAAAATTATATCATTAACCACTGCATTTGAAACATTTTAACCTATCATACAACATTATATTATGCAATGTGAAGTTGCCAACACTTTTTGAACTACCTGACAAATGGTTTTAGACTTCAGACTAGAAATTAATGCTCCATCTGGGCTCAATTCTTCTGAGCTGCTGCGAAACGGGTTACCTTCAGAAGCTGGCCTGACTCCATCAGAAATGTAATTGCAGGGTTGGGTGGAGGGGATGGGTGTGAAATACCCACCCCTGGAATGGAGCCAGCTAGGTCAAGAAAGCACCATATTATCTTGCTACCTGCACCCTTAATAGTCTTGAAGTGCTGTAACTTGTAAGGTTAAGGACCAGCTGCTAGAAAGTAGTATTGACGTGAGCAGCTGGTTTATTTTTCTCTTTTTTGGCTGGCAGAGGCACGATGGGCTGAATGGTCTCTTTCCACCATAAACCTTCTATGGTTCTGTGGTTCTCGGCTCTTGCTTTCAGACATTGAAGAACTGCTGCCTGCCCAGTCACAGCAGCCCAAGGTTAAGAGAGTAAGAACAAATCTCATGAAGGGACCCTGTCACTTGATTTGATACTCACAGCTAGAAGTTTAGCCAATTATACTGGAGACTAGTATAGGGTTGGAGACTAGTATAGGGTTGGAGACTAGTATAAGGTTGGGATCAGCATGTGGTGAGTAATGTGGACATGAGTAATCAGCACCTAGGGTAGGGCTAAAGGATGGTTTATTTGCCAGCTCACTGCAAGATTAGGACAAGGTATTGGTGCATTGGTAGCCTTAAAAGTGGATAAATCTCCAGGTCTGGATGAATTGTGCTCTACGCTACTGTGGGAAGCAAGGGAGGAGATTGCAGGGGTTTTGACCCAAATTTTCAATTCCTCTCTGACCATGAGGGAGTCGCCAGATGACTGGAGAACAGCTAATATGGTTCCGCTTTTAAGAAGAGTTGTAGAGATAAGCCAGGGAACTACAGACCAGTGAGCGTCACGTCAGTGATAGGAAGACTGTTGGAGAAACTTCTGAAGGGGAGCATCTATCTTCACTTGGAGAGGTAAAGCTTGATCAGAGATAGTCAGCATGGCTTCCTCAAAGGGAGCTCATGCTTAACAAATTTGATTGAATTTTTGGCAGAGGCAACCAAGTGCTTAGACGAGGGTAATGCAGTTGATGTAGTTTATATGGATTTCAGCAAAGCCTTTGACAAGGTCCCACATGGGAGACATGTGAAGAAGGTAAATGCACATGTGATACAGGATAATTTGATAAAGTGGATTCAAAATGGCTCAGTTGTAAGAGAGAGGGTGTTGACAGAAGGCTGTATTAGTGACTGGAAGTCAATGTCCACATACCACAGGGATCTGTGTTGGGTCCCCTATTATTCGTCATTTAAATAAATGACATTGATGACGAGGTGGGGGGGGTAGGATTAGTAAGTTTGCGGATGGCACAAAGTTTGGCCAGATGGTTAACAGTGAGGCTGAGTGTCTTGGGCTATAAGAAGATATAGACAGAATGGTCAAATGGACAGATAAGTAATAGATGGAATTTAACCCTGAAAAGTGTGAGGTTTTTGGAAGGAGTAATTTGACAAGAAAGTACTCAATGAATGGCAGGACACTAGAAAGTTTTGTGGAACAAAAGGACCTTGGTGCATTTGTCCATAGATCACTGAAGGCAGAAGGGCATGGTGAAAAAGGCATATGGGACACCCGCCTTTATCAATCGGGGCATAGATTACAAAAGCAGGGAAGTCATGTTGGAATTGTATAGAACTTTGGTGAGGCACAGCTAGGGTGTTGTGTGCAGTTCTGGTCGCCACATTATAGGAAGGATGTGATTGCACTGGAGAGGGTGCAGAGGAGATTCACCAGGATGCTGCCTGGGATGAAACATTTAAGTTGCGAAGAGAGTTTGGATAGGCTTGGGTTGTTTTTGTTGGAGCAAAGAAAATTGAGGGGTGACCTGATTGAGGTGCACAAGATTGAGAGACATGGACAGAGTGGCTAAGGAGCCGCTATTCCCATTAGTTGAAGGGTCAGTCACAAGGGGTCATAGTTTCAGGGGACATGGTTTCAAGGTGAGGGGCAGGAGGTTTAGGGAGGATGTGGGGGAAAAGCTTTTTTACCCAGAGGGTAGTGATCATCTGGAATGTGCTGCCTGGGAGGGTGGTCGAGGCCGGTTGTCTCACATCTTTTAAAAAGCACCTGAATGAGCACATGAATCAGCATCATAACATTCAAGGCTAGAGGCCAAGTACTGGTAGATGGGATTAGGTGGGAATCCAGGCGTTTCTTACGTTTCGGTGCAGACCTGATGGGCCAAAGGGCCTCTTCTGCATTGTATGATTCTATGATTCTAAGGTGAGATTCCAGATGCATTCTGCTGCAGAGAACTCAAACGAGGACTGCAGTGGGACGTATGCATGACAGTTTTTATGGGCATGCACATTGTGATGCTAGGTGCATCGACTGACCTGCCAGCCAAACTCCAGTCCCTGTCAGGGTGTATGATGAAGTCTGGATCAATGTGTGCAGAATTTTTGGAAGTTTTTGGAAGAAATAATGTAGGGAGGAGTTATACAATAAATGGCAGAGTCATCAGGAGTATAGAAACACAGAGGGACCTAGGTGTGCAAGTCACAAATTCTTGAAGGTGGCAACACAGGTGGAGAAGGTGGTGAAGAAGGCATATGGTATGCTTGCCTTTATAGGATGGGGTATAGAGTATAAAAGCTGGAGTCTGATGATGCAGCTGTATAGAACACTGGTTAGGCCACATTTGGAGTACTGCATCCAGTTCTGGTCGCCGCACTACCAGAAGGATGTGGAGGCATTAGAGAGAGTGCAGAGAAGGTTTACCAGGATGTTGCCTGGTATGGAGGGTCTTAGCTATGAGGAGAGATTGGGTAAACTGGGGTTGTTCTCCCTGGAAAGACGGAGAATGAGGGGAGATCTAATAGAGGTGTACAAGATTATGAAGGGGATAGATAGGGTGAACAGTGGGAAGCTTTTTCCCAGGTCGGAGGTGACGATCACGAGGGGTCAGGGGCACAAGGTGAGAGGGGCGAAGTATAACTCAGATATCAGAGGGATGTTTTTTACACAGAGGGTGGGGGGGGGCCTGGAATGCGCTGCCAAGTAGGGTGGTGGAGGCAGGCACGCTGACATCGTTTAAGACTTACCTGGATAGTCACATGAGCAGCCTGGGAATGGAGGGATACAAACGATTGGTCTAGTTGGACCAAGGAGCGGCACAGGCTTGGAGGGCCGAAGGGCCTGTTTCCTGTGCTGTACTGTTCTTTGTTCTTTGTAAGGGATGGCACCGAATTTGCCCTCTCCACAGACTCTGCCCTGTCACCCTATCACACTATAGATCCGGAGGCAATTGCATTGGTGTTCCCATACTTGCTGAAGCCTTTGAGTAAACAAGTCACCTAATCCTTTGCTCCCCTCCCATGGCATGGCGCAAGGGGATTTCACATCATGTGCCTCTAACTTATTAATGTAAGTAATGTAAGTACATCATGGTAAGGGTGATACATAGACTTAGAACAAGCAAAGGATTACAAAAGCATTAAAGAGAAATGCAAATGCTGGAAACCTACATTGAGGGAATACTGAAATCATGGCAACATTCAAAAGACCAAGGTAAAAGCTAAATAATGCAGATGCTGGAAATCTGAAATAAAAACAGAAAATGCCGGATAAACTCAGCAGGTCTGGCAGCAACTGTGGAAACAAGAGTTAACACTTTGAGTTTGTATGAAGTGTCATAATTTTCCCAGCATTTTCTGTTTTTAATCCAAAACATCAAATTATTTTTTCATGTACCGATTGATGCCAGGAACAATTTTTATTTTTGTAAACGTAGATAGAATCAAGGATTCTTTATTGGAATGAGAATGACCCATTCATTCACCATTGAAACAAATAAATTTGAAACAAAATGGAGCACTCATTAAGTTTAAAAGCAAGAAGAACTGAATCAGTTATTGTGGCTGCTATTCACTCTTGGCAAACATAAACAACATTTGTAATATTAGAAAATGGTTTCCTCAGTTTAAATTTAAAGAATTCTCATGAAGAAACCTTACTGCTCTGGAATGATTTACAATCAATCAAAAACCTATCAAAGTATTTAATCATAGAATCTTACAGAACAGAAGGAGGCCATTCAGCCCATTGTACCTGAGCCAGTTCCTTAGAAGAACAATTCAATTGGTCCCCTGCAAATATTTCCTTTTCAATTTTCCATAGCCTTGCACATTTTTCCTTTTCAAATGTATGTTCAATTCCCTTGTGAAATCGGGAGCCCACTTTTGGAATTAAGAAGCTTTTGACAGTTAAGTTCAATAGGTGTTGCCAACTACAAAGGTCAAAATAAAATATTGCATGTTTAATATAATTTTGGTGAAGTGATTGATAATAGGACTTTGTTCTTAAATGGCAAATAGCCACTAAATTGACTGGCTTTGGAAAAGTCATCAGAGACATTGGAGCACATTATCCACTGGATAAAGTGCTATTCTGTATTAAACAATATTCATATTCAGTTCTTACTATATCAATTTGTCCCCTGCTTAATTATTTTCATTCATTGACAGCTCAGGCATCTGTTCCACTCCTTGAAAACTTAGCTCTATGAGTCACTTCAAATACTTCATAAAGTATTCATCTCTGTAGATTTTGATGAAATGGTTTGCAATGGAACCCAATGTAAATGTTAGGTGGAGCTCCAAACATATTAATGTATTCACCTCAACAGGGGTTGTTCACACAGCTGTCAAGCGGACTGCAAGTTTATTTATACTGCCAATTCTGTGAGTTCCGAACAGAATACTTTTTGAATGTTTTTGAATGGCTGTTTGTTTACTTTGACACGTTTATGAACATCTCAAATACTTTGCAATGTTATTATAAGGCTCATGAGTTCTGCACAGAATGGATACAGGGTGAGTAGTCATGGAGGTGGGAGACACAAGGAATGGGTTTATAGAGGAGAAGTACAGTAGGATTTTACAGCCTTGCTTGAGCGAGACCGGAAATTAACACCCGAGGTCAATATACATTTCGATTGTCCACCCCTCACTCACTCCGATTCCCGTGGCAGGTGAGGCGGTAGAATTCCGGCGTCAGAGAGGGTTATGGGGACATCGAGGTACATGGAAGATGTGGGACATATGGGGGGTATGGGGAGGAGGCAAGATATGCAGATATAAGAATATGGGAGAGAGGGGTATGGAGCAGTTATGGGGGTGGGTGAGGGTGAGGGATAAGGGACCTCACACTCATTACCAAACTGGGCTGATTTCTCAGCAAATGGAGGCAGGCCTTCTTAACTGCACACCTCACATTGCACACTGCCTGCCTCTGTTTCCATCCCGGGCTTGCTTCAGGAGGCAGCAGCCCCAGATTTCTCTATCATGGAAATAGAGTGTGGGGCTGGGGGGGTGTGGGGGGGGAGGGGTGGAGAGGTGGGGGGGGAGGTGGACACTTCCAGGCATAAGGCAGGATTGCAATGTCAGGAAATCTCCCTGCCAACGGTTGCTCTCTGCTTCAAAAGAGAAAATCTGGCCTTCACATTAGACTCTCAAAAGTGTAAAAAGGATACAGAATAAAAGTGTTGGCCACTTTCCAAGAATAAGTAATGAAAATAAAATCTTTTTAAAATGAACTGATTTAAAAATACTTATTTATTTCTTCATGGGATGGGAATGTCACTGGCGAAGCCAGCATTTGTTGCCCAACCCTAATTGCCCTTGAAAAGGCGGCGGTGAGCTTCCTTCTTGAGTCATTGCAATCCATCTGGTGCAGATTGCTGTTAGAGAAGGAATTCCAAGATCTTGATCTCATGGCAATGAAGGAATGACAATATAGTTCCATGTCAGGATGGTGTATGGCTTGGGGGGGGAACTTGCATGTAATGGTGTTCCCGTGTATCTGTTGCCCTTTTTCTACTAGATGGCAGAGGTTACAGGAAGATGTTGAGGAAGGAGCCTTGCTGAGTTGCTGCAGTGCATTGTTTGATGATACACACTGCTGCTACTGTGCGTTGGTGGTGGAGGGAGTGAATTTTGAAGATGGTGAATGGGGTGCCGATTAAGTGAACTTTCATGTCCTGGACGATGTTGAGCTTCTTGAGTGTTGTTGAACTGCACTCATCTAGGCAAGTGAAGAGTACTTCTTTACATTCCTGGCTTGTAGTTTGTAGATGGTGGACAGGCTTTGGGGAGTTTGGGGGTGAGTTCCTTGCAGCAGAATTTTCAGCCTCATGCCTGCTCTCGGAGCCATGGTATTTATATGGCCAGTCCAGTCCAATTCTGTTCTGGTCAATGGCAGCTCTCAGAATGGTGGTACTGGGGATTCAACGATGAATGTCAAGGGGAGATAGTTGGATTTCTCTTGTTGATGATGGTCATTGGCTGGCACTTGTGTGGTACGAATGTAACTTATCACTTATCAGCCCAAATTTGAATATTGTCCTGGTCTTTCTGCATATGGACATTGTCTACTTCAGTACCTGAGGAGTTGCAAATGGTAGCGAGCATTGGGCAACATCAGCAATATCCCCACTTTTCACCTAATGATGGAAGGAAGCTGAATAAGGTTTGGTCTAAGACATCAACCTGAGGAATTCCTGCAGCAATGTCCTGGGAGGAAGATGAATGACCTCCAACAAACACAATCATATTCCTTGGTGCTAAGTATGACTCCCACCGGTGTAGAGCATTTCCCATTGACACCTATTTTGCTAAGGCTCCTTGATGCCATATTCAATCAAATGCCGCCTTGGTGTCAAAGGCAATCACTCTCACCTCATCTCATGAGATCAGCTTCGTCCATGTTTGGAACAAGGCTGTAAGGAGAGGCCCTGACGGAACCCAAAATGAAAGTTAATGAACAAGTTATTGCTGTGTAAAAAAAAGTACAACTGCCATAGTCCCAGATGACCAGAAGCTGCTCGCCTCTTTGGGAGAGAGAGCTGACTGGTGGTGATTTTAACCTGAGGATCCCCACACCTCAGGCAAGGGGCAAGTTTGAGAAGGCAGAGCCTTCATGAATAACCTGTGTGAGTGTATGTGCGATGATGTGGAGATGCTGGCGTTGGACTGGGGTGAACACAGTAAGAAGTCTCACAACACCAGGTTAAAGTCCAACAGGTTTATTTGGTAGCAAATACCATAAGCTTTCAGAGCGCTGCTCCTTCGTCAGATGGAGTGGAAATGTGCTCTCAAACAGTGCACAGAGACACAAAATCAAATTACAGAATACTGATTAGAATCCTCCACCCACATTGTCTGTACCTTTAAGACCTGGCTGGCTGTAGGGATTCGCATTCTAATCAGTATTCTGTAACTTGATTTTGTGTCTCTGTGCACTGTTTGAGAGCACATTTCCACTCTATCTGACGAAGGAGCAGCGCCCCGAAAGCTTATGGTATTTGCTACCAAATAAACCTGTTGCACTTTAACCTGGTGTTGTGAGACTTCTTACTGAGTGTATGTGCCACATGATAGTACTGTTGACTACACCCTCCATCACCTTTCTGATGATAAAAACAAGGTTGTTGGGACAGTAACTGGCTGGATTGGATTTGTCCTGTCTTTTGTGGACAGGATGTGGAGATGCCGGCGTTGGACTGGGATAAACACAGTAAGGAGTCTAACAACACCAGGTTAAAGTCCAACAGGTTTATTTGGTAGCAAACGCCACTAGCTTTCGGAGCGCTGCTCCTTCGTCAGGTGAGTGGGAGATCTGCTCATAAACAGCAAACAGTATCTTTATATGCCCTGTTTGCTGTTTATGAGCAGATCTCCCACTCACCTGACAAAGGAGCAGCGCTCCGAAAGCTAGTGGCGTTTGCTACCAAATAAACCTATTGGACTTTAACCTGGTGTTGTTAGACTCCTTACTTTTGTGGACAAGACATACTTGGGCAGTTTTTCACCCTGTTGGGTAGAAGCCAGTGTTGTAGCTGCACTAGAATAGCTTGGCTATGTGCACAGCTAGTTCTGGAACACAAGTCTTCAGTACTATTGTTGGGATGTTTTCAGGGCCCAAAGCCCAGTGGCTTCAGCTGTTTCTTGATATACTTCATATAGTAATTGCAAAAAAGTACTGCAGAAAAATTGCAACAGAAATGTAATGAAAATTGCAGTGCTTTTATTTAAAGTCTTAAAACATTTGGACTTTGCAATTTGACCAGTATTTTGAGTAGTTAGGTTGCTAGTTCACACTTAAGTCAAACGTTACAGACAAGTGAATTAGGAGTGTCTTCCTCTTTGGAGAACTTTACAAAAGATGGTGCATTGTATTGCCAATATTCATCATTTTTATCGGCAGTGCCATTTCACAGTCATGTTGAAATAATTTTATTGACTGTCAATTTGAAGATGCCAGCTCATGGACAGGATGCATAAAATTCACCAGAATAAATGATGTTAAATTAAACCAGGCTCAAAAAGGACAGAACTGGGTACTAAATATTCATGGACGTGAGGGTTTCAGGAAAGATAAGTAAAGAAAGGAGAGAGAAGATATTCTAGAAGGGTTAAGGGCAGAATCCATTTTATTGAAGCTAAAAAAATAACCACCACATTTCTGGGTGTAAATGGGTCACCAACTAGTGGGAAAGATATAGATGAACACATTTGCAAGGAAATTATGGAGAAGTGAACAATTATAGAGTACTTATCGAGGGAGACTTATTACTATCCCAGTCTATATCAGGAAATTTAATGTAAATGGCAGATAAGCAAAAGATTTGACAGTGTTCAGGAGAATTTTCTACATTAGTGTGTTTCTAGTCCAATGAGAAATGAGACATTGCTGGCTCTGGTTCTGGGGAATGAGGTGGGTCAAGCGGATTAAATATCAGTAGGGGCACATTTGGGGGACTGTGATCATTGTATCATAAGATTTGGATTAGCTATGGAAAAGAACAAGAAACAATCTAGAACATAAAATTATTAATCTGGGACAGTCAACTTCAATGGGATGAAAATGGATTTGACCGCATTATATAGAATCAAGAATTTGGAGTCGAAGCTACAATGAAACAATGGTCTGTCTTTAAAGAGGAGATAGTGTAGGTACAGTTGAGATACATTCCCAAGAGGGGGAAGGTAGGACAAACAAATACAGAGCTCCCAGGATGGAGAAAGAGATAGAGAATGGGATGAAGCATAAAAGTGATGCATAGGATATCAGATGGATAATACAACTGAGAATCAGGCTGAGTATATAAAGTTCAGAAGGTGAGTGGAGAAAATAAAGATAGAAGCTAAGGAAGAGTATCAGTAGAGAGTGGCAGCTAACATAAATGGGAATCCAAAAGCATTTACATAGTAAAAGGGTGGTAAAGGGAGGAACTGATTAGAAACTTACAATAGGATTTTGCACAGATGCCAGGGCATGGCTAAAGTTCTAAATGGATATTTTGATTTTTTTTGCGGAAGAAGGTGGTACCTAGTTATAGTGAAAGAGGAAATTGTTGAGACACTGGATATACTAAAAATTGACAATAATAGGTTAGCTACACTTGAAATTGATAAATCACCAGGACTGGATAAGAAGCATCCGAGGATAACGAAGGAGGTGAAGATAAAAGTTATGGAGGTATAGGCCATATTCTTACAATCCCCCATAGGTGTAGGGGTCATGTCAGACAACTGGTGAACTGCAAGCATTACAACCTTTTCCCAAAAAAAATTATGTAAGGGTAAGCTAAGTAACTGACATTGGTTGTGGGGAAGCTTTTGGAAATGATAATTCAGGACAAAAGTAATAGTCATTTGGGAAAATGTGGGTAAGTGTGGAAAACCAGCACTGACTTGTTCAAGGCAAATCGTGTTTAACTAACTTGATTTCAGTTTTTTGATGAGGTGAAAATGAAGGTTGGTGAGGGTACTGCAGAGGATATGGTGTACATGTAACTCCAAAAGGCACTTGATAAAATGTTAGCAGCATTGTCTGCAAAGTTAGAGCCCATGGGATAAAAGGGGCAGTGCAATATGGCTACGAAATTGGCTGAGCAACAGGAAGCTGAGAGTAATGGTGCATGGCTGTTTTACAGTCTGGAAGAGTGAGGTTAACCAGTGGTCGGTGTTTGGATAATTGTTTTCTAAATCTATATTACTGACCTACACTTGGGTGTGCAGGACACAACTTCAAAATTTGCAGCTAACATAAAACTTATTGAGAGCTATAAGGAGGATAGTGATAAACTTGAAGGGGGCAAATACAGGCTGGTGAAATGGGTGTGATAGATGAAATTGAATGCAACAAAGTATGAGTTGATTAATTTTGATTGGAGTAATAAGAACAGGCAATATAAAACGAGTGGTAGAATTCTGACGTGGTGCAGGAGCAGAGGGAACTGGGAGTCTATATGCATAAATCATTGAAGATAACATGGCAGGTTGAGGAAGCAGCTAATAAAATCTATATGGTCCTGAGCTTTATACATAGAAACAAATAATGCAATTAAGATATGATAAACCTGTGCAAAACATTTACTGGTCCTCAACTGGAGTATTGTGTCCAGTTCTGGGCACTTTAGGAATGATGTGAAGCCATTAGAGAGAGTGCAGTAAAGGTTCATGTGAATGGTCCCAGAGATAAGAGACTTCAGATATTTGGATAGATTGGAGAAGTTGGAGCTGTTCCCTTTGGAGAAGTGAAGAGTGAGATGATATTTAATGGAGCTGTTCCAAATCATGAATGGTCTGGATAGAATAGATGGGGGTCAAACCCTTCCCATTCGCAGAATGAACAAGAAACAAAGTGTACTGATTTCAGGTGATTGGCAAAGAAGCACTGGCAAAATGTGAAAACACATTTTCATGCACTGAGTAATTAGAATTTGGAACACATTGCCCGAGAGTGTGGTAGAGGCAGATTCAAGCGAAACCTTAAAAACAGAATTGTATAATTATCTGAAGAGAAAAATGTATTGAGCCAGGGGAAAAATGGGTGGGAGTTGGCCTAAGTGCATTGTTTTGCAGAGAGCTGGCACAGACACAATGGGCTGAATAATCTACTTCTGTACTGTGACCATTTTATGGACTGGATTTTACTGCTCCCCAGGGGCAGGTTGGCAAGTGCTCGCTGCAATGACTCCAGTGGTGGGGGAGGTATCAGTAGGTCTGCCTGTCAATGAGCCCAATGAAGCTCTTAACTGGCCAACAAACAGCCACATAGGACTTCCTCCCTTCCCTACTGTGATTTAACCCATGGGGGAGAGGCCCAAGCTGAGTTTCCAGCCCCACAGCTTTCACTGTTTGAAATAGGGCTGGTAATGGAGCATGGCATGGGGTTGCTACTTTTTGGACCCTCCAATGCCCACTAACACCCTTCCCTCTCCACCCCCAGGTTTTGATGTAGGGAATAGGAATTCAATGGGAATATAACACAAACACCCCACCAGCTTTTGTCAAAATTTTCCATTTGTAATATTCCCATAAACAGGATAAGGATGGCAAGAATATGGGATATTAGAATTGCCCATTTAATTTCAGGGAAAACAATAGGTCTATTTTATCATAAAAGCCTTATGTTAAGCTTATTTTTCCCCTAATTGTTCGTTCCATTCAAGCTGCTGCTTTCTTCTCAACTATTATTTGATTCAGGTCAGTTGCATTTTCAACATCGCTGTCGATTGCCTCCCCCTTGCCCCATCCCTCCCCCGTTCCCCCACCCGACCTCGCTCCTTTTTCATTGCGGAACATTTGTTCTTTGTTGCCATGCTGGGTTGCCTGTTTGATCCTGTGGTGTCACTGGCTTTTGAGGAAATGAAAATCGAGGAAATATCACCTATTTTACACTGCCACACTAAAGTAAAGAGCCCTCTTTGTTCCAGTCTTGTGTTCGTTTTCTTGCCATTTCTGGCATCTCAACAAAACAGAAAAAATTGCAAATGGAGTGGTTTCCACTCGCTGAGCAGTGCTTGGTATCTGTGGAGAATCTGAAAGCAGTTTGTCAGCTGGATATGACAATGTTGCACCTCCTGCAGCTGGCTGGATTTATACAAAATTCTGGTGATTCAATGTTAATTTTAAATCACAGTCAGCACTTCCATGTATTCATAGAAGTAAACTTTTTAAAGTAAAATATGAGTTAAAAATAAAAAAGGCACAACTGTTGGATCAAAAGTCCATTTTTGTTCCTAAAGGACAGGCAGACAGACACACACACACATATGTTGTTACACAATCATCAGGTAACTTCACCACAGTAACATTGGCAACTCTTCCACTTGTTAATGATTTATTAATTAGAGCTTTTTTAATGCTGTGATTCATCAGGACAAAAGGGAATTGTTGAGATAATTTTTTTCTCTCATTTCTAACACCTTGATTTTTTTCACCATGAATAAATAATGCAAAATCAATAAATTAGGATTGAAATCACCAATGATGGCAACACTGCTACAATTATATAACGGCAAAATGCTGCGGATGCTGGAATCTGAAATAAAAACAGAAAAAGCTGGAAAATCTTAGCAGCTTTGACAGCAGCTGTGGAGAGAGAATAGAGCCAATATTTCGAGTCTGGCTGACCCTTCATCAGTGTTCGTTCTATTCTCTCTCCACAGATGCCGTCAGACCTGCTGAGATTTTCCAGCATTTTCTGTTTTTGTAACTGCTACAATTATCTGTTCAGGAGAGCATAGACATGCCCTCAGTAAGTGGAAATTGTTCAATGAAACTACCATTCTGTATGTCGGTGAAGTTGTGGAAATGAACCCGGTCAAATAGATACAGAGGAATTCAATTAATACAAATTAAAGAGAGATTGAAGCTTAGGTATAATTTCTGATTGCTTAAATTTTGTAGTACCTGCATTCGTTCCACCTCTAAGAAAGTTGCCGTCTGAAAGGCCTTTTCCCACAGGATAAGTTCATATTCTAATTCCACACTGAAGATAAGGTCTTCTCCATTTTCTGTCTGAACACTAAAACAGTGTTTCCGCCGGTCCCACAGATCACTGTCCTGATGAAAACCTGAAGTTATATAATCTGGCATACATCAATTAATATTTTCACCGAACACACACATTTAAGGCTATAAATCGCAAATGCAGCACTTGATGCAAGCAAGTTATTTTTGTTTCAGTTGCAACCTGAATATTGCAGGAAGTGAATCTTTAACAAAATGTGCTGACAAGACTTTCTTCATAATTCACTTCCAAATGATGATGCAATTGGTCTGAAAAGGTGTCTGCATGTCAAAAGAAAATTGCTATGTTGCTCGCATCTTTTGAGGGGGAAAATGATATCCGAGGGCCCAGAACTTCCATGAAGTGGCAGTCACTGTTGGATTGCCATTCCGCATCCTTTTACTTACCAAAGACTGGAGATACACCTGGACTTCTGACCTGGGCCTAAGAAATATGCAGTGTAGATACTCCTCAAGTTCTTTCTGTGCGGAGCAGGAACAAGGGGCAAGTGAAGCCTCCTCCTCCTTTATACAGCACTAGCAATTCCACTGCAGACCTTACATGGAGCACGTCTTCTGGGGTGCCCCTAGGGTATGACTCCGACCCCTTCCAGCCCCGAGGAATGGAAGATCTGGGCCGATGTGCACCCTTTTCTTTTCTCACAGGTTAAATATCAACTGAAACCTTTTTTAAGCTCAGCATTGTATCATGAAACATTAGCTTTTTAATGGAAAGGCCTAGTTGCTTTCATCTATCCAATTTTAAAACATAATATATGAGATATAAAACTTGGGATGCCATGGTGAATCTCGGTAAAATCTTAGGTCACAGTTGGAGTCGTGCATGTAGTTTTGGTCTTCAAATGATGGGAAACAGGTCAAAACAATACAAAAGGTGCAACACAAATTCACTAGGATAACTGTACCTGGAAATACAAAACCAAAAAAAGGACTTGAACAATTAGAACTGTTTTTATTAGAAGAGAGGAGATGATAAGGTGATTTGACAGAGAAGTGTTTAAGATTTTGAAGCAATGGAATGGTGTAAATAGGGTTAGACTTCAAAATTTGAAGGATTTAATACAATGGGACATAATTATAAGGGGGTAGAAAAACACTTTAAAATACCGTTTGGAGGCTGTGGATTGCTCTAGAACTGGAGACAGAAGTAGAGACCAGAGGGGAAACATTTGACTGATGCCCAACGGGAGTAAAGCTAATGAAGCATCCAAAGCTGTTTTTTTTTTGCATTTATTTAAATGTCAGCAACAACCTTCAAACATCAAGTGAGTGCACAACTGCAAGTCTGAGATTAAAGGAAGGCTAGAACTCAACGCACTCAAATCTTGAGTGTGCAGCTGGCACTTCTTCTCCCTCTTGCCACACACAAATCATCCCCCCCCAAAAATCTGGGCTTTTAAGAAGCACTGGTTAAGATACTCACTGAACATGGCCCAGTCATTTATATCTGAAAATTGCAAAATGGGTCCTAAAACCTGTTTAAGAATTGGTTTGCATAATTAAACTGACAGCGAGCATGCTGCTCATCCATTTAGAGGTCTATGTGAAAATGGCATCAGGAGGACATTGGTCCATTTTGAACCATTGGTTCCCTATTTCTCAGGCAGTTGGAACCAATGAGGTTTCAGCCTCATTGTTCCACAGGAGCAGGCTGAGGGTAAGGGAGCTTGTTTGTGCACTAATTTATTTAATTATTTTTCAGTTAAATTTGTGAAAAAAATCGGAGGTTTTTTTTCAAAACAGGAAATAGGCCCAGCAGCAGCCTGGGAAGGTTTTGGAGGGTTTAAAAGTAGGCCGCGCCTTTGAGCGGGCAGCGTCGTTAGCGTGCAGTGGAGTGAGCAGGGGACAGAGCGAGAGCTGAAGGGCTTTGGCTCAAAACAGGCTTCGGCGAGAACAGGCAGAGGCGAGAGTAGGTTATTTTTTCTTTTCAGAAAGTTTATTCCTGTATTTCCCCAGAGCAAAAAAAAATATGCCAGGCAAGATGTTGGAATGCTCCTCTTGCAGAATGTGGGAGATCAGGGAGACCTCCGGTATCCCTGACGACAGCACCTGCAAAAGATGCATTCAGCTGCAGCTGCTAGCTAAGCGTGTTAGGGAACTGGAGAAGGAGCTTGATGACCTCCATCTAATTTGGGAGAATGAGACGTATATAGACAGTAGCTTTAGGGAGATAGTTACACCTAAGCAGCAGAGCACAGGAAATTGGGTTACTGTAAGGAGAGGAAATGGCAGTGTGAAAGGACAGGCAGAGCAGGGTTCCCCTGTGGATATACCCCTCCACAACAGGTATACTGAATTGGATACTGTTGTGGCAGATGCTTTACCTGGGACAAGCTGCGACAGCCGGAACTCTGATACTGAGTCTGGTTCTACAGCGCAAAAGGGTGGGATGAAGAAGAGGAGAGCAGTAGTGATAGGGGACTCGATGGTTAGAGGTACGGACCGGAGGTTCTGTGGTCGGGATAGAGACTCCCGCATGGTTTGTTGCCTCCCAGGTGCCAAGGTCAGCGATGTCTCTGATCGCGTGCACAGCGTTCTAAAGAGGGAAGGTGATCAGCCAGATGTCGTGGTACATGTCGGTACCAATGATGTGGGAAGGAAGAGTGAGGAGGTCCTAAAGAGTGAGTACAAAGAGCTTGGAAGGAAGTTAAAAAGCAGGACCCCGAGGGTAGTAATCTCAGGATTGCTACCTGAGCCACATGCCAGTGAGGGCAGGAGTAGGATGCTTGGGCGGATAAACACGTGGCTGAGGAACTGGTGCAGGGGGCAGGGTTTCCAATTCTTGGATCATTGGGACCTCTTCTGGGGCAGGTGGGACCTGTACAAGAGAGACGGGTTACACCTAAACTACAAGGGGACCAATATACTTGCAGGGAGATTTGCTAGTGTTATTGGGGAGCGTTTAAACTAGATTTGCAGGGGGGTGAGAACCAGAGTGCCAGAGCAGATAGTGGAGCAGGGGTAAAAAGACAGGTTAGTTCAAGCAAAATCACAAATGGAAGGGTAGAGTGTGGTGGAAATAATTTTTTGAGGTGTGTCTATTTCAATGCCAGGAGTATTGTAGGGAAGGCAGATGAGCTGAAGGCGTGGATAGACACGTGGAAATATGACATTATAGCCATTAGTGAAACTTGGCTACAGGAGGGGCAGGACTGGCAGCTCAATGTTCCAGGGTTCCAATGTTTCAGGCGGGATAGAGGCAGAGGGATAAAAGGTGGGGGGGTGGCATTGTTGGTCAGGGAAAATGTTACAGCGGTACTCAGGCATGATAGATTAGGGAGCTTGTCTACAGAGGCCCTATGGGTGGAGCTGAGAAACAGGAAAGGTATGACCACATTAATGGGCTTGTATTATAGACCACCCAATAGTCAGCAAGAATTGGAGGAGCAAATCAGCGGAGAGATAGCTGACAACTGCAAGAAACACAAAGTTGTGATAGTAGGGGATTTTAATTTTCCACATATAGATTGGGACTCGCATACTGTTAAAGGTTTAGACGGGGTAGAGTTTGTAAAATGTGTTCAGGAGAATTTTCTACATCAGTATATAGAGGTGCCAACTAGAGAGGATGCGATATTGGATCTCTTATTGGGAAATGAGTTAGGGCAGGTGATGGATGTGAGTGTGAGGGAACACTTTGGATCCAGTGATCATAATGCCATTAGTTTCAACCTGATCGTGGATAAGGATAGATCTGGTCCTCGGGTTGAAGTTCTGAACTGGAAAAAGGCCAAATTTGATGAAATGAGAAGGGATCTGGGAAGTGTGGATTGGCACAGGCTGTTCTCTGGTAAGGATGTAAATGGAAAGTGGGAGGCCTTCAAAGGAGAAATTTTGAGAGTGCAGAGTTTGTATGTTCCTGTCAGGATTAAAGGCAAAGTAAATAGGAATAAGGAACCTTGGTTCTCGAGGGAGATTGTAACACTGATTAAGAGGAAAAGAGAGTTGTATGAAATGTACAGGCAGCAAGGAACAGATCAGATGCTCGAGGAGTATAAAAAGTGCAAGAAGCTACTTAAGAGGGAAATCAGGAGGGCTAAAAGAAGACATGAGGTTGCTTTGGCAGACAGAGTGAAGGAAAATCCAAAGAGCTTCCAAAGGTATGTTAGGAGCAAAAGGATAGTGAGGGATAAAATTGGTCCTCTTGAAGACCAGAGTGGTACACTGTGTATGGAACCAAAAGAGATGGGGGAGATACTAAATGGTTTTTTTGCATCCGTATTTACTGAGGAAACGGGCATGGAGTCTACGGAAATAGGGCAAACTGGTAGGGAGGCCATGGAACCTTTACAGATTAAAGGAGGAGGTGCTCGCTGTCTTGGGGCAAATCAGAGTGGATAAATCCCCAGGACCGGACAGGGTATTCCCACAGACCTTGAGGGAAGCTAGTGTTGAACTTGCAGGGGCCCTGGCAGACATATTTAAAATGTCAGTATTCACCGGGGAGGTGCCGGATGATTGGAGGGTGGCTCATGTTGTTCCGTTGTTTAAAAAAGGTTCCAAAAGAAATCCGGGAAATTATCGGCCAGTAAGTTTGACGTCGGTGGTGGGCAAGTTATTGGAAGGTGTGATAAGGGATAGGATCTACAAATATTTGGATAGACAGGGACTTATGAGGGAGAGTCAACATGGCTTTGTGCGTGGTAGGTCATGTTTGACCAATCTATTAGAGTTTTTCGAGGAGGTTACCAGGAAAGTGGATGAAGGGAAGGCGGTGGATGTTGTCTACCTGGATTTCAGCAAGGCCTTTGACAAGGTCCCTCATGGGAGGTTAGTTAGGAAGGTTCAGTCGCTGGGTATACATGGGGAGGTAGTAAATTGGATAAGACACTGGCTCAATGGAAGAAGCCAGAGAGTGGTTGTGGAGGATTGCTTCTCTGAGTGGAGGCCTGTGACTAGTGGTGTGCCGCAGGGATCGGTGTTGGGTCCATTGTTGTTTGTCATCTATATCAATGATCTGGATGATAATGTGGTCAATTGGATCAGCAAGTTTGCTGATGATACAAAGATTGGAGGTGTAGTGGACAGTGAGGAAGGTTTTCAAAGCTTGCAGAGGGATTTGGACCAACTAGAAAAATGGGCTGAAAAATGGCAAATGGAATTTAATGCAGACAAGTGTGAGATATTGCACTTTGGAAGGACAAATCAAAGAAGAACGTACTCGGTAAATGGTAGGACTCTGAAGAGTGCAGTTGAACAGAGGGATCTGGGAATACAGGTACAGAGTTCCCTAAAAGTGACGTCACAGGTGGATAGGGTCGTAAAGAGTGCCTTTGGTACATTGGCCTTTATAAATCGGAGTATCGAGTATAAAAGTTGGTGTTATGGTAAGGTTATATAAGGCATTGGTGAGGCCGAATTTGGAGTATTGTGTACAGTTTTGGTCACCTAGTTACAGGAAGGATGTAAATAAGATTGAAAGAGTGCAGAGAAGGTTCACAAGGATGTTGCCAGGACTTGAGAAGCTGAGTTACAGAGAGAGATTGAATAGGTTGGGACTTTATTCCCTGGAGCGTAGAAGATTGAGGGGAGATTTGATAGAGGTGTATAAGATTTTGATGGGTATAGATAGAGTGAATGCAAGCAGGCTTTTTCCATTGAGGCTAGGGGAGAAAAAAACCAGAGGGCATTGGTTAAGGGTGAAAGGAAAAAAGTTTAAAGGGAATATTAGGGGGGGCTTCTTCACGCAGAGAGTGGTGGGAGTGTGGAATGAGCTGCCGGATAAAGTGGTAAATGCGGGGTCACTTTTAACATTTAAGAAAAACTTGGACGGGTTCATGGATGAGAGGGTGTGGAGGGATATGGTCCAAGTGAAGTTCAGTGGGACTAGGCATAAAATGGTTCGGCACAAACAAGAAGGGCCAAAAGGCCTGTTTCTGAGCTGTAATTTTCTATGGTTCTAGGTTAGTTAGATCTTGAAAGAAGCAAGGGTAGGATTTATTGATACAAGGTGGTCACATTGCATTAAATCTATTGTTCATGCACTGGTTAACAGTAACATGGACTGATTGGGCTATTTCCATGGTCCCATTTCTAAGTAATGCTGTACAAGTTCTCCCTGTCAACTAGAGTTAGCATCCACCATTTGCTAGTGTGTATAGTACATCAGCAGATTGCAATACAGATTTCTTCTTATGGGATTTAGACAGCTATTGATCTAAGGTAACTGTACTTAGATAAGCTTTGTAGATTTCTCTGGAAGTTTTGAAAGTCTTGAAAAAAAGAAAGTCAAGCTAGTTAATCCCGGTTCAAAGGGAAAGGGTGGGGCTGGGTGGGTGGGTCATTTGAATCATCAGTATCCAAATGTTTTCCCTGGTTATGCTGACAACTTTTCCTTATACCACGCATGGATTATCACTGGAGTAATACTGTTTTTACTGGCAGCAATAGTTCGAACTTTTAGTCAGTGTTTAACATGCAGGACACAAATCCTCTCTGTCTTAATTTAGAAACTCATTCATCACTGATGTAACTGTCCACATAGTTGAAAACAACATTGCCATGTGATAAAACAGCCTCTAAACTCCAAGAGCTTTGTAGCTCAAAGCTGCCTCAATGATAATGGTCATTAATAATGTTCCTTAAATGAGCATTAATAGGCGTGCAGAGTTGATTCTCAGGAATTCAGGAATATACAGATGGAACAGTGACAAGCTACGACGATAGCTATTTTCCCCCAAATGCTTATTTTTGTTTTTTTTAATGAAACATATACACACAAAATAGTCTTTTGGGTTGTAGTTTCCTGATGACCATATGGCTGAAACTTGACCATGTTTCTCACAGACTCTGAGGGCTGGATTTTATGTCAGGAAATTGGGGCAATGGCCAGAATTTCACAACTCTGCCCGTCACGGGAATCGGAGCGGGCAAGGGGCGAACCATTGGAAGGTACGTTGACCAGGGGTGGGATTTTACGGTTTTGGGACGAGCAACGCCGTAAAATCCAGCCCAACTGCAAGCTGTGCCACGTATGCAAAATCCAGTGTGATAACATCAGATCACAAAGCCAACATCAACAAGCCGCTCTACTGCAATTTGGCAATTGGGCGGCTGCCAAAATCAGCAGCCCGCCCACCATTTCTAAAAAGCCCATTAAAGCAGTCAGTGGGAGTTACATTTTTTAATCAAATCTGCATTCGCTGCATATGGGACTATGGCTGATTCTAGCAGGACAGAGCTGGGAGACTTTGTTAGCACTCTTCATTTTCTTTTGTATTGCATTTTAAACTATATCAGGGCCTTTCTTTAGGAAGAGGGGCAAACAGGAAGTACTGCAAATAAAATTGTGCGCCGCAGCTTTTATGCTGTACATTACTTTCCCCAAGGGAATTGTTTCATTGGTTTGCTCAAAATATCCTTCAAGCCTTTGGACAGATCAGGTGGCCCTCTGGAATATGCTTCTATTGGAGTCTCATATGATCACTGTCTGCTGTGCATACACAGCCTGGCCTTCCAGAAAGGGGAGGTCCCGACAGAAGAAGATTTGATGGTCACAGTCCATCCACTGACATTGAGTCTGATAACGGGAGGAGGATGAACTAGGCCAGCCAACTGTTCAAGACAGTTTGTGGGAAGGTCTGGATGCCTGGGGACATGAGAAGATTCCAATAGCAATGTATCTCTCCTCTTCAACAACAACTCCTTGGCCCTTCACCTGTTAGTTCCTTCTCCTGAACATTAAGGCTGAGTCTGCCAAGGGCAATGTAGAGGCAGCAAGTAACGCTGAGCAGAGGGACCACATGAAGACAAATCCCCTTCACAGCATCTAGTCTATCCAATTCCAAAAACCTCATATCACACACAGATAATGCACAAATGGAGCCTCATATGAAGAGAGCAATTCTTTATACTCGATCAATATTCTTCATAACTCAAAGATATGAAAATCACCCATGTTTGACTAATGTGTCTTTTAATTTTCTCACAGGTGCTACGGCATTGAGCTCCCTCCATGCTGCCCACCGTGCTGGAGACAGGCTTTTTACAATATTCCTCCTTGTCTGCAATGAGTTTGGTGGCCATCCACTGGCTGCCTGAGGCTGTGAGGGCCCTGGTGTGGGGAGAGTCTTCTACACAATGGCAAGACACCCACCTATCACCACGGCACTCAATGGAATTGTGTTAATGGCAGGGGCACGGAGAAGAGCGTCAGAAATGCCCTGGGAGGTGCCTCCCGATCACATTAGCAGCTGCTCATCTGTCACAGCAAGGACCTTTAGCCTCCCCTGTGGCTCCAGGTGCTCAGTCTCCTCTCACCCTGGCTCTGAGCATTGACAATGCGATGGATTGCAGGTTAGCAGGCAAACCCAATATCCCATCAGTTGGCCTTCCATTACATTTGTCAGTCTCTCTATAAGGAAGCCATGAGTTCTGAAGAGTGGGTCATTGAAGTGCCTGTCTCCTGGATGGACATTCCAATATCCATGCTAGGGTGCACAACACCTTGCAATCTCTTCCACAACTCCAAATACCTAATGTTGCATATTCTGCATCTGCTGCCGCATTGATGATTCCAGAGGTTCGTCATCAGTCTGGGACTCAGCATCTAGATCACCTCCAGAACTCTTCCAAGTTCCAGAGGCCTGCTCCTTCTCAGTCTCTGACAGCTGTCTTGTGAATGGGATGAACTCTCACCACAAGTTGTTGGATTCTTACATCCAAGTCACACATATACACTGAGGGCATATAACTGCTGGTGAGGTGTGTGGAGCAAGGTTATGATGCTGCATCCTCTGAGGCTTCCTCCTCCTTCTCCTCAAGAGGTTATCGATGTTCCCTCAGGACTAGTGGCTGGAGCTGCTGATGTTTGTCCTGTGGGGGAAATAAGACAAGGAGAATAAGGGACATCATCATCATTTGAGTTGCATTTGGAGAGACACGCTTCCTCAAAGCACACACTAGGATACTGGGAGATGGTAACCAGGGTTTGAACTTTAGGCCCTTCAACATTGAGACACACCTTCCTCTCTGAATTCATGATGTGGAGTTGCCTGTGTTGGACTGGGGTATGCACAGTAAGTAGTTTCATAACACCAGGTTAAAGTCCAACAGGTCTATTTGGTAGCACGAGCTTTCGGAGTGCTGCCCCTTCATCAGGTGAGTGCCTGCACTCACCTGATGAAGGGGCAGCGCTCCAAAAGCTCGTGCTATCATATAAACCTGTTGGACTTTAACCTGGTGTTGTGAGACTACTTACTGTCTCTGAATTCTACAAACTTCCAAAGTCAGAAGCCATCAATGTTATCTAGCCAACAGCTTCCCGAGTTTCCAACCCTCTCCCTATCCCACCCATGTCTGCATTGTTTCCTGGTGAGAGCGATGTACCCTTGGAATCTGACC
Organism: Mustelus asterias; assembly: GCF_964213995.1. Classification (NCBI taxonomy): domain Eukaryota; kingdom Metazoa; phylum Chordata; class Chondrichthyes; order Carcharhiniformes; family Triakidae; genus Mustelus; species Mustelus asterias. Next base: position 63,069,752 of record NC_135807.1, on the reverse strand, counting down.
AGCCCTGGGCCTTCCTCAAACTCGCCTCAAGCAATAGCTTGACTCCATTCATTGTCTGCTATCTCCAGGACCTTCTCCTCAATGGAGGTGAGAATGGCCAGGTTTGCCAGTCCACCACCAGTCCTAGCCCTCTCAGGACACTATGTGCCCTCTTCTCCTGCAAATCAAATGGGAAATTGGGATGAATAAGCTGTGCTACAGTCATGCCTTCAAATGTGTGGCCAACGTACACTTTGTGGGCAGTAAACATTTATCAATGTTCTTCGTCAACTAACAGATAATGCACTTCAGTGGCATGAAGATTGGCATGTCTGCATCATGCCATTTTCCACACTTGGGCAAGACGTTAGGCAATCCCATAATCAACCCACATCACACCATTTAGATCCATCTCCAATATGGCTACACACTCACCCTGGCATATCTGAAGGGCCTCAACAAAGCTGCTTAATTGGTATGTCTGGCAGGTCTCCTCATGCCATCTGCCAGCATGAGGATCTCCCATCTATCGCTCACAGCTTGGTAGAGGACTTTCAGGGAGTCATCACCAAATCATAGAGCCATCTCTAGTCAGGGTCCGTCTGTAGTTGGTGGCTCCATTCTCTCTTCCATCTGTGGAGAGAAAAAGAGTTAAATGGCAGATTTTTTTTTTCCTAAACACTTGTTATTTGTAAGGGAATGCATCAGCTGCATTCAAATGTTCTTCCCTCCCTGGTAAGGGTCCTGAATGCTTCACTATCAACATAATGGCCATCATGACGAGATGACCATGTCCTAAAGGACAAAGCTGCTAGACTGGCTCTGCAGCATGTGGTGATGAAACCAATAAGAGTGAAAAATCATAACATGCTCCTCACCAATCTGCCTACTGTAGACGCATCTGTCCATGACTGTACGGGTGGGAGTGACCACCGCACAGTCCTAGTGGAGACTAAATCCCCTCTTCACACTGACGATACCCATCATCATGTGGTGTGGCACTAACACCACGCTAAATAGGATAGATTTCAAACAGATCTAGCAACTCAAGATTGGGCATATATGAGGCACTGTGGGCCATCAGCAGCAGCAGAACTGCACACAATCACAATCGGTAACCACATGGCCATTCTACCACTATCACCAAGCCAGGAGATCAATTCTGGTTCAATGAAGAGTGCAGGAAGGCACAGCAGAAGCAACACCAGTCATATCTAAAAATGAGGCCCCGGAATTCTCCGATGTCGACCACCCCACCACCACTGCCAGTGAGAATGGAGAATTTGGTGCTCAGCCAAATCTCCATTCACTGCAGCAGGACCGGAGAATCCCAGACACAGGCTAGGTCGGAGAATTCCAGCCAGGATGTCAACCTGATGAAACTGGAAGCATACCACTGTTCCTTCACTATTGCTGGGTCAAAATCCTGGAACTCCCTCCCTAACAACAGCATGTGTGTACCTACACCACATGGACTGCAGTGGTCCAAGAAGGCAGCTCACCACCACCTGCCCAAGGCCAATTAAGGATGGCAATATATGCTGGTCTAGGCAGCGACACCCACATCCCATGAAAGAATTAAAAACAAACCATTTAAAAACTTGATCTTACCTGCTGGTGCTGCAATAGTTTAATGGATCTAACAAGCGTTGAAGAAACTTCTGCCTCTAAAAGTGTTCTTCTGCTGTAGCTGTCACAGTCCAGTGCCAGAGTGACTTTAAATGGTGGCCCTGACTGACGTTCGGTTCACGAACTGCCCCCTTTATCTCCAGACACCATGCCTTTCTTGCCTGATTGGGCACACTGCCCACGATTCTCCTCAGCAGTTGGCTGGCTTCCCGCCAGGCGGGTGTTAATTGGCCACAGGAAGCATTATGGGGCGTCTTTAAAACGCAGGGATAGGTATCAGTGATATACACACATTTTTGGGTCAAACTCCCGGTTACCACCAATCGACATAAAATTCAGCCCCCAATGGAGCTGAATAACTCATGACGAGTTATGAGTTACACGTTTTTGTTCCTCAGTAACACAGAAAACCCAGTGTGTGTTTGAGCAAATTTCTAAATGTAAACGGGAAAACAAAGTACAAAACACAAAGGAATTCCATTTACAGAAGATGAATACATTCAGCCACTTTAGCTTCCAGAACTGCTTTAACGCTGTAGAGAGCCTTTTAGAATGCTTCAATTCAGCACAAAAACAAAATTAAATACATCAAACTGCCTTTCAATTGCTGCTCATGTTTTGGCTTTTACAAAACAGAAGTTTGACAAAACGAAATCAGAAAAGGTTTTATGAATATGAATGCACAAACACTCAACACATTAACATAAAATCCTTTAATCTGACACCTTCACAGAGGCACTAGCCGACATAATTATTATTGGCCCAGAAACAAAAACATGAGACATCTGTAAATTTGACGCGCTGGCCACTGAGATTGGTTTTCTAATCTACAATTTCACTTAGCAAGACTCTGCGCTCAGGGATTTGCCTTACAAGTTTTACCAAGTATTTCAAAGTACTTCACTTTTAACAATACCCAATGTTAGCAGCTATACAATCTCGCAAAATGTAAACTTCAACAAAACTAACCAGGATACTGTAAAAGTAAATTCAAGATAACATTTCTAAACTCACAGACCTTAAATGAAACCAATGATGTAATATTTGAAGCATTAGTGATGACATATTAGGAAGTCTTGGGTGCAGTTGGTAGCTTCTCTGCCTCTGAGCCAGAAGCTCTGGCTTCAAGATTCACTCCATGACTTGATGGCCACAGAAGTTGATTATCAACCAGATTGAATCCTTCTAATGTGGCTCTGGCAGAAGTTAAGAACAGGAGAATCTCCTGGTCAGCCACATTAATGTGAGGCAAGCTATAGCCTCTGGTGACAGGCTGGTGACTTGTTCCAGGAAAATGTAAGAACAGCAGCAGACATAAACATGTGCTTTTGTCCACCTCATGTGTCACTAGATGTGGGAAGCTTGTCAGACTAAGACAGCTCAATAGCTTGAAATTTCATAGATTGTTAGATGGTTCAGAACGGTATTTGCTCGTTGTTAAAAGAATGCATCAGTGCAGCCCTGCAAAAACTAACAGAATCTGCTTACTCATACCTTAAGAATTTTGCACATAATTTCATAGACTGTGTAACTCCTCACTGCTTTTGTCCAATCCAATGTAGTCACCTGAGGAAAGAAATTATTTAGATATCTAATCATTAAAGTCATTTAGCATTAATGCAGAATGTAAACAACATGACTGGAACAAGACTTGTGTTTGTGATAATTAAGAAAACAAATGTCAATTTAGCTTTTTTAAAAAAAAACCTTTCGACAGGACAAAAAAATCAACTGGTTTCCATATTGACAATGTGGAAAATTGCCCAAGTTTGTCCGGTATGGAAAATGCAGGACAAATGCAACCGAGCCTTCAGTCTACTCTCGATCATCAGAGAATTGTTGGAAGGGACTGTTAACAATGAACCCACTTTTTCTCCTTCATCATCCTTTCCTCATTAATTAGTTGCTACTTCCAACAACATGATGGAGGGTATCCAAAAGCACCATGTGTGGTCACTCCTACTAATACTGTCATGGACAGATGCATCTGTGGTAGGCAGGATGAAGCCAAGTATGTTTTTCCTGTCTTGTTCATTTCTTCACCAGCTGCCTCAGATCTGGTCTGTAAGTTACGTCCATTGGGACTCAGACAACTCGGTTGGTAATTGTACTACCGAGCCACTTCTGGTGTTGACATTGAACTCCCCCAACCTGAATACATTCTATGCCGTTGCCACCCTCAGTGCTTCCACCAAGTGGAGGAGTATTGATTCATCAATTGAGGGGGTGGGGGACAGTATGTGGTAAGCAACAGGAGGTTTCCTTGCCCATATTTGACCTGATGCCATTGGACCTCATGGGATCCAGAAGCAATGTTGACGATTCCTAGGGAAACACCCTCTGTATAAGGCTGTGCCACCATCTTGGTGGGAAATACCCAGAGATAGTGATGGTGCGTTCTGGGACATTGTTTCTGAGGTATGACCCATGAAGATGACAATATCTGGCTGTTACTAGTCTGTGGGACAGCTCTCTCACTTTTGGCACAAGTCTCCAGATATTAGTAAGAAGGGCTTTGCAGGATTGACAGAGCTGGATTTTTAAAATTTATTTGTGGAACATGGGCGTTGCTGACTGGCCAGCATTCATTAACCATTTCTTGAACTGAGTGGTATTTCAGAGGGCAGTTGAGAGTCAACCACACTGCTGTGGCTCTGGAATCACATGTAGGCCAGGTCAGGTAATGATGGCGGATTTCCTTTCGTAAAGGACATTAGTGAACCAGATGGGTTTTTCTGACAATTGACAACGGTTTCATGGTCATCAGTAGATTCTTAATTCCAGATCTTTTTTATTGAATTCAAATTCCACCATCTGCCACGGTGGGATTCGAACCCGTGTCCCCGGAACATTAGCTGAGTTTTTGGATTAATAATCTAGCGATAATACCACTTGGCCATTGCCACCCCAAATTTGCTATTTTCCCTTCCAATGCCTCGATGCTGTATGGTCTGTTGCATTTTATTCCTCGATAGACTTATTAGCAGTTTGATAGAACTGAGTGGCTTGATAGGCCATTTAAGAGGGCATTTAAGAGTCAACCACATTGCTGTAGATCTGAGTCACATGCAAGCCAGACAAGGCAAGGACAGCAAATTTCCTTCGCTAAAGGACATCAAGTGAACCAGATGGGTTTTTAACAACATAAAGGCAAAATACTGCGGATGCTGGAATTTGAAACAAAACAGAAAATGCTGAAAAATCTCAACAGGTCTGACAGAGTGCTGATGAAGGGTCACCCAGAGTCACCCAGACTCAAAACATTGTCTCTAGTCTCTCTCCACAGATGCTGTCAGACCTGCTGAAACTTTCCAGCATTTTCTGCTTTTGTGTGTGTTTTTACAACAATAGTTTCATGGTCATCGTTAGACTTTTAATTCCATATTTTTTTACTGAATTGAAATTTCACCATCTGCTGTGGTGGGATTCAAACCCAGGTCCCCAGAGTGTTACCTTGGGTCGTGGATTACGAGTCCAGTGACAATACCACTATGTCACTGTCTCCCCATACAGGCTATGCTGCTTTATGTGCACAGTTGTTTGCCTTGGTTTTTGGTGCTAAATGATTTCCTCCCCTGTCTCCCCATCACCCCAACAACATAAGTAGGAACAGAGTCCAAACAGTTGCACACTTGATCTGTACTGAAAAACAATTGAACCCAGTCACAACTCCAGATGATGTCCTAGGTAGACACTGAACTCTCACTTATAACTTGGTTTCAAATAAAAAAACAGACTATTCGGATACAAGTCTCCTGTGGCATGGTTAAAGGTTCATCATGAAATCAGTTTGAATAATCTTAATGCAGCTTCCAGAGAATGCATATAAAATGCAAAATTGCCCATAACTCATCCACAATTACCATCAACTTGTCAGGCTCACTCAAGGATAACTCAAAGTCATGGAAAAAAAAAATCATACTTATATAGCAGCAGGTATTCTTCTTTTCTGAAGTTGAAATTAAAATAGAAAATGCTGGAAACACACAGTAGGCTATGCAGCATCTGTAAAAAAAAAAGAAACAGGGTTATGATGTTTCGGCCATAGACCCTTCTTCAGATGAAGGTTAAGATGAAGGGTACATATCCGAAATGTCATAATCTGTTTTCCCCTTTACAGATGCTGACCATCCTGCTATGTATTCCGTGCATTGTTTCTTCAGTAACGTCAGCACATTGAGAAAAAACTTATTGAAGTTGTAAGCTCACTGGAAGCCCACTTCAGATAATGGAGACTTTGATCAAATATTGGCAATGCAATCATTTCAGCCTTTCAGGACAACTTCAAGGCCAAGGAAGGACTTCATGTCCAGTCTATGACTGAACACTCACCCACAACTCATTGCCTAAGTACATTGGCATCATTCTCAACTGTACATTAACTTTTCAGCAATACTTCCCAAACATCAGAGCCAGGCTCAAGCCGAGAGTGAATCTCATTTGGGGAAGCCAACATACTGCACATTGCTTCACTCTCCCTGGTCTACCCAACAACAGAGAACTGACGCTGAACCTGGCTCAGGCACTGCCACACAAATATAGGAGATTTACAGCTCAGAGATGCCTCGAGGACTATTTCTGCGACATTGAGATCGAGGCAGCTCAAGTGGCTTCCTGTGAATCTCTGCAAGAACACTACCGACCGATAGCTAACGAAGCACTCCCAATGACACCGGACCTCAAAAAATCCTAAACCACCCGTCGGAAATCCCATAGTCTTACTGGAACACCTTCCATACCCCATAAACTGATGACAACCCCATCTCTCGACAGTATATTTCCTGGTTTACTGCAAACATCACTTCTTTATCGCACTGAGTAAAATGAACATGTGGATTGCATTATTAAGCTAACTTAACTTACCCCTCCCTAACAGAGAGGGCACTATAATAACATGCTCAAATTTGAAAACAGACAACACTCTCTTTGCACTTTAAGAAACAATTTATACAATAAGATGTAAAATGATACATATAGATAACTTACTAGAATACAATATGACTAAACCATCAACAATACCTAACAATTTAATAGGTTGGGTTGCAATTTTGATGCTCTTGTAAAATTTGACAAAACGTAATACATAGAGCAACTTATTTCTTCTTTCCACCTGCATACATTCAATTAACCTAACTGGCTTCTTTTCCTTTCTGTCTGACTACCTCTGTCCATTTTCATTTGATTGACTCTATTTTCTTAACATCTCTGATATAGTTAACCTGAACTTTGACGACCAACTCCACTTAATGGCTGACATGTGACACTGATTGATTTGTCTACACCTTGCTCTACCAGTGGATCCTGTAATACCAGCAAACTTTCAGTTTCTTTGTAGCTTTCACTCTCTGACTTTCAAGTTGGACAGTAAGAGGAATTTGGACTATAAGAGGTTTATCATACTCTCTCTTTGACAGATTTCTACTTTCAAGCAAATAATCTACATGAAACTGATATTGTCTCTCTCCAACCTTCACTAGATATGTGAAGCTCTCTCTTTAGATATGTGAAATAGTCTCTAAAACAATTGCCCTTGAAAAGGTAGTGCTGAAAATGTAATCTGCAAGTCTCATTTGGCAACTGCTTTCTTTTACTGAACATAATTCTCAGCACATTCCCTTTCTTAATATGTGCCATAATATGAGCCCAGAGCCTCATATCTCATTAATATTCCATCAAACTGAGGTCTTCCAGACAACACTGGTTACAAACTACATCAAAAGCATCTGGCCGCATCATGGTGAGGAAAACATTTACGTTATCCTCATCTCCTATTTTGATTTGATTTATTATTGCCACATGTATTAGTATGCAGTGAAAAGTATTGTTTCTTGTACGCTGTACAAAGTATACTGTATTTAACCCGCTCTCAGCTAAATACGAAACCTTTGTTCATAATTATATGAGTCCTCTTTCAATTCCTTTATTCTCCCCGAATGTGTCTTCAGTATGATTCTTTTTTTCAAAATTACATATCATGCTGACTCAAAGTGTCCCTGGGCACGATGTGCATACAGAGATTTTAAACTTCCTCATAATCAACTTCCAGAGTTCCAAAAATGTGTTCTTCGTTCTTCATTTCTCAAACGGAATTAAAAGAAAATTCCATCCTAATCATTTTGCCATTTTTCTGTCATCCATGACACAGAGTGAGACTAATATGTGAACTCACAGCAGGCAGCTATTATTGAACTGACTTTATTTACACTTCCTCAACAAACAGGGCAGTTATAACCAAATGCTCAGATTTTGCAATATGGTACAAATACTAACTGCAACCTGATAACTGATCCAAGTGGTAAAATTCCAAGTTTCAACCTTCCATGGAATCTCTGGGCAACCCTCAATGCCAGGGAGGATGTGGCCACTCATTCTACAAGTGGAGTGGTATATTATTCAGAAGAAAAAAAGAGTCTGCATAAAGCTTGGATTGGGACATGATTTTTGATACCGACAGGAGGTACTAAAACTGAATTCTTCCTTTCCCGGCATTGGTATCTTTTATCATGACTTCAAGTTCATCAAAGATAAAAATAAATAAAAGATTAGAAATAGATAACCCAAAATGTTTTTTTGTGGGAGGGAAAAGTTACTGATTGATTTTTCCCCCAAAGAGCAGCCAATGAACAATAGAATTTAAAACATGTCGGCATAGTTACCCAATATACATTTATGAACCTTTGAACAAATCAGGATAACATCTGGTTCATCAATCACATTATTCTAATTACATTTTGAGTTGTTCATGATAGAGTGGATTATACCGTTTTATATCTAGTATGGCAACTTTGTGTATATGCTGTTATTTCTGTAGAGACTTAATGAACATGACTGCAGCAGCATTAAGGAGTAAAGGCATGAGAGTGGAAATCAATTTCAGTTTCCAACTAAGTAGAGGCTATCTTCAATGTAGCATGAAACTATCGGTAGTCTGGGAGTAACAGCTTAACCAAGAAGCAAAGGTAATTATAAACAAGTGAATCTATTTAACAAAAACCATTCTTGGAATGCAAGCATTCCCTTTTGTTCAAAGAAGACTGCCCTCTTCTTGAGTTGCTTGCAGTCTTGTGTTGACAGTGCTCCAACAAGACCGTTAGGTGGGGATCATTCTGGAAAACGACATTTTGTCTTATTCATTTGTGGGACATGGGCATCGTTGGCCAGCCAGCATTTATTGCCATTCCATAGTTGCTCTTGGAGGGCAGTTGAGAGTCAATCACATTGCTGTGGCTCTGGAGTCATATGTAGACCAGACCAGGTAAGGATGGCATACTTCCTTACCTAAAGGACATGAGTGAACCAGAGGGGCTTTTCCAACAATCGACAATGATTTCATAGTCATCAATTGATACTTTTACAGGTATTTGTTATTGAATTCAAATTCTACCATTTGCCATGGTGGGATTTGAACCCGGGTCCCCAGAACATTAGCTGAGTTTCTGGATTAATAGTCTAGCAATAATACCACAAGGCTATCGCCTCCCTTATTCTAAGAACCACTAAGTAAGCATGTTAACTCAAATGACAGCATTTAATCTCTCAAGTGCAAGTAGCCAGTAATGTCCAGAGCCTAACTATGCCAATATCAATGTGTAATAAGATATTGACACAGGTATCATGCCAGATTCATACTTTGCCAATTAGTGTTATGTAATTACTACTAGTTATAGTTTGCTGGGGGAATATTATTTCTAGTTGATAGGTAATCATCACCTAGAGAGAAATCAATGACTCCACATAACTTGATGATCCATCTTTTAATTACAGATTGTGAGAAATTTGAACAGAATGCTTTGAACTTAAATAATTGTATGAATTGAACTGGGGAATTAGGTGAAAAAATAGATTGGTAGAGATGCAGTGACAGACATTTAAGGAGATATTTCAGAATACTCAGAAAAGATGCAATCCAGTGAGAAAGAAAGACGCTAAGTGCGGGATTTTACAACCTCGCTCAAGTGAGACTGGAAAATCCCGCCCAAGGACAACCGACATTTCCATTGCTCGCTCCGATTCCGTAGTAGAATTTTGGAGTAAGAGAAGGACGCACCATCCATGTCTAATTAAAGCTAGTATCAAATTGAAAGAAAAGCATATAGTTCCACAAAGGTGAGTGGCAGATCAGAAGATTGGAAAGAATATAAAGAACAGCAAGAAATTAATAAAAGGTTAAAAGATTAATAAGAGTGAAAAATTAGCGTACAAGAGAAAACTAGCTGGTAATACAAAAACAGATCGTAAGACTTTCTACAGGTATTTAAAAAGGAAATAATAAGTAACATGAGCATTGGTCTTCTAGAGAATGAGAATGGGGATTTAATAATGGAAAACAAAGAAAGGGCGGATGAATTGAACAGATATTTTGAGCTTGTCTTCTCTGCAGAGAATACAAATAACATCCGAGATATAATTGTGAATCAGGAGGTGAAAAGGAGGGTGGAATTTAAAACAAATACAATCCCGATGGAAAGGGTACCTGAAAATTGATAGAACTAAAAGCTGAAAAGTCCCCAGATCCTGATGGACTTCATCCTAGGGTCTTAAAAGAAGTGGCTGCTGAGACAGTAGATACATTGGTTTTAAGTCTCCAAAATTCCCGATGTTCTAGAAAGGTCCCGACAGATTGGAAAATGACAAAAGTTGGTCCCCTGTTCAAGAAAGGAAGGGGGCAGAAAGCAGGAGACTACAGAGCAAGTATCTTAAGATCTGTCATAGAGGAATTACTGGAATCTATTATTAAGGAGGTTATATCAGGGCACTTAGAAAATCTCAATGCAATCAGGCACAGTCACATAGTTTTGTGAAAAGGAAATCATGTTTGACTAATTTATCAGAGGTTTTTTGAAGGAGTAACAAGCAATGTGGATAAAGAGAAACCTGTGGAGGTACTGTACTTAGATTTCCAGAAGGCAATCAACAAGGTGCCATATCAAAGGTTGCTACACAAAATAAGAACTCATGGTGTAGGGGTTAACACATTAGTTTGCATAGAGGATTTGTTAGCTCAGAGAACAGGGATAATTAGGTCTTTTTCAGGTTGGCAAGATAAGATGGATGGAGTGCCACAGGGATCAATGCTTGGACCCCAGCTATTTATAATTGATGTCAATAACTTGGATAAGATACCAAATGTAATGTTGTTAAATTTTCTGATAACACACAAATAGGTCGGAAAGTAATTCTTAAGAGAACATAAGGAGTCTGCAAACAGACATAGATAGGTCAAGTGAGTGGGCAGAAATTTGGCAGATGAAGTATAAAGTGGGAAAATATGAACTTGTCCACTTTGGCAGGATGAACAGAAGAGCAACATACTATTTAAATGAAGAGAGATTGCAGAACTCAGTGGTACAGATGAATTTGGGTGTCCTGCTACATGAATAGTTAGCATGCAGATACAGTAAGTGATTAGGAAGCAAATTGGAATGTTGTTGTTTATTGCAATGGGAATGGAATATAAAAGTAAGGATGTTTTATTACAATTGTACAGCGTATTGGTGAAATATCCAGAATATTGGACAAAATCTTACCAAAAAGTGGCAGTGTGTTTTTTCCGGCAAGAAAACCAGCGTGTTTCTCTCCAGAGAAACTAATCAGTTTTCTCTCCAGACTCTACCACTCTGTGTGAAAAAAAGGGGAGTAATTTGTGCCGTCATTGAGGGGGTGGGGCCTAAACACGCTGACAAAATCCAGCTGTACAGAGATTGAGATGCTGTCCCGATCAGGATGACAATAAACCTCCCCCCACCCCACCACAGTGACCTCAGGGGTTCCCCTCCCCACCTCCAACTGGAGTGAGTGTTCACTTTGACCCCCACCCTGATCATCGTCCCCTTCCCCCTCACCCCGATCATTGGCCCCTTCCCACACTCTCCCCACCTCGATCATTGGCCCCTTCCCATGCTCTCCCCACCTCGATCATTGGTCCCTTCCCATCTCTCCTCCCGCCCCGATCATTGGCCCCTTCTCCCCCCACCTCCACCCCGATCATCGGCTCCTTCCCACGCCCTCTCCACACCCCAATCATGGCCCTTTCGCTCCCCACCCTGATCATCGTCCCCTTGCCCTTCCACCCTGCTCATCGGCCCCTTCCCACACTCTCCCCACCCCGATCATCGGCCCCTTCTCCCCCCACCCTGATCATCGACCCCTTCTCCTCCCACGCTGATCATCGGCCCCTTCTCCCCCCACCCCGTCCCCACCCTGATCATCGGCTCTTTTTCCCCCCCCGCAACCACCCAGATCATCGGTCCCTTTCCACCCTTTCCCCACCTCCTCCCCAAGCATTGGCCCCTTCTTCCCCTACCACCACCCCGATCATCAGCTCCTTCCCACCCCCTCTCCACTCTCTCCCCCCACCCCAATCACAGCCCCTTATCCCCCCACCATCAGCCCCTTCCCACCCCAATCATCGGCCCCTTCTCCCCCCCCCCCCCACACCCACCCCGATCATCGACCCCTTCTCCCCCCACCCCAATCATCAGCCCCACATCTGTGTGAACCTGTTGTAAACCGCGCCAACAGGGGGTCAAGATATGGCGAAGGGGCATGTTAATGATATTAAGATGTATGTAAGTCAGGTTCACACCCTTTGTGATGGTGCTGCTGGAGAGGGGCAGGGAAGATCCAATGTGATGTTTTCGGCGGTGGACCTCGTGGACAGCTAACATGGGCTCAAGATACCACCCATTGTGTATAGCTTTGGTCTCCTTATTTAGGAATGGACACAAATGCATTAGAAGCAGTTCAGAGAAGATTGAAGTGATATCTGGGATGGGGGGCTGGAGTGTTATTTTATGAAGAAAGGTTGGGCATACTGAGCCTGTATCCAGTGGAGTTTCGAAGATTGAGAGGTGATCTTATTGAAACGTGCAAGATGGTGAAGGGACTTGACAGGGTGGCTGCTGAAAGATGTTTCTCTTTGTGGGAGAGACTAGATCTCGGGGAACACCATTTGAAAGTAAGGGGTCTCCTATGGAAGATGGAGTTGAGACAAAATGTTTTCTCTCAGAGAGTTGTGAAGCTTTGGAGCTCTCTTTCCCAGCGAGTAGTGGAGACTGGGTAATTGACCATTTTTAAGGCATAGGTACATGGATTCATAACTAACAAGGGAGTCAACCATGGATAGATGAAATATGGAGTGGAGGGCACCGTCAAATCAGACATGATATTGTTGAATGAGGGACCGATTGGCCTATTCTGCTCCCAATTCACGTATGTTTATATGTTCATAAAAAAACATTCCCCAGAATCTTACGTTGATCGGATGGGCACACACTCAACTCAGAAGCATGTAAAATTGCATGAGTAGTCGTGGAGTGGGTCCTGTTTTAAGCCCTCCCCCCATCACACAATATTTCAGTCAGCAGGCATGGGCTTGATTCTGATGCTCACCCGGCAACAATCAAGAAGTCAATTTAAATTAATTGAATAGCAATTGATGGGGATTTTACATTGCCCATCTACCTCTACGTCTGGCAAGGCAGCCGTGATGTTTTGGCTGCAACCTGGATCCAGGGCGGTATGAAAGTCAGGGCAATGTGTCTAGAGACTGAGGTCTGTGCATGATAGTGCTGCCTAGACAATTGTGGCATATATTTTTCATTGATATTTATTTTTTTATAAGTCAGCAGCTTCCTCAGACAGCTCCACTGTGGTTGTCCCCATGCAGGAGCACATTAGTAAAGCCAGCCCACATTATCCCTTTCTTGGTGCCCTCCCCCCTACCGGCTTCCTCACCAGCACTCGGCCTTTGACAGAGCATGCTTCACACTGGATAGCCAGCATAATATTGCATTGACATGATCTTGGGCAGGAGTGGGTTTCATGCCCCCAATGTAAAATTCAGGCCATTGATGGGGTACATAACAATGAACACATTAATATTTGGGAAGTTCTCCTTTTAGAAGTAAAACAAGAGATTGCTATACACTCCAGGGCCAAATGGGCATTGAGGCATAGCAGCAAGTTGTTATGAACAAAAGCTATGAAGTAACTGTGTTAATGAAACAAAGGAATTCAATGGATGGGTCTAATAATGACAATCTAATTGAACTTAGTTTTTCAATAGTTTGACTGTAGTAAAACGAAGAGGGCCAATAATAATTGAATAAAAGTTATTAGCATGATTTAATCCTGTTATTAAATAAATCTATCTAAGATCAAAATCTGCTTTGAACCGAAATTTCTGTTCCGCATTTTTAATTGTCCTTATTGCTCTTTGCTGCAAATATTATTTTTAGTAACTTGCTTCAATTTATATCTACGCAAGAATCCAATTTGGTCCGGACTTGTCTAAAATGTAAATAAGCTATCCCTTCTTCGAGATTGGAGGGGATAAAAAATAAAAATCAAAGCCGTAACTTGCAATTCACATCATATGGCATGCTTCAGTGCGGAATCTCATCACAATCAATTAAATATATTAACTACATATTTCCAAATGCATACTAAATTTAAAATGCTGAAGATGTCATAACTAAACAGTTCCACATACCGGAGGTGCTGTAAATTTATAAAGGCAAGAGCCTCTCACGGCTAAGTACTTTGGTGTATACAGTTTATCTTGCAACGAGTCTGGTTCCCGATCTTCTACCCAGCCCATATAGATTATCTGACAAAAAGAAATCAACAATATTAACTAGTGTTACATTTTAATAACTTACACGTGCTGTTAAAATGATGTATGGAGCGTTCATCTGAAAAGCATTTCACATCAACATGTTTCTTTCTCTACTTTATCATTTATTAAAGCCTTTTAAATGTATAATTATCTTGTCCTTCAAACTGAATCAGTTTTTGGCCTCAAGGTTATACAATGATTTGTAAAGCCATTATTTGTGCTCAATTCACATTTTAAACTCCCATTTTCCCCCAAAAAATCAAACCTTCAGCCAGTTCTTAAAATTACTTTCACTCCAGTCTCCACTTTGACAGAAAGAACAAAGAACAGTACAACACAGGAAACAGGCCCTTCGGCCCTCCAAGCCTGTGCCGCTCATTGGTCCAACTAGACCATTCGTACTTTGGAGGGTGCTTTGGAGATGTGTAAAGATAGAGGGTGAGATTCTCTGGCCCCCTCCCAACGTGTTTCCCAGCAGCAGGAGGTTGTGTGACATTTGCTGGCACAGGGAGCAATCGGCAGGGGTTGGCGGTGGCAGGGGTGGGGGTGAGAGGGGTGGGGGGAGTGGGGGGGCGGGGAGGGGGGTTCACCAGCACAGGGAGCGATCGGGGGGGAGGGCAATGTCCGTGGGGTGGGTGAGGGGGAGGTGGCAGGCGATCTCCCAGTTCACTGGGAAATCAGGGCACCTGTGCAATTAAGCCCCAAGCGCTCTGCAGCCGGCTTCACCGGCAAGCTTAGGCTATGCCCGCCCCCCTACTGGTGAGAATCACATCCAGGCTTTTTTTTTTGCACTGACTTTGACTCACGGCTCATCGAAGAACCAATGCCATTCTCTCCCATTGTCTCGCTAGTTCGGCACTTGGAATTTTTTTCGTATGATCGTACCCTTAGTCATTTTTTGGGAGAGGGGTGACTTTTACACTGGTTCTGAGAGCGGTGGGCCTCACAGAGATTGGGCGCCATTTTTAAAGGATGCCCTGATCTCAAGGTGAAATTAAAGACCCCCTTCTTCCCGCATGGACATTGGGACCCTTCACCCCCCAACCGCAACCCCCCCAATTCCAGCATCAGGGCCCGTCTAATGGATCCCCCTTCAACCCCCCACTTTATGACCTCCTTCATGTTCCCCTCAGGCCCCACTGCATCATGCCCCATCCCCTTAGCAGCGCCACATGGCACTCCCAGGATGCTGGTTGATGCTGCTAGTTTGGCACTGCCAGATGGGTGGGCACTGCCAAGCCATTCCTCCAATCATCTGGGAGCTTCAATGGCCTCAGAGCCCCCTGACATGGCCATCACATCTGGTCTCCATTTGTGAAGACAGTCTTAATTGTCACTGTGTTCCTGCTGCGCCTGAGGGTTGGAAAATCCGGGGAGCAGGGAGAATCCGGCCTCAAACAGGCCAGGTGTATTTAAAGCTTATTTTAATATGCTAATCTGGTTCCCGCCCTCATTCAATGGGAATCTGGGCATGGTGGCTGGGAGGATTGCAATGGAGTTTCACACTGGCGTTGAATACACTAGACCCCTCACCCATGATTCTCCGACCCTGTGCCACCCCAATGCAATCTGCGCCGAGTGCAACATGGGTCGTAAAATCACAGCCATTGTGTAACCTTTTCGTTAACGAGGAGTGTAATAGCACTATCTTTTGGCAATTTGTGTTTGTGTGTGTGTGTGTATATATGCATATATACAAGTCAAACTGATTGGACTAGTTTCAGTTAAGTACTGAATTTCCCTTTTGTCCTGCCAAGATATTAGTGTCATCAAGACTAGTGACTAACCTGTGATTTCTTCATTGTGCTAATGGCAACTCAGAAATTATTTCTCCCTAAGTGCTGCACTTATCTGTGTCCAGTGTGTCAATTATGAATAATTGTCAAGTTAATGAATGTGTATGCATAAAAAGAAAAGGGCAAAAATGCAATCCATTGTTGTTGGTATTTAATCACTTTGCATAGATGTGACTGACCTGTGCATTCATTTAAACTGGCCTACTCTGAAAGCATATTACAAATATAACTTAAGTTATCACTTTAGTGTCATTTGTCTCGAATGCGGTCTGGCTAAGTGTGACACTTTTAGCTCGTCAGCCATTTCTACAAGACAACATTATCCTAGATTTCACCCAATAATTGGTTAAACTAATGTTTTACCATTGCAAAATTTACCTGTGCGTTAAAACAATTTCACCCATCATAACCTGAAAGCCTTGAATGCCTTTGTTATGCTGTCCAGGAATTAGTAATACTCCCCCACTCCAAATGTATAAGACTGGGAACAGGGAGTGGTTCTTCACCTTGTGTTTGTTGCACCATTCATTGACATCATGGCTGATCTGCATCCTAATTCGATCTTCCTTTTATGGATAACCACCCTTTAATACCCAAGTGTAGCAAACGATACATCAATCTCAAATTTAAGATTATTAATTGTGCTAGAATCTATTCCTTTTGGTGGGAGTAAGTTCCACACTTCTTTCACAAAATGTAGGGATAACGGGTACATGCTAAAATTGGAAGGTGGTGGCTTGAGCTGTCCCACAAGAAAGTTGTTTTCTTAAGTTCGAAATTGAGTGACCTAGCTCCAATTCTAAGTGCATGCCCTCTCATCCCAGACTCCCACACCATCTATCAATTCCTTTCAAAATCTCCCCCAAAAAAATCACCCTTCACCTTCCACTGACCAGGAAATACATTCTCTCCATATAATTCAAATCTTGGAGAACTGCTAGAATTCTGGTGAATCTATACTTATACTTCCAAGGCTGGATATCAATCTGGATTTTACAATCTCTACCATTGGATTTGAAGTAGGGGGGAGAAAACATAACATCCAGCAGAGTGGCCTTCTTGCTGTCTACCTCTCCGCCTCTGACATTTTAAAATTTCATGGGGGCCAGGGGAAGCCTATTAAGACCCTTAGGTGGCCAATTAAAGGCTACTCCAGGGCTTCAACCCACCACTACTACTGTGGGAAGGGGGGAGGGGGGAGGTGTTGAGGGCTGTGGCAGCCTGTAAAATCCAGCCCATTCTTCCTAAAGTTTGGTGCTCAGAAGCTTTGTACAGGTGTAGCAAAACATCCTCCCTTTTATATTCTATCCCTCTAATATTCTATCAGTCTTTTTGCACCCGTGTAATAGTGATCTAGCTATATATAACTCTAAGGGTGCGGTCTTACCGGTCATTCATGCCACACTCCCGCTGCAGCAAGGTCAGAAAATTTGGCACCCAGCCAAATCTCCATTCCCTGCAGAGGGATGGGAAAATCCCGCTGGTGTGAGCGCCATAACATTCCAGACTAAATCTCTTTGGTTCTCTTTGTTCTTAGATTCTCAGAATTTAAAACATTAACAGATCTATCTTTCTTAGTTTGAAAATGGATCATCAGCATTGAACTGCATCTGTCATGGTTTTGCCCACTCACTGAATCTATCATCGTTTCTTCGTAATATTATGCTCCCGTCCACATTACTTCACATGCCACCTATTTTTGTGCCGTTGGCAGACTTGAAAATATGGCTCACTGTTGTGTTATCTAAGCTGTTAATAAACGCATTGAATAGTTTTGGCCTCAGCACAGATTCTTGTGGGACAGCACTAGTCACCTCCTTCCAATTCAAGTACATATCAATTATCGCTATATTCTGTCTTCTACAACTTAACCAAATCCCGAACAGGTCAATAATTTACCTTCATTTCCATGGGCTTTAATTTTAGCTAACATCTAACCTGCTCTTGTAAATGAGAAAGGAAAGGATGTCCGAATGAGATATGAATCAGGGAATTCTAGACAACTAAATTCAAAACTCAAAGCAATGAAGAAATTTGAAATATCATTTATGAGAAAGACTGCTGCAGCTTTCAAGGGAAGGAAGTATATTTGATTTTGACAAGAGAGTGAGAACAATGGGAAGTCAG
Source organism: Mustelus asterias (assembly GCF_964213995.1). Classification (NCBI taxonomy): domain Eukaryota; kingdom Metazoa; phylum Chordata; class Chondrichthyes; order Carcharhiniformes; family Triakidae; genus Mustelus; species Mustelus asterias. Next base: position 63,051,602 of record NC_135807.1, on the reverse strand, counting down.
CATTAGGAGGGCAGTGATCCAGGTGTCTGTTGAAAGGAAATGGTCTAGGGCCTGTGCCAATTTTGTGGTTATGCCCAATTTAAATTGATTTGATGAACAGTCAGTGCGGGATGTGCTCTGTGTAGGCAGCTCACCAGCTTTGAGGGTGTCCGAATATGATGAGCTTACAACAAAAGGGAAAGGTTGGAATTGTCAACTACATTCAGTTTGTCTTTCTGGACAGCAGCCAGATGGCCCTGCAGTCCACGATCATTTCTGTCCCTGGCTCTGGTGCAAGCTCTGAAGAAGTGGTGTGATGGTGCTTGTAGTACCATCGGTGCTGTATTAATGCCTGAGCTGGAAATATCGGCAGCTCCATGTCATATCGAAGGAGGGCACTTCAGATGGATGTGGACAGGGATGTGTAGGGAGTCTGTGTGAATGTGTGTGTGTGTGTATTGAGGAGGGGTGGGGGGTCGAGGAGAGTGCAGGGTAGAAAGCTGGCCCCAATATTTCTTTTTTGAGGTATTTAAATTAGAAAGGTCTTTCCAATGGATATAGTTTACAAGAATTTACCAACACATTGATGAAGTTCTTTAACTGTGATTTAAAAGAAAATCACATTTTTCTGACTAAAAATATAGTCATCTGCATTAAAAACATAGCTTGATGGCTACAGATGTTTTGAGGATGGTGACAAAGGAAGTTCTACCGGAATCCTTTTAGGGATCGTCGTTGTTCAACTTCAAACATGCACCGTGTTTGTATGGAAGCATCTGGAGCCATTTTTCTTAATGGACTCTAACAACATGACTAAGATAGCTGCCACCTTTGAAGCCTCAATACAGGCTATCTCAAGCTTCCAGAAAATTCCTAATTATATTATCCTGGGTTGGGGGTCTCCACTTTGAATGAATATGTCCGGACTGCATCTCTCAGTGAGAGACATAGACAGAGTGGATAAGGAGCAGCTGTACTCCTTAGTTGAAGGGTCAGTCATGAGGGGACTTAGGTTCAAGATGAGGGCAGGAGGTTAAAGGGGAATGTGATGAAAGATCTTTCTACCCAAAGGGTGGTGATGATCTGGAATGCTCCTCCTTGGAGGATGGTCGAGGCAGGTTGCCTCACAGCTTTTAAAAAGTATCTGGATGAGCATTTGGCACCTTATAACATTCAGGGCTATGGGCCAAGTGCTGGCAGATGGGATTAGGTGGAAGTTTAGGTGTTTCTAATGTGTCAGTGTTGACTTGATGGGCCGAAGGGCCTCTTCTGCGCTTATGATTCTATGAAATCACATCTGCCGTTGTTCTACGTTTACACCAAACTCAGTATCAATGGACTTCTAGACTCCGCGGGCTGCATTTTCTGGGGGAAGTTGGACAGTTCATGCCTCTAACCCCCATCTTTGACCCCGAAAGGAAAGATGATTGGAAGCCGGCTTGCCCCATGCCAGCCCATCCCGCAGCCAAAACACGCTGCATGTGGGCTCAGTTAGTGGCGGGTGGGACTCCTGCCCTCTGCTGGGGAGTAAGCCTCATCCTAGGGAGCTGTCAGCAAATTTAATTGGCCAGCAATTCCAGCAGTTCTAGCAGTGCCAATAGCTCAGTAGTGGGCACTGCCAGGACTGCAACCAGTCCCAACAAGAAGGACCAATGGATCCTATAGTGAGGTAGGTCTGGGATACTGGGCAGAGAGGATTTGTGAGGAAAGGACTTTTTCACTCAATGAGTGGTTCAGGTCTGGAATGCACTGCCTGGAAGTGTTGTGAATGTAGTTTCAATCGAGACATTCAAGAGGGAATTAGCTGGTGTCATTTGGAGAGCCAGTGCAGTTACGATGGGCCAAATGGCCTCCTTTTGTGACATAAAAATTCTGTGATTCAGATTGTAAATTTTCTCAAAGAGGCTGTTTTTCCTTGAAATGCACACGTCCATCAGAGCAGAATAATTTGTTGTTTTTTCAGAGACAATTAATATTTTCATAACTATATTGTTAGTTCATATCAGGGGAGTATGACAAACAATAAGTATACCTCCGAGTATCTTCTCCTTAAACTTCCACAGCTAAGTGCTGAAACTGCTTACAACTCCTCTTAATAAAGGTTCTGAAAGGTAAATCTTACATGATAGGCAGCATGATTTGATCAATACCTTTGTTTAAAACCATGCTTTGATTTAGAATTGTAATAGTGTTCTCCCAAGAAGAACATAAAACACTATTATAAATTTGTCATTCTGTAAGGTCACAGGCCATTTACACCAGATAAAATTGATGGCTTTTGTACAAATGCTGACAGTACATCAATATTATAATTAAATGAAAAAAATACTATAACATAAACAGATCAATGGGTTGCATTGAGCAATTGGGAGTCAAAATACCTTGTTGGATGGGAAAAAACCGGAAAGAGGAGTTAGTCCCTATTAATTATAATCCTTTCACTGGCCATGTACATTTTAGCCTATCATGAACTTCAACCCACTTATTTTGTTACCTGAGGGAAAGGTTTGAATGATTTCACATTGATCCCCACTATAAATGAAGTAAAACTCCAAGATACTTAAACATTCAAATTTCTCCGATATTCAACTCTGGGCAGTAGTTTTCCACAAATGACGTTTTCTTGCTCGCAGCAACAGTAAATGATTGTATTCTGCAAGGTATGTGATCATCTCTTCTAAAAGAGCTCAGTATCAATGGACTTCCAGACTTTGCAGTTTGACTTGTGGAGAACCCAGACTCCACCTCACTTTGACTTGTAACCTTTGTTCACATTTCAGGTCAGATAATTATCCAGTTTTGATGTGAAAGTGTTCATCACAAACCATTTGGTACACTTACTGACTTTCTGTTTGTCCGGCTCACTGGCCGGAATTCTCCAGTCTCACACACCCCGCCACCACTGCCAGTGAGAATGGAGAAGTTGGCACTCAGCCAAATTGCCATTCACGGCAGCGAGACAAGAGAATCCCAACTGCAGGTGAGGTTGGAGAATTCCGGCCACTACTCGTAGAGAAAAAAAAAATCTAATCTCTTGTCTCTGTTGCAACTTTGATTTTTGTTTTAGGCTATGTCCTCTGTCTTAATGTCCCAGCAGTCCTTTTGTATATCTTAAATAGTTAGATCATGTCCTTCCCTCATCTTCCTTTTGGTCCACGTGGCAATTCACCTCTGTGAGCGTCCTTGTCATAGTGAGCCTGTCCTGAAATCATCCTTGTAGCTCTTCGCTAAACCTTCATCAAAACAACAATTGTTTCGAAGTGAAGCTGCTCATAACTGACTATGATGAATGATCATACAACCCTAGAATTCCTACAGTGCAGAAAGAGGCCATCGAGCCTGCACTGACAACAATCCCACTCAGGACCCATCCCTGTAACCCCATGTATTTACCCTGTTAATCTCCCTGACACTAAGGGACAATTTATCATGGCCAATCAACCTAACCTGCACATCTTTGGACTGTGGGAGGAAACCAGAGCACCCAGAGGAAATCCACGCAGACACGGGAAGAATGTGTCCACACAGACAGTGACCCAAGGCTAGAATCGAACCCGGGTCCCTGGTGCTGTGAGACAGCAGTGCAAACCACTGTACCACCCCGATCTATATGAGGTTTGAATAAGTTAGTTTGCTCTACAGTCAAACAATCTCAAAATGCACCCATGTACTTAATAAGACTTATTGGCAGCATCCTCTCAGTCAATAATCGCACATTACTAACTTCTCTACTTTGCTCATGAAACACTCTCTGAATACACATTTACAAATATTATGCACCTATAGACTAGATCACATTTAATCTCCATTAGATTTTATCTGCAATTTCTTCGCCATTTCACTCAAAATTATCTTTGAATAGAATTGCATGATCCCTTATTAAATTTAAACTTTTGATTGAGAGAATATAGGATTCACTGAATCTGAATTGAAAGACCAAATTTACCCCCAGTTTTGTGCCAAGTGAATTTAAACTCAAAGAATATAAAAGTATTGTACTTAAAGCAGCAAAAAATGTTCAGCACTCCAAGGGTTACTTGGTGGCACAGTCCAAGCTGATGAATTCCTAAAGAACCTCATTAATAATGTTGATAATGAATTCATGAGCAATTAATGTACATAGGGGATCATTCATTAGCCTTTATTTCAAGGACATTTTGCTCCAAAGATAAAAACACAATCAAAATATAATGAACCTGACAAATGTGTCAATATGATTTTTTTTAAAAGAAGTTCCAACTTACCTGTTGGTTCACAGGAAAATTCCTGTTTATCTTTTTAATCTGAGGGAAAATATTAAATTAGAATTATTAATTTGTGAGCAAGGTAGCAAAGCAGCACAGTTAAAAAAAAACCTTATGAATTGAAGATCATACAAATATAACATTTACATTATTGTTTCATTTGTAATTATGTAACACATTTAAAACCTATTCATCTGTGCAGATCATTAATGCCTAGAGCTAGGGTAGGGCGCTTGTTCATATTGTAATTTATAACTGAAAGCATTGGAAAATGTTCAAAGTGCTTGATGCAAAAAACCACTGAAACATAATCTACATGCATGCTACAACATCACTTACCAACCATGAGTTGTAGATAGTCACATTTGTCTATTACTGTACAATCCCATCAGTTTGTAATATAGAGTCACAGAGCTTTACAGTTTGTAAACAGGCCCTTGGGCCCAATTTGTCCATATCGCCCAGTTTTTACCATTAAGCTAGTCCCAATTATCTGCGTTTGGCCCATATTCCTCTATATCCATCTTACACATGTAACTGTCCAAATGCTTTTGAAAAGACAAAGTTGTACCCGCCTCTACTACTACCTCTGGCAGCTTGTTCCAGACACTCACCACCGTCTGTCTGAAAAAACTACCCCTCTGGTCCCTTTTGTATCTTTCCCCTCTCACCTTAAACCTATGTCCTCTAGTTTTAGACTCCCCTACCTTTGGGAAAAGATGTTGACTCTCTACCTTATCTATGCCCCATATTATTTTATAGACCTCTACAAGATCATCCCTAAACCTCTGAGGCTCCAAGGAAAAAAGTCCCAGTCTATCCAGCCTCTCCTTATAACTCAAACCATCAAGTCCCAGTAGCATCCGAGTAAATCTTTTCTGCACTCTTTCTAGTTTAATAATATCCTTTCTATAATAGGGTGTCCAGAACTGTACACAGCATTCCAAGTGTGGCCTTACCAATGTCTTGTACAACTTCAACAAGACATCCCAACTCCTGTATTCAATGTTCTGACTAACAAAACCAAGCATGCCGAATGCCTTCTTCGCCACCCTGTCCACCTGTCTCCGCTTTCAAGGAGCTATGAAGCTGTATCCCTAGATCTCTTTGTTCTATAACTGTCCCCAATGCCCTACCATCAATTGAGTAGGTCCTGCCCTGATTTGATCTACCAAAATGCATCACCTCGCATTTAGCTAAATTAAACTCCACCTGCCATTCATCAGTCCACTGGTCCGATTGATCAAGGTCCCATTGCAATCCTAGATAACTTCCTTCACTGTCCATTACACCACCAATCTTAAGATTGCTTATCACCTACATAACAAAAAAAACAAATGATAAATGAGAACATACCCTAAACGAAGGTTGGTTCAGAAATTATTAACTGTTGACTCTCTTGACAGAACCAAAACGACTTTATGGGAATATGCAGGCTTCTCCCAAGCACAAGGCTAGATAGGCAGAACTAAGCAATCCCAGCAACAATAGAGTAGATTAAAACAGTCTTGTCGCCCCAGAAGCGAATGATGGTGAACAATTAAGCAACTAACAGAGGAGGAAGCTCCACAAATATCCCCATCCTGAATAATATGCGAGTCCAGCACATCAGTGCAAAAGACATAACATTTGCACCAATCTTCGGTCCAAGACAGTGAGTGGATGATCCATCTCAGTCTCCTCCAGAGGTCCCCAGCATCACAAATGCCAGTCTTCAACCAACTCGATTCATTCCCTTTGATACCAAGAAATGGATGAAAGCCCTAGACACAGAAATAGATGAAATTCCAACAATAGCACTGAAGACTTATGCTCCAGAACCAGCCACATCTGAGATTTATCTGCCTGTGTGAAAAAGTGGTCAGGTTTGACCTATCCACAAAATGCAGGCTTTGCCAGCAACATTCACATCCCTTGATAGAATAAAAACATGCAGGTCTGATGACTTGTCTTCCTTCTTACCCATTCTTGCTGAAGCCATACACAAGCACCCAAACATCAAACCCAATATCTTATAATGTACACGAATTGAAGGTATGTCTTCAACCCAGCATTCTAATTTTTATTTGAAGTACTAGCCGTGCTAAACAATGCATCAGTGAACTATTTGATGATACTAAAAAGGATTCCTATGTGAGCACATAGGAATGTGCTACCGTGTGCTCGGGGCGGCACGGTAGCACAGTGGTTAGCACTGCTGCTTCACAGCTCCAGGGTCCCGGGTTCGATTCCCGGCTCGGGTCACTGTCTGTGTGGAGTTTGCACATTCTCCTCGAGTCTGCGTGGGTTTCCTCCGGGTGCTCCGGTTTCCTCCCACAGTCCAAAGATGTGCGGGTTAGGTTGATTGGCCAGGTTAAAAATTGCCCCTTAGTATCCTGAGATGCGTAGGTTAGTAGGATTAGCAGGTAAATATGTGGGGGTAGGGCCTGGGTGGGATAGTGGTCGGTGCAGACTCGATGGGCCGAATGGCCTCCTTCTGCACTGTAGGGTTTCTATGATTCTATGAGAAGGTGACAGACACAGAAAAGCAGAGGGCACTGGTGAGAGTGGCACTGCTGAGGCCGGTTGCTGCAATGTGTAACTGGATGACTGATGATCTGAAACCTACAGAAGGTGTAGGTGTGCCTGTTGGCACCTGATGGGTAAAGGTAGTTTAACTCTGATGCCTACTGATCTCTCTAGCATGTCTCCTTTCATGTTACAGCAGTGCAATTTTAGTATACTTATTTAGGGTTTGTTAAAACTGACTGCCATTATTTATTTCAACTTGACTTGGCAACCATCATGGGATTTTGTAGATTACAGTTAGATGCTTTGTTACTCCCAAAATACCAACAAAACTTTACGTGCCCCTTTTTTTTCCAAAACCTTATGCTGGAATCTCAATTACAGTCCGACTTTCAGTGATTTTGCAGCTGTTTATGACTTTATGTGTACATGTCTTTATGTCTACTCTCCTGCTGCAAAAAAGATGGTAAAAAATAACTTCGAAAATACATTTTTTAGGATAAAAGGCAAAAGAGCTGCAGTAAACCAGACCGGAAGGCTTAACAGTCAGAAAAATAATAATATAACTTGTTAAGAGGTCCACTAAACATGAAGATACACATTCCAGATTGGAAAAGCTATGCCATGCCCTATTTTAATGCTGAATTTAAGCTCTGGGACATTTTGAGTGACATTGACACGGCTCCAAATGGACAAATTAGATGGGAACGTGATGAAAGGTGGTCAAGGAAGTCCTACACTGATATTCATAAAATAATCTTGCTTGGATAGTTTTGCTCAAGCTACAGACGTACTGAAGATGGCATTGCTGCCATCTGTAAATACAATAAGTTGATGAAAATTGTGTTGTATAACTGAAGCTTCAGGGCGTCGCTGGTAGAATAATTTATTTATTCTACTGTGAGCGGCACAGTAGCACAGTGGTTAGCACTGCTGCTTCACAGCTCCAGGGACCTGGGTTCGATTCCCGGCTTAGGTCACTGTCTGTGTGGAGTTTGCACATTCTCCTCGTGTCTGCGTGGGTTTCCTCCGGGTGCTCCGGTTTCCTCCCACAGTCCAAAGATGTGTGGGTTAGGTTGATTGGCCATGCTAAAATTGCCCCTTAGTGTCCTGAGATGCATAGGTTAGAGGGATTAGTGGGTAAAATATGTAGGAATATGGGGGTAGGGCCTGGGTGGGATTGTTATCGGTGCAGACTCGATGGGCCGAATGGCCTCTTTCTGCACTGTAGGGTTTCTATGATTTCTATGAATATCAATTGTGTAATAAAATCTTTGTTTTCAATCTCCCAGCTGCTACTTTACCATTTTTGAAATTGATTTTCTTTTAATTTCTGCTCAGTGGAAATGTTGAATATTCCCAAACCACAAATCAGCTATGGCACAGAGGCATTTTAAATGCAATCAACCAAACTACAGCCTGAAAGAACATTTCCTACTGCATTAGTGTGGGCAATATCAGTCTCTGCAACACCTCAGACAAATATTGTCAAATAGGTTTCAATTAAAGCTCAACTGGGTAGTTAAATGTTGATTGTCGTGGACTGGGTTAAGATTATCCAAATTGATATTCTTGAAGACATGAGGGTTAGCTTCATCAAGCAGAATTGAGAAGTCACACAGTGGTCTCTACAGGTAATATAGACAGCTCATGTAAAATCCAAGAGTTGCACTGAGTCGGGTTTGATGCTGGCCAGGGAGTGGGGGATGAGAGGAGTGGGTGCATTGAATTACAAAGGAGATGCTGCATGCCAAATCCCAAACTCAGGGGCAAAGGCCTGAATTATCCCTATAGCGGGGAGGACATGAGACGGCAATGCCAACCCAAAGGGGTGGGACGGTAATATTATTTGTTTAAAATATCTGTATAACACATTAACATATATGACATATACATTTTATGACTAACTAATACCTTTGAATTAAATGTAGGTGCACGGGATCATGGACTTTCAGTTCTGCCTGCTGGATCTGGACATGGGCAACTACACTCTGCCCATTCTGTGTGGGGTATAGATGAGGGACAGGGACGGTAAGAGATCCAATCTTCAAAAGTAATATTGTGGGGATACAATTTGTGGTTTTAAGGTGCCTGCATAAACCCTTCTTTAATTCTACAACTATTATTGGGAACAATAGCAGAATCAGGGCAACACCACAATCAAATATTAAACAAGGCGATTTTGAGGATGTAATTAAACATGCTATTATATTAATTGAACATTATAATTTAAATGTTAAATAAGCATGTAAATGTTCTATAGTGCATTACTCTCACTCACTGTAATTATAACCAAAGTTTGTCAGAACTTGTGAGCATTTTAGAAACATACCAAGCCAATGGTTGTTTCATCATCATTTTGCCATTGTTAAATGTGGACAATTTTCTTCAATTATCAACCTTTTATGTCCCGATTGACAAACAAGATAAGTCACTTATAGTAAACCATTGGCATGCTGAGATGGGAGGCTAAAGCTTTGATTTTTTTCTGAAGTGCAGACAAGTATACTTACATTGTGCTTGGTAAGGTTGGATACATTAATTGCCAGTGCTTGTAGCCAATCTATACAATCTTCAGCAGTGAGGCACTGAATAACACCACTGCATACTCCATCCACAGCAATTATTTGAAATGCATTTGGCCTAATAATATGCCAGAAAACATATAAATGGAAATGTTATCCAATATGGAACTGCAAGCAAAGGTTTAGACATACTGATCCCAAATTTTCTCTTTGGGGTGAAGTTCCTTTAAGACAGGATTTCTGTCCACCCCTCTGCATTTCTTTCAATTCCAACAATCACTCACATCCAATTTAACTCCAATGTAGAACATTGAAAAAAAAATCAGCACTTTTTTGATGTTAGACTGAAACTAACCATCAATGATGTGAAAAGTAACTTTGCCAGAATTCATCACACATAACTTACTGTTTGCTCAGCTGGCTGGCACAATGAGCTGGATAGTCTTCTGCAATCTCACCCTGAATCACATGGGACTGCAGCAGAAATGGTGGGAAAAATGGAACACTGAACAGTACCACTGATTCCTCATCCTGGACCATGTTTCTCAGATCCACTGGATCTGCTGCTAATTTTCATTCATGATTGGAAGCTGGGCTCTGGTTTCCTGATTTCCCACCCACATATCCTTTTCCTGCTGTTTCCAAGACCAGCTGGAGAAAGGTCGCAGCAGGTCTAGATAGTGCAGTCATAGCTGACAAGTAATAAAGGGTGTGAGCCTGGAGTGTTCACTCCTGCACTTTAGACTCTGGTATCATTTAGATCTACAATATATGTATGTGTGTTCATTTCTGGAGTTATTCTGTCACATTAAAGTCCCTCACTGCTTCTTTCCATGCTGCAGTGGGACTGTTACACCTGCCTGGCCGGCAGTGAGTACTCTTTCATTAAGGCAGAGATGTTACTCACACTGCCTGGCTAATTTGATTTGATTTATTATTGTCACATGTATTGGTATAGAGTGAAAAGCATTGTTTCTTGTATGCTATACAGAGAAAACATGCAGTTTATAGAGTACATAGAGGCGAAGGAAAGGAGAGGGTGCAGAATATAGTGGCACAGGCACAAATAGGGTATAGAGAAAGATCAGCTTAATATAGGGTAGGCCCATTGCAATGAGCCCTGATCCAGGAATATAATTTGCCGTCACAGCATCAGGAGGAAAATTCAAGCCATAATAATTCTGGAAAAGAACATTTGCTAAATATTTAAAGTTTAAATATAATTGCAGCTCCTCAATTCAAAAAGCCAACTGTGAACAATAAGTTGCTGAAAATAAATAATGATTAGTACCATTACCTGGAAATATCAGTTCCCGGAATATAGTGTGACAAACGAGAATGAAGAAGGGGGATCAACCGAAGATCACACCATCGCTTCTCCCACTTTAAGCCAGATGATGTGGGCCATGAAGAACACGATAATGAATCCTGAAAAATATTATGTACGTTACACTTTCTAACTGTGACTCATTCATAATCATTTTTGCCAAGCTTTCTGCAAACAAATATAAGTTGAGATAATTTGATATGATCACATTACGGAGACATGGTTAAAAGGAGATCAAAACTGGGAACTTAATATCCAGGGATATTTAACCTTTCAGAAAGGCAGGGAGGAAGGAAAAGGTAGTGGGGTAGCACTGTTGATAAGAGATTAAATGAAGTCAGTTTTGAGAGATGATCTAAGCTCGGAGGATGTCGAGTCCATTTGGGTTGAGGTCAAAAGCAGCAAGGGAAAGAAGATATTGGAGTAGTGTATGGACCCACAGATAGTAGCCACACTGTAGGAAAGGGTAAAAATCAGCAAATAATAGGAGCATGTAAAAAGTATAGAGCAATATTATGGTGACTAATAATTTAATCTTCATGTTGATTGGGTTAATCAAGTTGGGCAGTTACAACAATATATTCAAAGTGCATTAGGGATAGTTTCCTAGAGCAGTATGTCATGGAGCCAATCAGTGAACAGATTATCTTGGATCTGGTAATGGGTAATGAGGCAGGATTAATAAATAATCTCAGAGTAAAAAATCCCCTAGGAAGTAGTGATCATAGCATGATAATTTTAATATTCTGTTTGAGAGTGAGAAACTTGGGTCTGAAACAACTGTTTATCTTAAATGAAATGAGGATAGAATCAGCTAAAGTGGACTGGGCGGATAGATTAGCAGGACAGACAGTAAGCAAGCAGCAGCAGCAGATGTTTAAGGAGGTAATTCATGACTCTGAGCAAAAATATATCCCAGTAAGGAGGAAAGATTCTAAGAGAGGGATAAACCAACCATGGCTAACCAAGGAAGTTAAGGAGAGTATTAAGTTGAAAGAGAAAGCGTACAATGAGGCAAAAGTCAGTGATAGCCCCGAAGACTGGGATTCGGTTAGAATCCAGCAAAGGATGGCCAAAACATAGAAAGAAAATAAACTGCGAGGGAAAACGAGCAAGGAATATTAAAACTGACAATAAGAACTTCTTTAAATATATAAAAAGGAAGAGATAGTTCAAAGCAAACATAAGCCCCTTAGAAAATGAGGAGAGTTATGGGGGACAAGGAAATGGAGATAAAAAGATATTTTGCATCAGTCTTTACAGTGGAAGATATTTCGAATATCCCATTAATACAGTGGAACCCCGATTTAACGCGCCCCGATTTAGCGCAAATTCGGATATAACGCGATGAATCATGGGACCCTTTTTTTTCACTCATAATTGGCAAATTTAGCGCGACCCCGATTTAGTGCGACCCTGCTTTTTTCGCGACCGCGCTTTTATGGACCCCAACCATCACAGTGGGCTGCACTGTACTAAAGAATATGGGGGAGGAATTAAGTACCATCACTAGAGAAGTAGTATTGGACAAACTACTGGGGCTAAAGGCAGAGAAGTCCCCTGGCCCTGATGGCTTGCATCTGAGGATCCTAAAAGAAGTGACTGCATAGATAATGGATGCATTGGTTGTAACTTTCCAAAAATCCTTGGATTCTGGAGAAGTACCAGAGGATTGGAAAATTGCCAATGTGTCACTCCAATTCAAAAAGGGGGCGGGGGGGGGGGGGGGGGGGGAGGAGGAGGCAAAAAGCAAGTAACTGTAGGCCAATGAGCCGAACATCTATTGTTGGAAAAATGTTGGAATCATTTATTAAGGAAGTAACAGTGGCATATTTGGCAAGCAGAATCAGCATGGCCTCATGAAAAGGAAATTGTACCTGACTAATTTAGTTTTTCAAGGAAGTCTGAACCAGAGTGGATAGAGGGGAATCAGTAGATGTGTTGTATTTGGACTTCCAGAATACATTTGACAAGGTACTTCACAAAAAGTTAAGTCATAAGGCAAGAGCCCATGGTGTTGGAGATAGTATATTGGCATGGATAGAGGATTGGCTAATGGGCAGGAAACAGCAAGTGGGGATAAGGGGTTCTTTTTCAGGTTGGTGACCTGTAACCAGTGGGGTTCCACAGGGATCAGTGCTGGGACCACAACTATTTACAATATATATTAATGACTTGGAGGAAGGAAGTGAATGTACTTTAGCCAAATTTGCAGACAACACAAAAATAGGTAGAAAGGAAAGGCAAGTTGCGAGAGGGATACAAACTGTTTACAAAGAGATATTGATAGGTTAAGTAAGTGGGCAAAAAGTTGGCACATGGAGTATAATGTGGGAAAATGCGATGTTATTCATTTTGGAAGGGGGAACAAAAGAACAGAATATTATTTAAATAGAGGAAAACTGCACAAAGTTGCAACACAAGGAGCCTTGGAGATACTTGTGCACGAAACACAGAAAGCTAGCACACAGGTGCAGCAGGTGATCAGAAAGGCTAATGAAACATTGGCCCTTATTTTAAGGGGGTTGAAACATAAGAGTCGGGAAGTCTTCCTGCAACTATGCAAGGTAACGGTAAGACCACATCTAGAGTACTGTGACCAGTTTTGGTCCCCTTACTTAAGGGAAGATATTGGGAGGAATTCCCTGCCTTTCATGATGGTGGGATTCTCCAGTCCTGCTGGTAGCACACCCCCTTCCATGGCTTTCACGGCATGGGGTGATACTAATGGGAAATCCCATTGACAATGGGATCAGAGAATCCTGCCACCAGTGAACAGCATACCACCTCCCGCTGCCGAGAAACACACAGCTGGGAGGCTGGCGAATTCACCCCATTATTCTATTGAAGGCAGTTCAGAGATGGTTCACTTGGATGATCCCAGTATGGAAGGATTGTCTTCTGAGGAAAGATTAAACATGTTGGGACTCTGCTCACTGGAATTTAGAAGAATGTGGGGTGATCTCATTGAAATATATAGTTTTCTTAAGGGGCTTGACAGGATAAATGCTGTGAGGATGTTTCCCCTCATGGGAAAGTCTAGGACCAGAAGGCATAGTCTCAGAATAAAGGGGTGACAATTTAAGACTGTGTTGAGGAGGAATTTCTTCTCTGAGGGTTGTGAATCTTTGGAACTCCTTGCCACAGGGAGCTGTGGGGGCAGAATCCTTGTGTATATTTAAGGCTGAGATAGATAGATTTTTGATCAGTAAAGGAATCAAGGGTTATGGGGTAAAGGCAGGAGAGTGGACATGGCAGTGGTTAGCACTGCTGCCTCACAGCGCCAGGGACCCACGTTCAATTCCGGCCTTGGGTCCCTGTCTGTGTGGAGTTTGCACATTCTCCCCGTGTCTGCGTGTGTTTCCTCTGGGTGCTCCAGTTTCCTCTAACGCTCCAAAGATGTGCAGGTTAGGTTGATTGGCCATGCTAAATTGACCCTGTCAGGGGGATTAGCAGGGTAAGTATATGGGGTTACGGGAATGGACCTGGGTGGGATTGTGGTCGGTGCAGACTTGATGGGCTGAATGGCCTCCTTCTGCACTGTAGGGATTCTATCTATCTGTCCTATTGAATAGCGGAGCAGTCTCGAGGGGCCAGATGGCCTCCTTCTGTTCCAACCTCTTGTGGTCTCATTATAATCACTCCCTGACATTTCTTTTATTTCAGCTTATATTGAAACAATGATATGTGAATATCAAGTCAATCACATTGAGGTTTAATAATCCTGCCATAGAGAAGCAGTAATTTGCTCATACTTAGATTTTAATGTTTTTTCTAGATACTTTGACAGTTAGGCCAGGTTTGTTGGGTTTAAAGTAACATCCTAAACAACATAACATATTGTAACATCCTAAAAAATTTCTCAAAATCAATACAAAAATCCTTATTACACTTCAGCAACATTGTAGCAGGAATATTGAAAACCTGTTTGTTAGCTCTCATGTAAGAACAAAGGAAATGTATTTCCTTTTAGTGCACATAAGTGGCTTAAATAGGATTTCTTTTTTTCACCTTTTGCACTTGGAAGAACACAAAACTCTATACTGTGAGTTTTCTAAAAGCTCAGGTGCATTTGCAAGAATTCTGCTGAACAAGCTGCACAGACATTCAATTGGTATAAATAGTACCATGTGGGCCTCAGCAGCTGTGGATTTGTGCAGTATCCAAGAAAATTGAACAACTGTGTGAACAGGGGACTCACCATCTACAGATAAAGATCTGTAGGTCACAGCTGATGTGAGAGCAAAAGGAACTATTTTATAGGATCTGAAAGGGCTACCCACTAATGACACTCTTCCAGTTTGCACAATTAAAATTGCATACCTTATCCGTGCAATGATGTTTCAGCAGAAATGTTAGTCTCTGTGAATTTTATTTTGCAAGGCGGCACAGTGGTTAGCACTGCTGCCTCACAGGGGCATGGGTTCAATGCCGGCCTCGGATGACTGGGTGGAGTTTGCAAGTTCTCCCCGTGTCTGTGTGAGTTTCTTCCCGGTGCTCCAGTTTTCTCCCACATTCCAAAGATATGCGGGTTAGGTTGATTGGCCATGATAAATTGCCCCTTAGTGTAAAGATGAGTAGCAGGGTAAATGCGTGTATTACAGGGATAGGGCCTGGGTGGGGTTGTTGCTAGTGCAAGCTCGATGGGCCCGAATGGCCTCCTTCTGCATCATAGAGATTCTATGACCCTATATGCAATGTATTGTCTCTGGAGTGCTAATTCTTAGCACTGTGTCCCACTGAAGAACAGTTGCTCCAATTAGTAGACAAGACTCCCATTCTCAGAATCAACCAAACTTCACCGATCAAGGATAAATGAATTACCTCAGCCTTTGTTTATTATTTAAAACAGTATTGTTCCTACCACAGTACAGCCAAGTCAAGAAACCTGAATGCATTTCAATGTGTCATCCAATGGTTTCATAAAATACATATGACAAAACTTGTGAGGATTCAATGCAAAAAGCATTCGAAGTAGATTTTCCAAGTCCTTACCCATGATGAGGTATCTCACCATTGCCAGTGCATATTGGAGCACTGATGTACCTAAGAAACTTACTAATACACACCAGTAGCAGTTGAGAAGTCATTTGAAAAATATACCTTATAATTCATGCATTGCAGTGTTGAGAGATTCAAATTCAACCTAATGTCATCTCTTATTGTCTGATTTCTTTAACTGTTAGCTCACCATTTTGTCACATTTTTACAGTACATTATTTTACCTGTAAATTAATGTATTTCTTCATTTAAAGCATTGTTAGACATTTATCTCATTTTTCAAGAAATTCTGCTCATTTCCCAGCAAACGGTGATTTGAAGAAGTGCCATAGAGAATCATAGAATCTCTACAGTACAGGAGGAGGCTGTTCAGCCCATCAAGCCTGCACCGACAACAATCCCACCCAGGCCCTATCCTCATAATCCCAAATATTTATCCTAGCTGGTCCCCTGACACAAAAGGGCAAATGCAGCATGGCTAATCAACTTAACCCGCACATCTTTGGACTGTGGGAGAAAACCAAAGCACCCAGAGGAAACCTACGCAGACACGGGAGAAAGTGCAAACTCCACACAGAGAGTGACCTGAGGCCGGAATTGAACCTGGGTCCCTGGTACGGTGAGACAGCAGTGCTAACCACTGTGTCACCATGTTGCCCTAAGTGCCAGTATCATTTCAGGCCACAATAAAAAACACACACCTGAATTTCAACTGATTTCTAATAACTTTGGTCGTTGATTGACAGTATCCCAGGATAAATGTGGTAAAAGGTTATTTTAGACATTTACACAATTTCTGCTGGCATTCTATTAATCCCCTATCAAAGAATTCTACAGAAAACTCAGGTACTGCTCCAAGGTTCTGACATCTTTATAAATGAGTACATATAATTGCCTATTGTGTTGAGAATATTGGAAAGAAGTTTGTGACTGAGTTACTGTGGCATATTCTCCCTTGTTTGCTGCTTTTGTGAAATAATAACCACGAGTACAAAGTGAGGAATAACACTTTGTACTCATCGCCACCACCTTTGTTGAAATAACATAAGTAGAAAAATACATTTCAGGATCGAAGCTACTGCATATTCAACTAGTTTAAAGACAAAAAACCCTAAGTTTTCGAGGTAGAAATGCATCTTACTGTATTGTTGGGATGGTAATTGAGATGCAATCCACTGTCACAAAGTGGAGAAGATGTACCACTGCTTTGGTCACTGGGGACACCTGTAAGTAAATGTAAAATAGTTTGATATGCTGAGGTTGTTTGCTTTAGGTTTTCCTTCTGCTCAGAAATATTATGGAAGGATCCAAAACTACAGCATTCCTCCAGCTAACACAACAGGGAAGCACAGGATTAAAAACGGTCATGTGGTACATCCATCCAATGTACAATCCTCCCTATCATGTATTCTGTTTCATTTATTTAAACTCATGATGAAGAAAAGTTTATATACTTACTCAGATGACATATTAACCTGATCAGGCAGAACATGTGACTTGTTCTTTTCCATGGTCCAGTTTCAAAGGAGTATTTGATCATCTTCATAGCCATGTTCAAATCATCATTGCATAAAACAATCCTCCCTCACATTGATCTGGAATATTACCTTATACCCATTTCTACATTTGTGTTTGATGAACAGAGGAATGCGTGGTCAATTGATGAGTTTGTCATGTATAAGAAGATCAGGAACTATACATTTACTCACAGCTTCATTAATATGGCATATTTTCATTTGTTCCCTATTTAGCAAAAAGGCAGATATTTGTATAACATTTCCATGAGTGTGCTAATGATGTGACCATGAGAAATACCTTTTTTTATTACTAATATTGCTCAAGAGACTTGATTTAAGAACACACCACCTGAAATAATATGAATTATTTAATGCAAGTTGTCAACAAATATTGAGATGGTTCCAGGTAGGGCAACTTATTAAGTAATTCATCACAGCATCAACCAGCTTTTCAGTTGATAGCACTCTTGCCTCCTGAGTCCTCAGGATCTGGATTCAAGTCCCAGTCAAGGGCTTTAACACAAAAGCAAAGGCAGATACTGCAGTGCACTTTGAGATGTTCAGTGATAATGAAAAGGCAAATCTTTCTTCTGATGCTTTCCTGGGAATTCACTGAGGGCACCTGGACTTCATGAAACCTTTTGGCCTGTGGCAAAATGTCAAAAAAGGCAATAAAAACATCAAGTTGTAGCAGGAAGGAAAACCCTTGGGAACAATTCTTATCCATGAGGCTGACAAATCCATTTTCTTCATATGTTTATTGTATCGAATTGTTTAATGAAGAGAATACAACTTTCGAACAGCAAACCTAAAGTAAAGTGGGAAATATATCGAATCTAGAATGTTAAGAGTGATCAAAAGATAATTTGTTGCTTTATCAAACCTTTTAGACATTTTTATTTTAAAAAATAGATGTGTTATTTTCCAGTTTTAGTTTGCTGATTTTACCATTTTCCCAGCAGCAAAATGTCTCAGGTCAGTGAGTTAATTCAATAGTATTTTGTTAGCCTCAGCACCAGAATACACCAGTATCAGCTCATCTGTAAGAAAGCTCATTTAGCTCTCAAGCAATGAAACAGCTACAGTCGTTATTCCTGCTGTGAAAAGCGGTAGCTCAGAAGAAGTTGAGAAGAGTAGAGAACTTCTATAGCCTGATTCAGAGTTATGGAAAAATATGTTGCTTAGGCCATGCAGAAAAAGAATAATCTTTTGCAGTTGCACAATGCTGATTGTGAAGGGGAGACAATGAAATTCTCTATAACTGCAGATGGTCATTGCCTGGCAATTGTGTGGCATGAATGTTACTTGCTACCCTAGCCTGAATATTGTCCAGGTCATGCTGCATATGGTCATAGACTGCTTCAGTATCAATACGAATGGTGCTGAACATTGTGCGATCATCAGTGAACATCCCCACACCTCACCATATGAAAGAGAGAAAATCATTGATGAAGCAGCCGAAGATGGTTGGGGCCAGGACACTACCCTGAGGAAGTTCCTGCAATGCTGACATGAGGCTGAGGTGATTGGCCTCCAAAACCTGCAATCGTCTTCTTTTGTGTTAGGCATGACTCCAACTAATGGAGGACTTTCCCCAGATTCCCGTTACCTTGAATCATGCTAGGGCTGCACAATGGTACACTTGGTCAGATGCTGCCATGTTGTCAAAGGCAGTCAGTCAGTCTCACCTCACATTTTGAGTTCAACTCTTATGTTGATGTTTGGACAAGGGCTGTAATGGGATCAGGGGCTGAATGCCCTTGGCAGAACACAAACTGACTGTCACTGAGCAGATTATTGCTGAGTAAGTGCTGCTTGGTAGCACTATCGATGACACCTTCCATCACTCTGCTGACAATTGAGAGTAGATTGATAAGACAGATTGCAGGTTGAATTTGTGCTGCATTTTGTGGACAGGACATATTTGGACAATTTTCTACATTGCCGAGTAGATGCCAATGTTACAGCTGTATTGGAACAGCTTGGTTAGGGACGTGGCTAATTCTGCAGCACAAGTTTTCATCATGATTGTTGGAATGTTGTCAGGGCCCATAGCCTTTGCTGTATTCAGTTGCTTCTTAAAAACACAGAGTGAATCAAATTGGCTAAGACTGGCATCTGTTATGCTGGGAATCGCAAGAGCAGGCTGGGATGGATCATCCATCTGGTACTTCTGGCTGAAGATGGCCATGATATGCCCAGACTTATCTTTTGTACTGATGTGCTGGACTCCTCCGGGATCTTGGACTGGGAGGGTTTAAGATACAGTACAGGTATGAAAAGAGGGGGTTTCAGTCTAAGGGGGAGGGCACCCCACAATCGGCAAGGTGCAGCCCCAGAAGAGCAACCACCCTGTCCTTCCTTCCTGCCCTTTAACTATTTGTGCGTAAAAATTGAGGTTCCCGCTCCAGTCCACGTCAAACATATTATGGCATGGGCAGTGTAGTATTGGGGTCAATAGGCTTGATAACAAACCTAGTCGACCCTTAATTGGTCATTTTAGTATAGAGGGGCTGGTTGCTGATTTCTGAGCCTCTCTCCCCTCCTTGTTCCATATTATGGGGGTGAGCTCAGGATTAGGTGGGAAGATGGTGGGATGGGAAGCCAAGCTATGTTCCCTTTTTATGACACTGGCTGCTGTGTTCCAGTAAGTTTAAATGTCCCAAAGCCACTTTGAGAAGCTACAGAGAGAAGGTAAGGATGTAAGGAAAGTGGGTGAGGGGGTAGAGAGCAGGTGAGTGGGTGAAGAGTGGGTCAGAGGGGTCGGAAGTAGTTGGGTTCGGATGTGTATTCAGAAGTTGGGGAGTAGTCAAGAGGTCTGGGAATTAGTCAGGTCAGGGACAATATTCAGGCGGGTCAGGGGTGGTAGTCAGGTTGGAGTGGGTAGTCAGGGGTTAGAGGGGTAGTTTGGTCGGTGGTTTAGGGAGATGTTCGGGGAGCCAATGGAGGCAGTTGAGGGCTTGGCAGAATAGCTGGAAGAGTAGTCGGGGAGTCTAGTTGGGAGTTAGAACTGGTTTTAATCTTTCTAACTTCCTTGGGTGACTATTCTAGTAAGTATATTGAAACCACCTGAAGTCTCCAACCCTAATCCAAAATTTCAGGGGCATTCCAGACGCAGGGAAATTGCCCCTCAGAAGTCTAAATGTACCACGAATTTCCGTACAATCAGTACATGGGATCTTCTAAGGAATCCCCCACCACAACTTGGGGGATACCACCAGGATCCGAGCATCCAGAATTCGGAAGCTCTGAGTTTTGCAATGCAGGATGTACTGTTATTCATTCCCCCACCACTTGCCTTTGGGAGACTGATAGTTGTGTTTATCTGACTCTCATCAGACCAAACTCAATTGATTTAAAATCTAGTCTGCTTTTCAGTGGCTGTGTACATTTCTATTCTGCAGAAGTCAGTTTAATTTAATTTTGGATTCAGTCACCTCAAATATGGGAAATGTACCATCGACTCAATAGACCATTGGTTATTAAATCAAGTAAATTTTGACCTAAGCCCAGCGTTCAAGCAAAAAAGATTCATGCAGTCTTTTTTTAAATCACATACTGATTAACTCAAGTTGACCCTCTGCACAAGCTGAATAATTAAATAGTTAGAGGACCAGTGCAATGAAATGATAGACAAACGCTGTGTGAACAATAATAGCAGTGTTTAGTCAGTATAATTCATTGTATAAACAAATTAAGAGTGCTTACATGTGCAGTCTTCATACAGAGGGAGCTTCAAGAAGGCAGGTGCTCTCTTTAAAAATGAAACTGTGAGAGTTACCTCTTCGCCCGCATTACGCAGAACTTGAACCTGTGGTTCATTACAAGGCATGGGTAAAGGTAACGGCATTGAATTAGTTTAACCAGCAGCTAGAACTGAATATTTTTATCTAAAGGGGTGGTAACATTATCAGCTTAAACATTCAACTGTCAGTGAAAATAAATAAAAATAACAAGTACCAAAATTTTAAAAGTTGTGTATAAAAACAGAAAGCACTAGAAAAACTCCCCAGGGTCTGGCAGTGTCTGTCGCAAGTGCTGTCAGAACTGCGGAGTTTTTCAAGTGCTTACCCTTTTTATTTCTGATCTCCTGCATCTACAGTATTTTGCTTTTTTTCCCCCAACAGAGTGAATATGTGAATGAGCAAGTCTACCACTTTTATTGCCTGCAAAGAGAAAACAGTGAGATGGGTGGAGAGAATAGAATGGTTTGCAAGATACAAATATGTGCAGAACTGTCAACAATATGTAAATACTAGGAGTGACATTGTTGGTCAATGAAAGTGATACACACTGAAGTACATCTAGATATAAAGACCAGTGATCATTGTTAAGAATTATATACATCAAAAAGTAATGTCAAACTATAATGAATAATCTCTACTTCTCATGAGCCACATTTGCAAGTGGTCTAATTTCATGGTAACTTCATTGCAGTGTTAATGTAAGCCTTACTTGTGACTAATAAATAAACTTTACTTTTACTTTATGTGTTGGTGGAATGAGACAAAGACTACATTTTGACATCAGTACATCAGAATTTCACTCTCAAGAGCACATGCTAAACAGAAATGAAAAAAGATCAAGGACTAAAAATTCAATAACCACCAAAAACCAGGCACGGGCATCGTGATGCATAGTTAACCATTCAAAATAGTGCAGATACACTTCATACTGCCTGCTAAGTTAAATGACGGTGAAAGGGAGCCCAGTACTGGACATGCCTTTCAGTGGTTGCATGCCTCAACAGCAAGTACTACTCTAAGCCAGTTTGCATTATTTAAATCCAGCCTGTACCTCTGAAATGGGTGGTGCGTTCTGGCTGTAACACATGCAGGAAGTCAATGCATAAGAATGCCTGTTGTACATAAAAGTGAAGATGGTGCAGCATGGCAGAGGGCGGGCTCCCAGATTTTCTGATGCAGCATTTGAGACCATGGTTCGGGGGGTGGACAGGAGGAATGAGGTCTAGAAGGCCCTCCAGATGAATGTTTAGCAAGGAATGGAAGTAGATAGCCAAAGAAATCATTGTAAACACTGTTATCCTGAGGACCTGAAGGCCGTGCTGCAAGAAGTGGTCAAAGTCAGTGAAGCCGTCATATGTCATATCATTGCAACTAAACTATTAGCCTCAGACACTGCTCCATTCACCACATAGAATCTTAGAATCATAGAGGTTTACAGCATGGAAACAGGCCCTTCGGCCCAACTTGTCCATGCCGCCCTTTTCTTTTAAACCCCTAAGCTAATCCCAATTGCCAGCATTTGGCCCATATCTCTCTATACTCATCTTACCCATGTAACGGTCTAAATGCTTTTTAAAAGACAAAATTGTACCTGCCTCTACTACTACCTCTGGCAGCTTGTTCCAGACACTCACCACCCTGTGTGTGAAAAAATTGCCCCTCTGGACCCTTTAGTATCTCTCCCCTCTCACCTTAAACCTATGCCCTCTAGTTTTAGACTCCCCTACCTTTGGGAAAATATATTGACTATCTAGCTGATCTGTGCCCCTCATTATTTTATACACCTCTATAAGATCACCCCTCAGCCTTCTATGCTCCAGAGAAAAAAGTCCCAGTCTATCCAGCCTCTCCTTATAACTCAAACCATCCAGTCCTGGTAGCATCCTAGTAAATCTCTTCTGCACTCTTTCTAGTTTAATAATATCCTTTCTATAATAGGGTGACCAGAACTGTACACAGTATTCCAAGTGTGGCCTTACCAATGTCTTGTACAACTTCAACAATACATCACCTTCAGTAACCTTATCAAGGATGGCTCACATTCATAGCTTGACATACACATTATTACAAGCCTCATACCCATGTCTAACTCTTTGCACACTCACAGTCAGCTACTTAACAATGACAGTCACAAGCACATTGCACCAAAGTCACTGACACGCTTCCATCTTTGGCAGTACAAGATTGTACACAACTGAAGGTAACAGCAGCCAACCAGTGGGAGATAGGACCTGGCTTCATGACCTCAAACCCATGGAGAAAATGGTGATCATCATAATTGGAGCAGGTATTTCTGAGGTCATGACCAGCAGTGGGGCTGAGACCTAGAAGATAAGCGCCTAAGAAGCAAGAGCAGGAGTAGGCCATTCAGCCCATTGAACCTGCTTTCTCATTCAATAAGATCACGGCTGAACTGATAACCTTTGACTCCCTTTTTAAATTAAAAATTGGTTTAACTAAGCCTTGATCATGTTCAATGACCCAGCCTCCTCTGCTCTCTAATGAAGAGAATTCCAAAGACTAATGACCCTCAATGAAATTCCTCCTCATCTCAGTCTTAAATGGGAGACCTCTAATTTTTAAACTGTGCCCCCTAATTTGAGATTTCCCCACGAGGGGATGCTTCATCTCAAAACTTACCCTATCAAGCACCCTCAGAAACTTGCATGTTTCAAAAAGGTCACTCTCATTCTTCTAAACTCCAATGAGTATCAGCCCAACCAGCTCAACCTTTCCTGAGAAGACAACCCTTTCAACACAATGATCAACCTAGTGAAACATCTCTAAACTGCCTTCAACACAAGTATTTTGCTCCTTAAAGAGTGCACAGTATTCTATGTGTGGCTGCAATAATGATATAATAATGAATAATTAATATTCCATAATTCTTGTTATACCTCCATGCTAAATGCTTGTGATTCATGTACAAGGACATCAGAACCTCACTGTACTGCAGTCTCTCTCCATTTTAAAACAATATTCTGATTTCCTATTCTTCCCCCAAAATGCAAGTAACCTCACACTTTTCTGCATAATACTCTATTGCCAAAGTTTTCTTCATTCACTTAAATCTCTATCACTCTGCAGGTTTTGGACTAGATTTTAGTGTCCCAAAGAAGCTGGTTATGGAGGCAGGAAACAGCAAAACTGAGGCAGCAGGACCAGAAATTTGAATTTCCCTTGAGAAAAACTCCCATATAAATTTCCTATTGACAGGATGAGGTTCAGGTTGTAATCCTGTCACACGATCTACGATCCTGGGATCACCATTGATGAGCCTAGGGAAAACTTACATTTCATGTCCAACATAACTTCCTTGCTTTTTCACTTTATGCCTCTATTGATAAAACCCAGGATGTTGTATTCTTTATTAACCACTCTCTCAACCTGTCCTGCCACCTTCAATGATTTATGCACATTAAAGTCTTAGGTCCCTCTGTCCCTGCACCCATTTTAGAATTGTAGACTTCATTTTATATTATTGCACTGTGCTCTTGCTATCAAAATGATTCACTTCACACTTCTGGGCATTACGTTTCATCTGCCCCTTGTACACCCATTCCACTAATTTGTCCTTTTGAAGTTCTGCACTATATTCCTCACGGCTCATAATACTTCCTAATTTTGTATCGTCTGAAAATGATGTAATTATGCTCTCCACCAGAAGGTATGCCTCATTACTAATTACCAGGAAGAGCAGGGGTCCTAACATCAATCTCTGCGGTAATCTATTACAAACTTTTCACCAGTCTGAAAAAAAACCTTCGCACTATTCTTTGTTTCCTGTCACTCAATCATTTTGAAGGCTTCCCCACCACTGAGGTTAAACTAATTGGCCTGTCATTAATGGTCAACCATTAGTTTACCTATCCCCTTGTCCCTTGATAGCCTACATTTCTTAGGATGCTTTTTACGTCTTCTGGCATGGAGACAGATATAAAGTACTTGTTCAAAGACTCTGCCTTTTCCTTGTGTCCTATTATTAATTCTGCAATCTCATTCACTAAGAGGCCAACCTTCAATTTAGCTATTCCCTTTCTTTTTATCTACTTATAGAAGCTCTTGTTGTCTCCTTTACATATCTTACTGGTTTACTCTCATTTTCTAATTTCCCTTTTTTAACTCATCCTATTCTGGTTTCTACAATTTCCCTAATGTTGTCGTCAAACACTAGTCTTCACAATATTGTACATTTTTTCCTTCAATTTGATATCATCCTGAAATTTATTAGCAATGGATGGTTCATTCATCTTGAGATCTTTCTCAATGGAATATATCTCTATTGAGAGATATGAAGTATCTTATGTCTGCCATTAACTATGTACTATTTTATCTTTGGTCCTATTTTCCTTGTCCGTTGGTGCCAACTCTGTCTTCATACCTTTATAAAGTTACCTTTATTTAAAGCCACTAGTTTCAGACCCGTGTTTCACACCCTCAAACTGAATGTAAAATTGTATCATGGTATGATCATTCTTCCTTAGAGGATCCTTTGCTATGAGATCATTAATTAATCATGTATCATTGCACAATGCAAAAATAGCCTGTTCTTTGGTTGGTTCCAGAATATATTGTTCTAAGTAACTGTCCTGAGTGCATCCTATGAACTCATCATAAATTTGCCAATTTGATTTGCCCAATCTATATGAAGATTAATATCATAGGAACATAGGAATTAGGAGCAGAAGTAGGCAATTCAGCCCTTTGAGCCTGCTCTGCCATTCAGTCAGATCATGGCTGATCTCTTCCTGATCTCAAATCCACATACCTAACAGTTTCCCATATCCCTTTAACACGTTTTTTTATCAGAAGTATTTCTGTCTCCTTCTTGAAACCATTTAATGATTCAGACTCCACCGCGCTATGGGGCAGTGAATTCCACAAATTCACCACCTTCTGTGAGAAGTAGTTCCTTCTCCTTTCAGATCCCTCTCCCCAGACACAGCGCAGTGGGCCGAGAAAATTGCACCTATTATGTTTGGAGTGCATGCACAATTGATGGGGTCGGAAGTGGACGAAATCCAATAACTGCCCGAGTGTTTTGTCATGGCCTCAGCATCTGGTGGTCATGGAAGGTGGAATGGCTGGTCATGTGGACACTCTTCCCCCATTTCTCCAATGAGTGCCTGGGAATCCTGGTGAAGGAAGTCAGTGCCAATGACTAATTCTCATGTTCAGGAATGGCAAAAGGAGGCCACCCGACCGTACAACGATGAGATGGAGCACAGGAAAAAGATAGAGAATCTGGTGAATTGATGTGACAACAATAATGTCTCCCTCAGTGTCAGTAAAACAAAGGCAATAGTCATTGGCTTCAGGAAGTGTGGTGGAGGACATGCCCATGTCCACATCAACGGGGATGAAGTGGAAATAGAACCATAGAATCATAGAAAATTACAGCTCAGAAACAGGCCTTTTGGCCCTTCTTGTCTGTGCCGAACCATTTTTTGCCTAGTCCCACTGACCTGCACTTGGACCATATCCCTCCACACCCCTCTCATCCATGAACCCGTCCAAGTTTTTCTTAAATGTTAAAAGTGACCCCGCATTTACCACTTTATCCGGCAGCTCATTCCACACTCCCACCACTCTCTCCGTGAAGAAGCCCCCCCTAATATTCCCTTTAAACCTTTCTCCTTTCACCCTTAACCCATTCCCTCTGGTTTTTTTCTCCCCCAGCCTCAGTGGAAAAAGCCTGCTTGCATTCACTCTATCTATACCCATCAAAATCTTATACACCTCTATCAAATCTCCCCTCATTCTTCTACGCTCCAGGGAATAAAGTCCCAACCTATTCAATCTCTCTCTGTAACTCAGCTTCTCAAGTCCCGGTAACATCCTTGTGAACCTTCTCTGCACTCTTTCAACCTTATTTACATCCTTCCAGTAACTAGGTGACCAAAACTGTACACAATACTCTAAATTCAGCCTCACCAATGCCTTATATAACCTTACCATAACACTCCAACTTTTATACTCGATACTCCGATTTATAAAGGCCAATGTACCAAAGGCACTCTTTACGACCCTATCCACCTGTGACATCACTTTTAGAGAATTCTGTACCTGTATTCCCAGATCTCTCTGTTCAACTGCACTCTTCAGAGTCCTACCATTTACCCTGTATGTTCTACTTTGGTTTGTCCTTCCAAAGTGCAATATCTCACACTTGTCTGCGTCAAATTCCATTTGCCATTTTTCAGCCCATTTTTCTAGTTGGTCCAAATCCCTCTGCAAGCTTTGAAAACCTTCCTCACTGTCCACTACACCTCCAATCTTTGTATCATCAGCAAATCTGCTGATCCAATTTACCACATTATCATCCAGATCATTGATATAGATGACAAACAACAATGGACCCAACACTGATCCCTGCGGCACACCACTAGTCACAGGCCTCCACTCAGAGAAGCAATCCTCCACAACCACTCTCTGGCTTCTTCCATTGAGCCAGTGTCTAATCCAATTTACTACCTCCCCATGTATACCCAGCGACTGAATCTTCCTAACTAACCTCCCATGAGGGACCTTGTCAAAGGCCTTGCTGAAATCCAGGTAGACAATATCCACCGCCTTCCCTTCATCCACTTTCCTGGTAACCGCCTCGAAAAACTCTAATAGATTGGTCAAACATGACCTACCACGCACAAAGCCATGTTGACTCTCCCTAATAAGTCCCTGTCGATCCAAATATCCTATCCCTTATCACACCTTCCAATAACTTGCCCACCACCGACGTCAAACTTACTGGCCTATAACTTCCCGGATTTCTTTTGGAACCTTTTTTAAACAACGGAACAACATGAGCCACCCTCCAATCATCCGGCACCTCCCCCATGAATACTGACATTTTAAATATGTCTGCCAGGGCCCCTGCAAGTTCAACACTAGCTTCTCTCAAGGTCTGTGGGAATACTACTCTGATTTGCCTCAAGACAGCAAGCACCTCCTCCCCTTTAATCTGTAAAGGTTCCATGACCTCCCTACCTGTTTGCCCTATTTCCGTAGACTCCATGCCCGTTTCCTCAGTAAATACGGATGCAAAAAAACCATTTAGCATCTCGCCCATCTCTTTTGGTTCCATACACAGTCTACCACTCTGGTCTTCCAGAGGACCAATTTTATCCCTCACTATCCTTTTGCTCCTAACATACCTATAGAAGCTCTTTGGATTTTCCTTCACTCTGTCTGCCAAAGCAACCTCATGTCTTCTTTCAGCCCTCCTGATTTTCCTCTTAAGTAGCTTCTTGCACTTTTTATACTCCTTGAGCATCTGATCTGTTCCTTGCTACCTGTACATTTCATTCAACTCTCTCTTCCTCTTAATCAGTGTTACAATCTCCCTCGAGAACCAAGGTTCCTTATTCCTATTTACTTTGCCTTTAATCCTGACAGGAATATACAAACTCTGCACTCTCAAAATTTCTCCTTTGAAGGCCTCCCACTTTCCATTTACATCCTTACCAGAGAACAGCCTGTGCCAATCCACACTTCCCAGATCCCTTCTCATTTCATCAAATTTGGCCTTTTTCCAGTTCAGAACTTCAACCCGAGGACCAGATCTATCCTTATCCATGATCAGGTTGAAACACTGGATCCAAAGTGTTCCCTCACATTCACATCCATCACCTGCCCTAACTCATTTCCCAATAGGAGATCCAATATCGCATCCTCTCTAGTTGGCACCTCTATATACTGATGTAGAAAATTCTCCTGAACACATTTTACAAACTCTACCCCCGTCCCAATCTATATGTGGAAAATTAAAATCCCCTACTATCACAACTTTGTGTTTCTTGCAGTTGTCAGCTATCTCTCTGCTGATTTGCTCCTTCCATTCTCGGTCGAGAAATGGCCGAGAGCTTCAACTTTTTAGGTGTCCAGATCACCAACAACCTGTCTTGGTCCCTCCACACCGATGGCTTTGATTAAGAAGACCCACCAATGTCTTTATTTTCTCAGAAGACTAAGGAAATTTGGCATGTCCCCTACGACTCTCACCAACTTTTACAGATGCACTATAGAAAGCATCCTTTCCGGATGTATCACAGCTTGGTATGGCTCCTGCTCTGTCCAAAACCGCAAGAAACTACAAAGGGTCATGAACGAAGCCAAGTCCATCATCCAAATCAGCCTCCCATCCATTGATTCTGTCTACACTTCCCGCTGCCTCGGAAAAGCAGCCAGCATAATCAAGGACCCACGCACCCTGGACATTTTTTCTTCCACCTTCTTCCGTCAGGAAAAAGATACAAAAGCTTGAGGTCACGTACCAACCGACTCATGAATAGCTTCTTCCCTGCTGCCATCAGACTTTTGAATGGACCTATCTTAAATTAAGCAGACCTTTCTCTACACCCTAGTTATGACTGTAACATTGTGTACCCTCTCCTTTCCTTCTCTATGAATGGTATACTTTGTATAGCGCGCAAGAAACAATACTTTTCACTGGTTTGTAAGATGTGTGGCAATTATAAATTACACCAGAAACAAAAAGGCCTGGGCAGAGGTCACCGCCAAGGTCAGTGAGTACAACGTGGTCCACCAAGTGTAGCTTCGGTACCGCAAAAGGTTCAATGATCTTCTGCAGAGATGGCATGGACCTGTGCAGAGAGGTGTGGTGGGGTGCCCGCTCCTCGGGACACTCAGGGGTGTAAGAGAGTCTGTGTAAACTGTCACTGAACTCTGCGCTGCCATGGCTGGGATGTTAGCACACTTGGCCTCAGCACATTACAAGGTGCGTGTGCGATTATGACATGGCCCGCTGTGAGCGTGAGTGAGAGTGTGTGTGATATATTACTGTATCTCTTATTGTCCCATCTGACTCCAAATACAGTCTTGGGAAATCCCACCCAAGGTCAATGGATCTTTGTATGGTCCGCCCCCTGCCGGCTATGATTCCCGTGGCGGGCAGGATGGGAAAATTCTGCCCAATATACCTATTTGATTCGAGAATCGGTTTGATTTGAAACCCGTACACTTCGCTTATTTGATGTTTGCATTTGTAATTTGTTGTGCATACATGCCAAACTGCTATGCCCTTGTCTTCTAACTGGCAAAAATGTGTTAATCATATTTCAAAGTTACTTGTGCAGAATTAAAGTACCTAAATACTTTTTCGAGCACTCACTTGGTGTCAGCCTCAATTATCTCTGAACTGTTATGTTTGTTTATGTTTGCTTCAACACATATTGCTTCAGAATAATTAACTTCACATGTACGTTGTCACAGAGACATTTAAAAAAAAAATAATTGCCTGAATTTTACGTTCGGAGGGTGGACACGCACCAAAGTAGCATCAATTAAAATTGGATGTGCTTCCCAATGATGTGCATGAGTGCAAAATCGAGGTCAGCATGCATGCAAGTTGGATGTGAGCCTGGAAACAATTAAAGTGCCAATTAAGACTACTAGCAAGGCAGTGGCCAACAATATTGCACTGCCCATGCAATTTGCAGCTCATTGCTGCTGACCTGTTTTCCCCATGCAAACATGTTTTTATCAAATTCTCATCCAAGGACAGGATAAAAGATAAAAGGCCCCTGGAGCACAAACACTTCCATTCCCATTGCAAGTTCATGTTGTGTGACTACAGAGTTGTCCCCAAATTTCATTTGATTTTGCTTCTTCTGCCGGCGCCCTGGGACCTCTCTGCATCAGCCAGCTCCTCACGCGAGTGTAAAGTGTCCTCACAACTGTGCACAACCCCACAAAATCAATGACCTAATGCCCATTGATGTGTGGGTATCTGCACTGGAACCTGTTCCAAGAAACAGTGTGACATCGGTGCAGATGTGATGTCTTCTGTGGAAATTAACGGGGAGTCCTTGGGGTTACCAGTGGCACTTACAGATGGAGAATGACAACATACCAGTACATTCAATCATCATAGTCACGATGCATGCTAGGTGGGCTGAAGACACAATGGAGACCTGCAACATGGTGCCATCTGCATTGCCTTCCATGGGTACTTTGGCTGCAAATTTCCACTTCAGATATGAGGATTCCATAATATTTGCAGTGCCTATGCACAAGCATCTGTGCATTGTAATCTTGCTTTCATCCGTGACTCCTGCCTCTCCACAACCAGAGGAGCAAACTAACTGGTGGCACTCAAGGTCAAGTGCATCACTCTCATGTTTGATGAGGACATACAGGCTGGGCACAATACCACCTGTTATTCAGGGCTCCAACTTGCTTTCTTTCCCTGAAGATCCATTTCAGACACACACACACACTATCACTCACATTCACAGCGGGCCGTGTCATAATCATACACGCACGTTGTAATGCGCTGAGGCCAAGTGTGCTAACATTCCAGCCTTGGCAGGGCAGACTTCAGTGCCAGTTGACACACAGTCACTTACATCCCTGAATGCCCTGAGGAGCGGGCACCCCATCACACCTCTCTGCACGGGTCCATGCCATCGCTGTAGAAGATCATTGAACCTTTTGCAGCACTGAAGCAACATTTGGTACAACCACATTGTACCCACTGACCTTGGCAGTGACCTCTGCCCAGGCCCTTTTGTTTCTGGTGTGATTTATTATTGTCACATGTATCAGTATACAGTGAAAAACATTGTTTCTTGGGCGCTATACAGACAAAGCATACAGTTCATAGGGAAGGAAAGAGGGTGCAGAATGTAGTGTTACAGTCACAACTAGGGTGTAGAGAAAGATCTACTTAATATAAGGTAGGTCCATTCAAATGTCTGATGGCAGAAGGGAAGAAACTGTTCTTGAATCAGTTTGAACGTGTCCTCCAACTTTTATATCTTTTTCCCAAGAAGGTGAAAGAGAGTATTTCCGGGGTGCTTGGGGTTCTTGATTATGTTGGCTGCTTTGCTGAGGCAGCGGGAAGTCAGTGGATGGGAGGTTGGTTTGCGTGATGGACTGAGCTTCTTTCCTTTGTAGTTTCTTGCGGTCTTGAGCAGAGCAGGAGCCAAACCAAGCTGTGACACGACCAGAAAGAATGCTTTCTATGGTGCATCTGTAAAAGTTGGTGGGAGTCATAGCAAACTTGCCAAATTTCTTTCACCTCCTGAGAAAGTAGAGGCATTGGTGGGCTTTCTTAACTATAGCATCTGCATGGAGGGACCAGGACAGGTTGTTGGTGATTTGGATACCTAAAAACTTGAAGCTCTCTACTATTTCCACTTCATCCCCGTTGATGTAGACAGGGGCATGTTCTCCACTACACTTCCTCCAGTCAATGACTATCTCCTTCGTTTAGTTGATATTGAGAGAGAGATTATCGCCAATGCACCAGTTCACCAGATTCTCTAACTCTTATAATGTATTTCAGGAAGTTTTCTGTGATGTTTCATCCGATAAAATGAAACACAGAAAATAGGGGCAGGAGAAGACCATTCGGCCCTTTGAGCCTGCTCTACCCATTCACAATCCTCCTTATATTTTACTTTGCTAAGTTGAAGTTGGTGGTATATAGTGATCACATTGGTACTTATGCCTCTTGGTATAAACAATGCTCCAGGCATGTAGACATAAATCTAACTCCTTAATTTATGAAAAAATGGCAGTTTAACACAGCTGTCAAATTGTATATGCATTTTTGAATGAGCTTGATTATAACATGCTTTTTTTACAGCCGAAGAAAGGAACAAAAATCGGAAATTCTTGTACTCACCACTTCTTCATGTTTGCAGTTCCTAACATTTATTCCATTTATCTAATGGTGCAGGGAAAGCAGGAAAGGAAGAAAAGATATTGCTGACAAACCTAAATTCACTGCAATTATCTGTGGTCAGCAGTAATTACTTAAATAAGAAAACATTGCAGTTTACTCACCTGAAGAATAGCATCTCCAATAAACAGCAAGCCGGATAGGTCAGCTTTGTAAATAGGACAGGAGGGGAAAAAAAAGTCTAGTGTCAAACCATTTCAGTTAGAGATCTGAAAATAAAAACACCATAAATTAATACAAAAATATGCCATACCTCTTTGTTCCTTTGAGATTTTTGATATAATGACGGGAATATTGTGTTCAGCTCCACCCTGAAGAAACAGAATTGGAAGAGAACATTACAAATAGGAAATATCAAGTGATCTTTGTCAATAAGGAGCAGTAGTACAGATGCATTTATATGGGTGCTTGGTTAGAATTACTTTTGTACCATTTAAATAAAACCAGTGACATTAAATGGAAATGCGATGTGAATGAGAAGAGATGTCATGGGGCTTCTCATTGTGTTTCTTTCAATTTGTTCACAGGTTATGGGCATCATTGGAAGACAAGCATTTTGTGCCTAATCTTGTCAATGGGTCATTATTGGTATTCAAAAATCTGGATAGATGGATTTGATTAAAATATGTATTAGATGCTCATACTATATTGTAGCACATCATAATTTCCAAGCTTCTACTTTATCCAGCATATATGTAGCAACACTAAATCTGTTTCTGTCACCAACAAATGAGGAAGACTGGGATGTGCTTTTGATACCCTGATATATTTTGTCATACACATGATTCCTGTGCTTTGGGAAAAATCCTGCGCTTTCATTTAGGAGTGCCTCTTTCATTCCAAAGTGAAACTGGCAAGTACTCTGAAAGGGGTGTAAATGGGCTTCCTACCAAGCATTTCAGTTTGTAGAAATGCTCACCTGACTTGAGGTCGCTGAGGGGATGAGAGCTGAAAGGCAAAGGGTAAATAAATAGCTAATTGAGAGCTTTAATTACAGCTGGCTTCAGAATCTGGAGTTCTGAATACAGATTTCATGTCAGGGGGAAGCAAGCAAAGCTTTCTACACATAGTTGGACGTTAAGAAGAAACTATAATTGCAGACGATTTTGGTGAAGTGAGTGAAAGAGACTGAATCCTG
This sequence comes from Mustelus asterias, assembly GCF_964213995.1. Taxonomy (NCBI): domain Eukaryota; kingdom Metazoa; phylum Chordata; class Chondrichthyes; order Carcharhiniformes; family Triakidae; genus Mustelus; species Mustelus asterias. The sequence goes on along the minus strand of NC_135807.1, from coordinate 63,017,910 downwards.
AAAAATGGTGTGAACAGCTCAGGAATACTAATGAGCATGGCGTTTGTATCAGAAGACCAGATAATTCACCCAGGTGTGTTGCTTGGTCAATTGAAAAGAAATTCGAGAACAATGATCAGGACTGTCATGACCCAAGTGAGAGATGATATGTAGACATGTGCCTGGTCAGAGTTAACCGTATCCAAGGACCTCGGATCAAAATGTCTGCTGCTGAAAGTGACTTCTGTTGAGTCAGAAAAGTGAGAGGTCCTATGTACCAGATACTGAGTTGGAAAGATGGTGAGATTGCATCTGGTGACACATTTGTGCAGAAAGTGATGCAAATGCTTGCAACTATGTGAGGCATATCTTTGTTGTACTGATCTTTTAAAGTGAAATTTACCTTTTTAAATATAATTTGCCTATTAATTCATGTCTAAATTATGTGATTTTGACTTGATTGTTACAGTAACACTTCTAAAAAGTGAAATCGTGTCCATCTGTTTTCTTTGCATTGGTGTTGTGAGGATACCTTTCTTTTTAGAAGTTATCGGTCTCTACAGGGGTTGTAACACAATGTGGAATGAAGATCACTCATTCTCTTTCTCTACGCGTGACTGCATTTACTTATTAGTGTTCTTGAGGTAATGGTAGAGATTGTCACAATGATGTAAATCTCTGAGTAGAGAACTTGAAATGATCTTGAGTTATAGGCACATCATAACCAATTGAAAAATAGTTATTAACAAGCAACTCAGAGTTTTGAGAAAATATGTTTTTGTTATGGTAGTGGCTTCTGCGAGGTTCAGCAATTTTTAAATTCAGAAAACAAGTCTCATAAAATGAGTGGGATTCAGACATATGCACCAAGATTTTGGGGTCAACGGTGCAGCAGCGGCACTCATGGCTGACCTCAAAGAAAGCTGCTGATAGACATGCAGCTATCTCTGTTGCATGGAATTCTCTTTTCTCACTGTTAATTTGAATCTGGCACCAAGTCAAAGGGATCCCCAGACACTCAGAAACACTGATGTCATCAAGTAGCCAATCACATTTACATCTCATAAAGAGTCAAATAAATAGGAAACATGGGATTCAGGTAGAAGTTGAAATATCAAAAATAAACCGAGGAGAAATTGGACAAATATAAAATTAGCTTTTCAGGGATTTAAAGATTTATCAGCAATAATCACTTCAGCCGGAATGTTATGGCTGCTCACGCCAGCGGGATTTTCCCATCCCGCTGCAGTGGATGGATATTTTGCTGGGAGGCAAATTCTCCGACTTCGCTGCAGTGGGAGCGTGGTGTGAACGGCCGGTAAGATCACACCCTGAGTATGCATTGAAAACCCAGTTACACATCATTCAACAAAGTGTCACTTTTTCAATGGCTTTTCCCAGTGAGACTAACGTAAAAGGGCAAATTCTCATCTGTTCAGAATTTCTAAATGATTGCACTCCAGTGAGACTTCAACAACGCACCCAATAGAGAAGAACAGAATCATTAACAGCAACTTCTAGATATACGCACTTAATTGCGCTTGTATGGCTGTCGGATTCAGGGAAGTAATGATTGTAAATGCTGACAGTTTCACCATCGTTGCTATTGCAAAATCTGGGTCATGGATCAGCAATATTAAAACGTAAAATCCCAGGAAGTGGATACTCAAAAGAGCCTACTTATTTACTATTTGCATCATTAATACATTTTCAACAATTGGGAGTTTAAATTGGGTCTTAGATCTATAAATCATATTCTTGTCTCGCCACTTCATCAAGTGTAAGTGGCAGTGGAGTGAAAATTGATTGAAGTGCCGGAAAAGCACAATTCCCATTGATTTTAATGAGGTCAGAGCCAAAGTTTTTTATCTTCAAATTGATTTTGATACGAACATCAATGGAGCAAATCAAATGTTCCAAAAAATTATGGAGTGGCACAATTAATGACATAGCAAACCAGACTTGGGCATCCCTTGTTTTGTACTGCACCCATCCTAGCATGAGATGCCCGTAGTACCCCTTTACTCACACCAGCATTCCAGTGGAACTGTCCAGTTTTCCAGAGGCTGAAAGTCACTTGTCACCAATTCAGAGTTAATGCGACCCAGCCGTTAAGAGCAACATGGCTTTGTACATCTGCATTTACTAACTGAAACTAATGGTTTCTGGCCATTAAAGTCTCATCCCTCATTTGTTTAATCCTATAAACAGGGCTTCACCCCACTTCCAGTGAAATTACAGGACCCACCAAGAGAAACTATGGAGAATTTATGGGCCTCTGAATTACAGTCAATATAATTATTACATGTAATAATTACAGAGCTTACAATATTTATACAGAATTCTTCAACACCTTGCCAGATTTTTCTCAATAATTAATAACATCTGCTAAATATTATTAACCTCAAAGTCCTTGGTTGTCATAAAGGCATTGTAACAGCTTAGTTAAAACAAATGGGAATAAGCTATCTAAGCTTGACATTTGTATCAAGTGTTTTGAATTCAAATTGGGGATTTATTTTGGGAAAGATTTAAAGGTTAATGCTAATATTCTCTGAACTTCCGCTCTGAAGGAACTACCTTCTGATAGACATACTATTAATTTCATGTTTTTCGTTTGCTTATGAGATTGTCATAACAAGGTAAAAGCTGCTACAATGAAATTTTCCTCTTTAATGAGAATAAGCCTGGTTCAGCAAAGTGCATTTAGCATGAAACTCAAGCCATTTATTAGCCTGGATTACATGGTTGTAATGACACTGAAACTTAGGGCAGAATTTTCCAGTCCCGTCTGCCACGGGAATCATAGCGGGCAGAACATGACCATGCAAAGGTCTGTTGACCTCGGGCAGGATTCTTTGGTCTTGGCGGGAGCACGGACAGATAATCCCTCTCTTCGTGCTCACTGTCATTACAACCATAAAACTAATACCAACTTCTGGGCGCAATCTTACCAGCTCAGCATGCCCATCCATCAGCCTGACAAACTGGGACGATTATATCAGAGGCCCCGTTTTACTCTTGACAACAGCTTAATGCCCAGAAAGGGCAGGAAGCTCTTTAGCACAGAGTGCCTGGATCTCCATATAATTAGCAAGTTGCTTCCCCCGCTCTCGGGTGCTTTCCACCTCACCGGCGTGACATCTCACCGGCGAGAATCACTGCTGGTCTCCACCAGTGGGGACCAGGTTCATGGCCATGCAGGAAAGATCCGAGGCCATTAAAGCCCCCCGGTGGTCGGGGGCATGAATGGGCAGTGCTCACCTGTCAGTCTGGCAGTGCTCGGTTGGGCACTAAGTGTGCCGGGGCAGTGCCAAGGGGGTGGGGCTTGAGTCAGAGGGAGGCTGTGACAGGGGTGCTATGCACAATGACCTGGGGGAGGGGGAGGATGGCTATCGTGCGGGGGGCAGGGGTGGGGAGGGTCGTCATGCGTGGGGGCGGTGGTCTCCTGGTTCACCTGCAGAAGATCAGGGTGCCCTGCGGAATGGTGCCTGAATGCCCTGAAGCCTGCTTTACTGGCATGCATAGCTCTGCGTTAACCCGCCCCCAATACCAGCGCAAAGCTCCCAGCTGTCTAAAAAGTGACAGAGTGCCGGAAGATTGCGATGCGGGGGCGGTGAAAAGACCAGCGAAAAGACCAGCGTGGAGGACTCCTGTTTTCTCGTGTTAGAATGTTTTTGGGAAAATTCCGGCCCTGGTGTTCAAACATGCATAGAAAAACGTGAAAATCCAGAACTACGATCAGTGATTCTTTATTCCTTCACAGGTTCTACTAGAAATCACCTGATTTGAGGTGAACTTTCTGATTTTACACTATTAGTGTTGCTGTAAAAACAAAACCCTGGAAAGGTTTGGCTTCTTGAAAGAGTTTTTCATGGTGCACTAAGTTATTTTTGCTGAAAATCCGCCCTGTCCCTGAAAGAAAGTTCCATAGATTTGTTTTAAAACAATAAATAACTATTTTAAAGAGCTTGGTTATAATATTTCAGCTTCTATCTTAATCCCATGTAAGTGTCTCAATATTTACCCTGCTCTCTGCGAAATGGAAAGTGAAGAATAACCCATACTTTGTACCTTCCTATTTGCTGTCAATGAGAATTGTTGTTGCTGGCTGTTTGAGATGCCTGAGACTTGGCACCAGATTAAACTAAACAACGGGAAAGGGGAAATCCACGCCACAGACATCCCTTTGTGGGCAGGTTTCTTCAAGGTCCATGCCAAATAACGTCAACGGACTAGAAAATCCAGGTCTTGTTACAAGGGGTGATAGTGAATATTTACTTTAATGGTTATATTATCAGAACAAAAATCGTAGCTTGCTGGCAGATTTATCTAACTATGCCGCAAAGGCTAGTAAGATTCCAGGTTAAATGCTTGGTCTATGCTGCATTTTCTGATCTCATCTGAGGTGACGGTATCAGTTCTACATTTGACCTCAGCATCTGTCAATTGAGGGGAAGAAATGGGAGAGGTTTGCCACTTCTGTTCAATATCTAACGATCCTGGACATCAATATCTCAGCAAGAAATCAAAGTCTTCACGGGAAGATGAGAGGAGAAGAAGAAAAATGGAGAACAAAAAGGATCCAAATGTAGTCATTTTTGTAAATACAAATGAAATTATTCAATTAGAGAGAGAATCATTCTGTATGCAGGGAAAAGGTATGTTTTGTCTAAGGGATAATGAGCTTGAGCTCTTCTGCCAAATGTTTCTGCTTCAAGTTGTCATGTTTAAATAGATTTGTTAAATTGACAATAAGAACTCATTAGTTCTTTCTAATGTGTATTGACTCCACTATCTCACAATAATCAATCACAAATGATTCCTTAGTAAATCTCCAATCTAAATTGCAGCCACAATTGCTATTTTTAGGAACATAGGACTAGGAAGAGACATTTAGCTACCCAGTGCCTGTTTTGTTATTCAATGTTACCATGCCTGGTTAATGGCCAAACTTCATGAAACAGACTATGTCCCATATCCCTTAATCTTTTGGCTAACAAAAATCTTATCAACCCAGTAAAAATAAAACATTGATCTGGCTTTGATTGCCATTCATGGAAGTAAGTTCCAAACTTCTACCTCCTCTTGGGTGGAAAAGTGTAACCTAGGATCACTCCTGAAAAGTCTGGCTTTAATTATTTGACAACACCTCTGAATTCAAGACCCCCCCAATGGGAAAATTGTTTCTCACTATCTACCCTACCTATTCCTTTTAATATCTTGAAAATGTCACCAGAAGTGTGAAGTGATACATTTTGGAAGAAGGGTGAGGACAGACTACTTAAGATCAAGGGTACCATTCTAAAGTGGGTGCAGGAGTACAAACAGTGGCAGGGCAGGTTCAGAAAGTGATTAATAAGACATATTGGATCCCAGGGTTTCTAAATAGTAGCATTGGGTGGGACTTTTCCCACCCTTCCACTGGTGGGATTTTCCAATTCCACTGAAGGCGACCCCTATGGTAGGTTACCCAGCAGCAGGATGGGCAAACCACGCCACACTCTTTAGACATTTGCAGGACAAAAGATCCCACCAGCGGCCAATGGTGAGCCACCTCCACTGCTGGAAAAGACACCGCTGGCCCATAGATTACAAAAGCAAGGCAGTTATGATGAACCATTATAAAACAATGGTTCAGCCTTAGTTTGAATATTGTAGCCAATTCTGCACTTTAGGAAGAGTATGAAGGCTTTAGAGCGGGTGATGAAAGATCTGAGAGAATGGTTCAGGGTTTAGTTCCAAGGATAGATTGGAAAAGCTGGTGCTGCTCTCCTTAGAAAAGAGAATGTAAGGAGACTTGATAAAGGTGTTTAAAAGAGATCATGAACCCATTCCATTGATGGAAGGATCAAGAACCCAACGGCACCAATTTAAGGTGATTGGCAAAAGAACCAGAGGAGACATGAGATGGGAATCTCAAAGGTAATTGGATAATTATAAGAGAAAAGTAGTTGCAGAATTACAGAGGACATGGGGTAGAGTGGGATTGGCTGAGATGCTCTTGCAGAGAACCAGAATGGACACAGTGGACTGAATGGCCTTCTTTGGTACTGCAATGATTCTATGATTCTTTTAATCTGTTAAACCACCTCTTAATTGTCTAAATTCAGGGGAATACAACCTTGGCTTGTGTAATTTCTCCTGGAATTTAATGTTTGGAGTCCAGCTATCATTCTAATAAATTTACAGTGCATTCCTTCCAAGGCCAACATATCCAGCCCCCAATGCGGTTTAGTCTACATTGGAGAGACCAAGCACAGGCTGGTTGACCGCTTTGATGAACACCTTTGATCCGTCCGCAAGCAGGACCCAGACCTTCCTGTTGCTTGCCACTTCATCACACCACCCTGCTCTCCTGTCCGCATGTCTGCCCTTGGCCTTTTGCAATGTTCTAGTGAAGCCCAACGCAAACTGAAGAATCAGCACCTCATCTTCCGATTGGGCCACTTTGCAACCTTCCGGACTGATCATCGAATTCAACAACTTCAGAGCATGAAGTCTCCCCTCCACCTTCACCCCATTTCCATTTGTTTTATTTCATTGTTTCTTTTTTTTCATCTCATTCATCCATTTTATCATCCTTTATTCTCACTTCCATTTTTCCACTTCTCCATTCCCACTCTCCTTCTTGCCCCCCCCCCCCCCCCCCCCCCACCTCCCCCATCACCACTCCCTTTCAGGGCAACTGCCTTACCCATCTGTATCTCTGCTCTGACATTCACACATTCTGATCACTTAATGGGCACTCTTAGCACCTCTCTCAGCCTTCTTCATTCTTATTTACATTCCCTTTGTCCCCCCCCTCCCACCCTCATAGTATAAATCCTTTCTGATTTTCTTTGCTGTTAGCTCTGACGAAGGGTCATTCAGACTCAAAACATTGTATCTATTCTCTCTCTACAGACCTACTGAGATTTTCAAGCATTTTCTGCCAATGTATTCTAAGGTGTGATGACCAAGTGTCACCCAACCAGGGCTTTGTATAGCTGAAGTATGATTTCTCTTCCCTTGTACTCTTCTTTCTTTCTAGAAAGGCCAACACTCCAGTAGGCCTTTTGATTATTTTCTATTCCTGGTTGTGATACTTTAATGATCTATATACCTGGACCCCAAGGGCAAGATTTTATGGCCGCGCTCGTCCCAAAACCGTAAAATCCCACCCGAGGTCAACGGACCTTTATATGGTTCACCCCTTGCCCGCTCTGATTCCCATGGCAGCCAAGACCATAACATTTGCTCTCAGGTGTCTTTGAAGTTTACTGTTTCTCACTTTCCACTAATTAGAAAGTTTCATCTTCTCTCTATTTTAGGTTCAAATACAAGATAACACATTAACTTCCCTTGCAGTCCATTTGCTAAAGATTTACCTATTCACTTTATTGAATAATATCTTTTTTCATAATATTATACTTCCTTCTCGTAATAATCATAATGAATGGTGGAGCAGGCTCGAAGGGCCAAAAGGCCTCCTCCTGCTCCTATCTTCTATGTCTACGTTTCTACAGCACTTGCAATGTCATATATCTTTGTATCATCAGCAAAGCTGAGCATCTGGTTTATATCCCATCATGTAAGTTGTGAATAAGTATAGTGAATAGTTAAGGCCTTGATGCAGATCCTTGTGAGACACCCCATCTGTCACCTGGAGTACATGTCCATTTCCCTACTCGCCACCCACTGCCACTCAATCAATTTCTTAACCAAGTCAATCATGTGTCTTCAATTCCAGGAACTTCAACTTAATTTAACAGTCGAAGACAGACTTTATTAAATGCCTTCCGGAAATCCATATAAATAATAAAACAAGCAAAATACTACAGATGCTGAAATCTGAAACAAGAACAGAGGACACCTGAAAAACTCAGCAGGTCTATTAGAAAAGAAACAGAGTTAATATTTTGAGTCCTTTGATTCTTCGTCAGAACTGAAGGAAGGGAGAATGCGTGAGAGCTCACAATGAAAAGTAGCAACTTAAAGAACAAAAGACAAATGGCTTGGTATGAGGGGGAAGGAGGGGGGTTGCATTGAGGCAATACATATATGGGATATTTAAAAAGGGGTGGTTAAGATGGAGGAGAAAGGTCACAATCTACAGCTGTGTAACTTGCACGTTGAGTCCCGAGGTCTGCAACCTGCCCAACCCGAAGATGACGTGCTACTCCTACAGTATGCGGAGGGCTTCACTGGAGAATTGCGGCAGGCCAAGGATGGACATATGGGCATGAAGGTAAGGTGTTGAGTTAAAATGGTATGCAACAGGAAGGGTGGAGTCATGCTTGTGGACTGAGCAAAGGTGTTTTGCAAAGCAGTCACCCAGTCTGACGGAGCTCTGACAGATAAGAACATAAGAACATAAGAAATAGGAGCAGGAGTAGGCCATCTAGCCCCTCGAGCCTGCCCCGCCATTCAATAAGATCATGGCTGATCTGACGTGGATCAGTACCACTTACCCGCCTGATCCCCATAACCCTTAATTCCCTTAGATCCAAAGGGTCTATTCTCTTAGCACAGATGCTGTCAGACTTGCTGAGATTTCCCACCATTTTTTGTTTCTGACAAAAGATGTTAGGCCAACTGCTTTATACCTCTCTCCTGTCACTTTTCTTAAATGGTGACGTGCACTTTAAAGGAACAATTCCTGAACCGAGGGATCTTTGGAAGATTATAATTAGAGCATCTACAATGTTCTTACCTATTTTCTCTAAACCCTGGGGTGGAAAGCATGTGGATCTGAGCATCTGTCACTCTATAGTATCATTATTTTCTTCCGTACCATAATTTTGCTTAGATTATTTTGGTGAATGCCTGATTCAATATTGCATGAATGTTGCAGTGCACTGGTATTTGGCATGCACATTGATGGCTGAGGTTAGCACATAAACAGAACCAAAACTACATTAAGTTCTTGCACAGATTAAAAAGGTATTCAAAATAATAACACACATCAGAGAAGGGAAAATGTAATGCCCTGACAGTGTTAATGGATTAAAATGAACTGGGAAGATTAGCTACATCTGATTTCTTATTGCATTTCTATGCGAAACCAATCAAGCACCTATTTCCTTTGCATCTTGCAAAGAGAACATCTAATGCTATTACTGGCTCAGTTACACCGACAGTACAAGATATACCTGCAGCTAATCTAATTAACTTAATAACAGATTGAAACACAAGGAGAGATAATGTTGGCTCTCAACATGTTCTGTGAATATTAAGACAACAGCATGTCATGTAAGTAGTTCAAAAAGCAATTTGGCCCTAATGTTTGTTCCGTAACATACATACATTAAATACAACCAGATCTGAAACAGGCCTTTTTTACTATATTTTCTTATTAAAGCATGCTAATTGTTAGGATATTCCACCATCAATTTTGGCAGTGCCACTATTCTCCAGAACATTTTATTACATGGTACACCGACAAGTACAATAGAGAGCCTGTTGTGCCTTATCTCTGCATAGGTATTCAAAACAGAGCAAACTGGCATAGGACATGAGAATGCAGCTAAAAACTAAAATTTGTGCTTGATCCCGGCCGCATTATCTCCTATTTTCACTATTTTGGGATGTTGTTTACCATTTTCGTATTAATTATTTAAAGTGGATTAGAATTTTTCACATTTGCTCGCTATTCACACAATGATTGATTCAATTGTTTGCAAATACAAGCTACAGAGTAGTGCTCATTTAACAGTAAATAAAACTACTCAAATTAAAATAATTCATGGTTCATGATTAAGATTATTAAGTATTTTCTGAACTGTTAAAGAAAATATATCCCTCTCCTTCCTCATTTTGTACTGGCTCTGACTTTTTAACTGCAAAACTGCAAAAATATACAGGTACGCGATTATCTTCAAATCAATTAGTTTAAAACGAGATTGGATAATAGTGCAACGTAGGTGAGATTCTTTTCCACTCCACATAATTTATTTTCCAATAATTTCTAAAATCAGCTGTCAGTTTTGCTGCTGTTTATTTTTTGTTATCAATCCAGACAAATTCTCAATGTCCAGAGTGATATTTATTGGTAGGTTGTGCTGTATTCACACCTCCCCCACACTTTTTCCTATAGAAAGGTATCTTCAATGCCCTTGTGTTGCTTGCCAGAAGTGCACGTGCCTCATCACTGTTCAATGTACCTCCGGGTCTTTTTGCTGATATAATGTCAAATTGTGAAAGCTGCAGACTGCAAATGGTGCACAAGATCATTATTTTTAAAATCATTTTTTGTGATCCAGAAATAGCCACTAGATACTGAGAAATAAAGATGATGAATGACAGATGGTTTTATCTGATCTTTACAGAAGATGAAGGCTGATTGAGTCATGTGCTATTCCCTACATCTGTTTCAAGCTACATTAAACATCACAAGTGGCAACAGCTCCCTTAAGGTCTTAAAACTCTCTGAAGTCCTGAACTTGGGCCAATGTGCTTATTTTGCCTGAAATTACCAAAAGCATCATGTGAAAGCAAAGATTACATTTTTTTAAACATACAGTCACAGGCATAAGTATTATGGATTTGAAAATAGATTGAGGTAGATTTTAACTGACGGGTGGCTGACTAATGGTGCATCCCAGACACTTGTCCATTCTGGGGAGCAAAGAAACTGGAACTACATTGATGGTTGGGCCTCCTTGGATTCGGTGGGCTGTTAGTGCCAAATGGATGTCCAGAAGCAGTTCACTGATATCAGGCCTGAGCAATTTTGGTTAACATGTATACTTAATCAGGACATGAGGAGGGACCATTAAAAGGATAGGAAACAATTCCAGATCAGCAGCAGGTCACAGCATCCTTGTAGAATCAAGGGGAACATGCCAGCTCCATGAAAGTAAAAGTTGAAAACTTGATAGGGTTATTTATGGAACAGCCAGCAGTAGCCCCTTTAAAGGACCGCTGTTTGGATTTCTCAGTGACAGCATGTACATGTCCATTAAAATTACAATCATTGTCCTAACTATGAGATAAAACCCCAGCTCCATAATTTAGAGGCCTAGCACATGAAGCAGGCATGTGCTCCAGCCATTCAAGGGGAACCCTATGAAATTGACAACAGCCTAATGTTAACAAGTAGTGATTCTGCTGACCACATTTTGTGGACTTTACCACTTGTTAATACAGAGTTCACCTGGTTAACATTAGCGCAATTTTCTCCTCACAAATGCTTCAAGCTTAAGGGTCAAGAAAGACTCAAATTGTTTTGCTTGTCAATTACAGACATAAAGCACTTAAATCCCAACTGGAAAATCTTTAGGCAAATTCTCACTTCCATCAAATGGATGGAAATTGGATTGCCCATTAGTCATGGTATCCATCAGTCCATTGAAATCAATGGAATGAAAATCAGATGGGTTCTATAAACGAAAATCAGATGGGTTCTATAAACGAAAATCAGATGGGTTCTATAACGGGTGGGCAATGCACTTTGCCGGAGGCACTTAGACAGAATTGAACCCCACAAAACCCATTCTTAACAGGCCTTCACAGTTAACCTTCCCCTCAGAAAGAATTGTTCAAAGTCTCAGCTGGCTGTTCTGGGGAAGTTGTGAAAATGTATTGGGCAGGAGACACTTCCCAGATTACACGGCTTCTGGTTTGCAGGTTGAGCAAGCTGTATGACAAGAAGGCAGTGCGGAGTATTTATTGCCACACACCTGATAATTATGTGATTGAGGAGCAGAGAGGAACAGATGGGGCCTTAACTGAAAAATTATGCAAAGGAAATTAATTCTAACTGGATAAGTGATTTTCAATTTTCTTGACAACACAAAATATCAGTGACTAGACATTAAACAAAAATCTTTTTCAAATAATTAACAACAATTGAAAAAATACACCTTTATACTTAGACCAAATCCTCCAATTGTTTGTCTTCTGATTGTAACTGTTCTTTCCTATGGAAGGAATATAATAGTTTGGATTTTAGATTGTGTAATACACTGTAAACACAAGCACTCAAATATTAAACAATTTTCACATCATATAAAATGTCACATTCTAACAGATATAACTAGTATCTTCTTAAGTGGAAGGTTCACACGAATCTACTGAAGTATTTTATGAATCCATGAGGGCAATAGGGAATCTCACACTCTGGAAGTGAGAACCTCAGCTGTCAGCAAAAGGAATTTCAACTACCAGCAGACGGGAGTCTTTCTTGTTGCTGGTAGGGCGTCTCACCTGCCAATAGGGGGAGCCTCAGCTGTTGGCAGGGAAAGCCTCACTCATCATGGAAGAAGTTGGAATGACAGCCCTCCCAACAGCTGGTTGCATAGAAAACCTGGACAAAGAAATGCATTGTCATAGCATAGTTAGGCCCAAAGAGGGATCCTGGCGAAGAGAAACTCACTCATCTCAAACAAGAGCCAGTCAGGAATTGCTAAGCTGCAAAGTTAGTGAGACCACTGATAGGAAGATATTGGTGTTTTTTCCTCTCAAGCACTGTGTGTGGTCAGTTGAATTGAGGTGGGATTTGACTGTCACTATGTATGTATGTTAGAATTATCAGTAAAGAAGCTTAGCAATTTCTCAGTAAAGTATTTCAGTCCACCTTTTGGAAAGATTAGAGAATTACATGCAAAGGCATGTGCAAAAGGTAGAGGGGGTGTGGTGAACCATCGTTGGTTACCACTGTGGGGTTATTCCAATGTTACAGTTGGGTTAGGGTGTTGCCACTGTGGGGGTTGTTATAATGTTGTTGGGTTAGGGTGTTTACACTGTGGGATTAATATACCTGTGGTGGATGTTGTTATGGCACATCCCGGTCGGGCCCCGCCTCCTGGGGAGAGGTATAAGACCCTCTGCTCAGGCAGGACCCCTCCAGTCTGGATTGGTGTACTCGTGTTAGATAGTTCCATTGTTTGCCAATAAAAGCCTTCAATCGCTGAAGCCTTGTACCTCGTGCTTGATTGTCGCGCATCAATTTTATTGGCAAACACAAAACTCTCGACAGTAAAGAGAGTATGGAGCAAATGCTGAAACCAGAGCGTCTGACGCTGGACCCACGTGCGGTCGGTGCCTCTAACACCTTCGACCACTGGTTGAAGTGTTTCGAGGACTACCTGGCAGCCTCTGCAGCAGTTACTACGGACGACGACAAACTCCAGGTCCTCCACGCGAGGGTAAGCGACACGGTCTATCTTGCGATTCGTGCGGCCACCACTTACCCGAGGGCCATCGAGCTCTTGAAGAAACAATACACGAGACCACCCAACGAGATTCACGCTCGTTACCTCCTCGCTACACGACGTCGGCAGTCGGGCGAAACCATGGAGGACTACGCCAATGAGCTCTTGCAGCTTGCCAGGGGCTGCGACTGCAAAGATGTGTCGGCTGAGCAATATATGTACGACCTCGCCCGAGATGCGTTCGTAGCAGGGGTAGGGTCCTTGTACATCCGGCTTAAGCTATTGGAGAAAGGGAACCTCAACTTGACCCAAGCGATGGAGATGGCTGAGATGCTGGAGGCAGCGTCGAAAAGCTTGGCTCTGTACCCCGAAGACCACACGGAGACAACGTGGCAGGAGCAAGCACAAATCCCTCCTCGCCCCACGGGCTCGCGCTCCCATATCGACCCGACGACGGCGGCAGCTCCAGGCGGCCAGCGATGCTATTTTTGCGGAGGAGCCAAGCATCCACGGCAACAGTATCCAGCAAAAACGGCGATCTGCAGCCAGTGCGGTAAAAAGGGGCACTATGCTAAAGTTTGCAGGTCGAAGCCCAAGAACGGCAGTGCAGCCTGTGACCCTCCAGAGCGGAGACAATCTCCTTCGACGTCGCAGTACCCGCGAGGCCCGACCACGTGCGAATCCAGGACGGCGCCATCGTGGCTGACGGAGGAGGAGGATGACCACCAGGAGTCGCTACGCTTGGCGCCCTCACCCACGTGCGATTCATGGGGGCGGCCATCATGGTCGACGACGACCAGGAGCGACCAGCAGGGGTCCTCAGTATCAACCTCGGCTGCATGCAGTGACGCCCGGGGGCCAACGGTGGCGTCGATCTCTCTGGACCAGACAAAGCATCACAGGCTTGACAGTTCGATGATGAACATCAAGGTAAATGGTCGTACTGTGTATTGTCTGTTTGACAGTGGGAGCACCGAGAGTTTTATTCACCCTGACACTGCAAAAAGGTGTGGACTCCGGGTTCTACCTGCCAAACAGACAATTTCTATGGCATCACGGTCCCGGTCTGTACCGATCCAAGGACGTTGTATGGTAACCCTAGAGGTGCAGGGCACAATTTACGAGCGATACAGGCTCCTTGTGTTGCCGCACCTTTGCGCGCCAATTCTCCTCGGACTAAACTTTATGGTCCACATGAAGAGTGTGATCCTACAGTACGGTGGGCCACTCCCTTCACTGGCAGTAGGGAACCAGCCGCAGCCTCTAAATTGCCCAAAGCGCCCCGCATGCAATCTTTCCACACTGAAGATCACCACACCTTCTTTATTTAAGAATCTGGTACCAGGCTGCAAGCCCATCGCTACTAAAAGTAGGCGTTACAGCGCTGAAGACCGGATCTTTATCAGATCTGAGGTTCAGCGGCTCCTCAAAGAAGGGATCATACAGCCCAGTGCTAGTCCGTGGAGAGCGCAGGTCGTGGTGGTTAAAAGCGGGAACAAACCCCGGATGGTCATCGACTACAGTCAGACCATTAACCGTTATATGCAGCTGGATGCGTATCCTCTCCCGCGCATATCTGATATGGTCAATCAGATTGCGCAGTACCGGGTGTTCTCCACCATAGACCTTAAGTCCGCCTACCACCAACTCCCCATCCGCCCAGAGGACCGACAATACACGGCTTTTGAGGCGGATGGTCGTCTATATCAGTTTCTTAGGGTTCCATTTGGTGTCACCAATGGGGTCTCGGTCTTCCAGCGTGCTATGGACCGAATGGTGGACCAGAACGGGTTGCGGGCTACCTTCCCGTACCTGGATAACGTCACCATCTGCGGCCATGACCAGCAGGACCATGACACGAATCTCCAAAACTTTCTGCGCACTACATCTCGCCTGAATCTGACCTATAACAGGGAGAAGTGCGTATTCCGTACGCGCAGGTTAGCTATCCTTGGATATGTGGTGGAAAACGGGGTCATCGGCCCTGATCCAGACCGTATACGCCCCCTTACTGAACTTCCCTTGCCCGCTAGCACAAAAGCACTGAGGAGATGCCTCGGCTTCTTTTCTTATTATGCGCAGTGGGTCCCCAACTACGCGGACAAAGCCCGTCCGCTCATCAAGTCCACGACTTTCCCACTCACGCCGGAGGCCCAATTGGCCTTCAAGGCCTTGAAAAGCGACATTGCGAAAGCCACGATGCACGCGGTGGATGAATCCATCCCTTTTCAGGTGGAAAGTGATGCATCGGATTTCGCCCTGGCCGCCACACTAAACCAGGCAGGCAGGCCCGTCGCGTTTTTTTCCCGCACCCTTCAAGGTCCCGAAATTCGGCATTCAGCGGTGGAGAAGGAGGCTCAGGCCATTGTGGAGGCCATCAGACACTGGCGCCATTACCTGGCGGGGAAGCGGTTCACCCTGATCACGGATCAACGATCCATGGCGTTTATGTTCAGTAATACGCAGAGGGGCAAGATCAAGAATGATAAGATCTTGCGGTGGAGAATTGAGCTCTCCACCTATAATTACGATATTATGTATCGTCCAGGGAAGCTCAATGAGCCCTCGGATGCCCTCTCGCGCGGAACATGCGCTATCATGCAGGAGGACCGCTTGAAGGCCCTCCACAATGACCTGTGCCACCCTGGAGTCACTCGACTCTACCACTTCATAAAAGCCCGCAACCTGCCCTACTCGGTGGAGGATGTCAGGTCAGTAACGAGAAGCTGTCGGATTTGCGCGGAATGCAAACCGCACTTTTATCGACCGGACCGGGCACAATTGGTCAAGGCCACTCGCCCCTTCGAGAGGCTGAGTGTGGATTTTAAGGGCCCCCTTCCCTCAACGGACCGGAATGTCTATTTTCTCAATATCATAGATGAATACTCCCGGTTCCCGTTTGTTGTCCCCTGTGCGGACACGTCGACTGCCACAGTGATTAAGGCATTCAGTGATCTTTTTACCCTGTTTGGGTACCCCTGCTACATACATAGCGACAGGGGCTCGTCGTTCATGAGTAACGACTTGAGGCAATTCCTGCTCTCATACGGGATTGCCTCTAGTAGAACCACGAGCTACAACCCTAGGGGTAACGGACAGGTGGAGAGGGAGAATGCTACAGTCTGGAAGGCTGTCCTATTGGCGCTGAAGTCCAGGGGCCTTCCAGTCTCCCGTTGGCAGGAGGTCCTTCCAAATGCGCTTCATTCCATTCGCTCCCTCCTGTGTACGGCAACCAATGCTACTCCCCACGAGAGGATGTTCCCATTCCCTCGGAAGTCGTCCTCGGGGATCTCCTTACCAGCCTGGTTGACGTACCCAGGACCCGTCCTTCTGCGGCGACATGTGAGGGCCCGCAAGTCCGACCCCTTGGTCGAACCGGTCCAACTCCTCCACGCCAACCCTCAGTATGCCTATGTGGCATATCCTGACGGGCGAGAGGACACGGTCTCGATTCGAGACCTGGCGCCCGCAGGGGACGTAGCAACTCCTGTCGCTCCTATACCCCCTGTCACGAACCCCCTTTCACTTCTTTCTTCCCCAGACGTGGCGCGGTCAGCACCGGGACCAGTGCATAACAGTTATACTCCCATGTACAGCTTGCCTGAGACTCGGAGATCGGCGCCACCACAGAAGGTTCCAGGATCCCCTGCACCACCGCCTCATCAGGGTCAACCGGCCCGGGAGTCCTCGAGGGGACAGCCGGACGCTGTTTTGGAGAGAACGCCACCGCAAGCACCTGCTCCGGTGTCGCAACCGGTGTTGAGGAGATCACAGCGACGGTGCGGTCCTCCAGACCGTCTGGACTTGTGAATTTTGTATATATGTGACCTGTTTTCGCACCCCGCCGGCCTTTGTTTTTAAAGGAGGGGTGAATGTGGTGAACCATCGTTGGTTACCACTGTGGGGTTATTCCAATGTTACAGTTGGGTTAGGGTGTTGCCACTGTGGGGGTTGTTATAATGTTGTTGGGTTAGGGTGTTTACACTGTGGGATTAATATACCTGTGGTGGATGTTGTTATGGCACATCCCGGTCGGGCCCCGCCTCCTGGGGAGAGGTATAAGACCCTCTGCTCAGGCGGGACCCCTCCAGTCTGGATTGGTGTACTCGTGTTAGATAGTTCCATTGTTTGCCAATAAAAGCCTTCAATCACTGAAGCCTTGTACCTCGTGCTTGATTGTCGTGCATCAGGGGGGAAAATTAATCTGTATGGTATGCATTTGTTAACACTACACAGCTTCCCAGTGGTGCAAACTGAAGTCCAAGATGCACGAGCACACTTCTGATCAAAGGAGTCAGACACTACCTGGGTAAAGGAGTTTTTGCAAGTGCCTAATGACTGGCATGGTGTGGGCAATAGGTTCTTATCATATTTTCAGGCTGAAAATACTTAACACAAAAACAAAATGAACCAAAGCCTATCCACTACATTCAAAATAGAATCTGCTGCAAAGAATGATAAATAGCAAGTCCATCAAGTATAGGGACAGAAATTAGAAAATTGATTTGTCTGCTCAAATCGGAAGATCACTTGTAGCTGTATGTTTCCAATCATTTTTAAGATGTTATTGTTTTATGAACATATGTTTAACAAGCAAAGGAAACCAGGTATAATTTGCCCACTCACCAGGTTGGGTGAGTGGGCAAATCAATGGCTGATGCAATATGATTTGGATAATGTGAGGTTATTCACTTTGGAAGCAAAAACAAAGCAGATTACTACCTGAAAAGCTGTAAATTGGGAAGGGGAATGTGCAGCGGGATCTGGGTGTCCTTGTGCACCAGTCACTGAAGGTAGCCATGCAGGTGCAACAGGCAGTAAAGAAGGCAAATGGTATGTTGGCCTTCATTGCGAGAGGTTTCAAGTACAGGAGCAGGGATGTGTTGTTGCAATTATACAGAGCCTTGGTGAGGCCACACCTAGAGTATTGTGTGCAGTTTTGGTCTCCTTTTCTGAGGAAGGATGTTCTTGCTCTCAAGCGAGTGCAGCAAAGGTTTACCAGGCTGATTCCGGGGATGGCAGGACCGATATATGAAGAGAGATTGACTAGGTTAGGATTGTTTTCGCTGGAGTTCAGACGAATGAGGGGAGGGATCTCATTGAGATGTATAAAATTCTAACAGAATTAGATAGGGTAGATGCAGGGAGGATGTTCCCGATGATGGGAGAGTCCAAAAGCAGGGGTCAGTCTGAGGATTCAGGGTAGAGCCTGTGGAATTCATCACCACAAGAAGTAGTTGATGCCAAAACATTGGGCCCGATTTTACCGAAGTTTCGCGCCCGGCAGTAAAGTTGGGCGTCGGGCCTAAAACGCGATCTGCACCCGACTCATGGCAGATCCCGTCTTTACCGAGTCCTGATCCGGGCGCGGCGGGTCTGGCACGCGCCCGAATCGGCCAGCGCAGCGATTTAAATGCATTTGCATGCATTTAAATCGGCTCAATGAAGCTCGCGCCCAACTTTACCGACGAATCCAACTTTACCAGGTTGCGGCCCATTTCGCGTCCGCGCATTAAACGACCTGCTAAATAAAAGTCCGAATGGGACTCCAATTCAGCAGGGGAACCGCCGAAGCCAATCCCCCCCTGACCATCCTTCGCAGACCCCCCCCCGCGAACCACCCCGGCAGCCCACCCCCCCCCCCCCCCCCCCGATCGGACCCCCCTGGGAGGCAGGCCCCGCTGGCAGACCCCCCTCACCGGGATTGGAACCCCCTGGGAGGCACACCCCCGACCTAGCTTGATCGCTGGTCTCCCTCCACCATCCTTCCGATCTGTAGTATCGTCGACAGCCTCCTGCACGTTCCTGGCCTTGCTCTGCCTTTCCCTGGGCGGGGGGGGGGGGGGGATGGAGAAGGGGAGTGACGTGTCTCCCCTGGGGCGGGGGGGGGGGTGCGGTGTGGAGAAGGGGAGTGACATGTCTGCCCCGGGGGGGGGGGGGCAGGGGGACGGAGAAGGGGAGTGACGTGTCTGCCCCTGGGGGTGGGGGGGGGGGGGCACTGCCAGTCTGTGGCCGATCCCTCCTCCCCATCGGAGGAGGGATCGGAGGAGGGAATGGGATCAAAGATTATGGGGAAAAAGCAGGATTAGGCTATTGAGTTGGACGATCAGCCATGTTGATAATGAATGGCGGAGCAGGCTCGAAGGATCAAATGGCCTCCTCCTGCTCCTAACTTCTATGTTTTCTATGTTTCTATGTAATGTCTTCATTCCAATGATGCAGTGTTGCATCTGAAAGCAGTACTTAGTGTGTTATAAGGTAAGTGAAATTAGTGTATGTTTCATGGCACCATTTCTGCTGGATTAATATGAATTCCACTAACAAAGGGAGAACCATTCTTGGGGGAAGGTACAGTGGCAATAAGTAAACTCAAACCCAAAATTTCAACAATTTTACCTGAAGGGTCCTTGTTCAATTAATCTGGTGGAATGGAATCTGCTCGACAATACAAGAGACAGACTTCACAACACTGGGAACCTAGAGTATTACAGAATCATTTCATCTTGAAATGGCTGTGTGTTACAAGAAGGCTATCAATTTAAATTCAAAGTTCATATTCAGTAACTCTCTCATTTTTGTCTTTGTGCCAGCTTTCTAATACGTTTTATATCTCATTATGTGGACAATACTTCCATGGGTCAATCTCTATTGAGGCGTTCTTTTGTCTTGTGTACATAATTGTGAGTCTTATTAGTTTTGTTAATGATGTGTGGGTTAGGTGGATAAGTCTAAAGATGTGTAGGTCAGGTGGATTGGCCATGCTAACTTACCCCTTAGTGTCAGGGGGACTAGCTCGGGTAAATGCATGGCGTTATGGGGATATGGCATGGGTAAATTGTAGTCGGTGCAGACTCGATGGGCCGAATGGCCTCCTTCTGCATTGTAGGATTCTATGATGTTTGTAGTGTTTGGGTGCTCAGAGCTGAAAGGGTGAATGTACCACTCACATGATGAAAGAGTCACATGACTAAGAGTTGAAGGAGAGAGTTCATGGTTTAAACTGATTGACACCCGATAACCTCGTTTATACGTCAATTGTTATGTTCCAACTCTGACAAGAACATGATCAGGGTGTAATTTCCAGAAAGTTTAAAGGTATGAAGTCAGAGAGGGAGAAGGGATAGCATTAATATAAATATAAAATGTATTTGGACAAAGACTTGGGGGAGATTAGTGTTATGGTATTCAGGGCCAAAAGGGTTAATGTGTTGGGCTGGAGAAAATGTACCGCCCTCATGATAATGTCAGAGAGACACACACATGACTAAGAGTTGAGGAAGCTCATTGCTTCGACTGAGTAACATCTGTAGTTTTGTACATATGTAAATAGTTATGTTCATACAATAAAAAGTAATTGTGCAGACAGATTTTTGTCTTTGCAACAGTTCCTTAGCCAATCACAAACAACATACAACAGTATTACTCTCAACCATGGGACATGTGTCAGATTTTTGAATGGATCTCTTTTGGATTGGTAATTAGCACTAAAATATTTCAAGATGGTGACGGAAGCTTTGAATGGAATCTTCTCACCCTAGGCCCTGCCAGAATGGTGGGACAATTTTCAAGTTTGGAACTCATTAAATGGTGTGTCTGGCAGTTGCTCATTACCAGGGCAAATTAATTGTCATTTTCCTTCTGAATTCCCCAACCAATTTGTGGGGTTGGGCAGATGATGCGTCTATTCTGTCGAAGGAAGAATTTCTAATTAAAGGGACTATGACATGGGTTGGAAAAGCTCACCAATGACTGGATTTTTCAGACTTCCACAAGCACAGGAATGGAAAGTAGACTTGGGAAGACTGCCCACCCATCGCTCAACCCCTCCACCCACACTCATCCGGAAAACTCACTCATGCCCAGATGTCCATTTGAGGAATCTGAAGGAATGCCGTGATGAGCTTTGTAAGAGTTTTAACAACACCAGGTTAAAGTCCAACAGGTTTATTTGGTAGCAAATGCCATTAGCTTTCGGAACAGGCTGCTCCTTCATCAGATGGAGTGGAAATCTGCTCACAAACAAGGCACACAGAGACACAAAATCAAGTTACAGAATACTGATTAGAATGCGAATCTTTACAGCTAATCAAGATTCGCATTCTAATCAGTATTCTGTAACTTGATTTTGTGTCTCTGTGCCTTATTTGTGAGCAGATATCCACTCCATCTGACGAAGGAGCAGGGCTCCGAAAGCTAATGGCATTTGCTACCAAATAAACCTGTTGGACTTTAATCTGGTGTTGTTAAACTTCTTACTGTGTTTACCCCAGTCCAACGCCGGCATCTCCACATTGTGATGAGCTTTCCCAAGGGTGGGATATAGAAGCCAACCAAAGCCGACATGAATGGAAATCATAGAAAGAAATCATAGAAACACTACAGTACAGAAAGAGGCCATTTGGCCCATCGAGTCTGGACCGACCGCAATCCCACCCAGGCCCTACCCCCATATCCACCCACTCATCCCTCTAATTTACGCATCTGAGGACACTAAGGGCAATTTTTTTTAGCATGGCCAATCAACCTAACCCGCACATCTTTGGACTGTGGGAGGAAACCGGAGCACCCGGAGGAAACCCACGCAGACACGAGGAGAATGTGCAAACTCCACACAGACAGTGACCCAAGCCGGGAATCGAACCCAGGTCCCTGGAGCTGTGAAGCAGCAGTGCTAACCACTGTGCTACCGTGGGAAGTGCCCAAGCAAGTCAACATCTGGAGTCTGATCCCTCGAACCTGGAGACAGTGCACCATGGACCTCAAGATGGTGAAATGGTGAATAGCATAACACTTTCAGATGCCAAGCCCAACCCTGACTTTCCCAGTACTCTCTTGCACAGCACTCAAGTCAACACACCAAGCAACTCCACTCAATGCTCTAGGTATCTCACTGAGCAGCCAACACCCATACTCACCCTCAATCTGTTGTCCTTCCCCTGCTCCACCAAAGCCTGCATTCACAACTCTCTGCTTCCTCTCCTTGCAGGAGAAGAGAGCTCACAGCTTAGCAAGAGGCAGAGACCGGAGGTACATCTTATCGGTCACTTGCATTGCCCTACCTACCTGCTTCACTGGGAAGGAGGTCTTTTTCCAGGAAGTTTCAGATGCCAGCAACAATCTGCCATGAGAACCTGAGCCTCTTGAGACACTAGTGCTCAGGTATGACCTGAGGAGAGCTGACCTTATTTTAGGGGTTTCAGCTCTATGCAGCTGGATCGTGATGTTTATCACATCTACCCTGTGAAGGCCAGGTGACTGAGGAGAAAGCAGCAGCTGCTTTTAGACCAGTTGGCAGTGGTGTGGTGTCCACTCTTGACACTCAGCAGAGGTGGAAGGTGGTGCTGCAAAAGATGGCCCCATGCGATGAAGAAGGCTGGCAGCTGAAGGTGAGTAAAGTGCCAGATAGGTGACGTACATTCCAAGAAGTTGGCAATTCACTGCCAAGCAGTGAAAACACTTTGAGAGAAGTGTAGCAACCAGCAGTCTCTCAATGCCAAAGTCTGCAACTCTTCAACAATCTTCCCAGCCTCAAGAAGCTGTTGTCATTGTGACTCACTGGTTGCCCTGGGAAGTTGCTGTAGGTTCCAAGGCTGGGAAATCCAGGATCAACAGCTAAAGCACCTCACTGTTGGCTTCCTATCAACTACAACTGCTTAATTATTTAGGTGCAAAGGCGTTCCCCACTCACTATCGATGCTGCACCAGGGAAAGCCTGAAGAAGATGGGATCACTTTAGGATTCGACCCAGCATCAATTTCTGGGACTTTTTCATACTTTTCACCCCTGAACTGGTTTCCAGTGAGCTGGGAATGTTTTGTCTATTCAGTTCTAAATTGAATATTCTTGTCATGATGAACTTTCAGAGGCTTCATTAGTAGAATAAAAATGGATTTATTTACAAGTCAGCTACATGTTTGCAGCCAATTGCAAAGTATTTGTGCACCGGGAGAACTCCTTCCCTTGGGCGATTCCCTGCTCTGGGTCCCGATTGGTCACCTAGATCACATGACCCTTATTCAGCTGTGTTGCCCTTAAAGGAACAATTATTGTGTCCATTCACTGAGTATAAAATGGGGGCAAAAATGAAATTTTAGCGGGGGAAACCCACACCTGAATTGCACCATCATATGCAGGCCACACCAACATTAGGTAGGGCCTCTTCTTAGTCAGCCATGTCGGACACCTGAAATGTTGAAGTGTGCACCTGCACCTATTTCCAGACTCATTTGTGAAATTGGCTTTGTGATCTGGATCTTACAGTGCACAACCTTTGACCTCTCAGGTTCCCCAGCGGTCTTCACACCTTGAAAATAGATGTAGATTATTCAATATCTTGAATTAGAGATCCACACAGCCAGATACCTACTTGGCATAGCCATGTGAATTAGTTAATTGACACAAAAGAGGAAGATTTTTAGAAAGTATGCAGAAGAAAAGCTAGAAGAGTGCCTTAGCCACTCAAATACTACTGCACAGGTAGCAATCTCACTGTTACTGAATAGGCAATGGATGCAATTCTGAAAGGTTACAGATAGAGATTGCAAACTTGTGGGCATCTGAAAAAGAACATCTTAAGCAGAGCACCAGCCAACTTTGTGATCATCACATGGGTTGAATTGACTAACCCATGAAACCAGCTGTGGGAATTGCAGTACACAAGTAATCCCTCAGCCATAAATTGTGCTTCCAGCAGTGTTCATGCTGTCCCTTGCTTTAAATGAATGCACTGTTGTTAAGGCCCAGACCAGAAACAGTGGCAGCACAGTGGCAAGTAGGGACCTGGGTTTGATTCCTGGCTTGGGTCACTGTCTGTGTGGAGTCTGCATATTCTCCCTGCATCTGCGTGGGTTTCCTCCAGGTGCTCTGGTTTCCTCCCACAATCTGAAAGACATGCTGGTTAGGTACATTGGCCATGCTAAAATCTCCCTCAGTGTACCTGAACAGGCACCGGAGTGTGGCGACTGGGGGATTGTTACAGTAACTTCATTGCAGTGTTAATGTAAGCCTACTTGTGATAATAAATAAACTTATAAACACTCCAAGGTGTATCATGCACTTAGACTAGACGCTAAGATTTCACTTTTGATTTTGGTATTAGGGCGAGTACAAGGTGTTTCACTCCAGCAATGAGTCAAGTGATCCACGAGGAAACTTTATTCAAAACAAACTTTATTGAAGAACAGTTAGAATATAACAAAAATAATTAGCATAACTTACCAATTAAAATATTTAGACATGGTAAAGTATAATTCTTAACAGTGATCTATCTCTGTTGTTCCAATTTAAAGCAATACCCCATAGATATGCATCCTTCTTCAGAATTAGTTAGCACAAAAACAAGTGTGCTCATGTGATGCTGGATTTTCAGCTTTATAATACCTCTGGAACAGAGATCCCGACAACAGTTTTCAGAGAAGGATATATCTTCAAAACACCAAAACCTCAGAGAAGGCGGCACGGTAGCACAGTGGTTAGCACTGCTGCTTCACAACTCCAGGGGCCTGGGTTCGATTCCCGGCTTGGGTCACTGTCTGTGTGGAGTTTGCACATTCTCCTCGTGTCTGTGTGGGTTTCCTCTGGGTGCTCCGGTTTCCTCCCACAGTCCAAAGATGTGCGGGTTAGGTTGAATGGCCATGCTAAAATTGCCCCTTAGTGTCCTGAGATGTGTAGGCTAGAGGGATTAGCAGGTAAATATGTAGGGATAAGGGGGTAGTGCCTGGGTGAGATTGTGGTCGGTGCAGACTCAATGGGCCAAATGGCCTCTTTCTGCACTGTAGAGTTTCTATGATTCTATGAAGCAAATCCAGCCTCCAGCAGCTCCCAGTCTCCAGACCCCAGAGACAGAAAAGGATATCTTTCTCTCTGCAGTTTCCAAAGCATCATTTCTCAAGAGAAAGATCCACTCTCATACAGCAAAATCTCCAAAAAAAAGGAGACTAATTTCCTGGCAGATTCCAGTCTCCAACTTGAGAGGGGAAAAGAACATAAGAACTAGGAGCAGGAGCAGGCCATCTGCCCCCTCAACCCTGCTCCACTATTCAATAAGATCACGGCTGATCTTTTTGTGGACTCATCTCCACTTACCTGCCTGCTCACCATATACCTTGAATCCTTTACTGTTCAAAAATGTATCTTTTCTTGCCTTAAAAACCTTCAACGAGGTAGCCTCAACTGCTTCACTGGGCAGGGAGTTCCACAGATTCACAACCCTTTGGGTGAAGAAGTTCCTCCTCAACTCAGTCCTAAATCTGCTCCCCCTTATTTTGAGACCATGTCCCAAAAGACATTGCTCTTTCTCAACTCCAAAAGCAGCATCTAAACTTGAATATTCTGTGTAAGCCCAGCTTTGCTGTCACATGACCATACCCGCCAATCATCCCAATCAAGCCCCAATCTGCAAAATCACAGAGGAAAACAGCAAAGCAACATTAGTTCAAATTGCAGCAAAAATACAGGATTTCGGTGGACAGAGAGGCTCTGAGTGCATAAAACTGCTACAACAGATCCTGCACAAGAACATGGCTCGAATACATTTCTTAAAGTTTCGGTATCATCCCACTGCACAACCCTGCAACCAGCACTGCCTGCATCAGCATAAGGCCAACATTGAGGGTGAATGCCACTTAAAAGAGTATCATTTCTGTAAAAAATGTTGGGGCTTTTCCGAAAACTGAATCTCTGGGCCGTGATACTTTGAACAATAGTTGAACGCGTGGGAGTGTTAGCACCAAGATTTTGAGATAAAGCATTGGAGGCTTAGGTGGAAAGAAGATAAGAGAAGTCTGTTTTCTGCAGGAGGCACTCCAGACGTATATTCATCTCCTGGGATTGTGCAGTCTGAAGCCAGGCCTTCTTGGCCCAAGGCTTCTGGTGGTCCCCATCCAATTGGAGGTTAGCAGCCTTGCACCTATGCTGCAACCACTGTGGAAGCACTAGGACACAGAAAACAGGCACTAAGGAAATGCACAATTGAGAGATTGGTTTAATCCTGTATACATTCTGTCATGAATTAACTTATAAAATTGGTTTAGAATGTGCATTTTCTGGTGTTTTTAATTTTTGTTTTGTCAGAAAGAGGATGATGCGATTGTCAGTGGTAGAGGAAAGGTACGGAGTGTAGGACTATAGGAAGGTGTTGAGCTGCACATTGAAAGAGCAGAAATCCTCTCTTTTTCATGAAAATAGACAAATTTAGATGAAGCACACATGGCAATGTGCATACAATCAATAGTACTGTGAGGAGCCTTGAAATCCATGCAAAGCTTTGAACTAACACCACCTGTTTTTTTCTGACAAGAAGGATTGAGATGGAACTGTTCCGCTTGGCATTCAGAGCCTTAGTAACTTCCTTTATGCAGCAGTACATTGCAAACTGCAATACACTGCATACACAGCCAATTAGGCACTTTATAACCTTCTGGGACCAAAAATGAGTTCAACAACTTCAGGCCATGAACTCTGTCCTTCATTTTGTGCTTTTTCTCCTTGTGCCAGTCTATATCCAGTTCCAGGTTTTGCTTTCAGGCAGCATTGACCTTTATTCTGCTATGAACACATTCTGCTATTTTGCTTTCAGGCAGTGCTGACCATTATTCTGCTATTAACGCCTAGTCTGGAACAATGCTTTGATTCTTTACTACTACAATTCCCACTCTTTTTGCCATTTGTTCCTTGACCTCTTTGCAATTTAATCTCCTTCAATCTCTAAACCATCCCTGAACTTCCCTCTTTACTCCACCTGATTTCCCCTCCCCCTCCCCCTGCCTTTTTTAATAAAATAAAACATTTCTCCTTCATTTCAGTTCTGAAGAAGAAAAATAGTGGACTCTCTACAGATGCTGCCAGACCTCCTGAGTTTTTCTAGAACTACTGTTTTTATTCACAGGCAACGTTTTCCTTGCCCTGCTTTGAGATTACAGTTGTAGCTGCAGCAGTTGGCAGATTTCCATCATGGCCTCGTCTATGAATTGAAGACGTCTCAAGTATTGGTCCTTGCTGAAGTTAAGCAAATTGTTTCCTAAAAACCTTAGTGGATATGATCTGTCGCTGAGATGTTTTCTCCTCTTCCTCCTCCTCCTTCTTCTAGCAGATTATCCTGCTTTGCATGGAGCCTCTTCATTCTCCCAGTTATGATTAAGTCTGAGTCAAAGACCTTCCAAGCCACCCAAGAGGCAACTTGTATCAGCACAAGTTTTTAAAAGAACCAAATTGCAGCCAAGTAAAAGAAAGCTCTAAAACGGTGTACAAGTGCACCAAAAGTGAGAAGAAAGAATCCAACAACAAATCAGCAAGTTCATGATCCTTTTAGATAGTTCTGGGGGGTGGGCATCATTCTGTTTAATATAGTATTCAGCATGTTGGCTGGAATGCACAGATTGAAAATGGAAGCACTGTTATCAGATCAATACTCCATTTAATGATTGTTGTCATGATGTGTCTGCTCTGTATACTGCTGTTGAGAGTTAGGCATGTGTGCAAAAATCCAAATATCAAAATAATATCATCACAGCTCCTATTGAGAATGTGCGCCTATATCACAGACCCAATGTTGAGTTCCAGGTGACACAGTGGTTAGCATTGCCTCATAGCTCCAGGGACCTGGGTTCAATTCCAATTCCTTGGGTTACTGTCTGTGTGGAGTTTGCATGTTCTTCCCGTATCTGCGTGGGTTTCCTCTGGGTGGTCCTGTTTCCTCCCACAGTCCAAAGATGTGCAAGTTAGGTGGATTGGTCATGTTAAATTGCCCTTTAGTGTCCCAAGATGTGTAGGTTAGATGGATTAGCCATGGTAAATTGGTTATAGAGATAGGAGGGGGAAAGAGGGCCTGGGTAAGGTACTGTGTCAGTGCAGACTCGATGGGCAGAATGGCCTCTTCTGCACTGTAGGGATTCCATGAATCATGCATAAAAACAGGGACAGCACAGTCCACTTTTGTACTGAGTATATCTCAAAATCTCCCCTAAAATAAATGATGGAATGGATTGTTGCCTGATTCTTTCCTTAGTGCTGTTTCTGGATTTTGTCTTTTAAATCCTGTTCAGCTTTTGGTTCACTTCAATAAGAGTTTTGATATCCAGAAAAACAAACCTATTCAAAACATGGGCCGGAATTATCTCGCCTCGCCCGATAGGCGGGCAGGCGAGACTCGCAGAACGGCATTCTCCGTTGGCCTCGGGCGGGATCTTACGAGCCTCGGGCGGGCGAGGCGGTGAAATTCCGGCAACGGTTGCCGACCTTGCCCGCAGCTAGGATTCTCTGTTTCTGCTGCAGTGAATGGAGATTTAGCTGAGCACCAAACTCTCCATTCTCGCTGGCAGCAGTAGCGATAGCGGGGAGTGTGAGAACGGAGAATTCCGGCCATAGTGAAGCAATGAGGAAGAATTCCGTGCAGAGTTGAAGACTGGCAGAAGACAGAAAGTCAATTCATGCTTAATCTTTAATGAACTAAAAATCTCTATCAACAAACAAATACAAAACCCACATTGACATTTATCAATGTCATTAGAATAAGCTGCCTTATGTTGATAGAAGCTTGCTGTCATTTTCACACATGCTATGTTTTATTCTCCAAATTTTCACAAAGGCATAAGGCATCGTACAAATCCCAAAAGCATATGTTGCATTTTCTCTCCTGCAGACTGAGACAGCACAAAATGTAGCAAATTGTTTACCATACGATATGTTGGGCACTGGACCATAAAATAAATGCCAAGCATTTCACAATAAAACTAGTAAAATTAATATACCAACACAAAAACATAATCAATCTCCAAGCATTGGTAAGCCTTGAAAATGAATAGCATTCATCTTAAACAACAAAGGTAACAGAATTCAATTATTAACATTTTTGAAACAAAAGATGGTCACTTACACTAGAATAGAAGGCTTCACTGGACACACAGATAACATCTTGCTCCTGAATTGTTAAAATGTCCTTTGCTAAGTGCAATCGCACTTCAAAAGGTTCTTGAGTTCCATCTTGGAGCAAACAAATTCCTGTCTTTGTCTTGAAAAAGAAGATTAGATTGATTTAAGCAAAGTTGACATTGCCTTTGTTATAAGAGATATCAGCTTCCTGTCTGACTTCAAAATACGACAGACAGAATGTTGCACTCCGACACGATTTACTGTGTATAAAATAATATTAGAAAGCCTTCAAAGATATGGTTTTGTGTACTATGAATGAAAAATATGGCGCCTCTCCCCATAAACGATTAAGCACAGATTTTAAAATGTTCAAATGTATTGGCAACGTGGAGGCAGGGTTTTTTGTTTCCCTGTAGGAACTGGTTCAACTCGAAAATGGGGCTTCTGATGCAAATGAAATGTCTCAAATAGTCATCTTTTTCAGAGACTGCCACTTGTAAATTAGTACAGGGTCCACCCATCACATTGGAGGCAGATGTTTGCTGTACATCTGCACTGTAAACTCAGAAACCTGGGATGACAGCTGCTGGCAGGCATTTCCTGGAGGCTAGTTATGAAAACATGTACTTGTATATTCAGGGCTCAGTGCCTACCACGATTGGATTGGAGAAAGTCAAGCAGCTGCTGCTTAAGATCTGCACTATCAATTGATGAAATCATCGTTCAGTAACGCCAGAGGGATAATGGCAATGGTCTTTCACATGTTCTGGTGAACTGCATTACTCATTATGCCACATAATGGTAGCTCCTGATACCTGTTGTTTGTCCAAAGTGAGTTCAGACCAACACTTGTTTGTTGTCTAATTACCAACTAATGACTCTGCTCCTTGGTACGTGTGTGTGTGTGTGTGTGTGTATGTATGTGTGTGTGTGGGGGGTGGGGGGGGGGGGGAGGGTGGTGAGGATGAGGTCTGTGTAGGATCAATGAAGCTTAGAGTTAATACACCTGAGAATGGAAGTTTGGAACTATGTGGCAGAT
Source organism: Mustelus asterias (assembly GCF_964213995.1). Classification (NCBI taxonomy): domain Eukaryota; kingdom Metazoa; phylum Chordata; class Chondrichthyes; order Carcharhiniformes; family Triakidae; genus Mustelus; species Mustelus asterias. Next base: position 62,987,889 of record NC_135807.1, on the reverse strand, counting down.
ATGTTAATGTAAAACAAAAACAGGAAATGCTGGAAAATCTCAGCAGGTCAGACAGCATCTGTGGAGAAAAAACAGTGCTAATGTTGAGTCTGGGTGACTTTTCATCAGAGCTGAAGACAACTGGAAATATTTGTTTTATTTGTTCGTGGGATGTGGGTGTTACTGGACAGCATTTATTGCCCATCTCTGTGGGCATTTAAGACTCAACCACATCGCTGTGGATCTGGAGTCACATGTAGGCCAGACCAGGTAAGGACGGCAGATTTACTTCCCTAAGGGACATTAGTGAACCAGATGGGCTTTTATGACAAGCAGCAATGGTTTAATGGGCATCACTTTTAATTCCAGATTATTTTTATTGAATTCAAATTTCACCATCTACCATGATGGGATTTGAAGCCAGGTCCCCTAGGTCTCTGGATAACTAGTCCAGTGACAATATTATATTCTCTTATATTCCTTCAAATTTCCTGTTATTACTTTCCTGTGTATTCTTTACGGTTGTCTGGGCCTTCTTTATTTTCTGACACGTCTACATAAAACATTTTATGTTCTTAGTTTCAAATTTGATTTTGTTTTGTGGAACTCAGTACAAGTAGAGTCTACTTTTTCCTTACTGGACCAAACTAGATTGTACTCTTTCCATATCCAATTTACATATATCTATGATTCTATTGGTCAGTTTTCCCTTATATTTTTATTTCACTACAATTTACTTTCTTCAAGTCAAGTGCCTTTGTCTTTGACCTTTATTGGCCACACAAATCCCTCCTCACTCCAATTCCTTGCTGCCCTTAAATCCCAGGATTCACCTGGGTCCAGTCTCCATCTTCGATCTCTGTGGGCCTCGTTACAGTCCCAGCAGCACTCGGTTCTGCTGACACTGCTGACACTACTGGAGATGCTGCCAGTCAGATTGCGCTATTAATGTAGGGTGGCCATTTTTAAAGTCAGACAGTTTGGAGCCAACTTTCCCTCTGATGGGTGTTGGTAGGGGCAGTGGTGGTGGTGGGGTGTGGGTGTGAGCAGTACATTCCTTGTAAAATCCAGGCCTTGCATTCTAGAATTGTATATGTAGGTAGCATCGTCTATTAATCATAGAAACAATGCTATAACTTATATGGGTGAACAGCTGGATCAAATCTGAATGATCAGCAAGTGAAGTATATCCGGACAGGACAAAGAATAACGAGAAAGGAAGCGGGAGAATTATCAACTGCCAGCTGTCCACTTCTCATCTGTAAAATTAATGTCTGATCATTGAAAATTAGGGGTGGGGAAAGAGCACCTCTGTTGCTCCATTGCCTCTCAAAGTCTGCCTGATACAGCTTTCTGCTGCAACTATAAAGAAGTGTCCTTGAACGGACCATTGATAATTACTCCACAAAAAAGCCAAGAAAGATGTTGTGGAAACACTGGGGGCGATTGTCCCATTGTGACTCACAAATTTTCTGGCGGTTCCAGTCGGGAGAATCATGTTGGCCATTTCGCCAGATTCACGCATGCGTTCCCGACGCATGCGTATCTCCCAGATCCAGGGAACAGTCGCAGTCGGGACCGCGCTGGAAACCGGCGGGAAGAGAGGCAAGTCACTTGAACCTGTTTTTAACGTATTTTACATGTAGTTTAAATGTGATTATCGGGCCCGGCACAGAATCCTCTGGGCCCAATAGCATCTCCCACCCTGCCAAGAGTACTTCATTCTGGCGGGGTTTAGAGTAGCTCCCCATGTTCGGGGAACTAGCGGGAGACCCCACCGGAGTAAAGGGGGGCAATCGGGCCCCTCAAGGGGTTGGACGGTGGGGAATCATGCCCCCTGGGCATAGGCATACTGGCAATGCCAGTGTGTGCCCCGTGGCACTGTCCAAGGGGCAAAGTGCCCATGCCCAAGGGGCACCTTGGCATTGCCCAGTGAGCATCGGGCAGTACCATGGGGGCAGGGCCTAGCCGTGATTGGTGGGGGGTCCCACTGCCACTCTGCACTGCGATCAGTCTGGGCTGGAGGGAGGCCAGCAACTGGAGCGCACTGGTGGTCTGCCGAGGGGAGGTCTGACCCCGGGGGGGTCAGCTGGGGTGAGGGGGGTGGGGGGGATCGCCACTACTGGGGGGTGAGCTGGACATCGGGGCGCTCTGGGGCACGGGGGGAGGGAGTCAGGGCTGGCCCGGGAATTGTTATGGAGGCCAGCGATTGAGCTGTGGGGCAGGGCTGGAGGGGCAGCATTGCAGGGGTCCTGGGCTGGTCAGCAATTGAACTGGCCAGCAAACGGGAGTCTGACAGATCGGGTACATTGCGCATGCACAGAGTTCCAGAGCTGTCAGACTCTGGTGTGAATAGGCTCCGCCCCCCAGGTTTTTAATGAGATTCACGATTGGGACTTCTGCTTTGCACAGAGTGGGGAGATTCAGGTCTGACGTTGCACTGAAAAAAAGTTGTGATCTAGACCAGTTTTCTCGCCAATTCAGCACTTTAGGGAGAATCGCCCCCACTGTTTCCACAGCAGGAATGCTGCCTACTACCAACATTCTACTTGAATTTGGCTCCCGCTCACCTCTATGCCCCTTACCCACATTGGCAAGGGAAGATTTTGTGCCCTCCCACCAGTGAACTGCAGCAGAACACTTTACTGATGCCAACATCTCAGTAACTACATTCAAATGAGACCCCAACCCAAAACATGGTTTGGTCCTTCCCTCCCAGCCTTATTTTGGGAGGAGTTGAAAGTCCTTCTGGTTCTTGTAAAGGCAGTGATGACTTTTCAGTTCATTCGTATCCAATTCTATGTGCATAATAGATAATGGTGAAATTGCCGCTTTGTTGAATTGCGTGCCTTGTAAGTCTGTTATCAGCATGGCCGCAGCAGTGCCTAATCTGCCTGCACTTTCTGTATGTTCTATGCTGTCATCAGTTGCAATTTGCAGGCTAATTAATAGGATTTGGACAACCAATGATTGGATTCAATATTAGTGATTCAGAGCAGTATAAAGATCCCCCACTGGAAGATAGTGGGGAGGAGACATAAGAAAGATTGACAACCTGAAGGAAAATGTTGATTAGACCATAACAAAATGACAAACCAAATTTCCATACCAAAAAGAAACACTGAATTAAAAAAATGTCAGCTCCCACACAACGTGGAAAATTAGCAGTTCCGTTTTTTTTATTCAACAAAGACAGTAAAGTACATGTTCTGGGATATGGATTGATATTTTGCTTTAGAAAAGTTAAATGAATAGCAAATACCCAAGATTTGCAGTACTCTCCTTGTTTTATACTAATGGATTGGTAAATCAAATCGATTTAGAATAGACTTAGAATCACTCCTGAGACACAACAGCTGAGGGAAACAGAAATAAACAATGTTTGCTGATTGAATATTGTTAAACAGCACAATCAGGGAGAATCATGCCTTTCCTAATGGAATATTCTTCGCAAATACTCCTCCAGTATTTTATTGCTTTGTGTTGTGACAATGAATACTAACTTTCAATAGATTGTTTGACAAAGGAATAAAGCAATGACCAATTCGTGCTTTGTTCCTGCAACCAAATTAGGTTTTCAATTACATACTGCAGTGGCCATTGATGATATAATCCTTTACAGTATTAAATTCATGTTTTATAATGCAATCTTTTCCTCTAGCCTCTAACACATAAAGTATCTGCCAATGTTTTTCCGTTATAAATTCCTATGCTGCATTTCCAATGAAAATTACCTGTAACCCTGTAATTAAACCCTCTTGCAAATGATGGTTTTCATCTCCCAGCTCCTTAGCTTATATTATAGACTACTCCTATTCTCCAACCAACTCTACTTTTCCATTTCTCAAACAGATGCAAGTATTTCTACATGGTGTTAAATAATAATATGAAATTGAATTATAACCTAGGGATAAGGACAGAGTGTATGACTTGAAAATGGGGACTGAATTACATTTTGTTGGCCGGGGCTTACAGGGGCAGCTATAGTCTGCAAATCTGCTTGAATTGTAGTGACCCAGAACTTGAAACTGGCTTGAACTGGTTAAACTTACTGAGTTACAAAGGAAATTTCTAAGGCATATGTCCTTATTTAGCCAGAGAACAATGAGGGAATTCTACCTCGGACCTTGGGCTGGGGCCAATGAGGGCTGGATACGAAATAGCTGAACAAGTTTAAACCAATAAGGAAGAGGCAGCATATCTTGGAAAAGATAAGGAACAGGATAAGAATGAAGATTCCTGAACAAGCTGCAGTGAAACGCTAGAGATTAACCACACAGAAGAGGAAGACCCTATGTCAAAGATGTGGAGGCAGCATCCAGAGAGAGGACGAACACCTGGCCAGTGTCAGCTTTCCTGATCCGATAGTTTCTCTCATATTCTGTGATTACTCAGGAGTTGTCATGGAAACCAATGGGAGTGCATTTAGGCTGCATCGTTTTGATACAAACAGTATTCTTATGTTTTAAGCAGACGGATGATTTATATGTTAGCTGCCTAACAACTGTAATAAAATGGATTACTAATTGAAACAGACCTGCCTCCTCTTCTCTTTGTACCGAGCCGATAATCGTTGCCGGTCTAATGCAAACAACATTCTGGCGTCCCGTGGGTAGGCTTGAGAATAATCTCTCCGTTGAGTCAGCGGAGACTCAAATCGAATCAAATTGGCAAAGTACAAAGAGAACGGGAGGTTATGGTTAATTTATGTTTGCTAACTCAACATGACAAATCAAGGGAAATCTCCACGCCCTGGTGATTTGGATTGTTTTGATTGGAGGGCACTCCAAGTCACGGACAACAATCTGCATGTCTCAGTCCCCTAATCCACCTCTGTCAAATTATGATTAATTTGAAGACTGCACTTGGTTTTAATTTGCAAGGGGTAATTTTGATGTTGGCCAGTACTGTAAAGGGAACAATACAAGTTCAGCTGCCCAGAACACATCTCTCCAGGATTTTAGCTTCCATTCAAACTTGGGAGTTAAAAATTTGGGTAGATATTTAACTGCCAGCAGATTTTGTCCAACTTACTCTATTGTCTAAAGTCAAAATATGCTTATTTTAGTTTGAAAAGTAAGTCCAGCCTCACCATTCTATTTGCTGGAACAAAGGAGAGATTATACCTGCTGAGATTATACATTGAGAATTGTTGTGCAGATCCTTGCCTCCTTGAAGCATCTATTAGGAATTCAAACACACATTTCCCTCGCCAAAACCATTAATGAATAAAAAAATCATGGGTGAAGATGAATATCAAATCCTTTTCATGTTCTTAATGCAGACTGTCTCATATCATGGTTTTGTGTTGTAGAACTTCTGTGATTGTCCACTTTTCAATTTAAAAAAATACGTGAATACAATTAAGTTGTGATGATATGTCAGTGCAATGTGAAAAATATGGATTCAAAAGTAAAATATTGCAGATGTGGGAATCTTAAATACAAATAAAGAAATCGTTTGAGATACCCAACAGATCAGGCAGTATCTATGGAGACAGAAATCGAGTTAATATTTCATGTCAATGTCCTTTTGACAGTACTAAAAACTATGAAGGGTCACGAAGACACCATACGTTAGCTCTGTTTTCTCTCCCTACAGATGGTGCCAGACCTGCTGAGATTTTCCAGCTTTCTTTGTTTTTGTTAAAAACTATGGCTGTTGTTTTCAGAAACTAGAGTGTTAATCTTACCTTTGATTTTGGTAATACTAGGCAGCTGTGCAGTATGTTAGACAATGACATTTTACCTCTGAAACTGGGCTTAAGTCCAATCCAGACTCAAAATTGCAAGTTTTCTTTGTTAGGTGTAAGGGTCCTATACAAAATTATGTTGGACGTCTTAATCTAGTTCCTAGTGGACACAGCCAGAGCACAATAGTGTTTCTCATTTACCTCTGATTGGCAAATTCACTCAGACAGGACAAAGGATGGTTAGTGTGAAAAAGTGACACACTGGTGCTGTAAGAATATTCTTTTGAAACTGGGGCTCAAGGACATTGTTGGGACAGACTTAAAGGAACTTTAATTGGCATTTAACTGTGCCATATATATCACCTGGTAGTGCTTGGTGCTGACTTTGGAGCTTGAACTGAAATGTATTCCGTTCTCAAGGACCAACATCCTTCAACTTTAGGGGCACAAAAAGTAAAGGTCAAATATTACACTTATCATGTGAGCTCATCCAGTAAGACTCCATTCGCCATAGCAAAAGAAACCTGACCAATCAGGACAATAATGTTCATTTGCATCCCTGAAGTGGTATAACAGCCACTAACCAGTCAAATGGCAGCCATAGGTGTTAATCCAAATCTGGAGAACAGTTGGCTGTAGGAAATTAAGCAGAACAATGAATTGCAAATCACGATTCAGTGATAAGGACAGTTCCAGATTGTGATGGGCTGCTTTTAGATCCACAGTATAAGAATACAAGTATTTTCTTTAGTATGTGAAATCAATTGAACGTTGAAATGAAAACCAAAGGGCAAATTACAATTAATCTTTTAAAAACTGTGTACCATACATTTCTATAATTTTGATTGAACTTTAAAACAAAATCTACTCCTGCGCAGTATTGCTGGTCAGGACGGTCATTAAAAAAGGTCATTGAAAATTACAGGGCCAATTCTGTGATCTGTATTTGCACCCAGCATTCTGCAAAGGGAACAGTGCTGGCAGTAAAGCCTGAAGTAATTGAGGCGATATTTAAATTAACTATTTGATTAATTCTGGCCTCTTGTACATTTCCAATGATTCTGTTAATTTCCAGAAAGTGGGACTTTTCATTTTGGTAGAAGGGAAATGAAATATCCATCAGAACAGCACACTGGAGTTTTTAAACAGTTAACTCTGTTTAAAGCTTCCTTTAATCAGTGCTACTCCATTGATTATGTACCAATCAGCCCACTGAAATAGACTGTTTAAAATTCCAATGGTAGTTGGTGGGTGATTAGACCAGTCTTCTCTATCCATTGGCAACACAAAACTAGTTAATGTAATAATTGTATGGGGAAAAAATAATACCGAATGGATACTCTACCAAAGCCATTCAGTTTTTTTGATGAATTCAATTTCAATGGGAATCATTTCTATCTGATTATATAAATTTATCCATTAGAAACCTGCACAATTATTCTTTAAAAAACTCACTAACGAAACTTTAACAAAAAATAGCAGACTTCTGAAAAAAATGTTACCAATTTCACTTCTGTCTTGGTGCAGATATCAGGGAGTAGCTGAGAAAAGGAAAAAAAACAGTTTATTTCCCATTTTCAGTAGTTTAACATCAGAATTGACATTATTAAAAAAAAATTGGAAAACATGCCCCATGCATAAGATGATTTTAAATGCTTAATGCCAACATTTAGCTTTGCATTAATATTAGAAGCTACAAGTAAAAGCAATATTCCTTCCAGGGAGTATTAAAGTTATTTTGTGAAGGAGAAAAAATCTTCCAACAATGCTAAAAACTGAGACAAACCCCAGGCAACTTATTAAAAGATAATCATTTCTGGAGAAAATGATTCCATCTTTTTATTTGCCTTTTTATAGAACAGCAAATGTGCAAACATTTTGTATGAAGCACAATCAGGGGTGATGCATTTTAATATTCTAATGTAGTTTGGTTTTCTTCCTGTTTAAATTCTGGCTGGTATTTTGAAGGAACGTTACTGATGCATTCTGTTAAAATTGGGGAATTGTTTGATTACACGCATGAGAACTTACATTTTTGGACTGATCATTTCCAAGGTCATTGGTGACACTTTAATCCTCAATGACCGCCATAATATGGTTAAATACAGAAAATTATTACATATATTTTGTTCATAACTGAACGTCTGCATGAACATAGATTTCATAATCCACAGGACAGTTGACCAAATAACTGAAGACTTGTGCTCCAAAACTAGTCACGTACCGAACCAAGCTCTTTTACAGCACAGCTACAACATTAACATCTACGGGACAATGCGGAAAATTGTCCAGCTATGTCCAGTCCACAGCATGTTAGACAAATCCAACCCAGCCAATTACAACCCCAACATAAAAATGACATTGAATGGATACTCTACCAGAGCTGTCCAATTTTGAATTACATACACTTCAATAGCTAAGATAATTTCTATCGGATCATTTAAATTTACCCATTAAGCTTCAGGTGTTTTTCTTGTGATAACCAATTATGAATTTGACAACAATAGAATTAAAAGGATGTGGACAAGAGAGTAAAATATTGAAGGAATTTACTAAAGTAATGGAATGCAGAAGAAACAACAAGAAGTTCAATCAGCAAGCTAGAGGAATAAATTGCAAAGAAAGCCAAAACGAAAAATCAAGACAGCATTTGACCGAGTGCCCTAGACATCAAGGAGCAATAGCAAAACTGGAATCAATGGGAATCAGGGAGAGAACTTTCCACTGGTCGGAGTCATAACTGTCACAAAGGAACACGGTTGTGGGGGTTGGAGGTCAATCATCTCAGGTTCTGGATATTATTTCTGGAGTTCCTCAGGCTTGTGTCCTTGGCCCAACCATCTTCAACTGCTTCATCAATGATCCTCCTTCCATCATAATGTCTGAAGTGTGGATGTTTGCTGATGATTGCACAATGTTCATCATTCTTGACTTGTCAGATACTGAAGCAGTCAATGTCCAAATGCAGCAAGATCTGGGCAATATCTAGGCTTGGAATGACACGTGGCAAGTAACATTCACGCTACACAAGTTTCAGTCAATGACCATCTCCAAGAAGAGAGAATCTAATCATCACCCCTTGACATTCAATCACATCAGCTTCACTGAATCCCTCACTAACAACACGCTGGGTTAACATTGACCAGGAATTGAACTGGACTAGCCACATAAATACCATGGCTACAAGAGTAGTTCAGATACTAGGAATCCTGTGGCGAATTACTCAACTCCCTGACTCCCCAAAGCCTGTCCACCATCTACATGGTACAAGCAGGAGTGTGCTGGGATACTTTCCACTTGCTTGGGCGATTGCAGATCCAACAACACTCACCATCCAGGACAAAGCAACACATTTGATTGGCACCCTTCCAGAAACTTGCATTCCCTCCACAACCGACAGTGGCAGCAGTGTGTGCTATCTGCAAGATGCACTGCAGGAACTCACCCATTCTCCTTTCACAGCATCATCCAAACCCACAATCTCTGCCCTCTTAAACGACAAGAACAGCAGACACATGGGAACGCCACCACTTGGAAATTCCCCCTCCAAGTCACTTAACATCCTGACTTGGAAATATATTGCCATTCCTTCACTGTTGCTGGGTCAAAATCCTGAAACTCCCTCCCTAACAGCACTTGGCTGTACCTACACCATGTGGATTATAGTGGTTCAAGAAGGCAGTTTGCCACCACCTTCTCAAGGTCACTTAGGGGTGAACAACAAATACTGATGTAGCCAGTGAAACCCACATACATTGTGATAAAAATTCCACCCATTTTGATTTTTTCTTTTAAATTGTATTACAAATTCTAGATTAATCCCACATGTATATCCCATTCTTTATTCTTCTCTCTGCAAAATTATATTCAAAAGTGAAGGGTAATCAGTGTTTTTAACTTTGGTGCTTATTGTCTGTGAGAATTCTTTAATCTGATTGGCCTCTTCCTGATAATATCATATCTGCCAGATGTCTAGGGATCCTCTTGACCTAATGCCAGATTCAAGTTAATTTCAAGAGAAATGGAATCTATGCCACAAATGTTATTAGATTCTTATGGGTGGGTTTCTTCAGGTTTAGCAGAGAGTGCAGTATTTCTCCACTGACGACCAAATCAGGGCCACTATCTTAACCAAAAGTTGGCCTTGCCAATAATGCAGCGCTCTTTGGTGCTTTGGTGAAGTTTCAGTCTAGATTACATGTTAAAGTCCATAATGGGGCTGGAACCCCAAACTTTCAGAAGTAAAAATGCTACTAGCTGAGCAAAACTAATGTGGAAAGTAAGTAACATGAATAAACTTCAACAGCAGTTTAAAATACGGTAATGGTTTCAACAAAAATAAACCATTCTGAATAAATATATTTCCCAGACTTCACGTAAACTAAATCATTTTGCTCCAATAATTTCTTTACTACTCAGAATGTAAGATTTTGGCTGTATTGAATAATGATCAGGCATTCACTGATAAAGCCAATCGGTACCAAGCTTCCCTGAGGTATCTCACAGTTCACTTGCTCCAACATTTGAACTCAGGAAATTTCTAAGCACAGGGCAAACATTTCCTACAATGCACAATTTCTGAACTAAATGTACAGCTTTAAGTAAGTTATAATACTAAACAAACACAATTCCAATAAAGAACAAAGGACAATACAACACAGGCCCTTCAGCCCACCAAGCCTGCGCCAATATACGGTTTCTATCCCTCTGTCCACCTCCCGTTCACGTGCCTATCAAGATACGTGTTGAACGTTGCTAAGATGTTTGCTTCCACCACTTCCACTGGCAGTTTATTCCAGGCACCCACCACCCTCTATGTGAAAAACTTTCCCCGCACGTCTCCCCTAACCTTACCCCCTTCTCACTTTAAACCTGTGCCCTCTTGTCATTGACATCTCCACTCTTGGAAAAAGTCTCTGACTATCCACCCCATCAATGCCTTTCAATTTTGAAGACCTCTATCAGGACGCCCTTAGCCTGTGTCTTTCCAGTGAAAATAATCCGAGTTTATCCAACTTCTCTTCACACCTGCCAATGGCAAACCCCCACCTCAGTGATGCAGAGTGCGAACCAGAAGATCCTGCCGCTGGCCAATGGTGGACCACCCTCGCCACCGCAAAATGTGCCGCGAGGAGGGGGGAATGGAAAATCTTGCCCACAATCTCTCTCTCGCAGACCAACACCAAATTGTCTGTCTCACATCTCCAAGACAACAATCTGCAGCTACGTTTTATACTTCCTGCCTTCAAGAATGCAGTTCCATGATTGCTAATGTTCATCCTGCTCCTTATTTATTTTCATTACTTACACCTCCACATCTGTAAGATGGCTGAAGTTAGTAGAATTCTTATCATGGTGTCAGAACATTGTGGATTCAAGCCCACAACAGGGACTTAGGTACAAAATCTATTCTGACACTCCAGTACAGTACTGAGGTACTTCTAATGCTGTTGTTAGGGACCAGTTCAGAGACTCCAAAGTATATTATGAAGTTAAGATGTGTAGATGCCAGCATTGGACTGGGGTGGGCACAGTAAGAAGTCTCACAACACTAGGTTAAAGTCCAACAGGTTTATTTGGTAGTTTCACCTGATGAAGGAGCAGTGCTCCAAAAGCTCGTGCTACCAAATAAACCTGTTGGACTTTAACCTGGTGTTGTGAGACTTATTATGAAGTTAGCCTAGATCCCAATTTTTGATTTTGGCATTAGTGTGAGGATATGGTGTTTCACTACAGGTTTGAGCAACTAGGAAACTTTTATCAAATCAAACTTTATTTAACAATACAGTTTAAATATAACAAAAATAATTAGTGTAACTTTTACCAGTTGAAATACTTATACATGACAAGATATCATTCTTAACTGCTAGTTTATACCTATTAGTTCCAATTTAAACAATATTCCTCAGACGTAAACTTTTCTTCAAAATCAGTTAGCAAATGACAGGTCTACGTGCTGGTACACAAGCTGCTAGTCCTCCAGCCTCCGGAGCACCTTTGGAGAGAGATACTTATTTTATAGCAGGTCCCAAACTACAGTCTCCAGAAAGAGAAGAGCTCCTGTCCCTTAGAGATCCAAACAGAAACTGCCTACTTGCATCTGTAAGCCCATCTCCTCCCAATAGCACATGTGTCCCTCTTGACAATCAACCTAATTAAACCCGCCTCTGAAACCCCAGGGGACAACCCAAAAAAAACCAAAACTTCATTAGCTCAAATTAAAACAAATACCCCAAATCGAAGATCAATTATGCTTCTGCATTCTCAGCAGTGGGCTGCTTGGAGCCTGAGTGCCACTCATTAAACAGAGCAAACTCTTAAGCATACCCTCCACAAGAACCATGATATAAATGCATTTCTTAAAGGCACAGTATCGTCACACTATAGGAAATGTTATTTTTTGGATGAGACTTTAAACTAAGACCCCATTTGCCCTTTCAGGTGACTTAAAGATGCCATTATATTATTTTGAAGAAGAGCATAAAGCATCCCTAAGGAGTAATTCTAGCCAGAATTCTAACACAAATTACAAACCTTCCATGAACTTCTTTGTCATTTTGTTGGGCCATTTAAATAGTTTTTCCTAGAATCTGCTCAAAGTCTATTAAAAAACTGTTATATTTACAATTCTAATAGTTTTCTTCTTCATTTGCCTTGTCCTTTGTGTAAATTCATCACAGGTAAACAGTTCAGCTTTTTTCACCTGTTGAAATAATTGGACTTTTGTTCAGTGTCCAGCAGCCGGAGGCATTGAAACATTTTGCAGCATTGTTGCATTCTCAATGCATTCATTCGAAGCAGTATTTGGAATATATTGCAAGTTTTTTTGTTGTCCCCCGGAGATAAAATTTGCCATGCAAAGATCTATTCTGGCAGCACATGCAGGGCAGTTTTCCCATCTTGTCTTATTCCAACATGCAAGGTGAAAGGCAGAACTGCACCTACCTCCTCAACCCCAGCCCTGAAATCCATGTGCTACAGCACAAAGAAAAATGTTGCCCTGTAAAACACACAGAGAGAGAAAGGCATCAGCCTCGTCAGAGAGCAGTTAATAAAGCTATAATGAACGAGAGGGCTTGCATAATTGATGAAAGTTGCAAATGATGTAAAGTTGTTTGCATATTCTATCCCTCAATGCATTGACATCCTGCTTTACAAAATAAAAATGAAGATTGAAATTTATTTCCAATTAGCAGAAAAAGAACTGAATATAAATTAGGTTATGCTTTGATCGAGAAAAACACAAGCAAGTGTCTTAAGTATTAGAATGTCCTTCCCTCATTGCAGCATGGCTTATCAGTACATCCAATGATTATAACTTGATGGAAGAAATGCGTACATGATCCAACATTGGAATATTAAATAGCCCAGATTTTGCAGTCAACAGCAAAGCAACAGCGATCACGGCTAAACTCAAAGAAAATTGTCCATAAAGAACGAGTGATTCCTGTGGGGTAAATTTCACATTTTCTTTTATTAATTCGAATCTGGCACCAAGTCAAGGGGATCCCCAGGCATCCAGTTACAATGAGAAGTAGCCAATCACATTAAAGAATTCTCATAGGCAGTAAACAGCAAGAAAATTCACTAATTATCTTTCACCTTTTAGCCATTTTTCAGAGTGTGGATTAATGATTGGGACACATTTATTGAAGCTGAAATATAATAAATACATGTTAAAATTATAATCATCTTCTCAGAATAAACCAATGGATTTATTATCATAATGGAAAAACTTGGCATTGCACAAATGTAAAATTAGTTTACCAACACAAGGGAGGTTCTTCAGCAATAGTTATGAATTAGTACACCATTAAAAGCCCAGTTACACACCATTCACCGGATAACTAATTTGGGAGGATTTAACAAAAAAGACTTGCATTATCTTAGAAACCCTACAGCACAGAAAGAGGCCATTCGGCCCATCGAGTCTGCACCGACCACAATCCCACCCAGGCCCTACCCCCATATCCCTACATATTTACCCACTAATCCCTCTAACCTACGCATCCCAGGACAATAAGGGCAATTTTTAGCATGGCCAATCAACCTAACCCGCACATCTTTGGACTGTGGGAGGAAACAGGAGCACCTGGAGGAAACCTGGTAGGAAACCCACGCAGACACGAGGAGAATGTGCAAACTCCACACAGACAGTGACCCAAGCCGGGAATCGAAACCAGGTCCCTGGAGCTGTGAAGCAGCAGTGCTAACCACTGTGCTACCGTGCTGCCCTTCAAGAATTATATTGAGCCTTTCATGACTACCAGACATCCCAAAGCACTTTACAGCCATTAATATTTCTGAAGCATTGTCACTGAACTGACAGACAATTTATGCACAGCAAACTCCCACTAACAGCAATGACCAGATAGTCTAGCCAGGATTTTCTGCTGCCGTTCACCTCAGCTGGGTTCAGTAAGTGCAGGAATCTGTGGGGTGGGAGAAGGAAAAGAGGGCCTTGACCGTGAGCACTGCCCCCTGAAACTATCCAGGCACTGCCTGAGAACGGCTCCCTGAACTCCCCCCTGACACTGTCCCAATACTGCTCAGGTGAGTTTATTGGGGGCAGTGTCCATGCTGTGCCAGGGCCAGTGTTAAGCCTGTGGCAGGAGCCAGTACTGGGGTAGTTCCAGAAATGCCAGGGGTAATGCCAGTGGATTTGTGGGTCGAGTTCCAGAGTGAACTCCTTTGATCTCTGTGCTGGAGCGGCCCTTAAATGGCTCCCCGATCCTCATCTAAGTTGCTGACGGGGCGGATGAATTAAAAGCTGCCTACCAGCAATACATCATGGGACCTGATCTTTAAAGGTCTTTTGTTCAAATTCCAGGACTAAATGATGGAGAAAATCACTATTGCTGTTGAAGGCTTCAACGGCACTTTTCCTGCCTGCCATCAGCCTTTGTGAATTCTGGGAAAATGCCGCCCTCTGTTTTTGTGATGTTGATTGAGGGATACATATTGGCCAGGACACTGGGGATAACTCTTCAGCTCTTCGAGAAAATGGAACCTCTTATGTTCACATCTCATCCAAAAGGTGGCACCTCTGTCAGAGCAGTACTCCCTCAGTGTGGGATTTGAATTCACAACTTTTTGATTCAGAGGCAGCATGTTACTAACTGGTCCATGACTAACACCACAGTGATGCAGCACTCTACAGCTATACTATAGAATAAAATGGAAATTTTCAATAGTTTAGTGATTTTAAGAAAGTTGTTGTTTCTGGGGACTTCAACAGCCCACTTTTTAGTGAAGTAGTGAATCCTCTGGATTTCTACAGGGCAACGTTAAAGGTCCAACAGGTTTATTTGGTAGCACAAGTCACTAGCTTTCGGAGCGCTACTCCTTCATCAGGTAAGTGGGAGTTCATCACTTACCTGATGAAGGAGCAGCACTCTGAAAGCTAGTGGCTTGTGCTACCAAATAAACCTGTTGGCCTTTAACCTGAAGTTGTGAGACTTCTTACTGTGTTTACCCTAGTCCAACGCCACATCATTTCTACAGGGCACCAGAGGAATTGACAGCTTCACAGTTATAATGATGGCCAAATCAGACAGTTCAACCAGCTTCACAAATGCAAAATCTGGGCTTACATTTTTCAGTACTGTGGGTAATAAAACATTAATTTGTGGAAAAACCATTAATTTTAGCGATGGATTTGATGTTGATGCTGGGGGAATAAGTGCCCTGAAGTAAATTGGCTTATGAACAAAATAAACCTACTTACTTTATGTTTCGAAGATGTCTTATTCAAATCTCTAAATCCTTCAAGAAATTACTATTTAAGCATGTCACTGGTATTACAGGTAATGAAAGGTTGAAACAAGACTCATGTGGACAGGTTTATATTTGGAGAAAATCAGACACTGAGTAATTTTACTATTGAGAAGAGCAAATAAAAAGGAGAATGAAAAAGTAATTTAACACCTTAATCCCAGACCTGTAAAAATGTGGATTGTCAAGGAATTCAATGCATTTATTTAGTCTTCCAGAAAAAAGTATTGTTTAACATTTCCTAATTCCTAACAAGTAATCAAGCCAAATTCAAAAGCATATCTATAGGTAATTCCAATCCAGCATTTCTATGGTATTCCACTAATCCCAGAAGTGCAGGAAACACATTGATACATGTATTATTTGATCATCTATGTATTTATCTATTTATGTAACATATCTATTGATGTAATATATGGACTAATTTCGAATCAGATATTAATGTAGCTATTATTTGAAGGAGTTAATTCTAATGGCTTGAAGTGATCATAGTTTGAGGATCTATCTGAGATTATATCTCAGTTGACATTACTTGGAGTTGCATCTCCATTCCAGGAAAATGGATTCACTATTCACTAATTATCGTTACTTACACATTCCATTACACAAGACTCTGCCATTCTTTTGGCACATTCTTCATAGTCTTAGCTCTTAGATATGTAACTATCTGTATCGATATTTAAATTGATTCCGCACCGGCAATATTTTCAGACTGGTTTTGAAACAGTTATAGTTACATTGGGGCACCCCTTCACTGTCATTGAACTGCACAACACCTGGTATTGTAGTTTAATGAAGGTCCAGCATTGCGTTTAGCACAAGCTAAATTAATTGAAAAGCCATTGGTTATAGCAATGGGATTTCATGCCAGTAGTGATGCTGGGGGACAATGCACTGTACTAAAATGGTCTGTGTGGACCGCATGTTCTCAGTGTCTAATTATTGCAGAGATGTTTGTGAGGATTTGTTTATAACTCTAGACAGCTGTTTGTTCCTGATGCTTAGCATGTTAGGAAATATTTTCCTTCGACTTTGAAGCATTCAGTGTTCTGAAATGCAACAGCAACTTTGACATTAATGTTGGCTGCATCTGCTCCAAAGAGACGTGCTTATAATTTGTTCTAATTATCACAGTAAATTCCTGTAAGCAAACCTTCATTTTCATTTCAGAAACAGAAGGCAACATTAACCGTTCAATGATGTGCAGCAGTAACACACATTCAAGACAATAGATTGGATAATAATTCATTGCAAATTTAAAGCTGGTGGCATATGCTACGTATCTATATATAGAACACTAGTAAGTCAATCAGACAGAGTAGCAAGACTGTACTGCACCAGAGATTTTCAGTTTGGCTAGCCACTTAATACAGATCTAAATTATATATTGGTTGATGTGGACAGGAGCTGAATGAAGTTTTAATCTCTATAACAGCAGTATATATTGTTTTTGTATGTAATAGGCCCTATTTTACGTGGTAAAGTCGGCTGCGAGGCCATTAACATGCCCCGCGCCTGCGTCCGCGGAGATGGCCACTTTACTGAGACCCAGGAATGGCCGCGATCCGATTCATGCCAGGAGTATTCGCAATAAAGTGGGTGAACTTGCAGCGTGGATCAGTACCTGGGACTTCGATGTTGTGGCTATTTCAGAGACATGGATAGAGCAGGGGCAGGAATGGATGCTGCAGGTCCCGGGGTTCAAATGTTTTAGTCGAAGTAGGGAAGGAGGTAGAAGAGGGGGAGGGGTAGCATTATTGGTCAGAGATTGTATCACAGTGTCAGAGAGGAGGTTTGATGAGGACTTATCTGTTGAGGTAGTATGGGCGGAGATTAGAAATAGGAGAGGAGAGGTCACCCTGTTGGGAGTCTTTTATAGACCTCCTAAAAGTTCTAGAGAGGTTGAGGAAAGGATTGCGGAGTCAATCCTGCTTAGGAGTGAAAGTAATAGGGCAATTGTTATGGGGGATTTTAACTTGACTAATATTGACTGGAATTGTTATAGCTCTAGCTCGTTAGAGGGGTCAGTTTTTGTTCAAAGCGTGCAGGAAGGTTTTTTGACTCAGTATGTAGACAGGCCAACTAGAGGTGAGGCTATATTGGATCTGGTGCTGGGAAATGAGCCAGACCAGGTGCTAGACTTGGAAGTTGGTGTGCATTTTGGTGATAGTGACCACAATTCGGTTACGTTCACCTTAGTGATGGAAAGGGATAGGCATGAACCTCGGGCCAGTGGTTTTAGCTGGGGGAAGGGTAATTATGAGGCTATTAGGAGAGAATTAGGAAACATAGGTTGGACTAGGAGATTACAGGGACTGGGAACGTCCGACATGTGGAGTTTTTTCAAGGAGCAGCTACTGCGAGTCTGTGATAGGTATGTCCCTGTCAGGCAAGGAGGAATTGGTAGGGCTAGGGAACCGTGGTGCACCAAAAAAGTTTCTTTGTTGGTTAAAAAGAAAAAGGAGGCTTATGTTCGGATGAGACGTGAGCACTCGGGTAGTGCACTAGAAAGCTTTAGATTGGCTAAGAGGGAGTTGAAGAGCGAGCTTAGAAGGGCTAAAAGGGGACATGAGAAGACTTTGGCGGATAGGGTTAAAGAGAATCCTAAGGCGTTCTATAGGTATGTCAAGAACAGAAGGTTGGTTAGGGCAAGTTTAGGGCCAGTTATAGATGGCAGAGGGAAGTTATGTGTGGAACCGGAGGAGATTGGTGAAGCATTGAACCAATATTTCTCTTCGGTGTTCACGCAAGGGGACATGAATATAGCTGAGGAGGACACTGGGTTGCAAGGGAGTAGAATAGACAGTATTACAGTTGATAAGGAGGATGTGCAGGATATTCTGGAGGGTCTGAAAATAGATAAATCCCCTGGTCCGGATGGGATTTATCCAAGGATTCTCTGGGAGGCAAGAGAAGTGATTGCAGAGCCTCTGGCTCTGATCTTCAGGTCGTCGTTGGCCTCTGGTATAGTACCAGAAGATTGGAGGTTAGCGAATGTTGTCCCATTGTTTAAGAAGGGGAACAGAGACTTCCCCGGGAATTATAGACCGGTGAGTCTCACTTCTGTTGTCGGCAAGATGTTGGAAAAAATTATAAGGGATAGGATTTATAGTTATTTGGAGAGTAATGAATTGATAGGTGATAGTCAGCATGGTTTTGTGGCAGGTAGGTCGTGCCTTACTAACCTTATTGAGTTTTTTGAGAAAGTGACCAAGGAGGTGGATGGGGGCAAGGCAGTGGACGTGGTATATATGGATTTTAGTAAGGCGTTTGATAAGGTTCACCATGGTAGGCTTCTGCAGAAAATGCAGATGTATGGGATTGGGGGTGATCTAGGAAATTGGATCAGGAATTGGCTAGCGGATAGGAAACAGAGGGTGGTGGTTGATAGTAAATATTCATCATGGAGTGCGGTTACAAGTGGTGTACCTCAGGGATCTGTTTTGGGGCCACTGCTGTTTGTAATATTTATTAATGATCTGGATGAGGGTATAGTTGGGTGGATTAGCAAATTTGCTGATGACACCAAAGTCGGTGGTGTGGTAGACAGTGAGGAAGGGTGTCGTAGTTTGCAGGAAGACTTAGACAGGTTGCAAAGTTGGGCCGAGAGGTGGCGGATGGAGTTTAATGCGGAGAAGTGTGAGGTAATTCACTTTGGTAGGAATAACAGATGTGTTGAGTATAGGGCTAACGGGAGGACTTTGAATAGTGTGGAGGAGCAGAGGGATCTAGGTGTATGTGTGCATAGATCCCTGAAAGTTGGGAATCAAGTAGATAAGGTTGTTAAGAAGGCATATGGTGTCTTGGCGTTTATTGGTAGGGGGATTGAATTTAGGAGTCGTAGCGTTATGTTGCAACTGTACACAACTCTGGTGTGGCCGCACTTGGAGTACTGTGTGCAGTTCTGGTCCCCACATTACAGGAAGGATGTGGAGGCTTTGGAGAGGGTGCAGAGGAGGTTTACCAGGATGTTGCCTGGTATGGAGGGGAGATCCTATGAGGAGAGGCTGAGGGATTTGGGATTGTTTTCGCTGGAAAGGCGGCGGCTAAGAGGGGATCTTATTGAAACATATAAGATGATTAGAGGTTTAGATAGGGTGGATAGTGATAGCCTTTTTCCTCTGATGGAGAAATCCAGCACGAGGGGGCATGGCTTTAAATTGAGGGGGGGTAGTTATAGAACCGATGTCAGGGGTAGGTTCTTTACCCAGAGGGTGGTGAGGGATTGGAATGCCCTGCCAGCATCAGTAGTAAATGCGCCTAGTTTGGGGGCGTTTAAGAGATCCGTAGATAGGTTCATGGACGAAAAGAAATTGGTTTAGGTTGGAGGGTCACAGTTTTTTTTTTTTTTTAACTGGTCGGTGCAACATCGTGGGCCGAAGGGCCTGTTCTGCGCTGTAATGTTCTATGTTCTATGTTCTATGAAATGGGCGCAACGACGATTTAAATGCATTTGCATGCATTTAAATTGAATTAATGAACTGCCGCCCAACTTTATCAGCATTTCCCCCTTTACCACCGCGTTCGCCGATCCAGAATTGCGGCAAAATGAACCTGCTGAATAAAAGTCGGAATCGGGCGCTCCAACTGCTGAAGAGACGAGTTCAGAGCTTCCAACTTCTCTGACTCAGACTGGTGGTGAGGGGGGGAGGGGGGGGGGGGGAGGGGGGGAGGTGGGTCAGATCATTCTCTGGTTGGGGAGGGGGGGGAGTGAGGCCAGATCATTCTCTGGGGGGGGGGGGGGAGGGGGGGGGAGGGGGGAGTAAGGCTAAATCGTTGTCTGGTTGGGGTGGGGAGGAGGAGGAGGCAGGTCAGATGTATCTCTGGTGGGGAGGAGGGGGGAGGGAGGGAGGCCCTATCAGTGTCTGGTTGGGGGGGAAGGGCTGATTGTTGTCTGGTGGTGGTGGTGGTGGGGGGGGCAGGGCTGATCGTTGTCTGGTTAGGGGGAGGAGGGAGGCGGGTCAGATTATTCTCTGGTGAGGGGGTGGGGAGGGAGGAGGAGGCAGGTCAGATGTTCCTCTGGGGGTGGGGGAGTGAGGCCAGATCATTCTCGGGGGGGGGGGGGGAGGGGGGTGGAGTGAGGCCAGATCATTCTCTGGGGGAGGGGGGGAGGGAGGCGGGTAAGATGTCTTTCTGATGGGTAGGGGAGGCCTGATCGCACATTGGTGGGGGTTGGCATATGGGTCTTTGGCAGGGGGGTCCGCTGCCACTCTGCGGGCGATCGGTTGGGGGGAAGGGGGCAGAGGGTCGCGATCGGTCTTAGTAGCGGGGGGGGTGGGTGGATGAGGCGGACAGTGATGTGTGTATGCACCATCACTCCTGCTTTTCGTTCCCGGGCCGCTTTCTCCGCTTTTTGCGGCCCGGGACCGATCTGACACTGGCGCGCTTTTTCAAATTTTTTTCTAACTGCGCATGCGCAGTTCAGAGCTCCGATCGCTTCGGGTGTGCTAAACCCCGCCCATAGCCCGATTCAGATACGTGATTTTTTTTTCAGGCTGAGTGCGTATGGGAGCGCCTGAAAGCAGATTTCCAAGTCGGATTTGAATTGCGCCCAGATTCAGCACTGAGAATGAAAATGGTAAAATCAAGCTTGGTGACATCATTGAATTTAAATTGTTAACTTCATTAACCACAATAACTTGTTTAAATATTCACTGCTTTGACGAAAGAGTCATAGGGCCCTATTTTACCATTTTGATTCTAAGTACTGCGCAGACATGAATCTGGGGGTGTTGAAGATTCAACTATTAGAGCCATTCTGAGGCGCTCCCATACGCACTCTGCCTGAAAAAATATCCACGATTCCGAATCGAGCTGCACAAGCCTGTGGGCGGGGCAGGGCATGCAGCCCATTAAGTCAATTTAAATGCACGCAAATGCATTTAAATGGCCATCGCGCCCATTTCGGGCATGGTCCCGATCATGGCCATTTTCGGGCCTTGGTAAAGGGGGAACCAGCACGGAGGCAGGCGCGGATCGCACTGCTCGCCTCACGCCCGACTTTACCAAGTTTTCACGCCCGAAAACAGGCAAAACTTGATGATAAAATTGGGCCCATAGAGTCATAGAATCCTACAGTGCAGAAGGAGGCCATTCAGCCCATCGAGTCTACACTGACCACAATCCCACCAGGGCCTATCCTCACAATCTCACACATTTACCATAGCTAGTCCCTCTGACACTAAGGGGCAATTTAGCATGGCCAATTCACCTAACCCGCACATCTTTGGAATACTGGTAAAGAATACTTCAAAACATAAAATAATTGGACTTAAAACTTTAGTCTATGATTGAATATGCTTTTTGTTCATCAGGTTACATCTCAATGCTTGATTGAATTGTCAGGATCACAGTCATTTTTCTGTTATTCAATCGCCGCAATTACAACAGACTCGGTTTGTCATTAGTTACGTTTAGATAAAAAGCTGTGAAATATATTCAAATCTTTAATGATTAAAATTCTATTTACATTTATTTTATCTCCACAATCTTCTTATGTGTGCTTACAAAACACGTAATTATGATTGGCTTTGTTCATTGGTAAGAATTGGAGTGAGATGCAGGAACGGCAAAAATGTCAATAATGTAAAGCTAGCAAAATGTAATACTTTTTAAATATGCACGGTAATGTTGGCACACACAGACAGCAATATATGCTTGTTCTTAATCATAGAATCCCTACAGTGCAGAAGAGCCCATTCGACCCATTGAGTCTGCACCAACTCTCTGACATAGCATCTTACACAGACCCTCTCCCACACCCCACCCCAGAAGCCCACACATTTCCCATGGCCAATCAACCTAACCTGCATATCTTTGGAAGAAACCGGAGCACCCAAAGGAAACCCACGCAGACACAGGGGGAATGCACAAACTCCACGGGAAGAACGTGCAAACTCCACACAGTCACCCAAGGCTGGAATTGAACCCGGGGTCCCTGGAGTTGTGAGGCAGCAGTGCTAACCACTATGCCCATGTTCTGTGAAAATTTGTAGGCTTTTTTAAATTTCATGAGCTTTCCATTTTTGCTGTATTCCTAAAATCAGATTCCACTGTAGTGATAAACAAATGCCAAACATCACTGAAGAAAATGTCCTTGAACAAATCAAACTCCACCTGCACTCAGAATGACCCATGTTAAAAACAAAACCAAAACATTAATATAAAAACAATTCATGTTAGTTGTATTTAACTACTGAATCTTGAATTTCCCTGCTTGCAAAATGTAACAATGACATTGACTCTCATGATTTGATTGATTTCCCTTACTGAAGGATTAAATCCATATTTAATATCCAAATATTATGTATCTAAGGTTATTTGTGAGGATATATTTACATAAACATTAACAACTGAGCAACATCCTTGTTGCGGGGAATGTATTTTCTTTGTTTTTATTGGGATTATAATACATTAATGTTAACATAATTTTTGAAGCATAAAGAGGAATAATAGACAATAATCCATAATATACTGGATACCTTGTATCTACATGCACTTGTTGTCTCATTTCTTCCTGTTATAAATTCATATGTCTATATTTAGAATGCAAATTGCCTACGTGAACTCGGCGTGGATTCAATGTGAAACTGTGTCCTGTTTCTCCTCTCAGCTGTATGCAAAATAACCCAAGTTGCCAGCCAAAGAAAAGCAAGGGAGTTTTCCTCGTAGCCTTGTAAAGATATATATCTCACCTCAAACCATTTACTTGATTGTTTATTGTGGGACCTATGCTATGTGCAAATTGGTTGATGTGTTTCCTTACAGAAGTGATTATCCTTCAAAGGTACTTAATTAAGTGGCAGTGGAGCACTTTGGGACATACTGAGGCTGTGAAATACATTACGTAAATGCAAATTCTTACTTGCATTATTTAATGACACCCTCTTGCCAGTGGTAGCACTGTGGTAACACGCGAGATCAATTAGTGCCTCCATAAATGTAAAAGGATTGCCAATTATGCAGGTTGAGAAAAACAGATAACTTTACCTGTGGGAATTGCATTTTATTTTTCTGAGTAATTTCAGAATTAGAAAATGCATTGACAAGCTGCCTGAATAGAAAAATAAATCTTTGTTTCAATTTAAATTAACTTTTGGGACCAATGCATGACCACAATCTAAGAGTACTTACATAGGTCCTTTACTGGTTTTATTCCCTCATCTCCTCTGCCAATCATTGCACACTGGACAGTAAGGCATTACATGACACCCTGGGATCAGAATTCATGATGTGGAGATGCCGGTGTTGGACTGGGGTAAACACAGTAAGAGTTTTAACAACACCAGGTTAAAGTCCAACAGGTTTATTTGGTAGCAAATGCCATAAGCTTTCGGAGTGCTGCTCCTTCGTCAGATGGAGTGGATATCTGCTCATAAACAAGGCACACAGAGACACAAACTCAAGTTACAGAATACTGATTAGAATGCGAATCTTTACAGCTAATCAAGTCTTACAGATACAGACAATGTGAGTGGAGAGAGCATTAGGCACAGGTTAAAGAAATGTGTATTGTCTCCAGACAGGACAGCCAGTGAGATTCTGCAGGTCCAGGCAAGCTGTGGGGGTTACCGATAGTGTGACATGAACCCAAGATCCCGGTTGAGGCCGTCCTCATGTGTGCAGAACTTGGCTATCAGTTTCTGCTCAGCGACTCTGTGCTGTCGTGTGTCGTGAAGGCCGCCTTGGAGAACGCTTACCTGAAGATCAGAGGCCGAATGCCCATGACCGCTGAAGTGCTCCCCCACAGGAAGAGAACAGTCTTGCCTGGTGATTGTCGAGTGGTGTTCATTCATCTGTTGTCATAGCGTCATAGGGCTATCGTCATACTGAACAGAAGGGATTACTGCAAAGAAGTGTACCGACAACTGAACAACGAGGAACACTACAGACAGTTACCCACAGATCCGACCAAAGAACACACCCGTCAACTCAACACTCTGATTAAGACCTTTGATCCGGACCTTCAGAGCACCCTCTGTGCTCTCATCCCACATACTCCCCGCGTTGGAGATCTCTACTGCCTCCTGAAGATACACAAGGCAAACACACCCGGCCGTCCCATTGTATCGGGCAATGGGACCCTGTGCGAGAACCTCTCCGGCTATGTCGAGGGCATCCTGAAACCCATTGTACAAAGAACCCCCAGCTTTTGTCGTGACACTACGGACTTCCTACAGAAACTCAACACACATGGAGCAGTTGAACCAGGAGCGCTCCTCGTCACAATGGATGTCTCGGCACTCTACACCAGCTTCCCCCACGATGGTGGCATTGCTGCAACGGCCTCAGCACTCAACGCTGACAACTGCCAGTTTCCAGATGCAATTTTACAACTCATCCGCTTCATCCTGGACCACAATGTCTTCACCTTCAACAACCAGTTCGTCATCCAGACACATGGAACAGCCATGGGGACCAAATTCACAACTCAATATGCCAACATCTTCATGCACAGGTTCGAACAAGACTTCTTCACCGCACAGGACTTTCAACCGATGCTATACACTAGATACATCGATGACATTTTCTTCCTTTGGACTCATGGTGAACAATCACTGAAACAACTATATGATGATATCAACAAGTTCCATCCCACCATAAGACTCACCATGGACTACTCTCTGGAATCGGTTGCATTCTTGGACACACGCATCTCCATTAAGGACGGTCACCTCAGCACCTCACTGTACCGCAAGCCCACGGATAACCTCACAATGCTCCATTTCTCCAGCTTCCACCCTAAACACGTTAAAGAAGCCATCCCCTACGGACAAGCCCTCCGTATACACAGGATCTGCTCGGATGAGGAGGATCGCAACAGACACCTCCAGACGCTGAAAGATGCCCTCATAAGAACAGGATATGGCGCTCGACTCATCGATCGACAGTTCCGACGCGCCACAGCGAAAAACCGCACCGACCTCCTCAGAAGACAAACACGGGACACGGTGGACAGAGTACCCTTCGTTGTCCAGTACTTCCCCGGAGCGGAGAAGCTACGGCATCTCCTCTGGAGCCCTCAACATGTCATTGATGAAGACGAACATCTCGCCAAGGCCATCCCCACACCCCCACTTCTTGCCTTCAAACAACCGCACAACCTCAAACAGACCATTGTCCGCAGCAAACTACCCATCCTTCAGGAGAACAGTGACCACGACACCACACAACCCTGCCACAGGAACCTCTGCAAGACGTGCCAGATCATCGACACGGATGCCATCATCTCACGTGAGAACACCATCTACCAGGTACACGGTACCTACTCTTGCAACTCGGCCAACGTTGTCTACCTGGTACGCTGCAGGAAAGGATGTCCCGAGGCATGGTACATTGGGGAAACCATGCAGACGCTACGACAATGAATGAATGAACACCACTCGACAATCACCAGGCAAGACTGTTCTCTTCCTGTGGGGGAGCACTTCAGCGGTCACAGGCATTCGGCCTCTGATCTTCAGGTAAGCGTTCTCCAAGGCGGCCTTCACGACACACGACAGCGCAGAGTCGCTGAGCAGAAACTGATAGCCAAGTTCCGCATGCATGAGGACGGCCTCAACCAGGATCTTGGGTTCATGTCACACTATTGGTAACCCCACAGCTTGCCTGGACCTGCAGAATCTCACTGGCTGTCCTGTCTGGAGACAATACACATTTCTTTAACCTGTGCCTCATGCTCTCTCCACTCACATTGTCTGTATCTTTAAGACTTGATTAGCTGTAAAGATTCGCATTCTAATCAGTGTTCTGTGCTTGATTTTGTGTCTCTGTTTGCCTTATTTGTGAGCAGATATCCACTCCATCTGACGAAGGAGCAGCGCTCCAAAAGCTAATGGCATTTGCTACCAAATAAACCTGTTGGACTTTAACCTGGTGTTGTTAAAACTCTTTCTGTCAGAATTCAAACAGGGCAAAGGCATGAAACGTGGTGGAGGCCAGTGTTGAGGTAAGAGTGATTCCTTTTGATATCGAGGCAGCAGCTGACCGGGTGTAGCCACAAGGAACCCTAGGTAAATTGAAGTTGATGAAATTTTAGAGAAAAACTCTCCACTGGCTGAAGTCATAACTAACACAAAGGATGTGGTTCTTGGAGACTTCATCCACAGATACAGCTGTTTCCCCCTGGGTTGTGTCCTAGGGCCAAACATCTTTGCATGCAACAAGATGGGGCACTATTCAGGCTTGGGCTGATGAATTACAAGTAACAGTTAAGCCATATAAGTGCTAGATGATGGCCTAACAGAGAACCTAATTATCGTGACTTGACGCTCAAAGCCATTACCACTGCTGGATCCCCATCATGAGCTTGGTGCTACTATTGACCAGAAACCTAATGGGATCACCCATATAAGCACTGCTGCTACAGGAACAGGTCAGAGGCTGGAAAATCTGTAAGTAAGCTCATTCCTGCCTTCCTAAATCCTGTCCTTTCATTTACAAGACACAGTCCAGTATGACTGCAGTTCCAACAATGCCCATAAGTTCAACATCATCCAGGACAAAGCAATCTATTTGAGAAGTATTGCATTCACTATCCTCAACTTTAATTCCCTCCATCACTAACACACAGTGGCTGCAGTGTGTATCATATACAACTCACCATGGCTCCCTTAGAGGCACCTTCTAAAACCCCAACATCTGTCACCTAGTCAAACAAGGGTAGCAGGCACATGGGAACACAACCACATTCAAATTCCTCTCCAAGACATGCTTGATACGAAGAATTACATTACAATTCCTTCACTGTCACGAGATAAAAAACCTTAAATTTCCTCCCTAGCTGTCCTGTGGATGTATCGCCAAAGGAGTGAAGCTGTCATCTTCTCAAGGTCAATTAGAGATGGTCAATAAATGCTGGTCTTCCCAGAAATGCCCACATCCCAGGAATAAAAACCCTGTGAGATACGTGAATCATAGACAACCCTGCCAGAAATGCTCTGTGTTGGCTGCCTCTTCCCTCTCCTCCTTGGCTGGTTGGTGGATAGCTGGTGACATGAGGAGCTGTCGGCCTCTGATTGACTGGTAGCTCCTGTCTGGTGGGACTTCCGCTGCTGAGGATCTCAATCACAGGGAAAGACACTTGATTCTGTCAAGCATCTCCAGTGGAACTGACAGAGGGTCGCACAGTGCTCCAACTGGTGGACGAGACATCCGCGTCAGCCCCACGGAGTCCTGGCTTTTGTGGTCTGTACGCTGCCTCGGTAATCATAAGATCTACATTGGAGTCCTGAGCCACATCATCAGCAGATTGTTGCACAATAGCCACCCTTTAGTTTGTTGTGATGGCTCAAATTCAAAATGTAAAGCAGACTGCTGAAAGATGAAGGCATCATGACAGCTGCAACTTTACAGGGCATGGATCTGCATGATTTTCTGTGTTTGGCCACATACCACCTCTACAATGAGGAAGTAGAGCTTCTGGTACCAGAGTTAATAGGCAGTGCTCTCAAAATGACATGCATGGAGTTCCTTCACGTTAGGAAAACCAGCAATCTTCACAAAGCCACGTGCTCACTCTGCCTGCTTATCCCTCTTAAGAGAGAATGAATGTATTCAACTCGCTTGGAATTCAGAGCCTGAACAGGCAGCAAGCTGGGAGCCAGCCTTGAAACAGCCAATTGCATAAAGGTTTATGGCCAAGGTCAGACACTGGCACTGTCGCTCTCACTCCACACGGTCACAGATAGTAGCAATGTCATTCTCACCCCACACTGTCACAGACACTGGCAATGTCACCCTCACCTCACACTGTCACAAATACTGGCACTGTCGCCCTCACCCCACACTGTCACAGACACTGGCAATGTCACCCTCACCCCACACTGTCACAGACACTGGCAATGTCACCCTCACCCCACACTGTCACAGACCCTGGCAATCTCACCCTCAGCCCACACTGTCACAGACACTGACAATGTCATCCTCACCCCACACTGTCACAGACAATGGCAATGTCACCCTCATTCCACACTGCCACAGACGCTGGCATTGTCGCCCTTACCCCACACTGTCATAGATAGTGGCAATGTTGCCCTCACCCCACACTGTCACAGACACTGGCAATGTTACCCTCATTCCACACTGAGGTTGCAGTTGTGATTGGTGCAGATGACAAATTTCAGCCAGGATATCTTTAGTGACTTGGAAACTGCTTCTCACTCAGGTCCAAGTAAATCCATTGACTCTGTCTACACTTCCCACTGCCTCAGAAAAGCAGCCAGCATAATTAAGGATCCCACGCACCCAGGACATTCTCTCTTCTGCCTTCTTCCATGGGGAAAAAGATATAGAAGTCTAAGAACACGTACCAGTCGGCTCAAGAACAGCGTCTTCCCTGCTGCCATCAGACTTTTGAATGGACCTACTTATATATTAAGTTGATCTTTCTCTACACCCTATTTATGACTGTAACACAATATTCTACACCCTCTCCTTTCCTTCTCTCCTATGTACTCTATGAATGGTATGTTTTGTCTGATTAGCTCGCAAGAAACAATGGCCGCGATTCTCCCATTGCGACCTGCAACTTTTCTGTCACGTCGCGATGGAAAATGCGCATGCGCCAGGAACGCATGCGCATCTCCCACAGCCAGCGAACAGGCACCAGCCAGATCATGCTGGAAACCGGCGGGAAGGCAGGTAAGTCATTTCAATCTGTTTTGAAACTGTTTTAAATATGCATATTAGGTAATTATCGGGACCTTTCAGGTCTCAATCGAATCTCCCACCCCGCCAGGAGTACTTCATTCCGCAGGGTTCAGACTAACTCCCCACATTCAGGGAACTAGCTGGAGACCCCGCTAGAATGAAGGGAGGGCAATTGGGGCCTCCAAGGGGGTCGGGCAGCAAGGGTGGTGTCCCCTGGGCCTGTGCCCCCAGGCACTGGCGAAGGGGCAAAGTGGCCGTGCCCAGGGGGCACCTTGGCATTGCCCGCCGGGCATCACCAAGGGGTGGGGTCTATCATGGGCAGGGCCTAGGGTGATCGGTGGGGGTGGGGGATCCCGCTGCCACTCTGCTTTGGGATCGGTCTGGGATGAAGGAAGGGCAGAAATTGGGGCCGGCTGGGGGGGTTGGTCTGCCGGGAGGGTGCCTGCCTCCGGGGGGGGCCTGGCCCCAGGTGGGGTGGGGGGGTGATTAGCAGGGGGGATCTGCCGGGATAAGGGGGATGGGGGGAATCGCCACTGCTGGGGGGTGGGGGCTGGACATCAGGGTGCTCCGGGACAGTCGGGGGGGGGGGGATCAGGGCTGGCCTAGGAATTGCTGTGTAGGCCGCGATTGGGCTGTGGGGGATCCTGCATGGGCAGCACTTTGGTGGTCCCATGGTTGGCCAGCTCAATTGTTGGCCAGCAAACGGGAGGTTTACAGTTTGGAGCCACTGCGCATGCACAGAATTCCAGAACTGTCGAATTCCGGTGCGAGTAGCCCCCCCCCCCCGCCCCCCCCCCCGCCCCCCCCCCCCCCCCCCCCCCCCCCCCCCGCCCGCCCCCCCCCCGCCCGCCCCGCCCGCCCCCCCCGCCCGCCCCCCCCCGCCCCCCCCGCCCCGCCCCCCCCGCCCCCCCCCCCTGCCCCGCCCCGCCCCCCGCCCCCCCCCCCCCGCCCCGCCCCCCGCCCCCCCTACAGATTCAGAATTAACATAATTTATTCAGCCCCGCGCCGATTTCTGGCATGGAGCTGATGACGCCAGAAATTCGGCAGCCGGAGACGTGCGGAGGCCATGGCGCCAAACGGGAATCCCGCTACACGGCCTTCACTTGAGTTCTCCGGCCTCAGGCTGGGGAATCACCCCCAATACAATATATGTGACAATAATAAATCAAATCAAAAAGAATTGTTCCCTAAACAATCTTGCCCAACGTGGCCACTTGTTGAGTGCCTTTCCCCATCTACCACTGCCCCATCCCCTCTCCCAGCAGCTTGTCTTGTTCAGTGTCACATCTGCTCATTTTTCCTATTATAGTGTAATCCAAAGGAGATGCAAACTACAGCACCATTCTTGGGAGTAAGTGATTTGTGCAAAATTCTTGAGTCAGGACAAAGTGGACTTCAACAACTTAAATGTTACAGGGAAAATAAAAAAACTTCCACAATGGCAACCAAAGACAGCAAAATATCAATCAGCAACTAACCTGAAAATAGTTGATTTTTTCTTAGCACTAGGAGGGGCTCCTTCCCGCTGCTGAATGTGTATTCAGATGTGCTTGTTGAAGTGATGGTGTTAGCTGGAGCATTGAAATAAAAAATGAGAGCGTGCATGTCAAATCTGAGATGCAAGTTGATTAATGCCACGCTCTGCCGATTCCCAACTGACAAGCTTTGCCCATGTGCTTGCATCCTTATTAAAATGGCACCAACAGTGGTTACCACCAGAAGTGTCCATGAACATGCATGTCACAGATGCCATGTTGGAGGTCAAGTGCCACCTTTAGTGGGGTTGAACTTCGCAGTCCATATTTATTACATATTCCTATAGCTATTGTGGACCTGAATGATAACATTGGGGAGTTCAATTTAGCATAAAATAAAACCTTTTGAAAGATTTCAGAGTATGGGGAAAAAGGAAGATGATAAAATTAAAAATTATATTACAAGAATAAAAAGGTTGACTATCAAATGTAATTGTAATGCATATAAGAGGAACATAACCAAAGTTAGGGACTAGATTGTGATATTATGATGAAAACATGTGGCACTATTAAAGGTAAGATGGGTTGTAAAAATTACAAGCAATGCAAATTATTTCTTTATAATAATAGTTTTCACTAAAAAATGTTTTCATTCTGCTGTTTATTGTATTTTGCACCTGATAAGAGATTCATCTGAATTCAAGGAGAAATTTAAATTTAAATAAAAGCTAAAAAGCTTGTATGTTCCTGAAAAGAAAATGGAACAAAATGAAACATAGCTAAAAATACTTAAGAAAGTGAAGTTAAAAGGAATGGATAAACGTATTTATCAGCTCACAGAAGTACACCCTCAAGACTGGAAAGTATTGTTTTTAAAAATCAGAAACAGTAGCCCTTGCCTTCCAGAAAGGTATATGTGGTTGGAAATACTTCTGTGGTCTTTTGAAAGGAAGTAACAATAGCATACTTAACAAGAGTAAAAGTAATAATCATAAGTCAATATGGCTATATGAAAGGCATAGAAAACCTGTTGGACTTCCCTGAGGACATAATAAGATGGTAGATTATGGTAATATGATGGATGAAAACTTTCATGAGGCCTCCAAAGCATAAAGAATATCCCATTATATATAATAAGCTGCAAAATGAGCTGGATTTAATAGAAAACATTATGATGCTTGAAAAGCAACTGCAATATCAGCTTATAGAAAAATATCTGCACAATGTAAAATCGCAGAATTGTTGCTGTGCAGTGCAGATGGAGGTCATTCATCCCATTGTGCCTGCACTGGCTCTCCAAATTAGCAATTTACCAACTGCCGTTCTCCCATCTTGTCTCCATAACCCTGCACATTCTTGCTTTCAGCTAACAGTCTAATTCCCTTTTGAATGCCTCTATTGAAGCTGTCTCCAGCACATGCTCAGGCATTGCATTGCAGACATTCACCACCCGTGAAAAGATTTTTTTTGCTTCTTTTGCTAGTTATCTTAAATCTTTGCCCTCTCAATTCTCGATCCTTTCATGAATGGGTATAGTTTCTCCCAACCAAGAATAGATACTGGTATTTCATGCAGCACTGATCAGATCGCATTTTAGACTTACTACTAATGACCACCTCACAATGACCTAAAGCAATAATGAATAACATTCAGGTCTTGGCACTAACCCTGACAGGACTATCATTAGCAACACATTTGCTGTTGCTAACAAGTTTGTGCAAATACTACCAACATTAAAAAATAGACTAAATACCCAAAATAATAACAGTAATATGACCCAAAGTTACATATATATATATATATATATATATATATATATATATACAAGTCGTAATGGCTCGAAGACTCCAAAAGTGGACTCAAAGGTCAGGTTCAATTCAACCATTCCCAGACAAGCAAGCCAGCAAAACAAGCCAATGATTATCCCAGTAGGAAAAGTCTGAAGTGTACTCCACACTTTACACAGCACTGACAAGAATTAGGAATGGCAATTCGCACAATCACACAATTGTTACAGCACAAAAGGGGGCCATTCGGCCTGCTGTGTCTGCACCAACTCTCTGTAGGAGCAATTGACCTAATGACATTCCCACGCCTTCTTCCCATAGCCCTGCATATTCTTCATTTTCAGAAAACAGACTGAGCTCGGGGTGCATGTCCAAAGATCCCTGAAGGCAGCAGGACAGGTGGATAAGGTTGTTAAGAATATAAAAACGGAGGTTATGATGGATCTGTATAAAATGCTTGTCAGGCCACAGCTAGAACTTTGTGTGCAGTTCTGGTCGCCACATTAGAGGAAGGATGTGATTGCACTAGAAAGGGTGCAGAGGAGATTCACCAGGATGTTGCCTGTGGTGGAACGTTTCAGCTATGAAGAGAGGCTGGTTAGGCTGGGGTTGTTTTCGTTAGAGCAGAAAAGGCTGAGGGAAACCTGATCGAGATGTACAAAAGTAGAAGGAACATAGATAGGGTGGACCGGAAGAAACTTTTCCCCTTACTAGAGGAGTCAATAATCAGGGGGCATAGATTTAAGGCAAGAGAGAGGAGATTTAAGAATTTAAGGATTTTGTTTCATTCAGAAGGTGGTAGGAATCTAGACCTCACTGAAGGGGTGTTAGAGACAGGAACCCTCACAATGTTTGAGGCTATGGACCAAGTGCTGGAAAATGGGGTTAGATAGGTGATGGCTGGTGTTGATCTGATAGATTGAAGGGCCTCATTTTGTGATGTATGGCTCTCAATACCATCTAGAATGCCTCGGTTGAATGTGCCTCCATGACAATCTCAGGCCGTGCACTCCACACTCTAATCACTTGCTCGGTGAAAAAGGTTTTCCCTCATGTCACCATTGCTTCTTTTGCCAACTACCTTAAATCTGTGCCTTTTCTGCTCTTGCTCCTTCCAACAATGGGAACAGTTTTTCCTGACCTACTCTGCCCAAATTCTTCATCACTTTAATACCTTGATCATATATCCCTATTATTTGGAGTGCAATTTTTTTTTCGATCTCTTGCCTTATCAATTGGACAAAAATGGACATTGAGCCAAAGGTGAAGAAATTAATAATCATTTGGTTGATTCTTTTGAGAGTTATAAAAAGGAAAGGCAAATGGGAATACTAGAATGCAGGATGACTAATGTCATACTTGCCATGGATGGATCAGGGGATGCATGGGGAATCCATGGGCGTGATTCTCCCACTTTTTCATCTAAGTGATCCCACCAGCGGGAAAACTGGAATGTTTCTCATTGGCATGGGCAGTGCCTCAGGTGGAATTCAACCACCTTTGATATGTAAAAATATGCAAGATATTAAAAACGCCTGCTGATCTCAGCATTCAGAGACAGACCCCTCTCCCCCAACACAGACATGGTGACCCCCCGCAGACAAGGGGAGCGCCCCTCAGCACAAGGGTGGCTTCCTCCCCCCATCACTAAAGCATGGGTCAGCCCCCATACCATGCAGATATGAGGATATTCAGACACCCCCCCCCCCCTCCGCCTCACTCGCTGCCAGAGACCTCATCCCGCAAGAGAGGCAATACAATATGGGGTCCCCTTAGGCCCCACCCCACTCAGCCACTCCCCAGGCCCCGACCACCTCCAACCCACCCCAGCCCTCGCTTCAGACCCCAAATTGTACTTGAAATACATCCATGCTATTAGCTTCAACCACTCCTTGTGACAGCAGTTCCACATTTTTAGGTGTCAGCCGTAATTTTTTTTAAATTGTGCCTCTGATTCATAAGTCCAAGTGTTAATAGGAAAAACAATGGTTCCATTACCAATCCCTGTGGGACACCACTTCCCAGCTTTTGCAAGTTTGGGTAGCTACTCTTAATCCCTGTTTTCTATTTATTGTTTTGTCGCCAGTTTGCTAGGCTGTTACTTCTAATGCTGTGATCTTAATCTACTACGTGGCCAACCATCAAAGGCTTTTTGAAAATCCAAACATCCGTCTGCTATATCACCCTTGCCTGCTCTTGCTGTTACTACTATAAAGAATTTAATGAGGTTTCTTGAGTATGATCTTCCCTTCTGAAATACATGCTGACTGTTTATTGTATTTTTAGTTTCTAGCTGTTTTTTCTATTACATCTTGAATAAAGATCCCATTATCTTACCTATCATGGCATTAAGCTAACTGATCTATAGTTCCTGGGATTTTTTCTGAGTCACTTTGGAAATATAAAGCTAACATTAACCCACCAGTCATCTGGCAATAATCCCTGTTCTAATAAATTGTTACATATATATGTAATTAAACCTCTGCAATCTCTTCCCTAACTTCTTTTAATATGCACAGATGCAATCTATCTGCACCCAAGGTTTTATCCTCTTGAAGTTTGATTAGTTTATTCATTATCTTCCCCGCCACATTTCTATTTTAAATGTCTTTAATACCTTTTTGATCTCTTCTTTTAATATTTTATGTCCACCTCAGTGTCCCAGTAAATGCTGAGGCAAAGTAATTATTCCATCTTTCTGCCAGTTTATTGGCCCTATCCCTATCATGATTTTTCTTTAGTTATTGATGTCCTTGTGGAATAGGGTTCGTGTCAAAAAGCCTTGCTAAAATCCACATAGATTACATCAAATGGGGATCCTCTTCAAAAAAGTCAATTAAATCAGAGAGATATGAATGACCTTCCCTTAACAGATTCATCCTCATTAACTGTACTTTTCCAAATGATGATATACACAAAGAATAAAGAGCAGACAATTCAGACCATGTCAATGCCATCTCTTGGAAAGGGCTAAATAATTAGTCCAAATACCCTACTCATGCTCTAAAGGCATGTCAATTTCTCCCTTCAATATTTATCCAATTTATTTTTGGAAGCTATTGTCGAATCTGTTTCCACCACCCAATCATTCATGATCCCATTAAATGTGTGTATTTTTCCTCATGTGGCCTTTGATTCTTTGGCAAATTATCTTAAATCTGTGTCCTCTAGTTATCGTCCCTTCTGTCACTGGAAACAATCTCTCCTTATCTACGTCAAAATGTCATGATTTTGAACATCTCTGTCCAATCTCCCTTTAACCTTTTCTATTCCAAAAAGAACAACGTTAGTTTCCCTAGTCTTTACACATAACTGAAGTTCCTCATCCCTGATACCATTCTAATATATTTCCCCTGCAGCCTCTAGTTTGGTACCCACAAGACTGAGGCTGAGATCTAACAAAATGTTCAAAATGCTGAGCATAAATTATTTGTTTTTGAACTTTTATGCCTCCATTTATAAACAGACCATTGTCCGCAGCAAACTACCCAGCCTTCAGAAGAATAGTGACCACAACACCACGCAACCCTGCCACAGCAACCTCTGCGAGACGTACAGGATCATCGACACGAATGCCATTATCTCACATGAGAACACCATCCACCAGGTACACAGTACATACATTTGCAACTTGGCCAAAGTTGCCGACCTGATACGCTGCAGGAAAGGATGTCCCGAGGCCTGGTACATTGGGGAGACCATGCAGACGCTACGACAATGGATGAATGAACACCGCTCGACAATCATCAAGCAAGAGTGTTTTCTTCCTGTTGGGGAACACTTCAGCGGTCACGGGCATTCGGCCTCTGATCTTTGGGTAAGCGTTCTCCAAGGTGGCCTTCACGACACACGACAACGCAGAGTCGCTGAGCAGAGACTGATAGCCAAGTTCAGCACACATGAGGACGGCCTCAACCGGGATCTTGGGTTCATGTCACACTATCTGTAACCCCCATGACTTGCCTGGGCTTGCAAAACCTCACTAACTGTCCTGTCTGGAGACAATACACATCTCTTTAACCTGTGCTTAACCCTCTCTCCACTCACATTGTCTGTACCTTTAAGACTTGATTACCTGTAAAGACTCACATTCGAACTATTATTTTGTAAATTGAGATTGTGTCTTTATATGCCCTGTTTGTGAACAGAAGTCCCACTCACCTGATGAAGGGGCAGCGTTCCGAAAGCTAGTGGCTTGTGCCTGTTGGACTTTAACCTGGTGTTGTGAGATTTCTTACTCCATTTATAAAGCCAAGGGTCCCATATGCTTCTCGTCCTGTCCTGCCCCCTTCAAAGATTTGTATGCAGTGGTTCTAATTAGGGCACATATGAGATAGATTTTGACTTTGCGCAAAGTGAGAGCAAATCAATAACCGATCTTATATTTCTCCCAGTTTTTATTTTTATTAACTTCAATGGAAATGAATATCGAATGAGATATAACCACTAGATAAGTTATCACTGGTTTTACACAGTCACACAGAGTCAGGGGTCTGGTCTGTATTCTGTACTATATCATTCAAAATTGAAGTAGACATCAATTTCTTACTAAGTAATAAAATCCGTTCGTGAAACAAAGTTATCCAAACAGAATGTAGTCAAATCTGTTGGTATTCAATGGGATCGTGGATAAATTGAGTACATGGGCTAAAAATGCTGGAAGTAGTTTAAGAAATGAAAAATAAAAAAAATAGATAAATAAGATAGATAATTTAGCGTAGGTACTTACAAGTAATTATACATTGGCTTGGAAGATGCTGACCTGGTCAAGACGATGGGGAGCTGTACTGAGGTGCAATATATATTTCTTATTATTGCAGAGTAATATGAACTTACTGGAATGCCTGAAGACTAACATTATTAGACTTCACAGTTGATTGCATTTTATACTGACAACAAAAAAAAGTTGAGTTTATCAATACAGTATTGAGTGTACTTTGTTTGTACAGAAATAGCAACTTGTCTTTGAAACTGGGTCATTGAGTGATAAGTCTTTATCCACAACACAGAAAATGAATCTGAGTCATGACATCAGCCTAGTTTTCTGAAATTATGAATATAAGAACTGAGTAGGTCACTCACTCGGTGGGACTAAGTAAGAGAGCTTAATTATTAAGCATATTTCTAATTAATTAAAAGGTAGCAATTCAAAATACACTAAATAATCCAAAGTGACCTAATAATTATCATGGTAATGCGCAAGAATTCCAAGCAGTCAAACTGGGTTAAACATTGGTTTTCACTGACTTCCAGAATAGCTTGAGGGGAAGAAATGATCTCTGTGCTGAAATAGGTCGGCTTGAGGACTGAATGATATCGGCAAGAATGAGTAAGTGGCTTAATGTTGATGTAAAGTTTGCCTCTGATACATTCTTCTTCATTTTATTCAACGTAAACATACTATTCAGACACAAGGATTGGTGAAACAAGAATGTGGATTTTTTTAGCTGAAGATAAGACTATATGCAAAAAATACTCACTGAAGACTAAGTATAGTACATCTAATTTCAATCCTGCTGTTTGCATACTAACTACAAGTCATGGGACTAATACATCATATCCCATCAAGGATGTAAACGATTGACAGTAGTTTAAGACATGTTCCCTTAAAGGTGCCTGTCATCGTATCACAGCAGCCTCTTCTACTGCACCTGCATAAGGTATATTTCAACATTGTGGAGCTATTTGCTATTATATAATTCAACGATTAATTATTGTCAACCATGGACTATTTTATCTGTTGTACTGGCTGAAACAGTAAACAGACACCATATCCAGCCCAAAAGCTCTCTGAGGAACATCAGGCTCCTAAGTGATTTGCGCAATGATGCACATGACTAGCAGTCACTTTTCACTTCAGCTGGTAGCAATTTAAATCCATAGACGTCTGACAACTATTTAGCTGGTATTCAACTAAGCTAGAACGTTAAGCTGAAATTGAATTGGGGCAGCATGGTGACACTTTGGCTCGCACTGCTGCCTCATGGTGCCTAGCACTGCTGTCTCACATTGCCAGGGACTTGAGTTCAATTCCAGCCTTGGGTGACTATGTGTGTATGGAGTTTGCATCTTCTCTCCGTGTCTGCATGGGTTTCTTCTGGATGTTCCGGTTTCCTCCCACATGTCCAAAGGTGGATTGGCCATGCAAAATTGCCCCTTAGTATCCAAAGATGTGTCGGTTAGATGGATTCACCATGAGCTTCCAACTTCTTAACAAATGTCCTTTGTGGTGCTTTGCTGAATAACTTCCAAACATCCATAACATATAATATTTGCTTCAGTATCTTAATCCACATTTGCCATTACCTCGTCAAAGAATTCAATCAAGTTAGTTTCTAACAAATTGTCACTTTTGCACCATTCAGAAAAATAAATTATAGATAGCCAAAGTGGAATCATACTGGCACACCCAAATACCCAGCCAGTAACACAATGGTATGCACAGGTATAACAACAGGTATAACAACAAGAAATAATAAACCATTCATTCACTTGGTCATTCGTTTCATAAACTGAAACTCATTTTAATGAAGATGTAACTGTATCTGATTGCAAGCTCCTGATTACACATTTTACTTTGCATGAAACAATAAACAGAACACCAGGATTAAAGTGATGCATGAATCCATCATCACAGCAATCTTTAGGTAAAAATCTGTTGACTAAGATAGTATACCTTTCCTGCAAAATTTTGGCTCAAAGGAGGTGGTAAAGCATTGATGTTCCAGAAAACAGGTGAGGAAAAATAACAGCTGTTTTGTTCCAATTGCACACATTTCCACTTTCCAATTGTGTTCCACTTAATTGGAAATCCAAAAAAAAAACTTGGCAATCTCAACATTATTGTATCCAATGCAGCATCTTCACTATAATAATTGTTAAGAAAAAAATAAACTGAC
Organism: Mustelus asterias; assembly: GCF_964213995.1. Lineage (NCBI taxonomy): Eukaryota > Metazoa > Chordata > Chondrichthyes > Carcharhiniformes > Triakidae > Mustelus > Mustelus asterias. The sequence continues at coordinate 62,948,633 of NC_135807.1, read as the reverse complement.
TGCAGCTGGAATAGTCTCAAATTAGGCGTCATCTGCAATCAGAAAGCGGGAGAAGAAATGTGATTGCCCCTGAAATAGGCACTGGGATCCATTGGAGGATGAACCTGCATACATTGCTTCAGATGCAGGTAGCATGCCAACTTCATGCCAATTAAAATGATTGCAGCTTGCAGCCAGCATTAACCGCACTGTTGAGGGGCTGAATATCTCAACAAGCCATGAGAGACAACTCCAGGTGAAGATAGCTTGCATTATTTAAAGTCAGGCACCATTGTGGCAGGATCAGCTGTTGGAAGTCATTCTGCAACTAATTCAGAATGGGGAATCACTTAATAAAATTCAATGTGGGAGAGAGTGGCCTCCAAGATTTTGGATGTTGCACTGGAAGCTTTGGCGCCGTGCAAGTTGACATCTCTCAAGCTGGAGGCAGGTGCCTCCACACTCTCAGCTGTGGCACTGAAATTCTTTGGTAGGCTACCCATGTGCTATTGTAGTAGTTTTCTTTGCATGGTTGGGCCACTGAATGCCACATCTCTGTCCTCCTCAGCAGAATGGGAGGGGGTCTTGCCTGCACAATGAGTTCTTTCTTTGGGCTGTATCTTCCACCTGCGCATGTTGCTGTATATTTGTGCTGGTAACTCTGCTCATGCTTCCAACTCTGCCTGACTATTTAACTCACCCAGTGTGACTGGATCACTGCCTGGAAAGGATTGAAAAAGAAAACACAAAAGGAAAAGAGAAAATAAAGAAAGCAGTTCAATTTCTGTACCACCCATCATGATCTCAGTACATCCCAAAGTTTATCATTGTTGTAATTAGACTCTAAAATCGGCCCCACAGGTGGAGGAGGTGGTTAAGAAGGCGTATGGTTTGCTGGCCTTTATCAATCGAGGGATTGAGTTTAGGAGTCCGGGGATAATGATGCAGCTATATAAGACTCTCGTCAGACCCCACTTGGAGTACTGTGCTCAGTTCTGGTCGCCTCATTACAGGAAGGATGTGGAAAAGATTGAAAGGGTGCAGAGGCGATTTACAAGGATGTTGCCTGGATTGAGTGGCATGCCTTATGAGGATAGGCTGAGGGAGCTCGGTCTTTTCTCCTTGGAGAGACGTAGGATGAGATGAGATCTAATAGAGGTATATAAGATGTTGAGTGGCATAGATCAGGTGGACTCTCAGAGGCTTTTTCCCAGGGTGGAAATGGCTGCTACAAGAGGACACAGGTTTAAGGTGCTGGGGGGTAGGTACAGGGGAAATGTTAGGGGGAAGTTTTTCACACAGAGGGTGGTGGGCGAGTGGAATCGGCTGCCGTCAGTGGTGGTGGAGGCAAACTCAATAGGGTCTTTTAAGAGACTCCTGGATGAGTACATGGGACTTAATAGGATGGAGGGTTATAGGTAGGCCTATAGATAGGTTGAGGGAGCTTGGTCTCTTCTCCCTGGAGAGACGAAGGATGAGAGGTGACCTGATAGAGGTTTACAAGATGTTGAGGGGTCTGGATAGGGTGGACTCTCAGAGGCTATTTCCAAGGGCTGAAATGGTTGCTACGAGAGGACACAGGTTTAAGGTGCTGGGGGGTAGGTACAGGGGGGATGTCAGGGGTAAGTTTTTCACTCAGAGGGTGGTGGGTGAGTGGAATCGGCTGACGTCGGTGGTGGTGGAGGCAAACTCGTTGGGGTCTTTTAAGAGACTTCTGGATGAGTACATGGGATTTAATGGGATTGAGGGCTATAGATAGGCCTAGAGGTGGGGATGTGATCGGCGCAACTTGTGGGCCGAAGGGCCTGTTTGTGCTGTGACTTTCTATGTTCTATGTTCTATGTTAAAAGGTAGGGATATGTTCGGCACAACTTTTGGGGCCGAAGGGCCTGTTTTGTGCTGTAGTTTTCTATGTTTCTATGTAATGCAGGAAATGCAGCAATCAATTTGCAAATAACAAAGTCATTTGGATCACAACAGCCATGTGATAATGCCTGGAGTTGCTTTGAATTCAGACTCACAACACAAGCTAGATCAGAGTCAGGCTGACCAGAAGAAGCAGAAGATATTTGTATGAGAGGAGTGAGACAAGTTGTGATCCCAGACCCAAAGACTTATGGGTCTAACTATCAGGATATTCTCCACTGCTCGTCTGGGTAGGCAGAGCCTACATTTTAAATTTAAATATTCATGGTGGGCTCACCTTGGAAACTGGCCATAGTTCCAGAAAGTGCCGGCAAAGCAAACTATTTTTGCGTTGCCTCTCATTTTATCTTCACCTGAGTCACAGTACCACTAGTTAAGAGCTTATATGTTACCTTTCACCTAAGATATCAGGAACCCAGTGGATCTTTCCATTCCCCCTGTGCTGTAGAATATCTATTTTGAGTAATATGAAACTAAACTGTCAGTGTTCATAGGATATTTATCATTGAAACCATCACTTCAGAGCGATCAAGTGTCTATACAAGTTATCATGGTTCAGAGTTAATTGGATCATTAGCAGGAAGCCTAACTGACTTGGCCTACTGAAGGATAGAAGAGCCAGTTGGCCAGCTCAATGACACCATTTTGTTCATGATGAACTAATCAGCATGAACTGGGAATTCAACCTTGCACCTCCTCCTTGCTGAGTGATTTTTTTAAATCGGGGACTCCTGTTTTTGAACATTGTTGTAACCCCATCTTTAACTGATGCTCTCTGTGTTGTGGGTTCCCACTTAGAATGTGAAATCCCAGAATCAGAGTGTGTATTTCTTTAGTGAACAGAAAGTTCCCTTCATTGTAATTGACGTAAATCCATGTTTTGCTGGCACGGTGACATCTGCTTTTAACTAATTGGGAGGGATTTTCTGGCCTCGCTCATCCTGAAACCGTGAAATCCTGCCCGAGGTTAAAGGACCTTTCCATTGTCCGCCCTTCACCCGCTTTGATTCCCATGGCAGGTGGCGGGTGGGGGGTGAGGGGGTTGTAAAATTTTGGCCATTGTTTAAATAGGGCTCACATGAAACAATGCATTTATCTCCAATGGAAGAAAGCAACATTCAAGTGAGATAGTTAACACTAAATTAAATGCGACTGTAGCAAATAGTGATCAAATGGAACTGGAATTAAGCTGTACTGTGGGAACTGCACCCTAAATACTTCAGGGTTTCAGTACCAGGATCTTTACTGCAATAATCTGGCAATCAATCCAGCAGATAGAGCTGGAAAAAGGCAATTCAATATCGCTAGATCAGAGCTAGACAAAGAAAAATCTGCCAGAGTGCTTATACGGCATTACTCTCCACATATCTCTGGATGAGTAGTATTAGTTTGAGATACAAATATTTTCAAATCCATTTCAGCTTGATAATGAACAAATATCACCTTGTCTTTTTAAGGCTATGTAAAAATATTTACTATTGAGAAGTCACGGAGACTTTCTGACTCAATTGTAATACAATATCTGCAAATTAAATGCACTCACCCTCCGCTGATCAAAATTGGAGAGTATTGTAGGTGTCAGGAGATGCAACAACCTAACAAATCACAGTAAGCTGTTATTTTCCAGTTCTTACCAGGGCTGTCATTATTATGACCTCATACAAATTAGGAAAACAAAATCCATAGCAGTCTCACAAAAAAATATAGATTTTGAAATGATGAATAAAAATTGGTTATTTGAAGTGGAAATAGGGAGGGGCTAATTATTTCTGAAAACTGAGTTAATCCCTGAATGCGCATTTATATTTGATATTTATCAATATGGTTGTATGCTCCATAATTACTGTACATTCACTGCCCATTTCACAATTCTTCAACCAACCAACCTCTGTAGCTGATTTAGATCTGGTACTAATAATATGTAGATGACGACAATCATTAACTTTAAAGAGAAAACACTGAATTAAATTGCTTTAGACTAATGTCCTCCATTTAACAGGGATATTTAGAGCTCTCCTATATTATGTCAGCAAAATGTCATCTGTAACACTAAAATTATTTATAGAAAATGATTAAGATTGTTAAAACTGTATATTGTCCGTAAACATGGAAATGATGATTGTGATATTTATGAGAAAGATAAAATTATTATTGCACAAATATGTTAAAACATGATTCAGAATCATTGGTTTCTCGAATGTGCTCATTTTAGCTTTACGTGGCAATTTATAGTATTTTAAATTGCATCAAAAACACTGGTGTGAAAATCCAACAAGCTTTGTCTGCTATAAGCCATCACATTACCCTTTCACAAAAGGTAGTCTAAATGGAGTGTACCACATTTCTTGTTCTGGTATGATTTATAAAGTCTTTGAAAATGTTACTACCTAGTATATTCCAAGCATTGAGAACACTTCAGATCCTGCTTGTTGTTCATGCATGACACTGAGTCTTGAGAAGACTATTGCCAATGTAAAGCTAAGATTCTTCAAGTGCCACATAAAAGTACATGAAGATATTTTAATTTGTAGTCTATCTACTGCATGAAGTGTAAGCACAAAATGATGAGACACACAGCTTAGACGGTAGTTTCTAAAGGCAGATGTTATTAAAGCATCTCTTAAAATATTGATTTGAAATCATTTCTACTGTCAAGTTTATTTATTTATCACAGTTCACTGAAGATCGGTAGTTGTGCTTGGCTACAGTTGGGCACTGCTAATTTTTGGGTCCTAGATTTCAATCATTCTATTCTGAAAGGATTAATTTTCTCTTCTTGATAGAGGCAAAAATCCTACAAGAAAGAAATTTTAAGTGGTTTCAGTTTATGGTGGATCCTTACAGCTCATCAAAAATCTATCTGGAGACTGGCACTAAATTTTACCAGATCATTCAGAAAGGTTATAAAGGTCGCTGGTTTGGGAAATCTGATAATTTTGTATTTAGGCATAGGGCATTTATGATTAATTGGGAATGCTGCTACATTTAAATAAGCCATGTATGTTTTTAATGGCCACCAGTCAATCTCTCATGTCATTACACATAAACAGAGTCAAGACGAAATGTAATTTTCAGGTAAAGCAGGTTTAAGGGACAGGGGTTGATTAGAAGTGGAAACAGAATGTAACAGAATGGGCAGCACAATAGCACAGTGGTTAGCACTGCTGCTTCACAGCTCCAGGGACCTGAGTTCGATTCCCGGCTTGGGTCAATGTCTGTGTAGAGTTTGCACATTCTCCTCGTGTCTGCGTGGGTCCCCTCTGGGTGCTCCGGTTTCCTCCCACAGTCCAAAGATGTGCAGGTTAGGTTGATTGGCCATGCTAAAATTGCCCCTTAGTGTCCTGAGATGTGTGGATTAGTGGGTTGATATGGGGGTAGGGCCTGGGTGGGATTGTGGTCGGTGCAGACTCGATGGGCCAAATGGCCTCTCTCTGCACTGTAGGGTATCTATCTAAGCCCTCATTTTAGTCATATTTTCTCAATTGTCTATAATTTCAATACAAATCCCAATGTCCACATTTGAAGCACAACTTACCAATGTAAATCTGCCTTGCTATCCACCACTTACAACCAGAAGGGGTCAGTGAGGAAGGGTGTCGTAGTTTGCAGGAAGACTTAGACAGGTTGCAAAGTTGGGCCGAGAGGTGGCGGATGGAGTTTAATGCGGAGAAGTGTGAGGTAATTCACTTTGGTAGGAATAACAGATGTGTTGAGTATAGGGCTAACGGGAGGACTTTGAATAGTGTGGAGGAGCAGAGGGATCTAGGTGTATGTGTGCATAGATCCCTGAAAGTTGGGAATCAAGTAGATAAGGTTGTTAAGAAGGCATATGGTGTCTTGGCGTTTATTGGTAGGGGGATTGAATTTAGGAGTCGTAGCGTTATGTTGCAACTGTACACAACTCTGGTGCGGCCGCACTTGGAGTACTGTGTGCAGTTCTGGTCCCCACATTACAGGAAGGATGTGGAGGCTTTGGAGAGGGTGCAGAGGAGGTTTACCAGGATGTTGCCTGGTATGGAGGGGAGATCCTATGAGGAGAGGCTGAGGAATTTGGGATTGTTTTCGCTGGAAAGGCGGCGGCTAAGAGGGGATCTTATTGAAACATATAAGATGATTAGAGGTTTAGATAGGGTGGATAGTGATAGCCTTTTTCCTCTGATGGAGAAATCCAGCACGAGGGGGCATGGCTTTAAATTGAGGGGGGGTAGTTATAGAACCGATGTCAGGGGTAGGTTCTTTACCCAGAGGGTGGTGAGGGATTGGAATGCCCTGCCAGCATCAGTAGTAAATGCGCCTAGTTTGGGGGCGTTTAAGAGATCCGTAGATAGGTTCATGGACGAAAAGAAATTGGTTTAGGTTGGAGGGTCACAGTTTGTTTTTTTTTAACTGGTCGGTGCAACATCGTGGGCCGAAGGGCCTGTTCTGCGCTGTAATGTTCTATGTTCTATGTTCTATGTTCTATAGGAAAAGAAAAGTAACAGAGAAGGAAGGAGTGGACAAAAAGACAGGGAGAAGGAGGGAAAGGCAGAAGGAAGACAGCAGAGGGGGCAGGCTAATCGTCAAAGCTCTGATCAGGAAGGGAGGGCAGGGGAAAGGAGGAGAGGAGCAATAGGTGAGGCTACAGGAATGGAGGATAGAGGGGAACTGGTGAGGAGAGAGAAAAATATGGGGCAAGGGAGGGAGAAAGAAATAGAAATCAAGGGGAGGAGTGCAAGTGGGGCGATAGTTAACAGCACAGAGGGAAAATTGGTGTAAGGAGAGAAAATGGAAGGAGAGAATGTAAAAAGAAAAGGGTGGAGCGTGTATGTGGAGGGGAGCTAAAGCAACAACAGCTACTTCTTTGCTATTCATTGAATGCTATACAGGGTGATTGTGATCAGATAACACAGAAACACAGGCAACTAATTCTACACTACTATTAAAAATCATTGAATGGGTAATTAATTAGTGGAAATTGTTGACCTGTAACTGGACCTAATTAATGTCCTTCACACTGATTAGTCAAGCCTTCTGCTTCTTCTACTGCTCACTAAGCTATTGGCTATGTGGCAAAAGTCAGAAACAATCATCCCACTTGTGGTGTATATCATGCTGCAATTAGCTTATGTGTAGATGTGTATGGATAACATGTATAGGATTCATTGTGCATCACTAATGCCAGTCATCTCAACAGAAAAGGATTTATCTACCTGCTTAATGCTTCAATCTGAAAGAGCTCTAAAAATGTGCATGAATGTGCCTAACAAAATGGATTGTGGAATGTTGGCAGCTTGGCAGATAAGTCCATTCTATAAAGTGAATAATCTCGTTCACGTGTTTTTAAATTGCTTTGTTTATATGACAAATATGTCTACCATTCACTCTGACCTGGTAGGGTAAAGGTTTATGGTGAATATACAGGAAATCTGCCTGAACTCAGTAGAAGCCCTCACAAATGTCTAGTAGTGATCTGCAACTGGTTACTAAGATGAGCCTGTTTAAAAATCAATACCATTAGATTTCAGTCAGACATACAGAAGAATGTTGATCCTTCAACAAAGAAAGCTGTGATTGTTAGTAGAAGTAAGCGAGGCACAAAAAGCCTGCCTTTGTTTTGTAAATTGCTTTTAGCTCAAAAGGGTGAAATTGTGCAAATAAATCTTCAATCTTCCTAGATTTAGACTGTGGAATGCAAATCAATAGAGGTTCAGAAGTACATCTGCAGTTATTGTTTTATAGTAATTATTTATCCCTATGGTTAAGGAAGAGCAGCACTACTAGTTAATTATTTTAAAAATCGAACAGTTCACAAAGAATAGATTTAGCCTCTATTTATTTCGGTACACAGTTGTTTTATTTGCTTAAATAGTAAGTGTTGGAGGAACCAGCTGAGAAGGCTTAATGAACCCAAACGTATGATGTAGCTGGATTAATACCAAAACATACAAAGGAATAGCTGTTGACTTTGGAGTGTCCAACAATTGAGTCTACCACAATGTTAATACTTGGGCCTTATTTGAGTTCAACTGGTGAGCTGCAAATGCTGAACAGTTGTCCCTGGTGGGCCTGAGAATGTCAGCTTGCTGGAACATCTGCAGCTAGGTACTGGAATGGTGGGGCTAGTTTAGGGCCTGAATATTTGCATTAATTGGGCGGTAGGTTTACTATCCCGATTCTGAGGCCAGTATTGCCCCACTACTGCTGATTTTTTTTCTCAAAAATATATTTTATTAATGTGATGTTTGAAACTACATTATATGACCATTCAAAGTTGACATCACGTAAGGTGCAGACCAAATCCGTATCTTCCAATATTATATGTTACTCACTATATTTACAATTGCAGTTAACATTTATAATATTCATTATATATCAGGCTGTCACCCAGTTCCCAGCCCCTCGGTGTATTATGACTGAAAGACCTTAGACTTCCACATTGCGCCTTTGCTGCGGCTGCCCCTAGCTTTAGTGCATCCCTCACCACGTAGTCCTGAACCTTCGGATATACCAGTCTGCAGCTCTGTGTGACAGGCAACTCTTTGCACTGCATTAGGGTTCGGGTTAGCTCATGGAGCACAGAGTCCTGTGACACTGAGCTGTTTGGGATGCACTTCACCAAAAGTCACTGCATCTCTTTACAGATCTTCTTGACAAAGGCACATTCAAGTAGAAGCTAGATGATGATCTCTTCCCCACCATAGGCTCCTTAAGAGCAAATGTAGAAGGCTGAGACTCCAAGTGTGCAGAAAGGATTGAACAGGGAGGGTCTTTCTCACCACCAGCCAAGATATGTCCTGGTGCTTGCTGGATGCTCTGGTGATAAGGAATTCTGCCAAATGACTTTGGTAGTCTGCTCTGGCAACCATCTGACAAGATTCACCATCTCCCTTTCCCACAGGGCTTTGAGGATGTTACTTAAATACCGCTGCCTAACACACTTGTGGTCAAAAGTTTTTTGGCATAAAGATCTCCATGAAGGACAGGTGGTTTGGAGCGTTCTGCAACAACATGGTTAGACCTACCCCTCACAACACCAGGGACAGTTAAAACCTCAGCATGTAGTAACACTTGAAGCCGATCTTACCAAAAAATGTCTAAGTGCCAAACGAGCATGAAAACGGGAGAGAATTGCACCCATATTTTGGGTGAGCTCCCAGACGCAATGATATGGCACTTAGAAAAAAATGAGCCAAGTGTGATTCAGGCCAAGAAGCCGGCTGCTAAGCTCTAGAGGCACCATTGTGCAGGTATCCCAATCTCCCAGTGCACTGTGTGCAGTGAGATCTGTCACTGCTCCCCACCCGCCCTCTCCCCCCCACACCCTGGTCATCACCAACGATTGTGGCTGGGACTCACTAATTAGATTTAAATTAGGTCATAAATATTGAAATTGACTTGTGCCCTATATCGACGCAAAGCCCTCTCACCCGATCTTATCGGCTCACCATGCCAATCGACTGGCGTGGTGAGCCAGTAAGATCGTCCCCTTGGTGTTTGTACACTGAAGGTTTTACTGCCCTTACATACAAAGGTTGCCGTCAGGATGAGGATGAGATATTGGGTACATTCCACCACTCCCCCACTGTCTCCTTGTCTAGAGACTTGTACTCTGCAGACATGGTCCATTTCCAATCCCTAGACAAAGCAGACGATGGCTCAGGTATTCACTAGGGTGCAGAAGTGGGGTGTGGGCCAGGCCTTCACCATGTACATCAACATCAAGATCGCCTCAAGCTGATGTGCACTTCTTGCCCTCAACAGAGAGACAGCATTATTCCCACATGCCTGATTTTTGTTTCACGATGGCTACCTGATCCTTTAAGTTTTCTAGTGCATGCCATGGTCGCTTTGAAGCACATCCCAAGCACCTTCAGGTAGTCTGATCTGATAGTGAAGACACCAAAGGATTAGTCAGTCCAATTCCCAAAAATATGTCATCACTTTTGCCGTTATTTAATTTGCTTCTGAGGCTAAATCGAATTAGTCGCTGATGCTCATCAGTTTGAACACTGGTAGAAGATAGCGACACTGTCCATGTGATGGGAGGCTTTGAGTTTGGTGCCTCCACTACCTGAAATTGTCATCTATCTTAAACTCACATCCTTCCTGATGAACTCAGCAAGTGCATGTGAACAAGATAGAGGAGAGAGGAGAGAGAATAGCCCTGCCTGACTCCAGATTTCCAATTCCCACCCATAGATTGAAAATGCATCACTAATGTCAGAACCAATTGCAGAGCCTCCCCAAATCCCAGTTTGGAAAGGACATCCATCATGTTATTGTGTTTATTCTGTCAAAGGCCTTATCCTGATTTAAGCTGATGAGATAGGTATCCATCACAGAGACAATCATCTCTTAGAATATAACAAGGCTTTGAAAGGTCTTCCTGTCAGCTACAGTGCAGATGTGGTCAGGGTGGATCACCAACCCCAGTGCAGATACCTCTGATTGTGGCAGCTTTAAATTGATCTTCCCATCATGAATCCTGAGGACCTCATTCAATCACATCTTTTCAATCTTACATGTTGCTTCATCTCAGTCACGCTGTCAGATCAGTGGGGGAGATTATTATTCAATCTGCCAGCTGGAAATGGGCCAGTGGTCAAAAATTGCAAGGAAAAATGTATTGCACCATGTGCATTCTAGATTTGACCAGTGCAATTCTGATGGTGCCGACTGCACGGCAGTCAGAGAGCCTGCTTGTTTAATTTGCAAAAAGTGATCTCATAACAGATAAAGGAGACCAGCTGCTACTTGAGGAAGCACCTGGGTGGAGTGTGTGGTGTCAATGCCCAGTTTTAGATTTATGGAACAATGAGAAGACCAATAGCAATGTTACATTTATTTTTGTTGGATCAGAAGGCGAATGAGTTCCACAAGAATAAACTTGGCCACTTAGGCTCCCACCTTCTGTGATTGCCTACATTCCCCTTAATAAGTAACTTGCTGCCGGCCAAGTGAGTCTTGGCCTGGCCGCTATAGTACTGGCCAGGAGTCTATAGCAAGTTGTCCACAACCTATCAACTGATTGAGTCCCCAGACAGGACTATCAGTACTACCCAAATAATCCTCCAGAATGTGCTCCCTTTATACTGCAGAACTGCTACCATGGGAGGATAACTTATACAGAAAATTCTGATAGGCACAAATGGAACTGATGTCTAAATAAAACCAGAGTTTAGGCTAGAATAATAAAATGGGATTAACTCTCAATTTTAGTGGGGGTGTAAAACTGATGATATGGAATCAGCTGTCCATTATACAATCTGCTCAATTTCCTCTTCCATTAAAGTCAATCGAACAACTGGTTGGGATCCTATAATTGGCAGGACATGTGTCCTACCCAGCAATATTTTAAAAAGTTAATATATAATTGTGGTGAACCAACGTTGGTTCCCACTGGATAGTACTGAGCCAGGGTCTGGCCAGTACTACAAGTATGTATATATGTTGCTGTTGGGTTAGGGATGGGTTGTGCTACTTGTTGCTGTTGGGGTTAGGGTGGGGTTGTTACATCTTTGTATTGTAGTGTTGTGGTACATCCCAGTCGGGCTCCGCCTCCTGGGAGAGGTATAAAGGTCCCTGCTCTGGCTGGGACCCCTCAGTCTGGGATCGTGTATACAATTGTTAGCTGCTTTGTTACAGCAAATAAAAGCCTTTATTTCCTGAGCGTCAAGCCTCGTGTATGATAACGCGCATCAATTTTATTTGCTGTAAATAAACTCTCGTCGAAGAAAAAAAAAGAGTATGGAGCAGATACTGAAGCCGGAACGCCTTACACTAGATCCACGTGCGGTGGGTGCCTCTAACACCTTCGACCACTGGCTGAAGTGTTTCGAAGACTACCTGGCAGCCTCCGCAGCGGTCACCACAGATGATGACAGACTCCGGGTCCTCCATGCGAGGGTAAGCGACACTGTCTACCTCGCGATCCGTGCGGCCACCGATTACACAAAGGCCCTCGAGCTTCTGAAGAAGCGTCATATCAAACCGCCCAACGAAATACACGCTCGTTACCTCTTAGCCACTCGACGACGGCAGTCTGGCGAAACGATGGAGGAATACGCGAACGAGCTCCTACAGCTAGCCAGGGGCTGTAACTGCAAAGCTGTGTCGGCTGAGCAGAGTATGAATGACCTCGCCCGAGATGCGTTTGTGGCGGGAGTCGGATCGTCGTACATTCGACTTAAACTACTGGAGAAAGGTAACCTTGACCTTACCCAGGCAATAGAGCTAGCGGAAATGCTGGAGACGGCCTCCAAAAGCCTAGTATTGTATCCTGAAGACCACGTGGAGACAACGTGGCAGGAGCAGTCGCCAATCCCTCTTCGTCCCTCGGGTTCGAAATGCTGCGTAATGGCGTGCTCACACTCGGGCCAGACGACGGCAGCAGCTCCGGGCGGCCCGCGGTGTTACTTCTGTGGGGGAGCGAAGTGTACTCGGTAACGGTGTCCCGCTAACGCTGTGTTGTGCTCCGCCTGCGGTAAGAAGGGGCACTATTCGAAAGTGTGCCGATCTAAATCTAGGAACAGCAGTGCGGCCTGCGATTCCTCGGAGCCCGGTTCTTCGTCGTCGACATCGTCAAGGGTTTCGTCCACGTGCGAGGCCAGGATGACGCCATTACGGTCGACGGAGTCGGAGATGTGTGACCACCAGGGGTCACTGAGTTTGGCGCCATCATCCATGTGCGACCTATGGGAGCGGCCATGTTGGTCGGCACCGACCGCGAACGACCAGCAGGGGTCATCCTCGTCGGTTTCAGCTGCCTGCAGTGGCGCTCATGAACCAACGGTGGCGTCGATCATCCTGGACCAGGCCAAGCCTCATAGACTTGACAAATCTATGATGAACATCCAGGTAAATGAGCACTTGATTTATTGTCTGTTTGACAGCGGGAACACTGAGAGCTTTATCCACCCAGACACTGTGAAGCGGTGTGGACTCCGGATTCAACCTGTCAAACAGACAATTTCTATCGCATTGAGGTCCCGGTCTGTCACCGTGCTAGGGAGTTGCGTGGTAACTTTAACGGTGCAAGGCACAGTTTACGAGCGTTTCAAGCTCCTAGTGTTGCCGCACCTTTGCGCGCCAATACTTCTCGGACTTAACTTCATGGTCCACTTGAGGAGTGTAACCCTACAGTACGGTGGGCCACTCCCTTCACTTTCAGTGGGAGAACGGCAGCCTCCAAATTGCCCAACGCGCCCCGCCTGTAGCCTCTCGACGCTGAAGATCACCACACCCTCCCTGTTCCAGAATCTTGTGCCAGGCTGCAAGCCCATTGCGACTAAGAGTAGGCGTTACAGCGCTGAGGATCGGATCTTCATTCGATCTGAGGTTCAGCGGCTCCTCAAAGAAAGGATCATACAACCCAGCGCTAGTCCGTGGAGAGCGCAGGTCGTGGTGGTCAAGAGCGGGAACAAACCCCAGATGGTCATTGACTATAGTCAGACCATTAATCGATACACGCAGCTGGATGCGTATCCCCTCCCGCGCATATCTGACATGGTCAATCAGATTGCGCAGTACCGGGTGTTCTCCACCATAGACGTCATGTCTGCCGACCACCAACTCCCCATTCGCCCAGAGGACCGACAATACACAGCTTTTGAGGCGGATGGTCGCTTGTATCACTTTCTCAGGGTTCCCTTTGGTGTCACCAATGGGGTCTCGGTCTTCCAGCGTGCTATGGACCGAATGGTGGACCAGAACGGGCTGCGGGCTACCTTCCCATACCTGGATAATGTCACCATCTGCGGCCATGACCAGCAGGACCACGACACAAATCTCCTGAATTTCCTACGCACTGCATCTCGCCTGAACCTGACCTACAACAGGGAGAAGTGTGTGTTTCGTACGCGCCGTTTAGCCATCCTCGGATACGTGGTGGAAAACGGGGTCATTGGCCCTGATCCAGACCGTATGCGCCCCCTTTCTGAACTTCCCTTGCCCACTAGTGCAAAAGCACTGAGAAGATGCTTAGGCTTCTTCTCTTATTATGCGCAGTGGTTTCCCAATTACGCGGACAAAGCCCGTCCGCTCATTAAGTCCACTACTTTTCCCCTAACGCCAGAGGCCCGATTGGCCTTCGATAAATTAAAAGCCGACATCGCGAAAGCTACGATGCACGCTGTTGATGAGTCCATCCCCTTTCAGGTGGCGAGCGATGCATCTGATTTTGCCCTGGCCGCCACACTTAACCAGGCGGGCAGGCCCGTCGCATTTTTTTCCCGCACCCTCCAAGGCCCCGAAATCCGGCATTCAGCGGTGGAAAAGGAGGCCCAGGCCATTGTGGAGGCCGTCAGGCACTGGCGCCATTACTTGGCGGGAAAACAGTTCACCCTGATCACGGACCAGCGGTCCGTGGCGTTCATGTTTAATAACACGCAGAGGGGCAAGATCAAGAATGACAAGATCTTGCAGTGGAGAATTGAACTCTCCACCTATAACTATGACATCATGTATCGTCCAGGGAAACTCAATGAGCCCTCGGATGCCCTCTCGCGTGGAACATGCGCCAGTATACAGGAGGACCGTTTGCAGGCTCTCCATAATAACCTATGCCATCCTGGGGTCACTCGGCTCTACCACTTTATAAAAGCCCGCAATCTGCCCTACTCGGTGGAGGACGTCAGGTCCATAACAAGAAGCTGTGGGGTATGCGCGGAATGCAAACCGCACTTTTACCGACCTGACCGGGCACATTTAGTCAAGGCCACTCGTCCCTTCGAGAGACTGAGTGTCGATTTTAAGGGCCCCCTTCCCTCAACAGATTGGAATGTGTACTTCCTCAACATCATTGACGAGTACTCTAGATTCCCTTTTGTTGTTCCCTGCTCTGATACATCCGCTGCCACGGTTATCAAGGCATTCCGTGATCTTTTTACCCTGTTCGGGTACCCCGGCTACATTCACAGCGACAGGGGCTCGTCGTTCATGAGCGATGACTTGAGGCAATACCTGCTCTCATACAGGATTGCCTCTAGTAGAACCACGAGCTACAACCCTAGGGGTAACGGACAGGTGGAACGTGAGAATGCTACAGTCTGGAAGGCTGTCTTACTGGCGTTGAAGTCAAAAAGCCTTCCAGTCTCCCGTTGGCAAGAGGTGCTCCCTAATGCGCTCCATTCTATTCACTCACTACTGTGTACGGCAACCAATGCTACTCCCCATGAGAGGATGTTTTCATTCCCTCGGAAGTCTTCCTCGGGGACCTCATTACCGTCTTGGTTGACGTACTCAGGACCTGTCCTCCTGCGGCGACATGTAAAGGCCCGCAAGTCCGACCCGTTGGTCGAACAGGTCCATCTCCTTCACGCCAACCCTCAGTATGCCTATGTGGCATACCCTGACGGGCGAGAGGACACGGTCTCGATCCGAGACCTGGCGCCAGCAGGGGACGTAGCAACCCCTGTCACTCCCATACCCCCTGTTACAAACCCCTTAACTCTTGTTTCCCCCCCGGACACGGCGCGGGCAGCATCGGGATCATTGCTGAACCCTTTTACTCCCGTGTACAGCTTGCCTGAGTCCAGAGGATGGTCGCCACTTCAGGGCGTGTCGGGACTCCATGGATTACCGTCACCTCAGGGTCAACCGGCCTGTGAGTCTGTGGAGGAACAGCTGGACATCGCCTTGGGGAGAACGCCACCGCAAGTGCCTACTCCGGTGTCACCGCCGGTATTGAGGAGGTCACAACGACGGTGCGGTCCCCCTGACCGTCTGAACTTATAGACTGATGACAAATTATTCTGTTTTTGTACCCCGCCGGCCTTTGTTTTCAAAGGAGGGGTGAATGTGGTGAACCATCGTTGGTTCCCACTGGATAGTACTGAGCCAGGGTCTGGCCAGTACTACAAGTATGTACATATGTTGCTGTTGGGTTAGGGATGGGTTGTGCTACTTGTTGCTGTTGGGGTTAGGGTGGGGTAGTTACACCTTTGTATTGTAGTGTTGTGGTACATCCCAGTTGGGCTCCGCCTCCTGGGAGAGGTATAAAGGTCCCTGCTCTGGCTGGGACCCCTCAGTCTGGGATCGTGTATATAATTGTTAGCTGCTTTGTTACAGCAAATAAAAGCCTTTATTTCCTGAGCATCAAGCCTCGTGTATGATAACGCGCATCAATAACATAAAAGCAGAATGCGCTGAAAAGAATCAGCAAGTCTGGCAGCATCTGTGGAGAGCACAGTGTTAATGTTTCAAGTCTATTTCAAGTTTATTTCAAGTCTTCTTCAAAGTCATTGCTAATCCTGGGATTTCTGATAGGCTTGGTGTCTGACTGGTTGTTTTGGGAAAAATACCTTGCTACTACGTTTATAGTGGCTGATCAGGGTCTCAGTATTTCAGCATCTTACCATCCGCATATATGTCAACCAGACATTTTCTTTGCTGCATTCTATATCATATATCTCCTTGGCTATGTTTGGAATTAAAAGTCATTGTGAAGTCCAAGTTTCCATGCTTCACTGAGATTGCAGTGAGAGTTATTGAAGTATATTTTATAATACATGTGCTTCATCTTCATATATAAACAGCAGAAGGGGGATAAACTTGGAGCGATGAGATGAAACCAATAAGTAAGGTTTTTATCTACCTACTTTTTTTCCATTGGTTAAATGGCTTTATAGTTGAACAAATTTGAAATGCACAGAGGACGTACTTGTCATGTTTAAATAATGCAATGTTTAGTGAACTCTAAATCTGTAACAAATTATTCCCTTAAAGTACATTATAGTGTACAACAGGACAGTGATCCAATGCAAAGGTCAATATCTGATTATTGGTTTAAGCTGTTGCTTTGTGTGCATCAGTGAATCTCTTTTCATGGTAAATAAGCTCCGGAGAGCTTCCCTGAACATGTGTTTTGGTCTCAGCTCAGCATATTCACAGCAGATGGACCACAGCAGACTGGATTGTTGACAAGTTGGGCTTGGATCTGTAGCTCTGATGGAGACTGTGCTATGTAAGCTGAATGCCCTCCCACTGGGGTGTGCTGCACCTCTGGCCACTTCTGGCATCCATCCCCTGCATGAGCCAGAAGCATGAGAAGCGATGCTGTCAAGGCACCACTTAGGTCTTCTATTTTTACCCCACACAGGTATACTTGTCCCTTACCAAACGGCAAGAGTTCACATGCAAAATGGGCACATCCCAAACACTACTTAGAGGACCATGCACCCAACTTGCAGGATAGGTCATTTTGAAGGTTTTCTGCCATTGCAAAGTCTCGGTGTGTCTTTGGCAGAAATTTACTCAAGTTGGAGTGAGATTTGCTGCTTACTCATGGGAGAACAGAGGACTTGGTGATTTATCCAAACAAAAGCCATAACATAAATGGGGGTTGCAATTGTGGTGTCTCTGGGTCTGCAAGACAACAGGCAAATGAGGCAGAGGATGAAGAGAAAGGAAGATCTGCAGTGACGTCCTCTACCATGTTTCAGGCAGACTCTTTGACAGTAGCAGGAGGCTGTCTAGTAGGACAGTCAATGCAATGTAATGCCCATCAGTATCTGAGTGTATTCCACCCATCAGGGTCCTCATCTGAGACCTCTGAAGCAGAACTTGCCTGTGCTCTTATCCTCTGATGAACTGTCACAAGAACGATCCTTTCCCCTGGACTATCTGCAAACCAATCATGCTGAGTGATTAACCACAGGTTGATAACAAAGCCTTTGAGGTACATGCAATACCAGTATCTGAATTGGTGGCTGTGAGCGTCAGATGAAATGACTGGGAGAAACCTGATGTGGGGGAAGTGGGGTGAAAAGCACAATTCCATGGCCACAATATCTACAACTGGCCCGCCATGCCAGGTAACAGGAAAAGGTTCGTTGGGAGTTGAGAAGGGTCATGAGACAGAAACACATCATCACCCTCAATATTGTCAGCAACATCAGATGCCACAAGTACCACCCCAGCCACCACATTATGGAAAACTACCTTCTCCAGGGGTTTTAAGAGATATAGGATCCTTGCCTCCTGCTCTTTTCCTTCTATTGTGTGTGACCTTACCTTAGTACAAAGAGGGAAGAATGTTAAAGATTGCATTGCAATGTGTTTGGATGTGCCTGACACAGCTGTGGCTGTGTGAAACAGTGGGAGATGAGTATGAGTGTGACGTGGGTTTTAGGCATGAAGTCTGAATGCCAGGGACTGATGATGGTGAGTAATGAGAGTATGGCGTATTGTGTGGCATGAGGGGTTGGTGGTAAAGTGGGTATGAGATGTCTATTAAAGATGCTTACCTTGATCACCTCTGTGAGGACATTAAGCTTTTTGCGGCACAGCTGCCAGGTCTTCAGGTCCAGAATCCAGGAATTGGCCTCCCTGGTCACCTGGTCCCAACCCCTCTGACTGTTGTCCTTGAGGGTTGCATGGCTCCACATGGAAAATGGATCTCTTCACTAGTCCACTTCCATCTCTAAGGCCTCCAACACAACATCTTTTACCCCGGTGCCCTCCCTCTGCTTGGTGCTCCATTTTCCTTGTTTATAATTGCAGTATTCGCATTCAGCAGAATCTTGTAATCCAGAGCAATGGGACAGACTGTCTTTGAGATTCCATTCTCTTTGACAATCTTGTGCACACTGTTATGTTTTGCTAAGGAATTGAGTGCAGCACCTACAACCTTCTGTTCATGGACAGACTCCACTATCTTTACTAATTAAACTAACTGAAGACAGTTCTAACTGTGATATGTTGCATATCATTTGCAATAAATGTTAAAAAAAGCAGAAAATGCTGGAAATACATTGGACAACAGCATGAAATACACAGGGCAACAGCACGAGGAACTATGCATTCATCTGCAATTTATCTTTCTCATCAGGATACTGGCTGTACAATGACAATATTTTACAAAGTACTGCGTACAAATAGCCCATTCGGTCCAACTGGTCTTTGCTGGTATCTACACTCCAAATCAGCTTCAACCCATCTCTCCTCATCTCACCCTATTAGTTATTAGTATGTCTGTCTATTCCTTTCTCTCTGTGTTTCAACTAGTAGCGCTCTTACCTGTGAATCATAAGGTCCCAGGTTTATGTCCCACTCCAGGGCTGAAGCACAAAGATGCATTGCTGAGGTAGGGCAGGTGCTGTTGTCTTCCAGATGAGATGTTAAACCAAAGCCTTATTTGCCAACTTGAATAGATGTAAAAGATCCCATGGAATTTCTAAAAAGAGCCTGGTCGTTATCCCTGGTGTCTTGACCAATTTTACCCCTCAATCAGCATCATAAAACATGAGGTAAAAAGTTCCGCATTCGAACCACCCTCTGGGTAAACAACTTTCTCCTGAATTCTTGACTAAATTTATTAGTGACTACCTCATATTTATGGCTTATAGTTCTTATTTAACAGGAATTGGAAACATCTTCTCTACGTATTCCCCATCAAAGCTTTCTATAATGTGAAGGCATCCATCGGGTCATCTCTTGGTCTTCTATTTTCTAGAGTAAAGAGCCAAATCTATTCAATCTTTCCTGAAAGGGATAAGCTCTCACGATCATGTTCAGGTGAATCTGTTTTGCACCTTCTCAGTGCTTCTATAATTTTATAATATTGAGACTGGAACTGTTCACTGTACTCCTGGAATTTCCGATTCCCCCGCTGGATATAATTTCTGGGGAGGTTACTTAAAATATGAGAGGTGCCCAGCCCATCACTTTCCAGGCCATCCACGAACTGTCCCCATAATACAATAGGTAGGCGGGCAGCAAAACTGGCAGCCTGCCGACCATAGATAAATAAAGAATTAAAGGTCAAGTGAACTTGTTACCAATCCAATTGACCAGGATATTATGCTGCCTGTACCATAATGCAGTTGGGTGGGCAGGTGGTTGTTGCAATAGTCAGGTTAAAAAAGGGCAGGGCGGAAGGGTGAGAGCACATCATTCAGGTGGTGTCCTGTGTGCATGAGGAGCACTCCTCAAGATATCCCCAACCCACCCCCCATTCCTCATAACCTGCCTTCCAAAACCTAGAACCTCCATCACCCCCTCTTCTCTTTCCTGGGCTCATGTATCACTCCCCACCCTAAAGGACTTGTCTCTGGCAGTCATCATTCCTCTTTTTGCTCTTCCTTGCAGTTCCAGGAGTGCCCCCTCCTGAGCATTGGTGTTGCCGGGACAACTGGAGCTGCCAGCCAATCCCAAGGGTGGAAATTCATCCCACTGAGGAGCAGAGGTTCCATTCACATCTAGATTAGCCAGCCAGCAGCACTTTATCACTGCGGCACAGGCTTCCTTCTGGGAGCGAGAACAATTCATCTCAGCCACACAATCCCCTCTGATCCTCCGGAAAATTCAGCCCCAATTGTTGACTTCCATAACAATTTTACATTGTTTTATCTGCTTTTCCATCCATCCATCCATTCAATTCTATCTCACTAACAATGAATCCCGGTGCTTTGTTTGCAATTTTTATGGCCTGATTAACCTGGATCTCTACTCCAAGTACATTCCACCAAACCCTGGGTTCCTTTCCCTTATATATTTAAGGGTAAAGGTTCCAATTTGTGCTCAATTGCCACACACAAATTGTGCCCATTTTGAGAAATGTTTCTTTTCCTTGCGTTTCTGCTCAAACTCATTTTCCTATCAAAGAAAGCACAATTTGCCAAGAATTACCACAATCGGGAAGCGGGTAACATTTTAAAAATCTTCTGACACAGAGTTAACAGCAGTAATATGATGAAGTTTGATGTAAAGAGCTAAAATTAGGTTTACCACAAAAAAGCATTTTTACTCAATGCCAATCGTTCTTCACTTAGTAATCCAATTTTTAAATTTATTTTGTACAGTTTTATCATGAATTTTAATGTCTTCTCATTATAGTGGGATACATGAATTAGCTTCCAAGTGAATTAAAGCAAAAACACATTTAAAAGTTTATAAAGTGGAGTTTAATTTTTAAAGTATTCCTATATGGTTACAAATGAGCACAATTAGTGAAAATTTCCTACAGCGATGAATCCACACTGGGGGAATCCTTACCAATTTTGTGGGTGGGGCCTATTTCCAATCTTTTTAAATCTAGCGCTGAGGTTTGCAGAAACTCGAGTTGCAAATGCAAATTGTGTGTAAAATTAAGTTAAGTTTATTTATTAGTCACAAGTAGGCTTACATTCACACTGCAATGAAGTTACTGTGAAAATCCCCTAATCAATCATTTCCAAGGAGCATGTGCATTTTCGGATTAGGGTTAGGCTAATGAATTGGACGATCAGCCATGATCGTGATGAATGGCGGAGCAGGCTCGAAGGGCTGAATGGCCTCCTCCTGCTCCTATCTTCTATGTTTCTACGTTTTTCCATCATTTCAGATTTTTAGTTGCCCATTTGCTTTGTTCAAAATAAATATAACCAGCATACGGTTTATTTTTTCCAGCATAGTAATAAACCTCTTTTCTTAAGAACATAAGAACATAAGAAATAGGAGCAGGAGTAGGCCATCTAGCCCCTCGAGCCCGCCCCGCCATTCAATAAGATCATGGCTGATCTGAAGTGGATCAGTTCCACTTACCCGCCTGATTCCCTATAACCCCTAATTCTCTTACCGATCAGGAATCCATCTATCCGTGATTTAAACATATTCAACGAGGTAGCCTCCACCATTTCAGTGGGCAGAGAATTCCAGAGATTCACCACCCTCTGAGAGAAGAAGTTCCTCCTCAACTCTGTCCTAAACTGACCCCCCTTTATTTTGAGGCTGTGCCCTCTAGTTCTAGCTTCCTTTCTAAGTGGAAAGAATCTCTCCACCTCTACCCTATCCAGCCCCTTCATTATCTTATATGTCTCTATAAGATCCCCCCTCAGCCTTCTAAATTCCAACGAGTACAAACCCAATCTGCTCAGTCTCTCCTCATAATCAACACCCCTCATCTCTGGTATCAACCTGGTGAACCTTCTCTTCACTCCCTCCAAGGCCAATATATCCTTCTGCAAATAAGGGGACCAATACTGCACACAATATTCCAGCTGCGGCCTCACCAATGCCCTGTACAGATGCAGCAAGACATCTCTGCTTTTATATTCTATCCACCTTGCGATATAGGCCAGCATCCCATTTGCCTTCTTGATCACCTGTTGCACCTGCAGACTGGGTTTTTGCGTCTCATGCACAAGGACCCCCAGGTCCCTTTGCACAGTAGCATGTTGTAATTTTTTTCCATTTAGATAATAATCCAATTTGCTATTATTTCAAGTGAATAACCTCGCATTTGTCAACGTTATACTCCATCTGCTAGATCCTCGCCCACTCACTCAGCCTGTCCAAATCTCTCTGCAGACCTTCTACACCCTCCACACGATTCACTTTTCCACTTATCTTTGTGTCGTCTGCAAACTTTGTTACCCTACACTCAGTCCCCTCCTCCAGATCGTCTATATAAATGGTAAATAGTTGAGGCCCCAGTACTGATCCCTGCGGCACGCCACTAGTTACCATCTGCCAACCAGAAAAGCACCCATTTATTCCAACTCCCTGCTTCCTGTCGGAAAGCCAATCCCCAATCCACGCTAACACCCTACCCCCAACTCCGTGTGACCCAATCTTCTTCAGCAACCTTTTGTGAGGCACCTTATCAAATGCCTTTTGGAAATCCAAAAACACCGCATCCACCGGTTCCCCTCCGTCAACCGCACTAGTCACATCTTCATAAAAATCCAACAAGTTCGTCAAGCACGACTTTCCCCTCATGAATCCATGCTGTGTCTGCTTAATCGAACCATTCTTATCCAGATGGCCTGCTATTTCTTCTTTAATGATGGATTCCAGCATTTTCCCAACTACAGACGTTAAACTAACTGGCCTGTAGTTACCCGCCTTTTGTCTATTTCCTTTTTTAAACAGCGGCGTAACATTAGCCATTTTCCAATCCGCCGGCACTACCCCAGAATCCAACGAATTTTGATAAATAACCACTAACGCATCCGCTTTTACCTCTGACATTTCTTTCAGTACCCTGGGATGCATTCCATCCGGGCCCGGGGACTTGTCCACCTTCAGTCCCGTTAGTCTGCATGATTTGATCAAAAGGTCTTCAGATAGATTACAGTGCAGAGCCAACTTTTCTAGATGTGGTGTCATTGGCAATACTTAACATGAAGTAAAGGATGCACTGTCCACCTATTCTATTTTACAGGATGAAGAAATTATAAATACAGATCACACTTTTTGGATCAGTTTCTTGCCAAAAGCGGCAGGGAAGTCACTGTCATCAGCTTTTCATTGGCAGTTAGTATCTTATGTTTTGACCCTGTTCATTTTTCAGAATATAGTTTTAGAAGATCATGTAATTTTATGGTTTTCATTGCCCATGATCTTGTGCTGATCTGTATCTACTCTACACATTTCATTTCAATAAATACATTGGATTAGTTAATTCAGCATCTGCCATAGCTCACTGGGTAACACTCTTCTCTCTGAGTCAGAAGGCTCTGGGGCCAAGTCTCACACCCAAATGAAGGCTGACAGTCTGGTTTAGTACCCGATAAGATGTTAAATGAGGTCCTGCCTGTCCTCTCGGGTGTATGGAGGAGATCCCATGATACTAACTTGAAGAACAGTATATCTGGTGTCTCAGCCATTATTTATCTTTCAATCAATTTCACAAATTAATAGATTATCTGGTCATTATCACGTTGCTGTTTGTGGAAGCTTGCTGTGTGCAGAAATTTGCTGCCACATTTCCTACGTTACAGGTACTTTAGCAGCTGTAAGACACTTTGGGGTGTCAAGGAAGGCACAGCATGAATTCAAATCTCTCCTTACTTCATAGTGTTTTCTGGAGTGGGTTGGAGAGATAGGGGATGAAGGGTATGATTAAGGTTTCTGCATTTCCGAACGTTGTAGGGGGTATAAATGATGGCACACGTATAGAAAATGTGAGAAAACAAGTGCAAATGGATCAGTAAATTACTCTAAAACTAATTCACACCAGTGGCAGCCAATTGTGAATGATTCGTATCATTTCTGGAAATGATTGTGTTTTTACAGCACTCTTCATAGCACGATATTCTTCATCAGTGCCAAAGGCACTGTTCTGGACCAGCACTTCAACACAACACAGTGAGGCAGTGAGGTGTAATTGCCTCTGACCCAACAGATTAACCATTACAATATCATGCTGTCTCAGCTCTTCTTTCTAATTACATTTACTGATTAAATCAGACCAATAGGTGAAGTTTATATTCTCCTCAACTTCAAAGTGCTGTTTCTCTCTGTTATCTTGCAGCTGCCAATGGTAGGGGATGATGCAGGCAGGTCAGAGACTGAGCTGGACCAAAGAAATGCTATGACTGCCTAATGCTCCGAGTGCTTTGAACTGCAGCCGAAGATTGCAGAGAAAGCAGTTACCAATATTGCTGGTGCTCCGTCGTCACAGAGCGGCAGCACGGTGGCACAGTGATTAGCACTGCTGCCTCACAGCGCCAGGGACCCGGGTTCAATTCCCGGCTTGGGTCACTGTCTGTATGGAGTTTGCACATTCTCCCCGTGTCTGCGTGGGTTTTCTCTGGGTGCTCTGGTTTCCTCCCACAGTCCAAAGATGTGCGATTTAGGTTGATTGGTCATGATAAATTGAGCCTAGTGTCAAGGGGGATTAGCAGGGTTAATATGTGGGGTTATGGGAATAGGGCCTGGGTGGGATTGTGGTCGCACATTCTCCCCGAATGGCCTCATTCTGCACTGTAGGGATTCTATGATTCTATGAAATAATTCCGCAAGCAGAGTAAGAGGATGAACATGAACTAGCAAGTTCCTCAGGGAAGTTGCAGCACTTAGCACTGATTGTCTCCATTTGTCATCTTCCTCATTGCCAGGAGTGGCTTCTCCCTGGACCCCCTGCATGCACTCCTCTTATTTATCAAAGGCACAGTAAGAAGTCTCACAAGACAGGCTTATTTGGAATCATGATCATCAGGTGATGAAGGAGCAGAGCTCCGAAAGCTCATGATTCCAAATAAGCCTGTTGGATTTTAATCGGGTGTTGTGAGACTTCTTACTGTGCCCATCCCAGTTCAAAGCCGTCACTTCCACATCATGGCTTCTCAAAGGCAACTAGGGATGGGGAATAAATGTTGGCCCAGCCAGCGATGTCCCCATCCCGTGAACAAGTAAATAACTTGTTGGTGACATCAGCTGTGATGAACTCAGGTTATTGAAATGTTGTATTCTCAAAGAGCAGATAATAGTCGGTTTGCTATTCTCCCTCTGCTCCCAGTTTGAAAAGTTTCATCAGATCTTTTAAATTCCTTGGCGGGCTGTTTTCTTAAAATTTGTGTTTCTTTCTGTAGCCCTTGAACTGACAAGTGCATAAGTAGCAGCGATAAAAGAGGTTCCTCAGCCCCCAGAAATACTTGCATTTCCTCCAGTAATGCTTTCAAATCCAAAGAAGTCCCCAAGTTTCTGTTTGTCAATGCATCACCTTCGATAATATCCATTCTTTATTCACAATTGCAACCTAAATATCTTTCTAATGTAACTTAGCACATGTGATTAAAATGGTTTGGCATGTCAGCTACGACTCTCTCCAACTTTTACGGATGCACCAGAGAAAGCATTCTTTCTGGTTGTATCACAGCTTGGTATGGCTCATGCTCTGCCCAAGACTGCAAGGAACTACAAAAGGTCGTGAAAGTAGCCAATCCATCACACAGCCTCCAGCCTCCCATCCATTGACTCTGTCTACACTTCCCGCTGTCTCAGCAAAGCAGCCAACATAATTAAGGACCCCACGCACCCTGGACATTCTCTCTTCCACCTTCTTCCATCGGGAAAAAGATACAAAAGTCTGAGGTCACGTACCAATCGACTCAAGAACAGTTTCTTTCCTGCTGTTGTCAGACTTTTGAATGGACTTACCTTGCATTATATTGATCTTTCTCTATACCCTAGCTATAACTGTAACACTACATTCTGCACTCTCTCGTTTCCTTCTCTATGAATGGTATGTTTTGTCTGTATAGTGCGCAAGAAACAATACTTTTAACTGTACGTTAATACATGTGACAATAATAAATCAAATCAAAATCAAATTTCTATTGGGCAACAATGTGTAACTAATGGCGATTACTGATACTTTTATATCCACATTGATGATATTCAAAGTATTAACCAGTCAAGGACTTTCTTTTATTCATTGGATGTGGGTGTCACTGGCTGGGCCAGCTTTTATTGCCCATTCCAAATTGCCCTTGAACTGAGTGGCTTACTAGGGTTAGGCAGTTAGTCAGAGGGCATTTAGGAGTCAATCATATTGTTCTGCATCTGGAGTCGCATATAGGCCAGACAAGTAGATTTCCTTCCCCAAATGACATTAGTGAACCAGAAGAGTTTTTACAATGATTGACAATGGTTTCACGATCATCATTAGACTTTTAATTCCAGATTTTTACTGAATTCAAATTTCATCATCTGCCAAGGTGGGATTCAAACCTGGGACCCCAGGGTATTACCCTGTGGCTTTGGATTACTGGCCCAGCAACAATTCCATTATGCCACTGTCCCCATATCTGTAGTGATGCAGTGGGCAAAACTGAAAATTGGCACGTACCAGAGTCTATAATAAAAACTCAGGCCAGGTTGTGAGATTGGAAGATGCTGCCTGAGGAGCCTTAGTGAGTTCTTGCAATGCATCTTGTCAAAGGTGTGCACTGTTGCTATTGTGCATCGGTGGTGGAGGAAATGAATGTTTTTGGATGAGGTACCAATCAAGTGGGTTGCTTTGTCCTGGATGTTCTTGAGCTCTTTGAGTGTTGTCGGAGCAGCACTTATCCAAGCACAGAGAGAGTATTCCATTACATTCCTGACTTGTACCTTGTAGATGGTGGACAGGCTTTGAGGATTCAGGAGATGAGTTACTCAATGCTCCCACCAGTGGTAAGAAGTTAGAAAGTTACCCCATTTTTGTTTTATCACAGTTTCATTTGCAGTCCAGCCAGATGAGATGAATCTCATCTCTGTTGATTTTAGGCATCCTATGTGAAACTAATTCATAATGCTGATCCATTTGTCCAAACTTTAGCACTCAGTAACTTTAAGAAGGCCATGTTTGCTGGCAATGCCGTGTATGCACAATGGCACGGTTTTACTCAGTGATGTAATTGCAAGCAATGGACCACCAGGAGCAGAGATGCTTATCAAGACAGTGATTTTAAAATCCTGCCTTCTTCAAGTCAGTGGGGCAGATGGAGGAATGGAGTTGGGGATTGGGATGAGGGGCAGAGGAAAAGACTCTAATTCAACTGGTGATGGGGGGCCGTGGCAGTCAGGGGAATCGCCTTCCCACAGTTTCAGAATCTCTTGCTCTTCAGTCTGTCACCGGGGAGAAACCCAAGCGCTGCCATGACGTGGATATGGAGGTTGTAATCCACCATTGGGTGGATCGGAAGCCTCCCTCGCTCAGCATCCCAATCCCCGAAAACTGTGGGGAAGCCGGGCCCTACGCCCAGCTCGGGACTCAGAAACTAGATAAACGGATTCAGTATCCAAATATGATCCAACTGATACTTTGACCAGAATTTACCACCCCGCCCGCCATGGGAATTGGAGCGGGCAAGGGATGGAGCATGGAAAGGTTCGTTGACCTCGGGCGGGATTTTACGATTTTGGGACGAGCAAGGCCGTAAAATCCCACCCTGTGAAAAAGATGTCATTAGTTTTCTGCGCATGTGCAGATAGATATCAGCGGCCATCTTGCTTTGACAGAGGGCCTTATTTTACCATTTTGATTCTAAGTGCTGGGCGGACTTGAAACTGGGAGTGTTTCAGGTCCAACTTTTAGGCCCGTTCTCAGGCGTCCCCATACACACTCTGCCTGCATCCGAATCATGCTGCATAAGCCTGTGGGCGGGGCGTAACGTGCCTGAAACCCTGCAGCTCTCATTGGAGCCTACAAATGCGCATGCGCAAAAAAAAGATAGAATGCTGCTCCTCTATCATTACCCTCCCAGGCTGGATAATGCCACCCCTTCCCCCCCGACAGACATTGTCCCACCCCCACAACATTACTGACCCCCTTATCCCCCCCACACCCCTGCCATCCAGACCAATTGCAGCCCCGTTTCCCCTTCCTCCCATTGATCTCAAGCAGAGTGGCAGCGGACCTACCTTCTCCACCTACTGATCACAGGCAGAGTGGCAGTGGACCCCCTTCACCCGCACTGATCTCAGGCAGAGTGGCAGCCCCCATTCCCCCACCCACATGCTCCCCAGAATCATAGCAACTTGAAAAGTTCAGAGGCTGCAGCAGTGCAATTTGCAAGGGCTTTTTGCACATCCCTCAGCTGGCAGAGTGCTGAGTGCACTAGGACCCAGCAGCATCCAAAAGACCCGAGGTCAATGCTGAGACCCGGGTCCGTGCTGCGAATCAGACATCGGACACCCTGTTGAGCAACAGCCCCCCCACCCCCCACATACACTTGAAACCTGCCCCCCCCCCTCCGAACCTGAGAAACAAAATAGCTGCAATGAAAGGAGCAGAGAGCCGTTGGATGCTAGGCATTTACCTCCTCACTAACCCTCATTGATGGAGTGCCGGAGTCGGACTTTTATGGAGCATGTCTGTTTTGTGCCGATTCCGGATGGGCGAAGGTGGTGGTAAAGGGGGAAGTGCCAGTAAAGCTGAGCATGCAGTCCATTAAATCAATTTAAACGCATGCAAATGCATTTAAATGGCCATCACGAACATTTCGAGCGTGGTCTGATTGCAGCCATTTTTGGACCTTGATAAAGGGGGAACTGGCGCGGAGTCGGGTGCAGATCATGCTACTCGCCTCATGCCTGACTTTACCAAGTTTCCGCACCTGAAAACGGCTGCAACCTGATGGTAAAATTGGGCCCAGAGTGATTTCAGAATCCAACTCCAGTCAGGCCCACAGATTAGTCCAGCGCATTTTGCATGTCACATCCCAAACCTCCACAATATCTAAAACAACAAACCTGGTAATCCAGCAGCAAAGACAACTACTTGTGTACAATGTGAGAGGCATTAAAAAAAAATTAAAATGATGTTTCTTTGCTCATACATTTGTAAACAACTTAGACACATATATATACTCAAAAGATTTACATCAGCTGACCTCTACGGTTACAATTTGGACTTCAATGTGATATTGATGTTGATTCACTTTGATGGTTAGAAAATGGTCAGAGATGGGATTAATAAAATTTACAAAGCACAGCCTAGTATAGCTGTATACTTGCCTATCATTTTCCTAGTAGCATATCTATGTCCCTCTCTCGAGAGGTAGGACACCAGACTATAAGATCTGAATCAAGCTTCCATATTCCAGTTGGATGTTTGAAGTAAATTTGACAGTGTAAGGTCAGATTTCCCAGTGTCCAGGAAAGCTGGAAGCTAAATGGAGTTGGGAGCAGCTGGCTGCAGAAGGCAAGTGCTTTTTATAGCACTCCTTGTGAGCCAGCGTGAACAGGAGTGTTCCCCCGGTCCCTCAAGCAAACATTCTGCCGACTGTGGCCTCTCCTCAGTGCTGACCCGAACCCCCTGCTCCCATAAACAATAATTCCGAGGCTTGATTGCTGCAATCGGATGACCCAACCTTCCTTCAATCCGCAATCTCTCCTTTCTGATTGCTAATCTGAGGCTCGCTCCCCTTTCAACTGACGACCTTTCCTATTTGCCACAATCTGTCCCAGTGGTTGCTCGATGCAATTCCCTGCTGGGTTTCCCGTTTGTCGTTCATTTCCCGCAGCTGGTCAGTCTGTCCATCTGCCGACCAACTGCTGGGCAGAAAACCAAATAAAAAATGATAATGAGGTCCTGCCAGGCACTTTGAATCTCCAAGATTTGCTGGTATCCCCCAACCACTGCTCTCCTATGATCCCTTCTCACCTTCTAATAAATATTTGGCTCAAAGACTACAATAACATATCAGTCCATGTGCTCAATCCTATGAATAATCTGGCATTATGATCAGGTTCTGAGGCTATGACAACAATGACTGGACTAGCCATATAAATACTGTAGCTACAAGAGATGATCAGAGGCGAGGAATCCTGCAGTGAGTGACTCACCTCATGACTCCTCAAAGCCTGCCCACACAATCTGCAAGGCACACATCATGTGCTATCTCCTCTTACCTGAATGAGTGCAACTTCAACAACACTCGAGAAGCTTGAAACCATCAAGACAAAGCAGCCCGCTTGATTGGCACCCGATCCACAATCATTCACTCCCTCCATCACCAACACACAATAACAGCCATGTGTACCATCTACAAGATGCACAGCAGGAACTCACCAAGGCTCCTTAGACAGCACCTTCCAAACCCATGATCTATCTAGAAGGACAACAGCAGCAGACATATCGGAAAACTATTACCTGGAAGTTCCCCTCCAAGTTACTCACCATCCTGACTTGGAAATATATCACCGTTCTTTTACTGTTGTTGGATTAAAATCCTGTAACTCCCTCCCTAACAGCACTGTTGGTGTACCTACACCACAGGGACTGCAGCGGTTCGAGAAGACAGTGCACCACCACCTTCTCATGAGCAATTAGGGATGGGCAATAATGCTGGCCAACCAGCAAAACCCACATCCCATGAATAAATTTAAAACAAATCTTAGGCCTCTCGTTCATTTGCACTGAAAAAGCTGCCACATTAGATCAAATACTGAAGTTTTTCTTATTGGGTGTTCAAGATTCTATAAGATTATTATGAACATTACATACGGTTTCAGACCAAAAAATAATCATTAATACATTAAGTTGAATTATTGCATATTCCATTTGGTTAAATTGAAAACACGCAGGTCAACAAGGTAGTTGCAATAAAGATTTTACTGTAAATGTCTCATCAGTTCCAAGATCATCACCACATTTCCCTGGCCAGTGTTCCATTTGTTGAGTTAATATGAGGAACAGAAATTCATTGTGAATGGTAGCACTAACCTGGTGTCATTACACTGGCCAGCTGATATATGGCCCACTTAACATACAGTTCTATTAAAGTAAATGGAACTAAATAATGCAAAACCATCTGTTTATTGTTTTTGCTTAAGATAAATTACCATTTCTAAAAGTTTTAAGGAGTGCAGTTAACAGTCTTATGGCTTATCTAATTGTTTACTGACTCATATAAGAAGTACATCCTCATATGTGCTTATATTGCGTGATAACCTTTTGCCAAGATTTTGACTTGAACATTTAAATGATGGGCAGAAAGCAGCAGTAAAGAGTAATCAGCAAGAACATTTTGTTTCCTTTTGAGTTTATTGCAGCTGCTTTGTATTACCAGTAGTGAGTTAAGAGCAAAGCTGGAAGATGTGACTGGTATCCATGAAGCTGACTCCTTATTTAATTTAGCAGGTTATAGAGTAACTGTTGTAAACTAAATGTATTTATTAGTAGACATTTGGGTAGAAACAATGCTTGGTGAAACTTGTGAATTTATATGACATGCTGCTGCTTGCTAGTTAAAGGTTAGTGCCTTCATTCAATTACAGCATACAGGCTTTTCATTTAAATACTTTAATGCATTTTTCAGTCATTAATGGATGAACTGGCATCAAATGTACATTTTGGTAATAAGTAACATCCTCACTTCTTTTTTGAAGTTCTGTTCCAGTTCTCTCATGCATTTGGAATGAAGAAAGGCATAAGAGCAATAAGGAGATGTACATTTATTCATATCAGAATATTTCATGCATTATATTACAAAGGGCCAAAAATTAATTAATTAAAATGACTGTAAAATGACTTGTGTAATAAAATAAGCTCTGAAGGATGATCTGTGCCTTTAGAATAAAATGGGAAAAAAAGTTCATCATGCCTCTGCAGTATTTCCTTATATTGCTATTAGCAATATTCTAGCCAATGGTTTCTATCCAGCAATTTCAGTCAAGTATGAGCAACTATAACGTGTGCAAAGAATTGCAGACAATAATAAAATATGACGCCGAGCGAGGTAATGTTTTTGTGAGCTGTCCCCGGCATACCTTCGAATTTCATCTTTTACTCCACTATATTCTGCACCTTATCCTTTTCCTTTTTCCCTATGTACTTCATGAATGGTATGCTTTGTCTGTATAGCGCGCAAGAAACAATACTTTTCACTGTGTCCCAATACATGTGACAATAATTCAAATCAAATGTTGTAATTTTCCCAGATATCTGAGATCATTCTGTAGAAAAGCTAAATGACTGAAGCCTCCTTAAATCATGGGCAGGGGTGGAAACAGGTTCTCTTCACCTGGTATTGAAACCGTGAAGTGTGAGTAATGTTATTTGAGTTTTTGGGCATTCAGTGCGATGTTGTACTCACGCTGGGAATTATAAGTTAGGAAAGGAGCTGGAAGCTAGAGATGAAACCCTTCTGCCCTACCATTAAATACTAACAACTTTAAAAGCATCAACTGTTTCATTCCATACATTTCAAAGTTAAAAATGTGCAAAGCATGATATTCAGATTAGCTAGCAAGATCTTTTGATTGCCAGGATAAATTTTGAAGCCAAGCGATTTTCAATCACAAACAAAAACAGAAAATGCTGGAAAATCTCGGCAGGTCTGACAGCATCTGTGGAGAGAGAATAGAGCCAACGTTTCGAGTCAGGATGACCTTTCGTCAGAGCAATTTTCAATCAACTGGGGAACAAATATGGTTTAAAACAAAAACAGCAAATGTTGGAAACTGTCAAACATTTGGTTGCAATTGAAAACCGAGTCAAAAAATTGGAACATCAGAAAACAGCAAGGAGATCTAGTTCACCTTCTACTATTCCAGTGGAGCTCTTCAGTACAGTGAGGACTCAGGTGGAGTTGAGAGGGTTGTGGAAGGCTACTGGGTCCATGCCGGAGAAGGTTAGAACTCAGTAGAAGCCCTGGGATCCATTTGTAACTTAGTGCAGCCGAGTGACTGGGATTTGGAGCAACCCAGGAGCAGTGTCAGCTTATTGAAGTTAGTTGTCTGTGAAAGAGTTGGAATTATGCCAGTAATTAGAGGCAGGAGTGCAGCTTTATGAACTCCTTGGAATGCAGTTTCAAGAGAAAAAATGGAAACATCACCAACTTAGCAGTCATTGAGGCAGTCCAGGTCAGAGTGACTTCTGAAAGAATTCAGAGACTAGGGGTGGGATTTGCAGGCCTTGCTCAGCTCAAGACCGGAAGATCCTGCCTGAGGTCAACATATCTTTACATGGTCCTGTCCCACCTGCTACTATTCCCGTGGCGGGTGGGACAGGAAAATTCTGCCCTAGATCTTCAAAGTGAAGAATTGAAATCCCTCATGAGAAAGACAGGGTTTTACTGAAAGTTTGTGACTCAGAGTGGCCATTGACATCTGGGTGGTTTAGTGAAAAATCTATGGGATCTGTTTTTGGACGCATTTGTCATTGAATGTGTAGTGTTATGTATTCAACAACAGTTTGCCTGTTAATTCATATTTACCTCCTGTTAATTCTGAATGTTAGAGTATAAGATAGATATTGTAGATTGAGCTGTTTTTCTGATGTTGTATAGTAAAGTTTATTTTGCTTGTTTAAATCCATGGAATCTTGAAGCTTTATTCTTCCAGCGGGTAACTGGATTTCTAACTTTGTCGACTTCAGACAAAAAGTTACTGGACCCGAACCAGATCATAACAGGATTGTCTTGAACATTTCAATTGTCTCAGCATCCAAGTGTCAAGAGTGCCAAATTTCCGTCATCCTTTTTTATAAAATGTAGTTCCTGATTTCATTCATAAATGGCTTAGCTCTAAGAAGCTTATCCCTCCTTGTCTTGGATTACATGACAAAGAAAGCATTTTCACTGGTATCAATTCTATCAAACCACTCCATCATTTAAAGTCCATGATAAGATCACTCCCAAATCTTAAAAGAAATACAAAGCAAGTTTATTCAATTTGTCCTCTAAGTTAACCCTTTAAACCCTGGTATTATGGGAGGTGATGACATAATGGCATTGTCACATGACTAGTAATCAGAGACCCAGGTCGATGCTGTTGGGAAATTGGGTGAAAATTCTGCCATGGCAGATGGTGAAATTTTAATTCAATAAAAATCTTGAATTAAAAGCCTAATGATGACCATGAAACCATTATGGATTGTCACAACCTATCTGGTTCACTAATGTCCTTTAGGGAAGGAAATCTGCCAACCTTGTCGGGTCTACATGTGATTCTAGATCCACACCAATGTGGTTGACTCTTAAATTTCCTCTGAAATGGCCTAGCATGCCACTCAATTGAAGGGTAATTAGGGATGGGCAATAAATGCAACGATGTCCACATTCCATGAATGAATAAAAAATATATATTTTGGTAAAACTATGCTGTACCCACTTCTGAGGCCACTATTCAATTGAAACTCTATATTCACCAAGGCCAACACTTCCTTCGGTTTAGTGCCCAAATCAGAATATAATTCTCCAGATGGGAACTGTACAGCTGAAAAATTATTTCTGATTTGATTTGATTTATTATTGCCACATGTATAGGTATACAGTGAAAAGTATTGTTTCTTGCGCACTATACAGACAAAGCACACCGTACATAGAGAAGGAAAGGAGAGGGTGCAGAATGTACAATTACAGTCATATCTAGGGGTAGAGAAAGATCAACTTAATGTGAGGTAGGTCCATTCGAAAGTCTGATGGCAGCAGGGAAGAAGCTGTTATTGAGTCGAATGGTACGTGTACTCAGACTTTTGTATCATTTTCCCAACGGAAGAAGGTGGAAGAGAGTATGTCCGGGGTGCGTGGGGTCCTTGATTATACTGGCTGCTTTTCCGAGGCAGCAGGAAGTGTAGACAGTGTCATTGGAAGGGAGGCTGGTTTGAGTGATGGACTAGGCTTTGTTCATAACTCTTTGTAGTTTATTGCTGTTCTTGGACAGAGCAGGAGCCATACCAAGCTGTGATACAACCAGAAAGAATGCTTTCAATGTTGCATCTGTAAAAGTTGGTGAGGGTTGTAGCGGACATGACAAATTTTCTTACTCTCTTGAGAAGGTAGAGGTGATGGTGGGCTTTCTTAACAATAATGTCTGCATGGAGGGATCATGACAGGTTGTTAGTGATCCAGACACCTAGAAGCTTGAAGCTCCTGACCATTTCTACTTCGTCCCCATTGATGCAGACAGGGGCATGTCCTCCACTATGCTTCCTGAAGTTGATGACTATCTCCTTCATTTTGTTGACATTGAGGGAGAGATTATTGTTGCTGCACCAGTTCACCAAATTTTCTACCTCCTTCCTGTATTCCGTCTTGTCATTGTTTGAAATCCGACCCATTACAGTGGTGTCATCAGCAAATTTGAAAATCGAATTGGAGGGGAATTTGGCCAACAGTCATAGGTGTATAAGGAGTATAGTAAGGGGCTGAGAACACAGCCTTGTGGGGCACCGATGTTGAGGATGATTGTGGAGGAGGTGTTGTTTCCTTTCCTTACTGATTGTGGTCTGTGGGTTAGGAACTTCAGGATTCAGTTGCAGAGGGAGGAGCCGAGCCCCAGGCCACAGTGTTTGGAGATGAGCTTGGTAGGAATAACAGTGTTGAATGCTGAGCTGTAGTCAATAAATAGGAGTCTGACATAGGTGTCTCTGTTATCTAGGTGTTCCACGATTGAGTGTAGGGCCAGGGAGATGGCATCTGCTGTGGGCTTGTTGCGGCGGTAGGCAGACTATAGTGGATCCAGGCAATCTGGGAATATTCATTCATGCCATAACTAATCTTTAGAAGCACTTCATAATGATGGATGTCAGAGCCACCGGATGATAGTCATTCAGGCACGCTTTGGTACAGGGATGATGGTCATCTTCTTGAAGCAGGTAGGGGCCTCAGATTGGTGTAAAGAGGGGTTAAAAATGCCTGCGAATACCCCTGCCAACTGGTCCATGCAGGATCTGAGTGCTCATCTGGGTACCCCATCCGGGCCAGTCGCTTTCCATGGCTTGGCTTTCGAGAAGGCTGCTCTGATGTCTGCAATGGTGACCTCAGGTTCAGATTAGTGCGAGGCTTCCAGGCTAGAGGTCGTGCTCTTGCTGATCTCTTGCTCGAAACTGGCATAGAATGCATTGAGCGAATCGGGGAGGGGTGCATTGGTGCCGGTGATTTTACATGCCTCAATCTTGTAGTCTGTTATTCCTTGCAGACCTCGCCATAGCCGGCGGGACTCCGTGTGGCTAGCCTTGGGACTCTTACCTGGTCTGGCCTATATGTGACTCAGAGCCACAGCAATGTGGTTGACTCTCAAGTGCTCTCGGGTAACTAGGGATGGGCAATAAATGCTGGCCAGCCAGCAACGCCCATATCTCATGAATGAATTTTTTAAAATGACCTCAAGAAATGGGTTACACCAAAGGAGAGTGATAAAACCAAGAGAAAACATCTGGATTAGTCCAATTTAGTATATTTCAATTCCATAATATCATAGAATGTTACAACCCCGGCACTTAACCTAATATTTTCTTGACATGAACTTTCAATCCTATTCTCCTGCTTGCTCACTATGCTTTGTAAGAAGCTACATTGGAACTTTTCCATTGTTTTTATGTCATTCCTGTATTGGAATGTCCAATTCAAAACACTTCAGCTGCAGTTTAATTAAAGTCTTGTGAAGTTACTCATCCTCACTTAGCTTTAGTATTTTATGCCTTGAGACACAATGGGTGGAATTTTACGACTTCAGGATTTCCGGCACCATCAGCCACTCTCTGGGAATGGGCGAGAAGCTGGTTATTTTATTTACAGTCATAGAGTCGTAGAGGTTTACAGCATGGAAACAGGTCCTTCGGCCCAACTTGTCCATGCCACCCTTTTTTTTAAACCCCTAAGCTAGTCCCAATTGCCCGCATTTGGCCCATGTCCCTCTATACCCATCTTACCCATGCAACTGTCTAAACGCTTTTTAAAAGACAAAATTGTACCCGCCTCTACTACTACCTCTGGCAGCTTGTTCCAGACACTTGCCACCCTTTGTGTGAAAACATTGCCCCTCTGGACACTTTTGTATCTCTCCCCTCTCACCTTAAACCTATGCCCTCTAGTTTTAGACTCCCCTACCTTTGGGAAAAGATATTGACTATCTAGCTGATCTATGCCCCTCATTATTTTATACACCTCTATAAAATCCCCCTCAGCCTTTTACGCTCCAGAGAAAAAAGTCCCAGTCTATCAAGCCTCTCCTTATAACTCAAACCATCAAGTCCAGGTAGCATCCTAGTAAATCTCTTCTGCACTCTTTCTAATTTAACAATATCCTTTCTATAATAGGGTGACCGGAACTGTGCAGAGTATTCCAAGTGTGGCCTTACCAATGTGTTGTACAACTTCAACAAGATGTCCCAACTCCTATATTCAATGTTCTGACCAATGAAACAAAGCATGTTGAATGCCTTCTTCACCACTCTGTCCACCTGTAACTCCTCCTTCAAGGAGCTATGAACATGTACCCCTAGATCTCTTTGATCTGGAACTCTCCCCAGCGCCCTACCATTCACTGAGTAAGTCTTGCCCCAGTTCAATCTACCAAAATGCATCACCTCGCATTTATCTAAATTAAACTCCATCTGCCATTTGTCAGCCCACTGGCCCAATTGATCAAGATCCCGTTGCAATCCGAGATAACCTTCTTCACTGTCCACTATGCCACCAATCTTGGTGTCATCTGCAAACTTAATAACATGCCTCCTATATTCTCATCCAAATCATTAATATAAATGACAAATAACTGTGGACCCAGCACCAATCCCTGAGGCACACCGCTGGTCATAGGTCTCCAGTTTGAAAAACAACCCCCTACAACCACCCTCTGGCTTCTGTCATCAAGCCAGTTTTGTATCCATTTAACTACCTCACCCTGGATCCCGTGAGATTTAACCTTATGCAACAACCTACCATGCCGTGCCTTGTCAAAGGCCTTGCTAAAGTCCATGCAGACAATATCAACAGCACTGCCCTCATCTACTCTCTTGGTTACCCCTTCAAAAAACTTAATCAAATTTGTGAGACATGATTTTCCACTCACAAAGCCATGCTGGTTGTCCCTAATCAGTCTTTGCGTTTCTAAATGCCTGTAGATCCTGTCTCTCAAAATACCTTCCAACAACTTACCCACCACAGATGTGAGGCTCACCGGCCTGTACTTACCAGGCTTTTCCCTGCAGCCCTTTTTAAACAAAGGCACAACATTTGCCACCCTCCAATCTTCAGGCACCTCACTCGTGACTATCGATGATTCAAATATCTCTGGTAGGGACCCGCAATTTCCTCCCTAGCCTCCCACAATGTCCTGGGATACACTTCATCAGGTCCTGGGGATTTATCTACCTTGATGCGCTTTAAGACTTCCAGCACCTCCTTCTCTGTAATATGTACACTCCCCAAGACATCACTATTTATTTCCCCAAGTTCCCTAACATCCATGCTTTTCTCAACAGTAAATACTGACGAGAAATATTCATTCAGGATCTCACCCATCTCTTGTGGATCCGCACATAGATGACCTTGTTGATCCTTAAGAAGCCCTACTCTCTCCCGAGTTACTCTTTTGCTTTATATGTATTTGTAGAAGCAGGCAATTTAGCAAGGCTAATCAACCTAACTGCACATCTTTGGAGTGTGGGAGGAAACTGGAGCACCCGGGTTACACGGGAGAACATACAAACTTCGCACAGTTACCCAAGGCCGGAATTGAACCTGGGTCACTGGCGGTGTGAGGCAGCAGTGTTAGCCGCTGTGCCACCGTCTTATGAATTTAAATTGATTAAAATGCTCATTTTAATGTGATTAGCAAGCCCGGCACGCAATCATCCGGGCACGCTTGCCTTTATGGCCTCACTGGAAGAGATTCTCTCCAGCGAGGAAAATGCCTGCAGCCGTGTTGGCCTCACTGGTGGAACTGGAGGCCACTGAGGCCCCCTGGGGAGGCCGAAGGCGAGGTGGAGGTGCCCCTTGGGCAGTGCCAGATTGGACAGTGCCACCATGGCATCTTGGCATTGCCAGCCTGGCACCTTGGCAGTGCCCACTGGGCACTTGGGCAATGCCCACTGGGCAATGCCAGGGGGCAGGTCCAGTAGAGGGCATGGCCAGAGGGGGACGAGGCTAATTGGGGGAGGGGGCCAGCTGCCACTCTGCAACGATCGGTGGAGGGAGGGCAGCAGGTCCGCGATTGCTGGGGGAGGGCAGCAGGGCTGCGATCGGCAGGGGAGGGGGGTCCACGATTGGTCTGGGCGGCGGGGGCTGCATGTCAGTCTGAGGGCCCCCGCGATTGCGGAGGGGTGTACTTGAGGCAGCCTGCAGTAGCAGTGGCCTGACAGCGCTCTTTGTCTGTCAGACCCCTGCTGCTGTTAATGCGCCTGTACAGAATCAGAGGTCTGCCCATGCGCAATACCTTCCTCTATCGGCTGTCGGGCACATTAAGCCCCGCCCACGGGCTTCTGCAGCAAGCATTTGACTCACTCAAAACCTTGCAGCCAGAATGTGTATGGGGGGGGCTTGAGAATGCGCCCAAACCATAGATCTGGAACTCTCCCAGTTCCGTGCCTACCCGACACTTAGACAAAAAGTCATAAAATAACACCCAATATCTAGGATTACACTCGTCATTTTTATAGTGAGATTTATTTAATGCCACCTACTTTGAGTGACTAGTGTATCCAACCTACCTCTGCCCATTCCTGCAATTAAAATCTGAGCATTTCAGGTTATATTTTTCATCCCTATTCTCATTTCCAATTTTAACAATGCAATCCAGTTCTCAATATTTTTAATTTCCTAGTTTCTTGGATGTTTGATTCAAAGTTCCTGTTTACTTTGTATTATTTATTCTTTCACAGTGTGTGGGCACCGCTGGCTAGGCCAGCATTTATTACCCACCACTAATTGCCCTTGAGAAAGCGGTGGTGAACCACCTTCTAGAATTGCTACAGTCCATGTGGTGTAGGTGCACCCATAGTGCTGAGAGATAGGGAGTTCCAGGATTTTGACCCAGTGACAGTGATGGAACAGTGATATAGTTCCAAGTCAGCATTGTGTGTGACTTGGAGGGAGCTTACAGATCACAGTGTTGCCATGCATCTGCTGTTCTTGTCCTTCCAGGTGGTAGAGCTTGTGGTTTGGAAGGTGTTGTTGAAGGAGCCTTGTTAAGTTTCCTCAGTTTATCTTCTCGATGATACACATTGCTGTACCTGTGCATCAGTGATGCAGTAAGTTGATGTTGAAGGAGATGGAGTGTCAATCCGGCAGGGTACTTTGTCCTGGATATTGGCAAGCTGCTTGAGTATTGTTGGAGCTGCATTCATTCAGGCAAGTGGAGAGTATTCCATCATTCCTGACTTGTGCGTTGTAGATAAAGAACAGGCTTTGGGAAGTCAGGAAGTGAGTTACTTGCCACAGAATTTGCAGCTTCTGGCGTGCTCTTGTAGCAAGAGTTTTAACAACACCAGGTTAAAGTCCAACAGGTTTATTTGGTAGCAAATACCATTAGCTTTCGGAGCGCAGCACTCCGAAAGCTAATGGTATTTGCTACCAAATAAACCTGTTGGACTTTAACCTGGTGTTGTTAAAACTCTTACTGTGTTCACCCCAGTCCAACGCCGGCATCTCCACATCATGCTCTTGTTGCCACAGTATTTATATGGTCGTCTAGTCAGCTTCTGGACAATGGTAACACTCAGTGTTTTGATGGTGGGTGGGGGGGGGTAGCGGTGCTGGTGGTCAGTGATGCTAATGCCATTAAATGTCAATTACAGGAAGGTGGTTAGATTCTCTCTTGTTGGACATGGCCATTGCCTGGCACTTGTGTGATGGAATGCTATTTGCCACTTATCAGCTCAAGCCTGAATATTGTCCAGGCCTTGTTTTATGTGCTCATAAACTGCTTCAGTATTTGAGGAGACGCAATAGGTGCTGAACATCGTGAAATCATCAGCAAACATCCCCACTTCTGATGTTTATAATGGACGGTCATTGATGAATGAACTGATAGATGGGCCTCAGATATAAACCTGAGGAACTCCTGCAGTGATGTCCTGAAACTGAGATAATTGAGCTCCAACAACCACAATCATCTTCCTTTGTGCCACGTATGGCTCCAAACAATAGAAAATTTTCCTCCTGATTCACACTGACTAATTTTGTTAGGGCTCCCTGATGCCACAGTTAGTTATATATAAACTTGATGTGCCAGGCAGTCGCTCTCACTTCACTTCTTGCGTTCAGCTCTTTTGCCCATGTTTGGACCAAAGCTGCAATGAGGTCAGGAGCTCAGTGGCCCTGCTGGAAACATTACTGATCGTACTGTCACTGATCCCTTCTGATCGGTAAGGGAATTAGGGGTTATGGGGATCAGGCGGGTAAGTGGAACTGATCCACTTCAGATCAGCCATGATCTTATTGAATGGTGGGGCAGGCTCGAGGGGCTAGATGGCCTACTCCTGCCCCTATTTCTTATGTTCTTATGTTCCATCACTTGCTGATGATCGAGAATAGATGGTGGGTCAGGAATTGGCTGCGTTGGATTTGTCCTGCTCTTTGTAGATAGGACCTACCATGGAAATTCTTCATTTTGCCGGGCAGTTGCCAGTGTTGTACTGCAACAATTATTTGTCATTGTTACCCGCAACAACATAGACAGACAGAGGACTATTTTCTCTGATCATTAGCTCTTCTTTTTCAATATGTTTCAATTAATCAAAAGTGCATTTACAAATTCACTAGAAATACTAACCGCAGAAAATCTTTACATATTCATGAAACTATTACTACATCATATAAAAACAGAGAATTCTGGAAACACTCAGCAGTTTAAGCAGCAAATATAGGCAGTGAACTATACAGGTAAACATAACAATTCATTTCCACAGCCGACTTGATAGTTGTGGATTTGTATCCTGGTTTAACAATAGTTTAATGATCATTTGCATCCAATGTAATACATAATTCCCTGGTGGCCTATAGCTGATACCTTATAGCCTAGAAGGCAAAAATATCTAAGTTGAGTACATATGTAAGCACATCTTGTTAATCAAATGAGGAAATTGTCCAAATTTCCATCATACAAAGATGTACCTAATACATACCTTGCAATCAAGGTTCATGCCAAGTTTATTAATAGCCTAATGGAAGAAATGATTTCAAATTGGTTGATGGTGTAGTTCGAAATGCCACAGGAAGATGCTTTGACACTTGCATAGTTACTTCACAATACTTAATTCATGAATCAAAATTTTCAGGCTCTGCTCCAAATTTCCAGACTCACTTTGTTTGAATACATCCCTCGACTGCATTGTACATCCTGTTCATGCCAGGTAATTATGTTCTGCTCCTGTTGCACAGCCAAGGAGGTGACAAGGACACTTTTATCCTCAGGATTCATTAACTCGAACATTCTTCAACACTCCGAGCACCAATATAATAGATATGTTTTGCCCCCCAAAAAACTGGAATAATTTACTGAAATATAAATAATGCAGTAAAGTTCCGGATTCTTTTATGTACGGTTTCATTT
Organism: Mustelus asterias; assembly: GCF_964213995.1. Taxonomy (NCBI): domain Eukaryota; kingdom Metazoa; phylum Chordata; class Chondrichthyes; order Carcharhiniformes; family Triakidae; genus Mustelus; species Mustelus asterias. The sequence continues at coordinate 62,906,279 of NC_135807.1, read as the reverse complement.
ATAAATATTAACAGATAATACTCATAGTGATTTAATTTCACTTGAATTTTCAATGCCATTTTCCAACTCGATCCAGATGTTGTTAAATTCATGGCCTCTTTCTGTTTCAGTGCTGCTGCCAACATCAGGCCTGATTTCAGTAGCAACCTTGTGCTATAAATAATACAAATCTCCTGTGGAAGCAACAGCGTCATTCGTAGCAAATGCAGATGCTCCTCCTGTGTTTGTTTTCTGGGCTTTGTTGATTTGCGAACTGTACCGGTATGGCCACTGGGAAACTGAAAAAGACTGTGGCAAAACTGTAGGCATTTTCCTTCACTCCTTATGGACATATATCTGTACTAATTGTTGCTAAATTTGATTGTTAAATTTTTCAAAAATAATTTAATTGCATGTTAAATGTATAATCTAATTTTCATTTCAAGTTCATGGTGCTACCCTTCTCCCTCTCAGTCACACTGGTACTCATGGCCTTTCCCTTTAGTTCACAGTGGCATCCCACCTTCAATCTGGCACTTTCCCACCTGCCCTGCCTTTGTCTTCCTTCATTCCGGTTCGCTCAGCAATCTATTCCATCCCATTCCATTCTGGTAGTGTGAACATCTTGCTCACACCAACAATGTTCCCCCTCTAAGTCATACCTCACATCCTTCTCCTAAAGTTTCCTTCTGTCTCTCTTGCTCTGCTTGACTTAGTTCATGCAGCCAGCTTTCTTTTATTCACCCTGCACCACTGCTTTGGTTCCTACCTGTGCTGCCTTGTACTTTGCTGCATACTTCAGGGAGGAAAAGTCACTTAATGAAAAATTATTGCCTATAGCATGCTGCAGACTTTGATACCCAATGATAGCATAGGATAGGAATAGGGAGCAGAAAAGAGTTGGATAATGTTTTTGGGTGGTACATTTCTCATGCAGTGGCATGATGTCTGCATATTCTGCAAATATGATTGCGGCCTTGCATATAGGACAGCAATCTCGTGTGCATAAAACTAACCATCTGCTCCTTCCCTAGCTGTTGGAGAAGGTCTAGAAATGGTACTTTCCTCTTTTAACATTGATCTTATGCACATCTTTTTCAGTTGCCATTGGTGCCTGGTGTTTGCCCTGCAAAATAAATGGGGCAGGTTTAATTCCACTAACAGTCATAAAGGAAGTTACATAACTCACTGCAGCCATAAACAACTTAAGTTTATATAGCGCCTTTAACTTAATAAAATGTTGCAAGGTGTTTCACAGGAGTGCTTCTTTTTATTTTTTCATGGACTGTGAAAGTCGCCAGCTGGGCCAGCACTTGTTGCCTATCCCTAATCGCTATATGGCTCGGAGAGGAACTTGCAAATGCTGGTATTTCCCTGAATCTGTTGCACATATCCTCCAAAGTGGTAGAGGTCACGGGTTGGAAGGTTCTTTCAAAACAGACTTGGCAAATTGCTAGAGAGTATATCGTATATGGTGCAGACTGGCTGCCACTGTGCATTGGAGATGGTGGAAAGAATGTTTAAGTTGATGGATGGGTTGCTGATCAAATGGCTAGCCTTGTGTGGTATTCAGTTTTTTGAGCATTATTGGCGCTGCACTCATTCAGGCAAGTGGAGAATATTTCATCACACTCCTAACCTCTGCCTTGTAGATGGCAGACAGGTTTTGGTGGGACAGAAAATTAGTTACTGTCCACAGAATTCCCAGCCTTTGACCTGCTCTTGTAGCCAGAGTATTTATTTGGCTGTTCCTTAAATTTCTGGTCAATAGTAATACCCAGGTTGTTGATGGCGGGGGATTCAGCAAAGGTGATGCCTTTGAATGTCAAATGGAGATAGTTAGATTCTCTCTTGTTGGAGATGGTCATTGTCTGACAGTTGCCTGGCATGAATGTTACTTATCATTTGTCAGCCCAAGTCTGAATGATGCCCATGTCTTATTGCATATGAATACGGAGTGCCCTAGTATCTGAGCAGTTAAAAATGGTACTGAACACTGTAATCATTAGTGAAGATTCCCGCTTCTGACTTTATGATGGAAGGAGCAACTAAATATGAGTGTGTTTAGGACACTATTCTGAAGAACATCTGCAATGATGCTCTGGGCTTGAGATGATTAGCCTCAAATACAACCATCTTCCTTTGTGTTGGGTATGACACCAATCCATGAAGAGTTTTCCATCCTAATCCAGATTGAATTCAATTTTGTATGGGCTTCTTGATGCCACACTCAATCAAATGCTACCGCGATGTCAAGGGTAGTCGCTCGCTCCTTGCCTCATATCTGGGCCAACTTATTAATGAGCTCTTGAGTTGAATGGTCCTGGTAAAACCAAAATTGAACACCAGTTTTTGCTGCATAAGTGACATTTAATAGCTCTGTTTAACAACCTTTTTCACCACTTTGCGGATGATTGAGAGTAGACTAATGGAGTGGTAATTGGCTGGGTTGGATTTGTCCTGCTTTTTGTGGACAGAACATACCTGAACAATTTTCCACATTGTCAACTAGGTGACAATGTTGTGGCTGTACGAGAACAACTTGACTAGAGGTGCAGCTAGTTCATAAGTCTTCATTACTACTGCTGAGATGTTGTAATAGACCCACAGACTTTGCTGTATCCAGTGCCTTCAGCCATCTCTTGATATCACTTGGAAATCTTGAATTGGCTGAAGACTTGCATCTATGATGCTAGGGACTTCAGGCGGAGGATCATCCACTCAGCACTTCCAGCTGAGATGTTTGCAAATGTTTCAACTTGTCTTTTGTACTGATGTACTGGCTGCCCCCATCATTTGCTGGTGGGGATATTTGTGGAGCCGTCCTTTCATGTTAACTGTTTAATTGTTCATCACCATTTATGACTAGATGTGGCAGTCCAGCAGAGCTTTGCTGTGACCCATTGGTTGTGGGATTGCTTACCTCTACCTATTGCAATGCTGGTTCTGCTGTTTATTATGCACATTATCTTATGATGACGATTCACAGGTTGGTATCTCACTTTTAAGTATGTCTGCACCTGAGGTACTCTCCTGCACTCTTTATTGAACCAGGATTGATCCCCTGGCTTGAAGGTAATGACAGAGTGAAGAATATGCCAGGCTATGAGGTTCCAGGTCCTGGTTGAATATAATTCTGCTGCTCATGATGACCCACAGTGCCTCATGAATGCCCAGTTTTGAGCTACCACATGTGCTCTGAATCTTTCCCATTTAGCTCACTGGTAATTCCATGCAACACAATTGTGTATGTCTTCAGTGTGAAGATGGGACTTTGTCTCCACAAAGACTGTCCAGCAGTCACTCATACCAATACTGTTATGAACAAATGCAATTGTAAGAGATAGATTGGTGAGCACAAAGTTAATTATGACACTGAGCCATTTAAGGAGATATTAAGTAAGATGACTAAAAACATGGTCAAAGAGGTAGGCTTTCAGGAGAGTGAGGTCAACAGATGGATTTATGTAGGGAGGATATTACAAAGTTTAGAGCTTAGGCTATTGAAGGTGTGGAGAAGTTAAAATCTGGGATGTTCAACAATTCCTTTACTGGATCAGATTGTCCCTAACAATAAACTTCATTGTGACAGCCTGGGCCTGGCTACCTCCATGTTCACTTGGAGCAACTCATGCAGAAGGCATTCTCTCCCACATCCTGCTCCTGCTCATCCTCCACCTCCGAGGGTTTTCTACATTGCACTGTCTTCACCTTTTCAAGGGTCACTCAATGTTGCTGAGCTATATTATGAAGCATGCAGTAGTCCATGATCATGTGAGAAACTTCAGCAGGTGAATAATGCAAGGCATCACCCCAACAGTCCAGGCACCAAACGCATGTCTTGAGCAGGCCAAGGTAGATGAGGTTTCTTGTCAGCAGATGAACATCATTGCCTTTGGGACTCAGTTCTGGCACATGCACAGGGCTGAGGAGTCATCAAAACAAAGCCTTTGACCCCCAGAATGGAATGAGATATGATGGAAATTCAGTGGAAGGCTTGACTGGTGGAGAATAAGTGATTCTATGATGTGCATCATGGCAACTTCCAGGAAGGTATGCGTGGACATGCAGAATGTTATTCTTGTGGATGCACACCACCGTACATTCTTGGAGTGGTAGGTTTTCCTGTTGGTGGACTCCTCCAGCCTATCACAGGATGCCTTGTCATGGGTGAAATCAATGATGCCCTATACTTGTGGCTGACAGGCAATCATGGAAGACCCAAGTGCCCTCTGAGTCTAGGAGACCCTACTGCTGGGGAATTTGAGGTAATCTCCAGCCTTGCCAAAGAGGGCATCGGCAACCATCATGATGGAATGATGTGCAGCTGATTGTGAAATGCTCCAGAAATCGATGGCAAATAAATTCAAGACCACAGATGCATTGACTGCAACTGGATGGGCATAGCAATGGATTGACAGGTATCTGTGACCATCTCCCTGCAGAATTGCACTTTCCTTCAACACTGCCTTTCTGTCATGTCCAGGTAGCTTTGCCTGTTCCGATAGAACCTGCAGTCTGGGAAGCCTCATCTTCTTCAGCATGGCCCCAGCTTTGTGGCTGGTGTCCTCCTGTTGCCCGGGAACCTTCCTCACTGTGCATACTGCTACTGCAGTGCCTCAATGGCCTCAATTTGTAATGGCGAAAGTCCCTTTTCCGGGTGCATCATTCCTGTCACCCAGACGCTGTCCAAGGAGCCTGGCTCAATATTCCGATGCTCAGGTAATGCCAGTTGTATTCCCAATCTCAGAGGTGACCCCTGCCTTTCTATTCTCCCTTGATGAATTCTTACAACTTTTCTGTACACACATTGAGACCTATCTGCCGAATCAAATGATCTAAATATAGTTCCAAGGATTTTAATTGCCCAGGGCCTCACTTTCATTATTGTTCATGCCGTCACTCATTGAGCATGATTGATGCCTGCTGGAAAGTTGTTTGATGTAAAACTTGTGGCCTTGCTATTGCAACTTCAAGCAGCTTAATTGAAGACTCAATAGAGTCTTTTTAAAATTCATTTGTGGGACATGGGAGTCACTGGTTGGCCAGCATTTATTGCCCACCCCTAGTTGCCATTGAGAAGGGCAACTGTTCATTCCCTTCCCTGTACTGTGTTAAATGGACAGCGTTGAAAACAAATGTGGGACTTAATTCTGACCAAACTGCTTTGCTACCATTTTCTTTGCTGATCTCCTTCACGGGATAGGAAAATCCAGCCACCAGGTTGCAAAGAGATTTGCCTAATGCCAACGAGAGGGATGAAATTGATAGCTGGGAATAGGTTCCTGGAGCAGGAACTAAAAACAGTATGGCTTCAGTAAGAATGAAGATCCAAAAACATATAGAAAGAGTGAGATAGTTCCCTTCTGGAGAAGGCCATTTAGAATGTAAAATGATTGGGCTTCAGGGCGTTGAAGCTGGACAGCTCTTGAAAATAAAATCAGTGGTCCCATATTTTTTTTAATGTGAAGAGTGACAAAAGCAGTGAATAAAAATGCAAGTCAACATACTGCAGATACTGGAAATCTGTCATAAAAATAAGGAAAGGCTGGAAATTCTCAGCAGGCTAGTTAGGTGGACAAGACAGGAAACAAGAATAGATGCCGCCGTTAACTTCTCTCCACAGACATTGACTGACCTGAGCAGAGCTTTCAGTAGAAAAAGATTTATCAGAATTCTGCCAGGAACGAGGATTGTTTTCCTTGGAGGAGAGATTTATTAGAGGAGTTCACACTTACGAGGACATTTGACAGAATAGATGGAGAGTTTCTGCCGGTAGGGAGATTATCAACCTCGTAGAGGACAAAGATTTAAGATAATTGACAAAAATTCCAGTGGAGGGGGCAGTAACTGAAGAGACTTATTTTAATGCACCAAGTTGTTATCATCTGGATTGTGCAATCTGAAGCAGATCAATAGTAACTTTCAGGAATAACTGGAAACTTGGATCTATATTTGAAAGGGAAAGTTTTGATGCACAATGGGGAAAGAGCAGGGGAGTGGGACTAATTGGATAGCGTTTTCAAAGATCCAGTAGAGGCAATAGGCCAAATGATCACCTTCTGTGCTGTGTCATTCTATGATTCTTTGAATACCTGTCAGCCTGAGTTATATTTTGAAGTTTTGGACTGGCTCTTCAATCTATAACTCCAGCACTCAGACAGTGAAAGAGCTGCCACTGAGCCAAGTCATACTCTTTAGAAAGGACAATAACTGCAACTCCTGTGGACTAACTTTAATCAGCATCTCTCTTCTGTTCAGTTATGCTGGCTCTCCTGTTCAATAAAATTGTTGAAGGTCTATGTTGCTCTATCTATTAAAAGCTGATGGAACAGCTTCCTTCTCCCATTGCCCTATGCATTTATTTTCTGAATGCATGTTAAAGAATCTTGCACAAACATTTCACGATCGTGGATATTTTGTGGACTAAATGTCAGCTGCATGTCATGCGTATATGAATCTCATAAGTTTCCGCTGGTTTCAAGATTGACTGTTGATTTGATCAACTCACATTCTGAAGTTTGTTTGGTACGAAGCAATGAATCATGGAACTTAAATTTGTCTAAAAAGCAAACAGAAAATCAAATGGCTAGAATAACAATTGATAAATCATATTTTAATTAAACTCAAATCAATCCTTTTAACTATTGTATCTGACAATGTTTGCCCGTCAGTTCAATTTTCAGCAATTTAATTTTCTATTCTCCTCCTATATTGCCCTGTCATTCATAGACTTTGGGTTAGAAATTCCATAACGCAATTATACTGGGTATATATCTGTCACACAATCCCACAACTGAGTCTACCAAAATTCACAGGTCAGTGGAGAGGTCACATAATGGCAAGACCTGGTGAAACTAGGCATTGCTGTGCCAATACTTTACAGGCTACTGACTGAGGACCAGCAATCGAATTGGCCCTCAATCGGGAGGCTGGCAGTGCGGGGCTACTGCACATGTGCCGATCTTGGTGCTGACAGATCAGCGCATTCGCAGTGGCCCAGTTAGCGCGTTGATTTCAGCCTCTCCAGCAGGAATAAGCCCCGCCCCCTCTGCAATGCAGTGTGGGAGATTCTTCTCTGAACTCGCACTGAAAAAAAGTGTGAATTACTCCAGTTTTCACGAGAATTCGACACCTAGAATTTTTTGGGGAGAATTTGGAAAAGTCTATAAGGTAGGAACTTAATAAAATTAGATCTCCACCCTGTATTAGTGTTTTTACATTAATCGAATAGTGACCACACAGGGACAACTGCACATATTACTTGTACCTATTTTTAGAGCAGTACCTGAACCCAGCAATTGTCCATGTTCAGTTCTGAGTACTGAATGCTGAGGAAATATTGGACGGAAATAAAATGTTATTAACACAGTGTACTGCCCTCCCAAGGAACAGTCCTTTGACATTTTTCAACTCACTCTTATGAAAAGCTTTAAAAAAATACCTGCCCTTGGGAAGACACCATATGGATGTCAGAAGATTTTATTTTCTGTTGACATTCTATAGTGTCTTGCATCAACTGCCCCTTCATAAAAGGCACAACCGCAATTCCTAATGGATGATATTAATACAGAAATTCCAATAAAAGTTAACTGGGGTGGGAGGGAATGCCTAATGATTTCTGACAAATAATTCTGCTTCACCCTCGTGCATAATCTAACCGATAGCTACTGGCAAAACTATCAAATGCATATATTTTGTAAACATAACAAAGCATTTATTTTGTTCCCTGCCCTTCACCTGTGAAGGCCCAAGTTCCAATTCAGCCTAAGGAAATGAGATGAAAATCTGTGTTTCCTGATGGTTACAAATGAATTGGGTTTTGTGTCACGTTAATCCCCAGTCAACCATGTTTTGTGCTCCAGGCATAAAAAATTGAGATTCATCACTTCAACTGTTCAACTGCTGCGTGAGGCAAGAGTAAAAGCTTCATAATGACTGACAGAAGCAGTTAGGTTCTGATTTGAATTATTAAATCTTTATTGACATATCAATGCTTTACAGTCTTCATTAGTGTGATCCTTAAATTTAATAGACTCTGCAACATCTCTGGATTATTAAAATTAAAAATAAATTAAAATCTTGAAAGATCCGCTGCATCATTTGAAAACTCCACAGACAAAATGAGAATAAAGATGAAGATTCACTGGCTAATGCAGAACTGACACTGCCGAAACACCATAGATTGAAGGGATGTCAGTTTGTAATCACAGCAAGGAAGGAACCTGGCAGCTGTTGGTGCCTCGAACTCCATGTGGACTGCTGCTGATGCTGCTGTTATCACTAGAAGGCAGTAAGATGTCTCACAACACCAGGTTAAAGTCCAACAAGTT